>NC_080599.1:31372102-32018213 GCF_027887145.1 Ammospiza caudacuta | reverse complement strand
AAAGGAGCACAGATGCTGGCAGACAAAACCTTACCATAAAACACTATGATGCTCCAGTCGTCAAGAAGTTATGATACAGCCCATCACAATGTAAAATATTTGAGACTGCAATTACTTTGCCAATCTGCAGAGCAGAGCTACAGTGAAAGAATAAAATGCTTGCTTAGGCTTTAGCTGTGAAATGCTGACTCTGCACTTTAACTTTAGTCACCAGCTAGAGCTTCAGTAACTGCTTTGAAATCTGTGTGTAGAGAGGAGGGCAAGGAATGCATTGCACTGGTGCATGAATTAATTCTCAGGGAGTTTGAGAACTGGAATCTCTGATCCAAGCAGTTAACCAAAATTTCTAGACATGGCAGCTGTTTGTTTTCTGAAAGGAAGCAATTATATGACCACAGCAGCAGAATGACAGTGCAGGCAGAGAGCAAAGAGTAAACCTTTCTTAAATTCCATCTCTGAATTTTTATGATCTGGTCTCACAAGAAAAAGGAGAAAAAGGAGGATACTTTCATACTGTCACAAAATTCCTACTAACTGGAATAGTAACAAGTTGCAGTTCTCTCACAGTTATTTTGTGGAGCTAAAATACTGCTACATTTGCTCCTAAGTCTTCAACTCAGAAAAAAATAGTATTAGCAGTAAAAACACAGTAACTCATACTTAAGCACTCTCAGCAAGGCCAAAACTAGTCTAACACATTTTTTTTCTCCTTCAGACTCACTCATTGTCTTCGGGTACAAAACAGTGTTAGTATAACTAAGATAGATGGGAGACACAATCTCTTACAATAAAAGCCTTTCCTGCTCTTAACTAGCATCCCCAGAGATGTTGTAAATAATGTAGAAACTGCGTCTCATGCTCTTACTATTTCCGTCCTTGAGCATCTCAGTCTACAACGAGTTTTTTTTTTTGCTTTTTGGTTTTGGGGATTTTTTTCTGCACTGTTACACAAATGAGAACTGAGGGATTGCTTCTTGTTCAGCCACTTCCAGCAAACAGAATTCAGCCATGGCGGGGTATGAGCTACAACACAGGAATAACTAAGGGCTTACAGCAGAATGATGTAAGCATTTAATAGCTTGTAAGTGCCTTGAATGATGAACTCTAGAGCATTTGAAGAACTATCTGTCCACCTACCAAAGATTACTCAGTCATACAAAATCTTGGCTTATGTTTTACAAGGAATTTCTGCAAGGTTACACACCTGGAATAAAATTTAAAGTGAATGAAGCATTAAGGACCTTTTAAGTGTCAGTTTGTTTGACATTTTTTCAAGCATCTGAAATGTCTGCTATTAGATGCAGAGCTAATAGGCAGAGTTGGTTGTTTTGGTTTCTTCTTAAAGTGTCTGTGATGCTTTGAGAAATAGTGACAGACAGAGATTTAAAGATTAATTATAACATTGCTAAATGTTAATTTTTTGAAGGCAAACAACCCTCTAATGATTTTCAAGTCTAGATGTAGCTTAGTTCAAAGGCTAATATAGATTGTGATGCAAAGAGATCATATACTAACCCACACAGGAATTGCTGTTTAATATATGTATTACAGAAGGGCTTTAGAGACTTAATAATAAAAAAATAGGACTGCAATACTCATAATACTCCATCTTAAAATTTATCAGAGTTTAAAATATTAAGAATAAAAAAATAATTGCTTAGGATTAGTGGGGCAAATATGTTATTTTTCTATATATTGAATTTAACAGAAAAAACCTATTATTTGACTGGCTAAACAGTCAATTGGGGTCAACAATGACAGTGAACACATTTAAGAGGGTATTTATAGTTTAAAATTTATAGGGCAAGATCATGACATTCACAAGAAGATGATGGAGTACAGGGCAGTTTTTTTCAGGATTCTCTGATCCTTGAGAAGGTAAAAAAAGAAGAAATGGCAAAGTACTTGTACTAGGAAAAACATGGGGTTGTGTGAAGACCAATGTAAAGGTACCTTACCACCAACAATATTAATTTACTTCCCTCTCTATTGATGTTATTTGAGGATGAAAAATTATTAATATTCTTGTCTATCTAGAAAAAATATTTAGAGATGTTTATTTTTAAATGTTTTCGGTGCTATTTTTATATCTGTATCATAAAGAGAGAATACTTACTGCAATTGTTAGCTAGTTGTAAGAAAATTAATACAAAATTCTTCATATCTTACCAGTTGCCTATTTTTAAAATTTTGAAATTGAAGATTATTTTCTTAGTTGAGCTCTAATAAATGCAGCATATGTGCATTGTCTTACTAATTTGTATGCTCATGTAAAAGTGGATGTACCATATTTATCTTGATTTAAGATAGGAAGATCCCAGATGAGCTTCCTTGCTGTTTCTGTGCTTAAACAATGCAGAGAAAATGTCCTGGGATCTAATTTTCCCTCCTTGCTGAATTGTGGTCATGACAACCATCTGTACAAGGATAAGCTTCACAGTATTGTCTTGTTCAAGGGTATCATTTTGATGTTATGTGGTGTGATACAATAAGGTAATGGCAAATAATACTGTGCAGCAGTTGGTGCTCTCATCTACATACACTGCCGACTTACACTTTTGGTTTTTGTGCATTTTCATTTGGTTGTTTAATATTTATGTCAACATTGAGGCAACAAAAATATAAAAAACACTAACTTGCAAAAAATACATTAACGTTTGAGAGAAGGACTAAGGGAAACGCCATTGTTCTGACTCTTCAAATTTATCCATCTCTGCTGGGTACTGGGGAATTGACACTGAAAAAGGAAGCTGTGATGTAGCCAATTATTGACGTTTATTCTGTTGCTAACTAGAAAGTTTGCTTTTTAACTTAGCTTAACACTGGTTCTCACACAACCATTGTGATTTAAAACCAAGAATTTGTATGTGGATATACTTTAGATTGAGTCTTTTTTTTTCCTCCGGCTGGCATCCCTTTGCCTTCAGCACCAATAGTACCTGACTGGTGTTCACTGTACATGAAAATCTGTAAAGGGCAATCAGGGCCCTTTGTGTTGTCCAAGTCTGTTTTTAGCAGAACATCATGACTCCAGAACAGTTAGTTCGTCCAAGAGAGAACTACCCCCTCAAATTTGTATTTAAAACAACTCTGAAAAAGGGATTTTGATTATAAATACTACTTTATTTCTAAGTAACTTGGAACTGGCCAGACTAAGCTGTACTCCAGTGCTCTGCCCAGGCCTCCCTCCCTGTGCCCTTTTCCAGGGATGGCAAGCTGCTCCAGTACCTTAGTTTCAGTGGCTTATCCCAAGAGGGAAGATGGCTTTGAGAACTTGGGCAGTTTGAGCAGAGACAGATTGGAATCCTAAAATGCACCATCCAGCCTTCTGAGCTCAGCCATTGCTGAGAGTGGCACCAGTTGGTGAAATCTGCTCCAGGGAGCACTCGCACCCTGGGGTTGCACAGGGCAGAGCTGCACACAGCAAAGGCCCCTCCATGCTCAGGACAGGCTTTACAGTGTTTATAAACACGGTATAGGGCCATTGCCCTGCTTAGCCATGCAGGCCGTAGAAACGGGCCCAGTACTTGAGTCTGAACAACTCAAAACACGATGATGGAAAACAAAAGGGATTTCCGAAATCAGAGAATTGCTAGTGTTGGGAGGGACTTATCATCTAGTCCAAGTCCCCTGCCAAGGCAGGGTCACCTAGAGCAGGTAACACAGAAATGCGTCCAGCTGGATTTTGAATGAATTCAGGAGGCGGCTCCATGGCCTCCCTGTTCCATTAGCTTAGCTAATACAGCTGTTGCTAAAAACTGGAACCGAGGTTCAGCTCATCTCCTAAAATGGCAGCACCCCGAAGTCAGTGCAGAGGAGCACACTGCCCAGTCCGCTGCCCACGGGCCGGGAGCGGCAGCCTCCGCTACCCAGCCCGGGCCTCGCCTCGCCAACCACCGCGGCAAAAAGGCGGACCCAGGGTCATTCCGCACGGCAGGACCGACACCGCTACGGCGGGAAGCTTTTCCCCGAGCCCGGCCGGGGGTTCTGCGGAGTGGCGGAGCCCAGACCCCGCCACATCCCCTCAGGTGCGGCGGGAACAATGAACGCCCCAGCCACAGCGAGCCCCGGCGGCGCGCACAGATCCGCGCCGGGCGCGCACGCCTAAAGTAGTCCCTCTTTGTTCACCAGCGGCCAAGGCTCGGCTGCGCCCGTGTCCCTCCGCCGCGGCGCCCCCATGCCCGCCCCCGGCGCTGCCGGCGCAGGCGGGGCCGCCGGGGCGGGGCCGCGGCCCTTTGTGCTCCCAGAATGCACCAGCGCCTCCTCCGCGGGAAACAAAAATGGCGAGGGGCTGCGCTGGGGCCGGGCTGCCCGTGAGGCGGGTCTGACCGTCCCTCGCTGCCTTCCGCCTCGGCTCCGCGCCCGGGGGCCCGCTGCGCACCGAGCGCCCGGCCGCACCGCGCCGCGCCGCCGAGGGAGGCTCCTGAGCTCGCCGATTTCCCTGTATGAGGCAGTTGGCACCACTGGAGAGACCGAATGAGGTGAGGGTGGGGGGGAGGGAGGGCCGACCGGGCCGGGCCCGCACGGTGGGGGGAGCGCGATCCCCGCAGCCCCGGCCGACGGTGCCGCATCCCGGCGGCGCGGCGGGGAGCGCGGCCAGGGGCCCGCTCCGGCGCGGGGAGCCCGAGGCCTGGGAGGGAGAGAGGGAGGGAGCGAGGGGGAGGGAGCTCCCTGCGAGCGGCCGCTGGCAGGCGAATGTGAGGGGTCAGCGGTGCTCCTCGGTGACCAAAACAAAGGGAGGGAGGCAGCGGGCCGGTCGGCGGGGCCGGGGGCTGCAGCGCTGAGGTGCCAGCAGCCTCGCGCCAGCTGTATTTCCATCTTCTCCTCCTTCAAGGATATTGTCCGTGTAGGCTGCGTTTGCTCGAGTGCGAAGGGAACAGCACAAAGAGGTAGTGGTTTTCGTTGGTAACTTTGTATTTGGGGATTTTCTTTTTGTTTGTTTGTTCTGGGTTTTTTGTGTGGCTTTGTTTTTTTCGGTTTTTTTTTTTTTTTTTTTTTTTTTTTTAGTGCCTCATCTCTTAATTTCTGTCAGGCTTGAATATGATTTGATGATTCTGTCAGATTTGAATATGCACAGCAGGCTTTTAGTCCACTTAAATGTGATAACTGTTGCTGGCTGAAGGGATATGCAGTAATGCATTTTCCTTTTTTTGGTATTGAATTCTGTGGAAAGAATGGGCTGATACCTCTTCCAGTGAAAGAGAACAATATGGGTCTGTGCTGGATGCTCTGGACGCTGATATTGGTGTTGAAATACGAGGGCTCCATAAAGGATCAGGGTGCTATTAGAAGTAGAGGGCCTGCATAATTAAATGAAAGGCTCTGCCAGGAAAGCAGTGTAGCATTATGCTTCTTTCTGGAATTTTTGATAGGCCCAGCTTATCATAACTTTAAAAGGTCAAGCGTAGCAATGGATAATGACATGGTGTTCTCCTGACTTAGTTTAGGGGAATGTGGTCAATGATATACACTCAAACTGCCTAAACTGTGGGATAGTAACAAAAAGTTTCCCTCTTGTTTCTTTTTCTTTTGATCTGTAATCAGGTTGGTAAAAGTTAACCTGGTAATGTTTGTCCATTTTTTTGAGAGCTCAAATTGCCTTTAATTTGAAAACATTTGGGATTAAGAGAGGAGGTGAAAATATTTCATTTCTGTCTTATTAGAATACAGGTTAATGACTTCATAGCTTTTCATTTAAAGGAGAATAAGGGGAAAAAAGATTGAACATATGAAAGGAAATGCATAATGTAGTGAAAATGAGAAGAATCTTTGCAAGGAGCTGCAAGCTGTGAAATGTGGATCTGTGCTGAGAATATAATGTAGTAATATTCTCCACAGTTAACCCTTCTTTTCTCAAGTAAAGGTGTGTGGCTTCCCAACAACTTGCCTTTTCTGTTCTGGAAAGAATTTAAAATCAGATGTAGATGCTTCTCATATGACTTAATATGGCTAGTCAGCAGGGTATATATATTTTTTAATAGTTTAAAGAGACATGTATTGATAGTTAGTATGAAGTTATGTTTGTCCTTCCCTGCACCAGGAGATCAAGTAAAATTTACGAGAAGAGCAGCTGTAACAAATAAGTTCCAGTTAATTTCCTAGTAAACCGTGGACTTCAGTATTCCCTGGAGATGGATGTGAATTAATGTAGAGGCACTGAAGCACCTTTTGTGCTCCTCATGTGAGTTGTGGGAAGGAAGCTCGGGGATGTGACTGGAGGCCAGCATGGATCTTGGATTAGTTGTGACCTGGCTGCGTTTTTGTGCGAGCGGCCACTGGCCCTGCTGCAGAGTTGGTTTCACCTTCTTCACAGGCCTTCCTTGCCGGAAATGGAGGGGAAGTGTGTCTGAGCAAAACACAACAGGAGAAGAATTATGAAACCACAGGTATGGCTGGAGAGATAATCTCCATGGAGGAGTGAAATCAAGATGCTTAACTTTCCTTGAGAGAAGGAGAGCTAATGATGAGGGCACTCCTGATGAGGCTGGAAATACTTCATTAGCTAAATATCTTCCAGGATATCACTACTTTACTTACATCTTAGATCTATTTATTGTTTAAATTCTGTGGAATGCTTATGGAGGTTGTAGTTCTTGCAGACTAACCTTAAAGAAGAAAACTTATTGTTATGGGATTTTGGTCAGCTCTTAAATCCTTTTCCTTCCCCACTTCTCTCAGAGCAAGGTAGAATGTTGTCTTTTATTTCTTTCATTGCTGGGGTGCATGCTCACACTCCCTAAGATCTGTTGCTGTGCATACTGGATTTGGGTAGTGTAGAAACCCAAAAAGCAGTTGTTGCATTCATAGGGGTGCTGAGGATACAATTAAGGGGAATTATGGTCAGAAAAGGTGTCTTGTGACCCAGTACCATTGTTTTCTCCCTGTACCTTCATGTGCAAACACATGATCAACCCCAGACAAATGGCTCTTGCAGTACATGACTGCCCTGTCTTTCTTCCCTACGTACTGAATGTGTTATTCTGTAATGATCTTTTCAACTCTAATCCTTTCACTATTTATATCAAAGAGATTTAAAACACTTCTAGTTATTTAAGATTTCTTGAAGGAGAATGTGAGCAAAAATAAAATCACAAATGACTGTAATATTATGAACATGGGGGTACACTTATGCTAGTGACCACCTCTTTTTAACAGTATGCATCAATGTTATTAAGGACAGTCATATTTGACAGGGTCAGAGGGCAGAACCAGAGTATTCTATCTAGATGCTGAAGTTTTGTGTCACAGACAGTCACTTTCCTTCGGTCCTGTGGCTGAACTTCTTTCTGATATGCAGCAGATTCATAGACATAACTGCTAATCAGATTAATCAGCTGCAGGGTGTCACTTAGTTTCTATTACCAGTTTTTTATTTCTTAGAAGCAAAAATTGTTACTTTTGTCACTGAATGGGATGTCTATGCTTTTGAAAGCATGGATCTATTTTAACAACTCACAAATGGAGAAGGAAGCCCAGGCTAAGGTTGGCTGGGAGTCACTTTTGCAGGATTGTCTGGGGATCTGACAGACAGAGAGTGGAATACCAGCCAGCAATGTCCTGTGAGCTAAGGCAAGTGGTATCCTGGGCTATAAGAACACAAGTCTGAGGGGAAATGATTATTTCCTTCTATGCAAAGTCATTAGACAGCATCTTGGCAGAATTGCTGTGTTTGGGTGCTACCACTGCAAGAGACCTCAAGCTAGAGGAGTTTGGTGTAGGGCCACCAGGACAGTCAGGGACTGCAGCACTTGCTGTGTGACAGGAGGCTTAGGGAACCAGGTTCATTCAGCTTCAGGGAGATATAACAGCAGCCTTCCAGCTCCTGTGAGAAAATCAGTGTGATCCAGTTGGTCTCTTCACAGCATACTTGGCCGGAGGATGAGAGGTAGCATGCCTACATTGGGATAAGAGAGATTGTGATGGGGGAGGGAACATCCCCTCTCCAGGGTGGCAGCTCAGCAGTCAAACAGGGGCACAGGGTGCTTTTGTGGCTGCCTGGTTTGGCCTCATGGCTGATGCTGTGCTGAGCAGGACTAGAGAATTCCTGAGAGCCTTTCTACCCTGTGTTATTGTATTATCCTAAACAACACTTAAAACTGAAAGTAATTTTGGTAATGTATTTCTTATCCCCCAGGTATTACTCTCTGCTTTTCTAGACTGAGGGATGCCTGGATTATAGTCCCCTTGCCTTTCTTTGGTGCAGTTGGCTTTTGATTGTACCAGCATGCAAAATAGTGCAAAGATAAGGAGCTTCAAGTGTGTTTTGTACATGTTGTATGATACAGCACATTGGAAAAGCAATATTCATTTCAGTCTATAAAGTAGTGTAAGGGAGAGACTATAATCTCAATTTATACTTCATCCTTTGCTTAATAAAAGTTAATGGCAATGTACTAATAGTAATAGCCTGTTTATGTGTAATTGGACTGTTGCAATAACATTGGTATTATGAAAAGCAAAGTGATTTTTTTTCTTTTTTGTTACCTGTTGAATTAACCTGATCTGAGGTTTGGACCTGGGTTGAGGTGGAGGAAGCTATCCTAAGTTTGACTTGTCATCCTGTTAATTTTGACTGTCTTCTTGGCCCAGCAGAATCTTATCTGGGGGAGGAAAGTATGTTTGCCACAATGAACAGATAGTGCTTGGCATGAGACCTCATAAATAGTGGGGAGGCTGAAAGGAAGAAATGTGGCCAGGATCCAATGTTTCTCCAGCTGTTAATGTAGGTACCACATCCAGGTCACAGGCAATGTTGGAAACATGGCTTGAGCTTGGTTATGTGGAGCTGGGTAAACAGGCTATGCTTATTACTCTCAGACAAGATTAATTTCCCTTTTTTGCTGTCTTCTAGCTGTGAGCACTTGTGTACCTGGCTTGTTTAGTCACCAGATCTCTCTCTGAGGTACTTCAATTTATTTTAAATGTCAGTCAGTGAATTCATATTAAGGGAAAGAAGACTGAACAGGAAGTTGATGGAGAAGCCAGCTTGTTATTCCAGAGCTGCTGGGAAGGGAGCAAGCTGCTGTATTGGATAAGCCATGTGTGAAACTGCCATGAGTTTTGTGTGTTCTGAGCCCTTGCTACACCTCCATTCTCTTCATTCCATGTGAATGTTAACTCCTGTTTCAAGGAGCGAAGACTGCTGGTATTTTACAGCATCTTACGACTTCTTCATAGTTAATTTTTCTCTAATAAAGGGTAATAAAGGGCTAGTTTGCAACCTTAGACCAAAAAAAATTGCAGTTAATCAGCAGTAACATCATACTTCCAGAATCTGAAGTGATTATCTCTAGTTGTCATAAGGTCTTTCGCTATATTTTCCTTTCCTGTGGGATACCACATTTCCAGTTTTGAGATAGATCCTAAAGCTCTCTGGGCTATCTTAGTACAATGCTCTATGTGTGATTTCTGACTTGTCTTCTGACAAGTCTTTAAAGTAATCATCTGTTCACTGTGGTTTGTATTTACTAGGAATAAATGAGCTATTTGTCCCACTTTGAGTTTTCTCAGTGGATTAAAATTTTTTAATGTTCTTTGAGCACTTTGTTGTTAAAACTTAGTTTTTGGAAGCATTAAAGACACTATCTGTGCTTTAGGATAGCTGTCATCTGTTACTGTTGCAGCATTTATCAATCAGGCAGCTCTTCTCGAAAAATTTCCTGAAATTGTGTGGATTGTTAGTGCACCTGACTGGTTCAGTCATGCAGTCTGGCAGTGCCAGCTGAGGGAGTTGGTGTCCCAAGTTGCTTGTTTGCATTTATTCAGTTGTGCTTACAAACAGTTCTGTTAAACAGATCAGTGAACTGAGATGGCAGGGGAAAAAAAAACCCAACAAAAAAACCAACCACCCGTCAAGGGAGTTTTTCTTAACAGAAGTTTTTTCACAGCAGTTGTTGAGACTGAAGGAGTACAGGAATATGAATGATTTTAAGAAAAAGACACTTGGAAACAAGAATGCTCAGTCTTTTTAATCCTCCAGCCTCTTCACATATTTTTCCCCCAGCTTTTCCACTTCTTCTTTCTGTAGGATAGCTGTAGAAGTACCAAATGAGTACCAAAATTTTCTAACTACTGATAAAGAGATTAGAGTTACAAGTGGGTTAAAACTAACCAATCTAATTTTGATAAATACAATGCTAGGTGCAGTAACTGCTAATGGTTCATAAATCATTTGATTTGGGTAGTGGACTTCGGGAGGAAATTTGCCATTCCTGTTGACAATAACAATTAATGTCCTGCTTCTGCAATGCATTATAAACTAATATGTTAAGTAGATGAATCGAAGGTATCTACCTGTCTTACTTGAGAATATCTGTGGCTATGGTCTAGATTCAGAGGTGAAAATCAGTGAGCATTTTTAGTACTTTGACATCAACTTCTCAAGAAAAGGTGGAAGTGCATTTCTATTTTCAAATGTATATCAGTGTGCAGACACATTTTACTGACTGCCACCACTGACTTCTGAAAGATTGTATGGGTATATCAATACTTTTTTTTGGTTTTGCATTTTAAGTGCTAGAATAAAATACAGCACAACATCCTTAACACTGAGTATTAGATGTAAAGCCATACATACTGTTTGACATACAGTGTAGCTTGGTTGTGAAAGTTAAATGAGATAATGTTGATCTTTATATTGTATGAGATTTTTTTGGAAAACAGTGCATCTGACAGATATTGTGCAATTATAAGTTCTTGGAGAGAAGTGTTTAAGATGGTGGGGAAATTGTTATTTCAAGGTTACTAACCATAGTATATGTTAGGAAGGTGCTATGAAGCTAACTTTAAGGAAGACTGGAAAGCAAGTTGCTGGAAAATGTGGAACTTTAACCTTCATGCTTGCCAATTTTAAAATTCAGTTCACATTTGAACTTCCAACAAAAGTTTTATTTTAATGGTAGGTGTGACTTTTTGGCATTCCACTACAGCAGTTAGAGCTGTGATGGGGCAGATGAGCAAGTTAGTAACATTTTATTCATGTGGCTTTTACGCTGGTCTGCACTGCACCACGTCATGTGCAGTGGTTCTGGAAGATACTTCAGAGACACCTACTTTAAGTAACTTATGTCCTATTCATTAAACTCAACTTGTTAAAGCAGTTGGCTTCCTACTTAGTCGCAGTCAAAATCACTGAGGGAGTGTTTCCCTGAAGAGAAACTTCCTATCCATGTGGCAAGCAACTGTTTAGTTACTGTCAGCCTATTGTAATAAGTAACCCTATTTTCAGTGTCTGAGATAAACCATGAAGTGCCACAGCAGGAGCTGCTTCATGAACTGTTCAGTTGTCACTTCAGCACTGCCATCACTCACAAAGAGAGCAGTGTGGACAATGGAGAAGTGCCTGCTTTATTGGCTCACATCTTTGCTGGCTATCAAGGTTCTTCAGGGGCTGAAGCTGCTATTGTGTATTTATGTTGTTGTATAAGTGAATGTATAGATTCATTTAAGTGTTTTGTGTCAATAAATGATGCACTTTTTTTTGTTGTGTTTCAGTGGCGTTGTGAGCCAAACTTTTGTACTTAAAAGCATGCTTTTGAAGACTTTTTAAAAAATAAAGCTCACAGTTGTTTTTAAAGTGACAATCTGTACTGTTTATGATAAATGAATTTGTACTTTTTTGTGTATTTGGAACAAGATCTTTCACGCATTTCTTCAAGCTGGAAAAGAAGAATAAACTTTCCTGCCTTGTAGCAGGAACAGCTACCTATTTCTAGGCTAGCCTAGCTAAGCTAACCTAGCTTTTCCTAGGGTCTTAAACCCCAGAAAAAATTTTGAAAGAAAGTCTTTGAACCTCTCTGAGGGGAGTCCTGTCAAACTGGTTGTAAACCAGATGTTAGTGCCAAGAAAGCAAGAAGTGTCCTGGGCTGCCACTCTGCTATGGTAAACCTATTTTGAATGCTGCATGTCTCATTTGTCAGAGGTTTAGAGTAGAGCTGAGGAAAAGTAGCAGTAACTTGAATCAGCTTTTGTGTAAGAAGCAGCAGAATTAGTAAGAGTGTTTATCTGGGAAATCTGGCAGGATGTTGGGTCTGAACATTGTTACTTGCACCATGAAGAAAGAAGATGGAAAAGACAGTTTAATTTTCTGATGCAGGGATGAAGGATGTCAGATGAAGTGATAAGGTGTCAGTTGTGAAACAAGACAAAGGATTTTTTTGGTCCTCTGGTCTTCCTGGGTCACCCATCTGAATATTTTTGTTTGGGATCAAGCAGGACTTAAAGTGGTGACCCAGTTGTGCATGAGGATGCCAGAGGCCCATTATAGCTGCTCTTACTGTCATGTCATTGTTAAATGTCACATAGATCATAAATATGCTTAAAGCAGCTGATTTTCTTATGCCTAACCTTGGTTTAAACTGTTTAGAGTGGTGTTTGAAGCCATTACCTTTCCAGTTTTATTGTCATATTGTGAGTAGTAAACTCTTTAGAGAGATGATTCCTTTCTCCTTGAAGCTGTGGAGCAACTTCTCAAATATAGCAATTCTCAAACTATATGGGGCACTAATTAGTTTACTGCTTTTGTCTATGCTTTGAGATTAATTCAAATGTTTCTGGTGCTGATAATGTACTAAGATATCTTGAGTGAGGAGAAACTGCTCTTCAATTGACTGTATCCTGTTTCATTCCCTGTTCCCTAACTGTGTTTGCATCCTAGTTACACATACCTGCACTTTCTAGAGAAAATACATTTGGATACACAAATGGTAACTGTATTACATAGTCTCCAATTCTGAGTATTACTTGTGAAATTCTGCCTTGTGCAATCTGTGGTCCTGTTTTATAACTTTCTCTATTTTACTGCTTTAATTGAAGTGTAGTGTTTGACAGCTAGTCTGATATAAAAGCATATCCACACTTACATGTAGATAGATTGTATGTTGTGGAATGTATGAGCAAAAATGCTTATTGATACAACTAACTTACAATTTTGGGTTTCATATATGAAGAAAGGTTGCACGATTTGTTGTTTTTCTTTCCTCTCTGTTAGAGTAAGGGTGGAAAATAACAAGGAAAATTGATTTTACATCAGAAATTCCACATGTAGAAATTCTTCCTGTGCTGGAAAGCTCTACAGTAATGCTTAGTGGCATTGCATGGTTCTGTGTTGGCGGTACCTCAGTGTACCTTGAGCCAGCATAATGCTCAAGCTGTACTCTCCCAACCAAGGTAATGCAGTTAGAATCGGCATCTTTTTAGCTTCCTTGGAATTTTAGAAAACTGGCAGTGATTTGAGTTTTGTATAAGTAATCCTGTATTGAATGTTTTTGATGTGTTTTTCAATGCTTCTGGTGATTTTATGAAGAGTGTCTGAGCTGGGGATGAGCAGCCCCATCCTCATTTACATTTGTTGATTTCCTAGAACACTTCTCTTTTATGAAGTTGTTCCTTTCAGAAATTGTGCACTTACTTAGTAGCAGAGGCACTGCTACTAAAGCTGTGTAAAGTTACAAAAGACAAGCAGGTCTCTTGCTCCCTGGAGTTGTTGTGCTGGTATTTCCAGTGGTTCCTTTAAGCCAGTTGTGGTTACCTGCTCTCCTGCTTGCCTCCTCAGAGACTCCGCGGCGGCGGGAAATTCACTGGTCCAGAAGCGCTCTCCTTCACGTCGCAGCCACAAGAGCTCAGCGTCTCTGGCCAAGCAGTCGGTCCATGATGGACAGAAAGCCAAAAAGCCATTTTGTAAATTTGAGGAAGGTCAGGATGTCCTAGCTAGATGGTCAGATGGCTTGTTTTATCTTGGAACTATCAAAAAGGTAATTTTATTTTTTAACTTCGCTGGAGTCTTAAAGTATCGCATACCGTTGAAAATTGCAGTATTATTGGCTCACTTATGTAGTATTAAATACATTCTTCTGTTTGGTGCTTTTACTCATGGCTTCCACTGTATTTCTGTCTTTCAGATAAACAAACTGAAACAGAACTGCTTCGTTATATTTGAAGACAGTTCCAAATCCTGGGTTCTCTGGAAGGACATACAAACAGGCAAGAACTTCCATGAAGTAGTCATTGTTTGGTATCCTATTTGTTTAGATTACTGGTATCTGTTAAAAAAGATTATTATATAATATTCTTTTATTCTAAAGAGTGATATAATTTAATGTGAACCAGGAACAGAAATTAGATAAGAAAAAAAATATTTTCAAACAACTGTCATTGAAGTTACTGTTTTGGGCTTTTGTCTGTTTTCACATGAGTGAGGTGGAGAAAAAAACCAATCTTCTAAAAATAATCTAAAAATAATCACTTCTAAAAATAATCACATTTGAGTTTGTTTGGGTGGGGGTGGATTAGTTCTCTGCCCTAACAGAAAATTCCAGGCCCTAATTTTCACCAAGTTTATATTCTTTGTACTGTTTTCAGTTGAAACGACAGAATATGGAAAGAAACGAAAGCTTGGTGAATCTTATGTTTGAGCAGAGTTTGGACACTTAAAAGGATCACCATAACTGTTGCACATAAGAAACCATTACAGGTTTTGGAGTATTCGTGTGATATAAAGAAATGTGTAGTTATCAAGTGAGGCACCCATGATATAATACCTTACTGGTTTTCAGACATTTCCATAGTAGTTAATGTTTTTATAACTTAATGCTAATGAAGCATAGATGATAATTTCTTCTGAAAATCAGTTACAGTTTGCTCGTTGTACAAACACAATGGAAATCTGCTCTGGCTCTTGTTGATTCTTGATGTTTAAGATTCTTGATGTCTGTGTAAAGGAAAAGCTTTGTATTGTAATAGCAAAAAATCAACTGCTTTATTTCTTGAAGCTTGCAAAAAATGCTGTTCTACTGTGTAGTACTAGTTTATAATCTGACTCATTTATCCTAACTATCAAAATTTAATAAATGAGATGAGGAAAATTTCAAGTTGATGACCCTTATGGGTCTCTTCCAACTCAGATAGTATTTATTTTTAGGTATTTTTACCCTAAATTTGCATTCTTTATTCAGTTACTGTTTTTTTATTGTTGATGTTGAGGAACCATGGACTGCATAGTCAGTAGGCAATCCAAAGCCTATAGATATCTGATAGCTTATCATATGTGATATAAATATTTATAACAGAGTCTGTACAAAATGTCTGAATATTTTCTTCTTAATAAGTTTGTCACTATAACAGTAAGTTTCTACAATGCATGCATCTGTAAGTGAAATTATGCCGAAGGCTGTACATGTGGTAACTGTGTTTCAACTGCAGATATAATCTGAAAAAAATCACAATCTCATCTTTGTCTAGGAGCCACTGAGAGTGGGGAAATGGTCTGTACAATATGTCAGGAAGAGTATTCAGAAGCACCAAATGAAATGGTTATATGTGATAAATGTGGGCAAGGTAACTAGATTTTTTTTTCTATTTACTGCATTTTTAAAGGTGTTTTGATTTGTTTCACAAAGGAGGATATTTGCCCGGCTATGACTGACTGCTCAACTGATCTTAAATTTTGTAGCCCTTAGTGGCTATTAACAGCTCAGTGAAAGATGATAATCCATGTTAAAGCGATTAACACCTGTTCTGTAAGTCAAGATTATTTTTTTCTACTAAGAAAATTTAAAAGACCATTTTGAATGTGTTACCAATCTTTTTGTTCAGGTTTTTGGCACTTAATTGTGAATAATACTTGGTAGTTGCATTAAGTTATGTGCTTCAGGCAACACAGTTAATTCTTTGTAAGCTTTTGTCATTTTAATAACAGTTTCCTAATAATTTTTCATCCAGGTTACCATCAGCTGTGTCACACACCAAATATTGATTCCAGCGTGATTGATTCAGATGATAAATGGCTCTGTCGACAGTGTGTATTTGCAACAACAACAAAGGTGTGTTTCTAGAAAAAAAATGTTCATACATTTCATATTGCATGCATCTTTGTTTTTGAAATTGAAACAATAAAAAGAAATGGCATATTTTCAGTGATTTCTTTTTTATCTTTGATCTGAACTCAAATTTTGTATGTTGAGAAGTAATGCTGTTTTAGAAATTGACAATATTACACTCTTAAACAAACATGCTAGTATAAAAACATAAATACACCTGAAAATATTTGACTTGAAAATTATGAAAACCTTTCTACAATCAAATGAAAAGCTTTGAAAATTTCAGATATACATGACTGGTTTTTGTAAACTACTGTATCTGTTCTGGCCCAGAGAGGTGGTGCACTTAAGAAAGGACCAAATGCCAAAGCACTGCAAGTCATGAAACAAACGTTACCATATAATGCAACAGACCTTGAGTGGGATGCAGGTCATAAAACCAACGTCCAGCAGTGCTACTGCTATTGTGGAGGACCTGGAGAGTAAGTAAATGGATAATATGTAAGAACTTTACTGCAGCTCCAAACTTGGACTCTTCTTCTAGACTTCCTTGTGAACTTGCTAGTTTTTGTTTCTGTTGTGTGTACATATCAGAAACTGGATGCAAAGTGGGATTTTGAATTCTCTGTGCATTTGTGAAGTGTCTCACAGTGGGAAATGTATTAATTTCTTTTCTTCTCCCATGAAATATTTTGCTTTGTTTTAATTGTCATGTGGCCATCAGAGATCATCACGCTGCAGTCTGTAATGAGCAAGAAATCTTTTTGTCTTGCTACTTTTGATGTGTTGAGTCTGGATGAAATTGTTTGTTCATGATCTTACAATTCTAGGCAGAATTTTTCAGATGTTAACTCAGCTCTGTCATAAGTCACAAAAATAAATGTGCCTAGAGATTAGTTTAATAAATTTTGTTGGAATAGACAGCTTTCTGATTCTACCATAATGTCATTTCCTGATTTTCAGTGACTGGCAGGGGAAAGATTTTTTTTTTCCCCTCTTATGGCATCACAGAGTCCTCTGCTGGTTCTTTTTTACAAGAAAGGCAAAAACAGGACTTCTTTAGCATGTAGAGAGGAGTACTCTGGTGTCTGCATGAATGAGTGAAAGAATAAGATAGCATTGTAGATTTGAGGTCAATGCAAGTAAAGAGTCCCACAAAAAGCAAAGTTTTTGAGGGTATGCACGCAGGACAGAGCTCTGGTTTGAGACTTGAACAAACATGGCTGTCAGCTTTGCATGGTTCCCTTTCTCAAAGGAGAAGCTGAAAAAGGAAAAGGTGTAAACTATGAGGTTTCTTTTGGGGATTCAAGTAGTTGGATCCCCAGAACAAATGTTTGTGACTTAATGCAGAGTTGTGTTGTGCTTTAGAAAGTAACATGGAAGCTAAATCTAGTATGTCAGAAGGAGCTTATATGGAGTTCCTTAATTCTTACTGGGAATTAAAAGGTGGATGTCAGAGTAAATGAAATGTTTTTTTTCTTAATTTAGTAATTTAATTAATTCTTTTACAGGCTATCTTTTATTATTCCTCTCTGTCTTTCCCAGTAATTCATTATGGAACTAAATGTTACTGAAATATCCATAGAGGTGACTGTTTTATAAACTGTGCAAATCAGTTTGGGTCACAAGATCTCTTCTATTTAATTTAATTATAATGAAGAAACAATTTTCAGTAACTTTTTAAACACGTCTTGTGTCTCTTTCTGTTGTTGAAGCTGGTATCTAAAGATGTTGCAGTGCTGCAAATGTAAACAGTGGTTTCATGAGGCGTGTGTGCAGTGCCTCCAAAAGCCAATGCTTTTTGGTGACAGGTAAGAAAATTAAGCTGTATTTTGTTGTATTTATTTAAAATATGAGGGAAATCTCACATATGAGCTTTTATTGGGGCATCCATAACACAACAGTTGTTTTCAAAAAGGGCTTGAGTTTTGAGTAGAAGTTTATACACAAGACAGCCTGTGTTTGGGTGCCAGGAAAATGCAGTTCTTCCTCTCAGTTGAACAGGATGCAGTGGTGGGTGGTGGAGAGGTGACAAATGGAGAGTTGGATTGCAGCTGTTACTGCCTTTACTTTGTGTGGAAATCCTTTATACAATAGGTGCAACTCTGCATCCTCTATTCATGTGTGAGGGGTTAGGACAAAAAGACAAACAAAAGTGCTGGTCTGTGCTTTTAAAGAGGAACTTTGAGCACTTGCAGTAGATGAAAGGAAAACAAGAAGAGAATCAAATAGCATTTCATTCATTTTTTATTATAATTTTATGTGGGAAGTTTTCTGGAATGTTTGTATGAAGGAACTGAGTTAGGACCCAGGAATGTATGGGTCCTTAAAATGCATATTTGCACTTTTGTGCTGGGGACATTACAGAGCATCTTAACTGATATAGTCACAGGTTGAGGACTTCCTCAGGCAGAGTGAAGCAGTGGTAGCAGGATGAAATCAAAGTACCTTGTATCTGGCCCAGTAGGTATCAGCACAGATTAAAGAAGTTGCTAGAGTAAAGAATAAATGGACTCACAAAAACTACATGGCTGTGTTTCTAGCTTGCTTAACGTTCATTATTTTCATGATCAGGGTGTTTAAACACTGTGTGTGTGAACACCCATCACCCAGACACGTGTACATATACATTTGTATGTGTTTTTAGGTTTTATACGTTCATTTGCTCAGTTTGCAGTTCTGGACCAGAATACCTCAAACGTTTACCCTTGAGATGGTAAGTATGAATTTTTAAGAAAAGAGTGAGTTGGATACATGCTCTGCTTTTCTTTCTGATGTTCTGGTTCTCCTTGCCAAAAAGGGAATCTGCTTGTTAGCTTGAGCTGTTTCCTGAGTCCTTCTTGCTGTGTGTATGATCAGGGATAAATCTCTTTCAAAGTTATCTGCAAGGGTAGAGATATATTGTGATTGCATGCTCTTGAGATTCAATCCTGGGATCATTCAGTGCAGTGACAAGCAACTCACTTGTTGTGTATGTGAAGATTGTGATATCTAAATCAAGAGTTTCTTGCAGGTTTAGGATCCTGCTGTATTATATAAGCCAAACATAGTGGGCACCAGAGCACACATCCTGATATATTTTATAAAAGTTTCCTTGAATAGACTTAATGGAACTAGTCTGTAATAGAAATTATATCCAATTTAGTGGATGTATACCTAGTGCTAACAGATACATGGTGGAAATTACCTTGTTAAATGTTAATTCACCAAAATACTTGCATGAATTCAGAATTGATACATTCAAGTATGAATTCAGACTTACTTACATATCCCATGGTCCAGACCAGTTTTGGAGCTTAAAAAAATATCATGACAATGACATGAGGCAGAAATGAAAGTGAGATGCAAAACAGAAGGAATCACTTGAAAAGAAATTGCAGGAGACTTCACAGTGTTGTCTGGATTGAGTGTCTTAAGTTGGGCTTTGTGTTCCTCCACCTGTATAATGCTAATATCTTTTCTACTAAATTGTTTCAAAGGAAAGCAATTGGAAGAAAAATACTTGTTTTCTCTGGTTTTTTTATTCAAATATTCTAGGGTAGATATAGCACATCTATGCCTTTACAACCTAAGTGTTATTCATAAAAAGAAATATTTTGATTCGGAGCTTGAACTTATGGCCTACATTAATGAAAACTGGGATAGATTGCATCCTGGTGAGGTAAGTAAGTAGAATACCCTTTCTTGTTTCTAAATCACAGTGCATACATATGTCCTGAAAGTTGACAAACTGTGAACTGTTTTACTCTGGATGTTAAATCCTTTAGTACTTTAAAATCTGATAATCCCAAGTAATGACGTAATTTTTTATTTCCTTGCAGAAATAGAATGCTTTTTAAGTGGTGCATATTTTTCTAAACTGTAAAATTTCTTCAAGTCATCTATGCAACTAATTACTTGCATGGTGACTTTCCATTACTTAGCTGTTTATTCTGTTGCATATCTACATTCTATTTTAGTTTCATGATTCTCTGATTATATTGATATTTTCATGTGTGACCTGAAAATCTAAATGTAGAATTGAAGGCAGAGTATATTGCATGTGAAGACCACATTCAGTGTCTCTAAGGTGTAACACATTGTTTGTGTTAAATATTCTACTCAAAAATTTCTTCTTTCCTTCCTAATTCTTACAGTGGTGGTGGTCAGTTTGTATCCAGTTTGTTTTTGATCCTTTTGCAGTTGGATTCAGCTACTTGTCAAGACATTTTTTATTTTAGTTCATTACTATACTAGTTATTTTCCCAGCTATTTGATTACTGAGAATTTATCTTATCATTAAAGAAAATCCATTTACTCAAGTAGATTGACTTCATATTTAACTAAGAGGACCAGTGTTGATTTTGGTTTCTTCATATGAGATTAGATGCAAAAATTTATGACTTACGTTCAAAGTGGGATACTGCTAGTAGAGTAAATACTCTTTTTTTGTGCATGAAAAATGTTTAGGGTTTTGAAGGTTTTTTGAAATATATGGCATATAATGGATTGAAATTTTCTATCAGTACATTCTACTTCCATACTTCAGTAAATTCATAGAACTGTAGTCCATTTTTTTTTAGCACTCACAATGTGAGAACCAAGTGTATGTTCTTGGTTGAAATAAGTAACTATTTTTCATAAATAATGGAAAATAGTCTAAAGATATGTATTTTAAACTATCAGTGTTTGATAGAAAGTTAAGCAAACACTAAAGCATTACTAAAAATTAGAGTCATGAATACATATCTGGTTTACTTTGCTGTGTATGGCATCTTTTATGTAAGTGATATAGAATCGATAAATCTGTCATATGAAGTCTTGAGCTTTGAATTAAAAAAAGGCTACACAAAATGTAATTTTCACACCATTTTTTCAATAGAATTAATTTTTTAGCTATCTTACTATACAGCTTAACAAGTACGTAAGCTGTATTAATTTTGAATTTGGTTTTTCTCAGTATTGAGGGAAGTTAGAAGAAAATGGTTTGTTTAGCTATCTTACTATACAGCTTAACAAGTACGTAAGCTGTATTAATTTTGAATTTGGTTTTTCTCAGTATTGAGGGAAGTTAGAAGAAAATGGTTTGTTCATTTAACATAATGCCATGTGGACTGGCTGGTCAGAGCAGTGGATGAGGAGGGTGGAGCTGTCATTGGCTTGGAGCACATAAGCCATTTTGAAGAAGTTGAAAGGCTGCACTCCTCTTTGTGCTCTTCTCCTTTCTGCTTCCAATCCATCCATGCTCAGTCTGTGAAAAACATGTAACTAAGGGGGAGGAAGGAAAGGGCAGATCCAAAACAAATAAATTCACTTCGTTAATTTCTATTTTCAATTCTTTAATATTTCTACACCTTCAGGGGAACTACTGATTTGAAGTCTGAATGTTACACTTTTAGAGGGCTAGATTTTGAATAAATTCATACAGGCTGTTTTGAAGATATTTAAATACCTTATTCTGTACAGATTTTAAATGTCTTTCATGAAGTTGGCAATAATTGTCTTGAAAAATCTGATTAACTTTAGTTAATTAGGGAAATGAGGGAAACAAATTAGTCACAGAAATAATTAACAGGTACAATATAGTAATTTTAGGGGTTTTGTGATCTCCTTAAATTGCCACTGTTAAAAATGACATTTTAATTTCCTTCTCCACCTATTTATACTTGAGTAAGAGGAAAAGGCTTTTAGCTGTAGGTAAGACAGTAGTAAATGGTGGAGTTATCAGAACTCCTAAGCCAGTAATTTTTAACATGTTGTTATTTAGAAAGCAATAAATATGTGGCAATTTTCTGTAGTCCAGCATTGCAAGACCTCTAGATAGCAATGGATTGAACAGAATGCACACGGTGAAGATGGAAAAGAAGTTGTTACTTTCTTTGGCTAAAACCTCTTGAGCACCTCCATTACTTTTGGTAGTCAGGTAGACTTTCAGTCTTGCTCAAAATTATGTTAAAATGTTGGGGTTTATGAGTACATTTATTCACTTATTTTTAGCTGTTAGCATGTTGAATTCTTTGACCTTTTCTCTGTGATGTTTGGTGAGGATTGTATTCTTTAAAAATTATCTGATCCTGAGATTTTTGTTGAGTTTCTTTGAGCTGTAAATGTACTGTCTGGTCTTTAGTATTCCTATTAATAGTGAAGCTTATAAACTGCTGACAGCTCTATAATTACAGATAAATTTACAAGTTTTGGCATGGCAACTGGAAACAATGGTAGTTCTTGAATTGAAAAGTAGATAGATAAATATAAATGTAAACAATCTATTTTTACATTCTGGTACATAAATGTTGTGTCCGTGTGATAGTCACCACCATACTTATGTTTTTCTCTGTAATTATTTATGCAATTTTTCAGAGAGAAGATTTCATGTTTTGAAAGCTTGATAGGGACTAGTTACTTGAGGTTTTGGTGAAAGGAGAGAGGTTAGGCTGGGTCTTAGCTAAAGGGTCATGAAAATACATCTACTGGTTTGGGGTTTTATTAATTCTAATAATTTTTCTGAGTGTTTTTCTTTTTTGTATCAAGTTGAGTAGTATTAAAAGTATGAAATGAGTCCTATAGCAGACTTTGTCCATAATTATAATAAATAATTAGGCTCTTTTGTCTATTTACTTATCCTCTGTTTGCAATCTCAATTAATTTAGGAGTACGTACAGAAAACTTTTTGTTATAAGTCTTGGGAGGTTGTTGGGATCTTGGGAGTCCTGTTAGGATTGCTTGGGAGATTAATCTGGTGTTATGTTCCCTCACTGTACTAAAGGTTTTTGAGATATTTTTCTTGTACTTCTTAAAAGTGAAACTCGTTCTATGTCCTGGGCTTGATCTTGGCATTAATTCTGTGGATGTAAATCACAAAATGTATGGGATTATGGTTAATATGCACAGCTAATATTTCCTTAATGTACTTCACATTCAAATCTATAGTTACAGTGACTAAAAGTAACTGGGATCTTTCTATTACTAAAGAATTTGAGAGGTTAAATTATTTCTTAATACTTTACAGCTGGCAGACACACCAAAATCTGAAAGATATGAGCATGTCCTGGAGGCATTAAATGATTACAAGACTATGTAAGTTATTGGTACTTGTTGTTTTAAATGTTGTTTGCCTGTTTAATCTGACTTAGGTTACAGTCTTCAGTCTATGTGATAATCACTCTGACTGTAGATAGCACTTTAAGTTTTAAATAATGTTTCTATTACAAACTATAACATTACATAGCTGTTTTGATTGTGACCCAGACCAAGAGAACCATTTTAACTTCCATTCTCCTTCCACTTCACATTCTGTTTTTGAGGAGGAGGATTGCAATGGGGTAAATAGGGGAATAAAGTAGCATTTAAATGGCTATTCTCTTTGCATAATTTTGTTTTGCATGTACCATGCTGTTGTAAAAGTTGAGTTCCCTGGTATCAGAACTTTAACAATTAATTTAACATCCATCTAGGTTTATGTCTGGAAAAGAAATAAAGAAAAAGAAGCATTTATTTGGTTTGAGAATTCGAGTTCCTCCTGTGCCACCGAATGCTGCTTTAAAGGCTGATAAAGAGCCAGAAGGAACTTCACATGAGTTCAAAATTAAAGGCAGAAAGTCATCTAAACCAATCCCTGATGTGAGGTAAAATAACCCAGTCATTCTAGCTGTCTTGTGGTTAATTGGGGCTACTTTAGTTATTTTTTGGTGCCAACAAAAAAGGCTTTTTCTTTGTAGAATGTTTTTTTTTCCAAATTAATTGTAAAGGCAGGTTATTTGTGAGAACAAGGCCTTAGAACAAATTTCTATTAGGATTCTTCTAAAAAATCAACATTAAATTTAGCAGTAAGAACAACAGAAAATATCCCAACTTTGCTGTCATTTGGGAAACAAAACCTTTTGCCTTACTGGATCTCTTAAGCAATAATCTAACTAGAATTCTCAGTAGGAAGGATGTTGGGAAATAGTAACTTGTATTGGTAAATGTGCCATCTTTTTCACCAAGAGTGGTCATATGAATAAATTATATTTAACACTTGTTCATTCCTCTTCAACATTTGGGAATCAGTAATGTCCCTAGAAGTACATTGACTCTGTTATGTTACTATAAAACAAAACCATGTAGCTTTGTACCTGCAAATTTTGATTTGCCAGAATCACCTCATTTAATACAATGTTTTAGAAATAAGCATCTAATTGTTATTCATTGCCAAAGGAAAACATGTATTCAATGAAAACTATCATCAGTAATACAGAATAAAATACAAATTTTCTTCTAGGGAATTAAGTAATGGCATAGAAAGAAAGGGGAAAAAAAAATCAGTAGGTCGTCCACCTGGTCCCTATACAAGAAAAATGATTCACAAAACTCCAGAGTCATCTCCTCTGGTAAGGATATTTCTTCCCCCTTCCTCCCTTCCTTCTAACTGCATCATAAATGTTGAAGAAAAACATAACAAGTTAATATGAATTTATGTTCTCCCCTCCTTGCTCGCAAATAAAATCAGTAAAAAAATTTAAGTACCTTTTTTTCCCCCTTAGGATAATGAACCAGTTCCAGTGATAGAGAACCCAGCCTTGGAATTACCATGCACTGTTGGGTAAATTAAAAAAAATCCCTCCCATCAAACATTGTAACACCATGTCATTTATCTGTTTGCTTCTGAAATGTCAGCTCAGTTTTTAATGTAAGATTGTTTTTTTTGCCTGGCAAACCCGTTATCTTGCAAAACAGGAAATCTGATGGAACTGCACATTCATCCAATACCTCAGATGTGGAATCCACAGGTGCTGCCAGTATGAAAGAAACTACCTCATCTAACATTTCCAGACATTATAGGTAACTATTCAGTTACTCTATCTGCTATGAAGATCAAGATTTGCAGTGTATTAATTTTACTAAAATTTTCTCAGAGTAGAGCTATAAATAGCATGGGGAAACACAAAGAAATAGGATGAGTGAAAATTTGTCTTTAATAGTTCTGTTTACAAGTCAGAGATTGAGGAATTTTGCTAACCACTGTTTTTGACATAAAATATGTGGCTAAGTGACATTTACTGAAAAGAATTAAACTGCAAACATTTGCTGAGTTTAGTTTTCTATTAGTGGTCACAATAGAACTGATGTACTCTGAATTAATTTTAGCAGCTTGTTGTTATTTATGTTTATATGTTCATGTTATAAAATACTAAGTATGCTGTGATTTTCTACCGTCAATAGAGTGTGAAAAAATTCTGGCACAGAGTTTATAAATAAATTATTAACTGCAGTCAACCTTCCTTCAAGCAAAAACTTTTCCCTCTCTCAAGTTCAGCAAATAGAAATTTCTCTTTTATTGACGTACGTGGATTTTACTATTTTGTCTCCCCTTTCTGGTTCATACTGTTGAGTGCTGTCATGAGTCATTTTGTGTGCACTGTTGATACACACTAATTTTCAAGTAGCTCATGTTTAATTTAGAGTTCTGAAATTGTTAGCAACTGTGTCATACTTACAGTTACCTGTCAGTAGGCAATAAGTATTTTTTGAGTGAAAAAACAACAAAAGTTATTACATGAGTGGCATGCCAATAACTGATGATACAGCATACATGTTGAATTCCCTTGGAGTTAATACTGTGGGGTTTTATTTTCAATAGTTTGTCTGCATTCTCTTGGAGTTAATGCTGTGGGGTTTTATTTTCAATAGTTTATCTGACTCGAGAAAAAGGACTCGAACAGGAAGAACTTGGCCTGCTGCAATACCACATTTGAGGAGGAGAGGCCGCTTTCCACGAAAAGCACTCCAGACTCAAAATTCAGAAATTGTCAAAGATGATGAGAGCAAGGAAGACTACCAGTATGATGAACTCAATACAGAGATACTTAACAACTTAGCAGATCAGGAGTTACAGCTCAATCATCTGAAGAACTCCATCACTAGTTACTTTGGTGCAGCAGGTAGAATAGCTTGTGGGGAAAAGTACCGTGTGTTGGCTCGCCGGGTGACACTTGATGGAAAGGTGCAGTATCTGGTGGAGTGGGAAGGAGCAACTGCATCCTGACTGTAGGACTGAACATTATGTTCACTGCACTGTCATCTGTAAGTACAGCTCATAATGCAGAGCCATGAGAGAAATGGTCTTTAAATGTGTTTCTAAAAATAACAAAAAACAAAACAAAACCAGTTTAGCCTTAATGTGTAATTGTTATCATTATCATTACAGCTCTTGTGATAAAGACTTATCTTTTTAAAATCTGATCTGAGACTTAAATTTTTTAATCTGAACATTGTTAGATTGTTGTAGGTTGGGATATTTTGGGTTACAATTGCTTAAAAATGTGCATGGTGTTTAAAAAAAGATGACATTTTCTAGAGAACATTCCATGGATACAGTTATTGTGATTTAGAGAAAATATTATGTAGATAGCACAAATATTTGAAAAATCTTGTTTTCTTACCCAAATGTTTGCAGAAATGTATTTCTATTTCAATACTTTCTAGATTTCATAAGTGCAGTGTATATAATGCCTACTGAAGACTGTAAAATACTGAAGTTTTCTTTCAAACAAAGTGTAAAAAAAAAAAAAAGAAAAAAAATATATTGAGCCTGTAAATTGCTCTGTGACCAGACTTCATTGTCTTCTTAATATATTCAGTGTGTGTGCGTGTGTGTGTGCTGTATACCAAGGTGTATATGCACACACAGCCCTGGCGTGTATATAGATGTGTGATTGTGACCTATGCAATACAAATTATGGGATCGGTCAGCTTCTGAGAATACATCCCATAATTCTTTTTTCAGGAATAGTTGCCAGTATTTACACAGCAGCATTTCTTCTCAGGCTTATTGGGTGCTGTTGCTTTTTACGTACTAAGGAAAAGTGTCCAACCAGTGCAGCGTGTTCTGGCAGTGGGTGCAGTCAATGATGGTCATGTGCTCTACATTCCATTATTTTCCATTTGAATTGATGAATAAAAATAATGCAGGATCTGAAGATTTTGAAATTAATTCTACTGGATATAACAATTTGAAAGCTCTTGTGGCACTCTGTAAATTTCATGTCCCAGTTATAAAGTAAGTTGACAGGATTCATGCAGGATTTCTACATACATGTAGAACAGTCATATTTTGATAAATGTAGTATGAATTAAGTGTATTATTGCACAGGGTCAACAAATGTTGCCATTTGAAGTAACGTTACTGATTTTATTACAACATTACCTCTTTTGTGTTTATAAAATGTACCAAGTTTTAAATTGGTAAGATTATTTTACTTGTTTAAAAAAAAAGTCAAAAAGTCTCTTGCCAGTATTAGATATTTTTTCTTTGTCTGCTACTTTTTGAGGGGGTTTTAGCCAAAGAGTAAACAGAAGAATATTTTTACTTTGGTGGTTATTCACTGTACTATATAAGGTTAGTTTTCTTACATGCTTACAGTTTGCCACCAAAATAAAATTATGTAACATTAACAAATGACAGAGTGGTTTAAAGTGTACTGCCTGAGTTAGTACTTATTTATTCCATTACTTGGTTGTTTGACTTTTTCTGCTCATCTTGAACATCTTGAAAAGGTGACTTTTTTCCTGAATTTTTTTTTTGTTACCTTATAGCCAAAGGAAGCAGAGAAAGCTTTTTATCCTGTGTTTGGCTTATGGCTGGCTGGGTTATATTAGCTTTATAAAAATGCTAATTAAAAACTCCCACTTCTGTTTACCTTCACTAAAATGTGTGGGTTTTTTCTCACACCCTCAGCTATTAATTTAATGTTGCCTTGCCTATAGCTGCAATATTTTGATAACACAGCAACTTCATGTTAATTTTTGAATGTTTATATCTTGAGATAATGCAAAATGTAAAGCCTTTGTAACCTTACTCACACCATCTGTATTTGTCTTTATTGTTTCACTTTATCCAAGTCCTTTAATTCTAACTGAACACCAGCAGTATTTTTCATAAAGATTCATTTAATGATAAATATTGGAATGTACTTGGGGACTTAAGTGGGGGAGGTGTGGGGAGAAAATGCTTGTCAAACTTCAGTTGTCCATAGACCTAACTATTGTGAATGTTGTTTTCATTTTATCACGGTGGTTGACTTAACTCTGATGTTCAGTTTGTATTTTTGGAATTGCTTTTCTCTTAGAATTAAAAGACCAACATTAAATGTGTGTATTTTTTGAGAGAGAAGAATGAGTTTTGATTCTGTACTCTTGTGAAGCACATACTTGGTGGCATCCTCCCATCCATCACTTCCCAATCACTAGCTTTCCTGTTCCTGTCCTGGAGACACTTGCCCTGCACATAGACACTAACTGGTGTTCCAGCTATGGTTGAGGGATGCTTTGTTACAAGGTGTCATGTACTGGAAAATGCTGCAATAGTGCTGCTGAAGATAGAGCTAGAGTAGTAATTAAAGCACACCTACAAATGCCTTTCTCATTTTATGTGAATTTCATTGTATGTAGTAGTGGTGTGTCTAAAGGAAAAGACAAATGTTGCTGTATGTAATGATTTCATCCTGGTATAACGCGATCATTGTATGTACGCATGTGTGTAAATATATGTAATTCGACTTTGTTGTGGTCACTGATCTAGAACCATTTCTATGTGTATATTTAATATTTCTCCATTATGTTTTATTTGTATTACAGTAGTATTTAGATAGGAGAAGTCTCTTGTGACAATTCTAAAAGTATAGATATCGCATGAACAAGACAGCAAAGAAATAATGGCACAATGCTGGTCAGAATTGTAAGATATGCATCATAGCAAACTATTTGTCAAATCATTGTTCTCAACAATACTTCAACAGGAATTTTGAATAAAACTGTGGTTTTTCTATGCATAACGCATTTTGAGTGAGATTACGAAGGAATTTTAAAAAATCTCTAAGCATGGTACATGAAATGAAGGTCAATATTTTAATTTAACATGATGAAGACATACATTAAAAAAGGCCTTTAAAGGTGAAGACAAGCACTTTATTTTCTAGGGGGTGGGGAGATAACTTAATAAACAGAAAAATGGTTTGTCTTTGGAACATCCTACTAAAGTGATCTTTAGTGTTATATTTTAAAAGGAAATTGGTGAATGGAGATGGAACATACCAAGGCTGACGATGGAGCTATAGAACAGAGTGATAAGAATAAACTGGACAGAAGCATCAGTTCTGTGCACAGAGGGAAGAGGAGGAGTCTTGCAAATGCTATGCTGGTAATATGTTCAGGCACATCTCTAGTTGGATCACATCTGTCTGAATGAAAAATAAGGGCATGATGGAAGAAAATTACTTTTTGTAGAAATGGAGAAAAGGGTTTAGGAAACATTGAAACATTGTTTGGTCAATGTTGAACTTAAATACCCATATTGAGATGTCAGATCTATTGACATCCTAGTTTAGTTAGAAAAACATTTATGCATGAGTTAAACTTTGGGGTTGTCAATGTTTGTAGAAAAGCTTGCTGGTGTTTTGTTTGGTTTTTATTTCCTAAATTGGATCATCTATAGGTGAGGTGTGGTGAAATGAAAGACAGGGCAAAGAGTCTCTTTTGGAGTCCCTGAAGGAAGTTGGAGGGGAAAACAACTGTCTTTTAGCAAAGGTAGTACAGGACAATAGAAAGGAAAACAGAAGACCAATACCATTACAAGCTGTGCGCAGTCTGAGAATGAGCTTGAAATTTTATACTTTTGCTGTCTTTCCATTTTGTCATTCAGCAACAATGAAACAAGATTTTTTGTATTGTCTTGGTGTTTTAATGTTCTGCATTTTTGAATCCCTTCATGTTCTCAGCTAGCCCATGTCTATTTTGTAAATCAGGTTTGTACATATTTCAGTATTGAGTTCCATATACCATAATATCAACAGTTGTTCTGGTTTTCGTTAGTACCAAAATATTTTGCCAGCAGATACTAATTTTTCAAATACAGCTGTAGTTCATACCATTCTTTTCATATTATCTTCTAATCTGTTTACTGATACTATTTCATCAGTGTGTGTTTTTCTTGTTCTAATTTATGTTTCCAACTTCTCAATTTGACAATATTCAGATTACTTCCCATTGTTAGCTACTTAGTGTTTGGCACTGATTGACTTCCATGTGGTTTTGGTTTCCTAGTCTTCTGCTTATTTAATGTTCACCACAGTACCTTCCAAGCCTGACATCTGCAGTTTTACTCTTAACAAGCTTATTTATTTCAAAACCTGTTTTAAAGCAGGAAGCTAATTAATAGTTATATCTTGCTCTAAATAAAGTTTTTTTTTTCTGTAAGCTGCACTTCGAAGCCCTTCATTTGTGCTTTGCCATTCTCTAATGAATACTCACAACATTTGGCTGTTGTTGCATTTGCTTGTGTCAGCATCTGCTGGGATAGTTACTGCTTTGCTGTGTACCTGTTTTCCTCATTCATGATACTGGTTGCCTGCTTTGTGTTATTTGGTTGCTCTAATCTGGTATTCATAACTTCACAAATTGGTTGCATGATAGCAGAAACCAGAAAGTACTAAGGGTAAAATTCTAAAGATCATCAACAATAGTTGGAAATTGTGGGAAAGGGAATTAAGGGACAATTGGAGAGGTTTTAACTCCATTAAATCCTTAAGTATAAAAGGACTTTTATTAGTTGTTTAATCTCAGGTCTCCTTACATGAGGTTCAAATGTATAGATACATGCTTCTAGAACTTTTGGCAAATCTATGCTTTCCTTATGTACCTGTGTTCCACTTTAGCAGGCAGCAGATGGAGAATGTGGATGGATATTGTTTCCAGAAACTTGGTATGCACAAAGGGAAGAAAGGAGTTTGTGAACAGTACGGGTTCTGAGTCTCATTAACTGTTGTCAGCTATAGCACTTGATAGCATGAGAGATGTAATTCAGATGCTTCTGGTGAAACTTCAGCAGTGTAGGTGGGCTTACTACTACTTCTAAGTTGTTTTTCATTATTTTATTACTATTTTATTATTTTTGTCTGTGATAAAAATCAACAGTTATGTAAATTGTTGGTTTTGAAAACAGTAAGTTATGTAGCTTTTGACTGCATTTTTAATTTCTGTAGCGATTTGTGTAAATTGTACTTACTCACCTCTGTACTGTGTTACTCATACAGCATTCCTCCTGTATGAATAGTGAATTTCTGTGAGTACTGCTGGAGCCAGGGCGAAAGCATGGGAAAGGAAGGGCTTTACAGAAGCCATTTCTCAGCAGTAACTAAGAGATGTGTTTCCTGTCTACACCACAAGTTGCTAAGTTCTCAAATGAAAGTCTTGAGGAGAATTGTTCTTTATAACACAGGAAAGGAACTGCTAGTTTTTAAGGATATCAGATACAGCTCAGCCTTCTTAGTTTCAGTCTGTCTTAATGAAATTTTTGGGATAATGAGTCTTTAGAAGAGATTGCCATATAAATATTAAAAGAAGATGCATACAGCTAAAAGAAAAGTAATTGCTGTGACTAATTGAGTAAAATCTTTAAAACTATGGTCTTAACACTGCACCGTGTGGTCATTGAGTGAGGCTGGTGCTGCACCCTGCCAAACAAGCGGAGTTAAACAAGGCCGTGCTGCACTGCTGAGCAATGACACAATGTGCCAGGCTGAGGCACAAGGCTGTGCTGTGTGCACAGGAGAAGTGAAGGCAGAAGCTGGCATTTCTCATGGTGCGTGCTTGGCGAGATCAGGAAAGGGAACTTCTACAGGTATTTCTCATGTCTGTGTCCAAAAATAGCTCTTAAGAGTTTTTACTGCTCATGTACTTTTTCAAGTCAAATCTCTGTTGCTTCTACTACTAATTGCCCAATCTGCCAACGTAAGATTGTACTTTAGCATTTCATGATCTATGTCATTGATTCAAAACACAGCATAAAGGAAGTTCCTGTTTCAGTGCTTTCACAATGTGGCTTGCAGGCTTCCGGACAGGCCTGGCTGTCTCAGGAGTCTTGTGCAATGGTAAACAAGCTTGGATTTGTCATGTTTTACTCCATTAGCCAAAAAAATGCTCCAATATTTTGAGCTTTATTCTTGGGATCTTGGGTATTATTTTATGAATAATACAAATACATGATATCATATAAATTACTACTAGTTATGAATGTGAGATTCTTAATTGTGAGCTTAAGATTGTGATATTATTTCCTGTTGATGTTTGCTGCAGGAATACAGTTAAGTATGTTAAACACTTTCTCTTACCAAGTCCAGAGGTTAGATTTTGATCTGATCTTATCTGATGCCTGTGTAAATCTCAAATTATTTGCACTGATAAAGTTGATATTTGCAGTGAATAAGAACAGAATTTGAAAACTGCACAAGGAAGAAATTAAAGAGCTGCATTACTAAAACCAAATGTCCTGTTAGCTTAGCATCCTTCATCTTTTGCAGCATTCATAGGTATTCATAGCATTCTTCCTTCATTACAAAACAACACAAACACAGGTTTAAACTTGATTTATTGAAAATCTCAGTTTTGCATAATTATTCAACATCTGCAAGTCTTAAAACATTTAATTTGGAAGAAAAAGTCCATTAAGAAAAAAAAAGTCATTTATATTCTCCTTTGTAAATTTTATACAGTCAAAAGCAATCTACTCTTCAAAATCCAAGTACAATGTTACTTAACTGTAAGTTAGAATGCCAAATCCTTCACCCATCATAAACATATTCCATCTGCCAAAGTCAATGAACCTTTCCAGTTATTCCCTCTTTCATTTTCTATAGTGGACCTTGAATGAAGAGCAAATACAGTCAGAGCTCTTGGTTGCAGAACAGTAATTTCTTCCAGATGAACTCTGCTGCCAATTGTTGCATTTTCCTTCTCCCAGAGCTGGCTGTTTGTAACAGGAGACACTGAGCTGCAGCCAGCAGCAGGTTCAGCTGGGACACCACACGGCTTTGCCACTGATGTGGAGCTACAGAGAGGCACAGCAGAGCAGCTGGGGAACCCAATCCCTTAAGGTGCCCTTGGCAAACTTGGCAGAGCTTATCTATTGGAGTTCTGAGCTGAAATCCTGACTCTGGTAGCTTGGAGAGGAGAGGTAGATGTCTTAGTCACAGCTTCCCAGAGCTGCTTCAGCATTTTGCAGATGGTTTGGAGCATCACACATGGTGATGCAAGCATAGATAACAACATGGTATAGTGCTACTGGGAGAGGGACAGGGAAGTGGCAGGAAAACATTATTTGCTACTTTAGCTGAAAGAATTATTTTTTCCTAGATATTGTTCTTATCACAGAAATAAGCTTTCTACTTCTGGGCAGTTTAGAATAGAAAGCATCATATGGAAGTAAGATACACAAAACCTTAAAGGGGTACAGTCTTATTTTGGACACAGTTTTGCAGAAAGATGAAGTAGCTCAACAGCCTCTGGAGCCCTCTATAACAAGTTCTGTAATACTAATAATAATTATTTTGCTATAAAAACTATTTAGAAATATTATTGCTAGGTCCTCTTCTCTGAAGTTGAAACTGAAGTGCTGTTTCTATGTTCTGTAGCCCTTGCTAGCATCTGTTTCATTTGAACAATGTATTTCTTCAATGCACCTACTGACCCTGTTTTTATTCATAAAACACTATTTAATCACAAAAAGTCTCAAAGTTGCAACTCTGCCATTCATACAGATGACCCCACAACAGGCACAATACTACTACATATACTGTTTTTAAAACACTTTTAAAAAATGTGTTTTTAATAAAGTTTTTAAAAAACTCTTATGATAAAATGCAGTTAACACATTTATACAAGAAATTCCAATGACTTGGCACATTGTAAAAATTACTAACTTGAAACTACTTAAAGTGAATTCTCACGCACCAGGGGTTTTGGCAAAAAGTCTATACCCTCACTACACTGTTAAAAGCCACTTACCTAGATATTATAAATTTCTGATTTGGTATTAGCTTTGTCTTAGTGATAGTGATACTACATATTCAGTTGATCATAAAACTTGTGGCCTGTACTTACTGCTCCTGTGATTTGTGTCTTATTCAGATGAACAGCTAGGTACAGAAACATGGGTTATATGAAGAATGTACTTAGACAGCTGAAAGACTTGGGAGGGTGAGCAAAAAGGGAAAGTTTAGGTGAACAGCTTTGGTTTTATATGTCTATGTAAGCCACCTGACTAACATTAGTCAGAGTTGTAATAAAATGGAAAAGAAGAGGGATTTTGAGACTACAATAATCAATGTTTGTTTTGGCATACCATGAACAACCCCTGCCTTTATTAAAAGGAAAAAACAATGAGAAATTAATTTTTAAATAATTATCAATTACTCCATGAGGTTACAGTAACTAAGAATTTGCAAGTCATACTTCAAAGTGTGCCTGTATTTGTTTGTATACCATGTAGTCACTTGTCTCATGTAACAGCCACAAAGGAAAACAGGATTTTGCAATTACAGGACAGAAGGATTTTTGAACAGGAATTGTATCTATTTTCTCCAACTGCTTTTCAAAACTGCCTCAATTTCACATTGATGGTGCTTTTTTTAAAGTGCTGATATTAGTCCTCTGTTATAAAAAGAGATCTCATGTTCTTACATAGTTAGCCCAGTGTTTCTCCATGATGCCAAAGAACAAAAACTAAGGATTTAAAAAAACATGTAACTTTGAAGAAAAATGACAGTAACTACCAATCCTGTAAACTTAGGCACATGTAAATTCACTCAGTATTTAACAGCAACTCAACCAATGTCTAAGTTACTACTTAAACTTTTATGTGAAAATGAAGATAATGACAGTTATATTACTTTGCATATGCACCAAGTGTGCTATGCATAAAATAGGAATTAACAATCATTAACAAATCCTACAAGTACAAAAAATAATTAGTAGCATTTGGAAAAATGGGAAAGCTTGGGAAGAGGCATGATGTTCATGTTTAAAAAAACCCCAACCAACCACCACAAAAAACAACAGAAAACCCCCAAACACAAACAAGACCAGCACTATCACATCCAAAAAGCCCAATATGAATTAAAAACCTGATTTTTACTCTCTTCAAAGGAATTGGAAAGGTCTTCATAGTTTTTACTGTAGTTTATTGCTCCCTTCTCCCCCATAGCTGTTATATTGTTATGATCATAATATGAACATTAATGAATATTAAGTTCTACTTTTCCTCTTATCTTCAAAGAGACTTTTCAACATGTAAACCTGAACAGCTGATACCACCACCATTACTCCCAAGTTGACCATGGACCAGAAATTCACTCTGTCAAAGTTGCTTTCTTGTATGTTTCGGTCACGAGCCTCAAATGCTCTGAGCAGGGTCTGAATCTGGACACTTTTGCTTAATCTGGCTTTGACACTGTTGATGGATTCCTGGTAAGTGACAAAAGAGTGTTTTTAGGAAAAACCCTACCTGAATTAAGTGTATATCTTGCAGCAAATACAAAATTATTAACATCATGTTATCATCTGTAATTCAATGTCTTGACAAGTGAAGAGTTAATTTCATTTGAAAATATACACATCATCACAGTTTTCATTAATTTGTCTAACCTGTTTATTGTCTTTTGGCTAAAAAGAATTACTGTAGCATTAGTGTTCTGTAGTAATTTTCCTTTTTCTCTTTTATAGGTAGGGAGGTAAGAGAGAAATCAAACTTATTTGGACTAATAAAAAGTAGTGAATCTGCAGAACTAGTCTCAAAACAAATTATGTAGTGGCAAGCAAATGCAGAGTTTTTTCTGCTGCATAATAAAATTAAGGAGTTTTTAAATGGAAACTACCATCAGGGCTATATCTGCATCAAAAGAAAACTACAATAATATTACTTTCCTGTCTGCTTCTGGTGTTTCCACTGTAGTGGCTATAAGCTGCTGCTTCAGCCTTGATACAAAAGCAGAGTTTTGACAATAAATCTTGAACAGGACAACTGGAGGTTCTAGAAAGGACATAAAGTGTGACCCTGGAACTAGAGGAAGTAGATGAACACTCCAGAGATGGCAACAGCAGCTCTCAAGAATCACACTTTATTCTGCACTTAGTAAGTAAACATCTGGTCCTATGATCTGCTGAAGTTTCATCCATCATGTAATAGATACTGACAAAAGCTGATCTCATGCAGTGCTGAATGATGTTCTTGATATAATTATGGATCCTGAAGTAACTTTTAGTGAGAAGAGTAACATTTGCAGTAAGAGGAGGCCAATAATTTTCAAAAATCCCCAAAACCATAAGGCTAAAGCCTGCAGTAACATTTTCTCTGTTTCATATTTAACAAAAATATTTCAAAATAGCTATTTTGGGGAGCCAAATAATGTTATGATGATAAAGTTCACTATTACACAACAAGGAAAATGAACACCACACAAGAGCTTTAAATTTAAAGACGTAATTCCCTATTTTTGCCAGAAAATGTGTTCTCATTAAGGAATTAAACTACCAAGTGCTTATGTTAGTCCTCATAGAGCTTGCAGGGAAAGTAATACCTTGCTAAGTAAACAATGGGATTAAATACTAATCTTAATTTTACAAAAATTACCTACTTTGGAAGATTTTCAAGGCTCTCAAATATAGGTTCTGCATTTCTTTTTCTTTTGGAAAAGATACCAGTACGTAAAGGAGTATCTATCAAATCCATTCAAGTAGTTTCTGTGATTAGTGTGAGTGGGATTTTTTCATAACTTCACACAGAAATTTTCCTCTTTTCTAAGTGTCTTAACTGCTACTTTTAAAGATCTGGTCAGATTTTCAGATTCTGTATTTGGTTTTATTATTTAAAAGTGCATCATACACCTATAAAATATTTTAAACATTGGTTTGTTATTTAAAAACCCGCATTGTGTTTATGGCAATAAATGCAAAGATGTGATGGAGAGGCTAGCACAGTACTTTACCTTTAAACATTGATAAAAATGATGCAGTAATTCCAACTACACCACTGGGACTAAATAATACTTTAATGCTCCAAGTATTCATTTCATTGCTGCTAGGGAAGAAAGCAAGCTGAATTGGAAAGCAAGTGACTGAGAGCTAGGCAGTTTTTTCTTGCTGATGAAGGGCCTATTCTGAAAAAATCTTCAAGTTTCTGTGTGTAAACAAGAGATCCATGGTGCTAGACTTCCTGTATTAGTAAAAGCAATATATGGCCCTGGAATACATTCCAGGATGACACAACAGACCAAGGCAGAATGGCCACATGACATTGAGTTTTTTTCCAAATGCTCTTACATTGAATAGAAAGAAAGATCAAATACTAACCAGAATATCTTCCAACTTCATGTCTAGGAGATCTGTGCCTGTAACATACTTCTTCCAATCCTCCTCATCTTGGCCATCTTCTCCCATATTGTCCAGGATCAATTCAAAGAAAATTACCTTTTCAGAAATGGTACTGAATGTGTTGTCAAAGCAGAACATGTAATCCCCATCTTCTGTTTCCACACTGTGTATATAGGCAAAACATGATTAACTACATTTTCTGTGCTGGTTCTTAAAAAGTCAGGTTTTGTAAGCATATCCTTCCCTTTAAGACTGACAATTGTGCACTTAGAAATAACCAAATCTTCTTTTTGTATAAAAATAAGAACTCTAAAGACACTTTACAGATTACACAGTCACAGGAAAACAATCCTACTGACTCCAAAGGCTCAAAATTATCACGACAGCAAGTTGCTTTCATTTATTTGTGGGGATTTTGAATCTTTGCTAATCATTACAAAAAAATACACAATAAGTGGAATTCTTATACTGTGTAGTAAAATTACAGCAAATATTACATACTTTGAAAAAAGGACTGGAAAACTTGGGGACTTTCTAGCTTCTTATTTGTATGACTCACATGATCTTTTGGTATTAGGTATGGAGACCTTTTTCAACTCCATAATAATGATTTTTATCCACTGAACAGGAACAACTATCACTAAAATAAAAATACCCTTCACTACATAGTACAATTCATGTAAAAAGCATTCAGTGTTTATAAAAAGAAAATTGGTATTCTCAAACTGTTCTATTAGAAAGTCTTTTGTAATACCAAGGAATAAAAAGAACTCAACCTTCATTTTAGTTATATTTGCTAAAGCAGAAAAGTTCTTTGTGTAACACTTCTGAGTTTGAAGATTTTAAACTTACGTATGAACTCCATCTGATTTTCTTTCATCAAAAACTAGAGTTTCACCTTTTGGGGAGAGCAGATGAAAATCAACATCTAATCCTGCTCCATCTAGAACCTGTGAAACAAACAAAAATAACCAACCTCTGACCAGTTGAATTCCTGTTTGCATTGCTGACAGCAACATTTATAGGGAAGGTAAATGTTTGTAGGTAAGGGAACGGACAAATAAAATAATCTGAAAGGTTAATCTGTCTGGATGAGCTGACACCAAATTAACTGGAAACAGATGGAAAAACAGCTCAACCTAAAAGCATTTTAGCAATTTCAGAATCTTAAACTAAATGTAATCTAAACCTGCCAGGCTGGGTTTATAGTGAATCGTTCCCTAATTACTTTTAAGAATGCATGCAGTTTTATCAACAGGCAGGGTTAGACAACCTGTAAAAATACCAACAAGAGATGGCTAAATCTGGCATTTCTGCTGTCACTGATTGCTTGTATTAGCATAGTGTTTACATTATGTCTTTGGAGAATTACCTGCATCCTATGTTAAATACTCTTATGCTTTAGCCACGAATATAATTAAGTACAAAATAAATCTATTTGCAGTAAAATACAGAGCTCCTTTTCTACACATTCAAATAGAAAACCAAATCATTACTGTTAACAGTAGTGCTAAGAAATTTATGCCTCAGTAGAAATAACGTAAGTATATGTTATACACACTAGTCCTTTCTAAAATAAGGTCTTTATTTAGCTTATGATCAAACTAAAATCCCACTCTGTGCAAAATAAACTTCTGTTGGGCTTAGACAGAACTCTAAACAAAACTTGAACACCTCTCTTTCATTCTTGTTCAGTTCTGCATGTGACAGTATTAGAAATTAGAAAAAAACAGGAATTTCAGCTTTGTCTTTCATTTGGGAAACAGAGGAGAAAAATAGATAGAGGGGGAAGAAAGATCCTGGCCTATTTCTAGGCACCATAATAGGGTAGGAGAATATTCACTGCAGCTTCCCTCCCTGTAGCTATTTTACTGGGAAAAAAGTCATTGTTGTAAGGGGGGAAACGTCTGAGATCGAGATCTAGCCCAGACATCTCTGGGAAACTCCACTCAAGAAGGCCAGCAAAATGTTAACGATAGTTTGTTAAACTGGGCTGTTTCTGTAAAACGTTCATCGTTGAGATGAAAAGTGTTACATATCTGCACAAAGATAGGAAAGTACGGGCTCTGTGCATCAGCACAAGTGCCTTACGCTTTAGGGCTACAACACGAGGTCACAACTCTGAACTTTCTACATTCGGCCCTTTTAAAGGATGGCGCCTTGAGCGCCTCTAAAGTAGAAACAAAAAATTCCCTCCAAACCACCAAAAGAACGTATTAGAACAACTGAAAAGGCACGTAAGTTAATTTTTAACTCCCTAAGGCTGAACTTCTAACAGTGTACAATTCCAGCGTGGCTTTGCGGGCTGGGCTGCCCGGGGCAGACTGGGGAGCCCCGCAGCCGCTGCTCGGGGCAAGCACCGCGTCCCTGGGCAGGCACTGCCCGTCAGGGCCGGGGCCGGGGCCGCAGGAGGGCAGGACCGAGCTGCGGGCCGCAGGGCCGCCGCACAGGGGCACCGGCTCCCCTCGGGACACGCCGCGGGGAAACGCCCCCTCCCGCCCTGCCCGACCTGGTACTCGAGCTCCAGCGAGGCCTCCTTGCGCATGGGCTGGTAGAAGCACTCCTTGCGGCCGGCGGGCAGCGTGAAGGTGAAGTCGCTGTCCAGGGAGGGGCTGAACTCGGCGGCGCCGGGCGGCGGCAGCAGCAGCGCGAGGCACCCGAGCGGCACCAGCAGCAGCGGCCGCGGCCCCATCGCGGCAGCGCCTGCAGCGCGCAGCCCCCGCGCGCACGCACCGAGGGGCGGGGCGGGCCCGCCATGGCCCCGCCCCCTCCGCCCCACCGCACCAATCGCCGCCCCGGCAGCGCCGCGCCCCGCCCGCCCACAGTGCACCGCGGCGGCGCGCGCCGCTCCCGCCCCCAGCGCGCCGGCGGCGGGGCCGCGCCTGCGCCGTGAGGGCCCCGCGGAGTTCGAGCGCGGCGGGAGCGGCGCCGGGCGCTGCTGTGGCGGGAACGGAGCGGCTGCGATACCGGCATCAAAACCGGCACCGGCATCGGCCCGCTCGGAGCTCAGGGACGGCCGCCTGCGCCCCGTGCCCCTGCGGCGCTCCCCGCCCTGGCTCTGGTGTTGCCCGCCCGCCCGGGGCCGGTTCGCTTTCACCTCTCGTTGCGCTGGTCACGGGCAGTGAGGCGAGTTTAGCGCGTTCGCGAGTGCGCCGTTCGCTGCTCGGGCTCCCCGGCAGGTGCACCGGACTGCCGGAGCTCTGCGATGCGCTGCGTGACGGATTCTTGGTAAATAATGTACAGCAGGTTTTTCCAGTTTTCATGTATGGCAAGTCATGGGGCTTTTTGTACTTCATGAATGCATACAGAACTACTCACAAAAAAGACAATTTGTTACTTTTATCTACTGAACGTAGGAAGGAGGAGTGTGTGAAATGTGTACATTTGGAAATTGAGCTTATTTTTTTCATCTTTCTTTTTATTTTTGCAAGTAGTTTTCGTGCCCATTTAACAGTGTTTTAATATTAAATATTACTTTAGCCTTATGCATGTTACCAATGGAATGTAGCATGTGGACTTGCTCTAAAAGTGATGCTGATGACGACCTGCTTGCAAACGTACAGTCATTACAGAATCAGCTGAGGAGAACTGAAAAAAACCTACAAACTGTAGAGAAAGAGCTTTCCAGGTATGAGTGTGAAAAAAAACCTACAAACTGTAGAGAAAGAGCTTTCCAGGTATGAGTGTGTCTGGAATGAGAATCTCCTGTCTCTTGTAGCCTAGCTCTGTTGTATTCTGTGCGATGGATTACTGTGATTATCTCATTTTCTGCTTTTTGTTTGAATGGTCTTTATGAGCAACCTAATAAAGAAAAAGGCAGTACTGACTTTTTGCTCTCCCTCTAAAACTAGTACAAGGGAATATTACAGCCACTGCTTCAATGAGGTTACAGATGTCCTTCTGCAGGACTTTGTACAGCCCAATTATGATTGTCAAGGCTTTTCCAGCTGTAAGAAGAACTCTGGGAGAACATCTCGCCAGGATTTCCAAAGAAAATGCAAAGTAAATATTTCTCTTCGTTACTCCTTTTTATTACTTTGGCTTTCTCTCCTTTGCTGTGTTTTGGAGCAGTTTTGGCTGCTGGGCTTGGAGTAGATACACTGTAGAATCGGGCAGTGATGTCAAGTGAGCACCTTAAACATAGTATCCCTTGAGAAACTTCCCCGTGCTGTGGGGAAGTTTCTGCTCCGCCTCTCAGTGCTTGAGGCTTCTAGGAAAGATGGGGACAAAGATTTTGGCAGGTCCTGTTGGGATAGGACAAGGATTTTCAACTGATTTAGATGAGATGTAGCAGGGCTTTTACTCATGAGGGTGGTGCAGCACAGCCACAGGACCCCATCCCAGGAAACATTCAAGGTCAGGTTGGTCAGAGCTGTGAGCAAGTTGATCTGCTTCAGGTTGTCCTTACTCATTGCAGGGTGGTTGGAGTACATGACCTTTAAAGTTCCCTTTCAACTCACACTGGTTTTGATTCTATGATGTTTTTTTAGATAAGAGTGTGTGTGTGTATATATATATATATATATATATATATATATATATATATATATAAACAAACATGCTATTATGTCTAGTCTTACTCTGTATCCGCAACTTTGGATAAAACTGTGGAAGAAAATGAACAACTTCAGGAGAAGTTCGATGCCCTTCATGAGCAAAATGCATCTTTGACTTCTCAGAATCACTACCTGAAGAACAAAGTGGAAACAATGAACTTTGAATTGATGCAGTCAAAAACAAAAGTATGTATCTTTAGTGTGCCCCAAGACACCCAGTGGCCGTGATTTTTGAGTTTAGAATTCCAAGCAGAATGTGCTGAGTTTTGTCTTATTTTAATCTGTGTAAGTTTTAATATTTAGTATGTATTTCATAATCAATATTAATCTTGGACAGAATAGTTTGGAATATATATCTCCATGGGCAAAACAACTATATTAATTATGAATTCTATCTACTTGTGTTCCAAAGTTTAGTCTAAAGACAGTAAGCCACAGAATGAAAAACTCACTATGACAGAAAATAGTTCACTAATGCATTTAGTACTTACATTCATGTGTCTGGGACACTAATGGGAATAATAATGGCACAGTAGTCAGTTGTCTAGGAAATTAAAATAGCTCATCTCTCAGCTTGGATTAATATTGCTATTTTGAAAAAAGTGAAGATGAGTTAGAAAGGAGTATTGTATCTAATAAATCAGTACTGATTTAATTACATTTGTTTGTACAGGTTTATTTCAGGACAACTATGTTGCTTTATTTGGTTTATATATAATATTAATAAGACATAGCTATGCTTAGTGGATTTTGTTTGAGAAATGTTATCTCCAAAACAGTACAAATAAATAGATAAACAAAATGTTTGACTGCCTGGCACTGAAAGAAGAAGTAGTTGGATATAAACTTGTGGGGAAAAGCAAGACACAAGATCAACTTCTAAAGAAATAATTTTGCTCGACAGAATATCCCTGGAACTGGAAAGAATGTTAAATGAGCAGAAAATTGGAGTTAAGGTGGTGTAAATGAACAAACATAGTTTACAGTAGGGTTAAGAGCACTGTCATTTAGCAAGCAGATTGTTCTTCTGTTTCTCACCTGTATATATGCAATTGTTAATGAAACCCCAAATATGTTTGTATTTCAGATTTCATATCTTGAGGGTGCTTTAGCTACACATTTAATCAGCATTCCGAAGTTGAAAGAACAGATTGTAAATTTGGAAGCAGAAATTTCAGCTCAAGATAAAATTCTGAAGTAATGTGTACTTTCAAATCAATATTTTATTGTTGTCTTCCTGCTAGTCCAGTCTCTTTTTAGGGATGACATAACTTCTGGTACTCTGTGGGTCATATAACCTCGGGTCTGAAACTTTCATTTCAGAGCCATTTCTAGGAGGAGGGACATGGTTTAGCTTGTGCTGAATGAACTTCAAGAAACTGAGGAAAAAATAATAAAGACTGTTGAAAGAAGCCAGTTTGCAATGTGTGCTGAATAGGAATGTGCTGGTGAGGGTGATTGTTTGCTACATGGCCACATAGATTCTCTTGGAACAAGCATACATAATTCTGAACCTGTGCTCTTTGTAACATGAAGGATTCTTTCTTCATGAGTACATTAATCAAGGCAAATGGCCAGATAAAACTGATGTAAATGCTGCTCAGAGGTGTCAGGAAGACATCCCTGGTTATCACCTTGCCTTACAACCTCATGTTATGGAATATTCAATTAATATTTCAGTAGTCTGACTTCACAAAAGCAAAAATACTTATGTTAAATTTATATTTTAGTGTTCTTTCCCAGTCACACCTGTTGGCAGAGAAAATGTGATTTCTATGATCAGAGCTCATGACACAAAGTCCGCTCTGGGTCCTTGGCAGTTGTGACACCTGGTGCCTATTGATAAGTCAGATACCACTCCAGGCTGCAGACATACTCTGGGGAGTTTGCAGACTGTGGGTGCTCCTGACCTAGCTTTGAGAGTTCTAGCCTGTTTGTCTAGCACTTCTGTAACATTCTATGCACTAAAGAACAACAGAAATCTATTTTCTTTACCAAAAGTTCTTATTTTTTATTATGCTTTGTTTATTTGCTAGAGATGCAGAAGATAGACTAGATCAAAATCAGAAAACAGCAATGGAAAGAGAACAGATGTTGGAAAGATATCAAAAGGGCTATAAAATTCTGAAAATTGAGTTAATTGAACAAAGCAAGCAAGGAAAGAGGTAATTAACTAATTTTAAGAAATGGAGCATAGAATAATAGAGCATAAGTGCTTATTTCCATTGGCAGTGGTTTGCTTTGTGGAATCAAATGACTTTTCTGTTTTAAGGATGTTATTTTTTAAAAAAGGGGAAATTCTGTGGTAAGGTATTGATTACTTAAATGGGCACATTTAAAATCTTGAGATCAGCTCATAGCTGCGGGCTGATAGCACACTTTAGTGCCCAGTTTATCAGCTGGTTTGTCCTTCAGAATGGAGGTACTGCAGTGGAAAGCTTCAGTGTCCAGAATATATTTTTCCTGAATTATTTTTGTACTTGTCTTGGAAGAACCTGGAGTGCATGCTCAGCAGCTGGTATTCAGCAGTATTCCTTGGTGTGAGGAAAATGATAAAAGAACAACTTAAGAGAACATTTTTACGTTATCCTTAATCTTACCTGTCTGTGTGATACTGTTGAAAGGGTGCTGTAATTCCATCTCAGTTCCCTTTTCCCTTTCCTATTGCCTCCTTTAGCCTAGTGGCTCTGTCACTACTGGAGGGACTTTGGGAATTTGATTGTTGCAAGTTGCTATGAAGACTCCTATCAGCTCCAAAATGTAATTTTAAAGAAGTGGAATAAATAAAAAGATCCCAACCTTCCCTATTAATTTAACTGCATTACCTGGGGGAAAAAATTTACCTGAATTAATGGCTTGGGACAACATTTCTTGAACCTTTTAAATGCAAACTCTTTGACTTGTGCCTCTACCCATGAAATTAACCTCTAACCTTCTTAAGGCAAAAAAATCCAGAAATACTGTGGGGCTTGCACTGCTGGTTGAAGAAATGTTTTGCTTTATGATTGCTGCTCCTTCAGAGCATGTGGGCTGGAACTAGCTGTACTTAGTTACTAGATGTAAATGTAAATATTTTTGTACTTCAGAAAAGCTGAGCTTCTGCCAGGTGTTAAGTACGATGTTATGGTTAGTATCAACAATTATTATGGTTTAATTTTAATCATTAATTGCAACAACTTACTTACAGGCAACCTGAAGTGCTTTAGGCTAATGCTATTTTATTGTTCTGAAATTCTTTTATCCCCTTCTCTGGATACTTTTGCCATGTCCAGACGGGCACTGGTCCCCAGACTGAGACACCCCAATCTGAGGGTTGGCTGTACTTAGATGAGGCACTGCCCCATCCCCAGCCCCTGAGTGGAAGAGAGAAATGTTTTGGAGCAGCAGGAATTCCTGTGTGCCCCTGTTGGCTGTCCTGAACAGGCTGCACACCTGAGCTGTGCTGAGTTCACTCTGCAGCTCCTTCCCTAATGAGCCATGACAGGGGAAGGGCCAGTGCTGGGGAGTGACAGAGGGGACCAGGGGGGCTCTGGGTTCTTTCTTGGAGCAGAGTCTCACAGTGTGGTGTCTGGGGCTTGGAAAGTTGGGAGAAGAAAGGAAGAACCTGGAGCAATTACTGCAGTTTTTAGTAACTGGAGAAGATAATTACATTAATGGCTGGAGGATGTGGGTTTTAAAATTGGTTTGCATCTTTTGCTTGACAGAGCACAACAGCAAAGAAATGAAGCTTTGTTGAATGTGGAGGAGCTGACAAGGGCTTTTACAAGGTATAAAGCAGAAATAACTGAAAAATTAGAAAAGGTGAGAGTTTTTTCTTCACTTGTATTTGCCGTGGTGTGAAGATGTTTCTTCCAATAGGCCAGGCAGCCAATAGCAACAGGGTCACCAGTGAATCAATTGTTTCCACTTGTTGGTGGCAGAGCCCTAAAGAAGTGGGACAGGGTAAGCAAGTGTTTGTAGTGATAAATTCAATTATATAATTGTACACTGTCTTTGCTGAGTCTGCATCTTTGCAGTATCCCAATACTGCTGCTGTTTCTTATGTCTCCTGCTTGCCAGCTGGGAAGTTTACATTTTAAAAATACAAGATTCTTTAAAAGCTCTTGTTCCTCTAGATGTATAAGCTGTTCAATGAGACATGTGCTGAAGAAGATCTGTGATGAAAATGGAGTAATCTCCCTAAGTTAGCTCTTACAGAGGTTTTTGTTTTGTTTGACTTTTTTCCTTATGGAACAAGGCTGCCAACCACAAATATGCCCTAAAATATTAAGTTAATTTTTTCCTAAATGACAGAAAAAGAAAATTTCTTTGCTTCTTGCCTTCTCTTCACAATAGTGAGCAATAGGATTATCTACTGACTACCAGAAAGAGCATTATGTTATTTTTAAAATAGCCTCTTGACACGAAAGCTTGGTTTATTGCTGTACAGTAATGAAAAATAATTGCTTTTTAAGGCTAAAGCTGAAGAAGTAGTCTTGGGAGAACGTTTAATTAATTGTGAAAAAGAAAGAGAGAAGCTGAATGATAAGTGTATCAGCTACAGGAAGGATCTAGACATCCTAGAAGAGCAACTAAGGTAACACAGAGGCTTTTAAAAATTCTCTGCACAGTGTTTTTACAAGAACTTGTATGTTGCAGCTGTCACTGTGAATGTTCTGCTCAATTCATATAGTTCAATACATTTCTGCTCACTTTCTGTAAGTAATTTTTAAACCCTTTAATGCCACATGCTGCCCCCATTCCCAGGAAGAAGCCCCCCAGGCCTTCTGGGGCACTGTTCATGGGCTCACTGGCTGCTGCTGCTGCCATGGGCTGCACTCAGGCCTCAGTGAGGTTGTGATGCTGACTGCAGCTCGTGGAACAGACCTGCTCTGGACTGCTCTGTGTCCCAACTCTTCAGAAGTTCTTTGGTAATTCCCTCATTGCTTTAATGAGGGAAGACAACCATCAGCTGATTGTCTTTAGAATTTTTAGGTTTGGACAAGCACCTGCACAGATATTTTGGGATTATTCAATTTACATGCTTTGTCCACACTCACATTTCGGTCTTAATCGTTGTTCTTTAGGCCATTTTGGCAAGAGTGGGCAGTGTAGGAACACCTTTACATTAGCTTGAGTCTCCTCAGTAAGTCTCTGCCTCTAGTAATGAAAATACCTTTTAAATGTCTTTTTAGACAATTAAAGGAAGAGAATCACAACACAAAAGAAGAAATTAAAGCTCTAGAAGCAAAGAACACTGAAATGACATCAATGCTGAGTCAGTCTGATCAGAAGATCATCAAGCTGGAGAGTGAACTTTCTGAAAAAGAAATAGTACTTAAAGAGAAAAATGCTCTAAAAAGTGCAAATGAAGAGTTGAGAGCACTTACTGCAGAGCAACAGAACCACTTGAAATTATGTCATCAAGAAATAGAGGATTCAAGGGAAGAGCTCAGCATCCTGGAAACCATTATTTCTCAGTTGTCTTTAAGTACACCTGAAGAGGTAGAGTAACTGCTACAGCCTTAACAGTGTATTATGTTTTGAATCATTTTAAGGATTGAATTATCCAAACTTTTAATATCCTGGTATGTGTCTTAAAATTCATATGCCAATATAACACATGAATTAAGGATGCTGTAAAGCAATAAAAGGCTGATTTTTCATAGATCTTTGATTTCTGTTAACTTTTAGTTTAAATGGCACCATTTCAAACACCAGCTCCTGAGTTCCTCAGAAAAAGAAGCTACCCCTGAATCTTGTGGTGAATCAAGTAAACCTCTGATTGCAGACCTAAGGTATAACTTTCTGGTCACTGAGCTACAGCAAAATTAGGCAGATGATAAGGTGCTATGAGAATTAACATGCAGACAGAATGTTAAATATCTGTGTCCTTCTTTATAATAGCATTAAACTGGCAATGAAAGAAACAGAAATTCAGAAGCCTGATGCAAACTTAACTCTCTGTACTGGAGCTGAGCATCTTTCTAACAGTAATGAAGGACAAGGAAACAGCAGGTTATGTGACCTGGAAACAGAGCCTGTCAGATTGATCAGAAATCCAGGAGGTAAGCTTGCTGAAATAGCTGTGCAGTTCTGTCTAATTAATCCACAGAACAGAAATGTTCTGCAAGGGTTCAAGTTGGTTTTACAGCTTGTGTGCTTTGTTTGAACAGGGAGCATTTTGCCACCTTGGAAACTGTCAAGTTCTGCAGACACAATATATTTCTTTCTTCAGCTGCTTAAGTTACTTGTTCAGCAATAGCTGAGCTAGGAGTTGTGTTGAAATGTATTTTTTTCTTTAGGCACATTGTGCTAAAATCTCTGTATTTTTGTTGACTCTTTGTATCCTGCTGTGTTTCTCTGATTGCTTCTGTCATTACTGTTAGGACTGCTACATGGAATTATGTCAGGGCACCTGTATGATGCTGTCTGTATTTTGTTTGTTTTCATGAGTCACTGCATTGAGTTACATTATTGGTTTGCATGTTCTTTTATAAATTAATCTTAAATTTATTTTTTCTACTTTGAGAGAGGAGAAAATGTGAACAGTTGGAACTTATAAGCAAACAATTTGAAAAGGTGAGGCAAAAATTCCAGAAAGAGATAGAAGAGCTACGCACTAAACTGATAAAAGCAGATGATGAGAATTCTGCCTTGAGGACCAGCATGGCTCAAAGAACCAGTCAGTTTCAAACCATACAGGAAGACCTGTTGAAGAAGGCTTCAAAAACTAACAGCTTAGAGAGAGAAGTAAGTTTTAAATAGCACTCAAAAGAATATGCCCTTTTTTCTTCAGTCAGTAATCAAAGATAATTAAGACAATAGTTATGGAAAAACTGCAATTGCCATAATAATTTAAAAATCTGATTAATTTGAGAAAAATTCAAACTAAACTTTTCAGCAAGCAGAAAGGCTTAGCCACCCTAATTTGTTAGTTGTCAGAAATACCGTTTCAAAGCTGGTGTAGGGTTAGTTGTCAGAAATACTGTTTTAAGGTTAGTAGGCTTTTCTGCTACTACTTTGATTTGCTATGTGGAAAATATGCACAGTCTTGTTGCTTTTGTGTGGTTGAATTAATGGGTAATCCTAGGAAACAGGTTGAAGCAACAGTTGTATTTTTCCTCCTTGAATGTTACTGTAGTTGCCAGAGATGAACATGATTACCAGGGAGTCACAAAAGAAAAAATTTAAGCTTCACCTTTTCTCAGGGTAAATAAATTAAATTGCTAATGTTTCCATTCTGGTTCTAATATGTTTACAGAGTTCAGCATAATGAGCTTTGCAGTTATTTCCTAATAACGAATGCAAATGTTATGAATATGTAAAGCTATTTCACTGATAATTAATTGGATAAATTGTAGGTAAATTGTCCTCAATATTTCTCTGTAAGTAATAGAATATAATAGGTCAACAAAATCAACCAAACAGTTTATTAAAAATACTATAGTAGTAGCTAAAATGGAACTGGTGATAAGAAAGTGCATACAAATATTTGAATAAAACTGCAACAGTTGTCTACATGCTGTTTTGTGCATATTTAATTTCAGATAAGAAAAAAGTCTTCTCAGCTTTCTGCACTTGAGAAACAGCTGGAAGAAAAGACTATTGCTTATTCCACTGCTGCAGAAAGAAATGTTGAGTTGGAACTGGAACTCATGGTAAAATGTTCTCAGTGAGAAACCACATTTATTTAAAAATACATAAAAGTTTAACTTGATATAATAGTATTCCTTGTATTCAAAATGTGGGGCCTTTCAGATCTGCTAAATAATCTGTGCAGATTTTAGGAACACAGGTTTTAAAAACAGAATCTTGTTTGAAATAAAGCATCATTTTTTCCCTGCCCTTGAATGTGGTAAGTTATTAATGAGCATGTTATGTTTTCCTTGTGGTCACATATGCAATGAAGATCTGGCCCTGTTGAATTGCCATTTGTTTCAGTGACATACATGTAGGTTTGTAAATTAAAAAGTCTTCAAAAGGGTATTTTAAAGATTCCATCTATCCATATGAATATAGAATTTCTTTTTGTCTTTGTCAGGAGTTCCCTGTGCCATAATCCATCTTGGCAGACACCTTGTGTCTGTAGTGGCTGCATTTACTGATATTCTGTACCTGTGGTATCAGTCTGACATCCTTGGAGATGACACATGCTCTGTGTAAATTCAGAATTTTGTTTGCTGTTCCTTTATGAAATCTAGAAACCAGATGATCAAATAACTTAATATCACAGCTAAATGTTTTTATTCAGTCCTTTTATTGTTGCCACTTCCCAGGGAAAAAACAGATGCATTCATGAGCTGGAAACAACTATCAGTGAAGAACATGGGAAAATAACTTCTGCTTTTGAAGATGAAAAGTTGTTTCACCTCAAGCAGCAAAAAGAAATGGAGAAACAGATTGCTCTAGTAAGACCTTTATGGTGTGGTGTTATGTATGAGTGTTATACTTGGTAACTTTTTCCTGTACTGATTTGTCTGGTAATTTTGAGACACATCCATTAACATGTTATGTTAAAAACCTCTTTATTCTCCCTACATCGCCTGATTTTAGTACATCTCTATCTAGCTAGCTATACAACTTTCCCCCTGAAATATTCATATCCTGCTCAACTGAAGAGAAATAAGGACTTAGGAAGAGTACTGTTGTTTTTTGCTCCAAACACACAGTAAAAAAAGTATAGCTTTAGTGCCTGCTGGATTTAAAGCATGACAGCTTCTAAAAGTGTTCTTGTTGCCTGAACCTCTGCCAAACTGAGCCTTAGGAGCATCTGCATTCAGGGGTTTTTCAGTCTCTAGAGAAGAAATGTTTCTCCATGTGATTAGAAATATAACTGTGATTATTTCTAGCTGTTTAAGAAGCTTCTCATCTTTTAGTAAAGAATGGATGCACGTCTTATTGTGTTGGTTGGTGACAATTGCACTCTGTCTGCTCTCATTCTCCTCTGGAATTAAGATATTAAGTTCTTGGGATTTCTTGACAATATGCAATGCTGCTGATGTCAGTAATGTATTTAATTTTCCTTATAAAATGATGGGTGCATAAATATGAATCACATATTTAGATGAATACATTGTTATTAAAATATTAAATTACTATTTACTTATGGACAGCTTCAAACACAGCTGGAGAAGAAACATCAACAAGTTGTTGAACAAGAGAAAATAATATCCATTTTGCAACAAGAGGTTGTACATAAACAGCATCACATTGAATCATTGGATGGGCTGCTGATAGGAAACAGAGAGGTAAGGCTGGCTCTTCACTTTCTTAACATGCAAATCAAGCAAGAGACCAAAAATAATGGAGAACATGTTCATAAATACATGGAAAAATTGGGGAAAATGAAAGATGTTTATGCTTCTTAATTCTTGTTTGAGTAATTGACTGAATCTAGTGTAGTCACCAGTTACTACTACTACTATATATTGGTCAAATTTTAATGACCTTTCAGTATTTTCTGTCTTAGCATTCTCTTTATGCCTCTGGATTGACCCTTGGGCTTCTCTCTCTAATGAAAGAGATCTGGATAAAGAATGTTTGCATCAATCCTGCACTAGGTGGAAAACCAATAATGTTCTACTATGATAATATTTTATTCCTTTTAATAATGCCTGCTACTGCAGAATATGAAGAGACATTCTCAGCAACCAAATTCACTTCAGAGTATCATGCACACAAATACATTATACAAGCAATTGTGTTTTAGATACACTGATCTGTGTTTTTTCCCAATTATGAGTTTTTATTAAATTATTTATAACTTTATAACATTTGATGAATGTTATGTAATATCTGTAGATGGTTCTCTTGAATAAAAATGTCTGTAAAAACAGGAAATGGAAAAGCAAAATGTCAAGAAAGATCAAGGATTGAAGATGCTGGAAAGTCAGTTAAGAGAAGAAAAAATCAAAGTTAGTAAACTTTCTGTAATGTTCAAATAATAGTTTTAAAGTTTGCAGTAACAGTGTGTTTCCTTTTATCTTTTATAGAAAAACTGTTTTATATAAATTTCTCTTAAGTAAATATTCCACAAGTTATTTGTCTGAAGTATTTTTTTGTCTGTTGTTTCATTTTTTTTGTCTTCTTTTTTTAATTAAAAGTATGATGAAACCTACAGTAAGAGATTGTGCAATGCATAATTGCTTAATGCAATTACTGTAGTTACAAAGACTATTCCAGTTTTAAAGTTAATTATAATCTTCCATGGCTGCTTTAATGCTCATATGATAAAAATGTAACTTTTCTGATGTTTTACACAAAGCTGTCTTTTAATACAATTTTTAGACCAGTTAATACAAACCATGCCATGCAATTTTAAATAATCTATTGCATTCACCTAGGTACAACAACTTGAGTCGGCACTAAATGTATGTAAGGAAGAAGTTGCACTGTATTTGAGTCAGTCTCAAGAAAATAAGGAGATGTTTGAAAATCAGCTGAAAGAAAGGTCTGAAGAGGTAACAGTTTGTTTAAAAACCCTTCTGTATTGCAGAGAACACTTGTTATGATTGATATAATCTAAAAGTTTGTGAAATGACAGCCGAAATTTGCAACAGGACCTGTGGATGTAAGCTGGGAAAAAATGATACATTTTGTGAGGGTAAAGGGGAAAATCAAATCATAACTCAAAACCACGGGGTAATTTAAGGGAAAAGAAGCACCAAGATAAATGAATTGTTGAAAGAGGTAACAAAATCAGAATAATGTGAAACAAAACATTACCATGAAAAAATGGAGAGAGCACTCTTGTAATATAAATTTAAGGGCACAAAATTGATCTGTTTTTCAACTTAATGGGGAAGAAGTCCTGGGCATAAAAAAATGTTTACTTCTAGAACCCTGAGTTTTATCCTACTTTCCACTACTACTTGAAAGCAAGAAAGAGTTAACTTTAAATATTAGAAGGAATTTTTATTAGTGGGTGAAGTAATTATATAGCAGGTTGATCATGTCACTGCTGGCCTCCCTGCTGAGAGAGGCTTCAGTCAAGTGGAGGCTGCTGGACCCTGGACAGGATTAGCTTGATGGAAGTGGTGGGGTCTGTCACATAAACCTGGGATATTTACTGCTGCTTCCTGAGCCCTGAGCCCTGCTCTTGCTATACTGCATGTGAGGGGACTGGATCCTGTGTGAAACATCAAGTGTGGCAAGTGAGGCTTTATTTTTTTTTTCCAAGAACACTCCCTTTTTTTTTTTCTCCAGAACAGTTCCCTCGGCATTCACCACTGAGAAACCAGATTAGACAATATAAAATAAGTTAGGCACTCAAATTTTTTTTATTGGAATGACTATTATCATACAGGCAAAAAGAAATAAAGGGGAGGACTGAGAACAAAATCTCAAGGGGAAAACAAGGACTTTCTGAGAAATAAAGAAGACTGGCAGAAAGAAAAGTAGTTCTAACTAAAAATCTGCTACGTATGGTTTTAAAATATTGTCAAGTGCTATCTAGAAAGCAAGAATCAAAACCTGGGACTGACTGAGAAGTTGCTGCTTTCCTCAGTGTGTAAAGCATAATACAATGATGAATTATGAGGTCTGTTATGTACTGTTGAAACTGTAATGCAACTAAATTCTGACACAAAAGTTTTATTGCATCACAAGTGTGATTCTGTGTTCATTAAGAGACAATAGCTGAAACAACTGCAAATAAAAATGCTTTATTGTAAGGGAAAATAAATGTCTTTTCAGCTTCATTATTTGCAGAAAGAAATAAAAATTAAAGGTCAGACTATTCAGGACATGAGTGAACAAAATATTCTCCTGCAACAAACTTTGCATCATCAGCAGCAAATGTTACAGCAAGAAACTATTAGAAATGGGGAGTTGGAAGATAATCAAATTAAACTTGAAAAACAGGTACAGTATGGTGAGAATTGTCTACATATATGGAGAAAATTAAGTGCCTTATATATGTTTTCATAATACCTATAAAATCTGAATATTTATTTGATAACTGAGTTGATAATTATTATTTGATATATGTAAAATAAAGAGTTTAGTGGCTTGTTTTATCTTAATCCAGGTTCTGAGCTATCAAACATTCTAGTTAGCATTAGAGTGGCTAGGTATTTGGAAAATCAAACCCTAGACTGCAGTTAAGTAGAAGTGCATTTAAATTCAGAAAGTTACATCTTATTGCATTTACTAGAAACTATTTTTCTTTCAAATGTGCAGAGTTTTAGTTTTAAATTACATACAGACTATAAAGAAATCTGTTGTGTAAAAACTCTCCCTGTGTGAGCTACAAGACAAGAATGTGTATTTCTTTGGTATTCAATTTGAAACTACTCTTTAAATACCATTTCCAATAGGTATCCACTTTGGAAAAAGAGCTCCAGAAGCAGAAAGCATGTGCAGAAGATGAGCTGAGAAAGGTGGAGGAGAAACTGCACCTAGCTGCTCAGGAAGCAGATTTAAACAGGCAGAAGGTGGCTGAACTGAATTGTACAATCAGGTAGGTTTAGGATAAATGAGAGAAGTATTCTGCACATGGGCACATGGATGAGAACCCTTGCTGTGTGAAATGCTGTTCAGCTCTGGGCTTACACATCAGTCTCTGGCAGCACAGACTGGAAATCAGAAGGGAAGCTTCTGACTAGCAGAGGCATGACTTTCTGGAACAGTTTTCCAGTGGAATTAATGCATGTCCTGGCAACCTACTCAGCCTTAAGATAGCAGTTCAAATCATAACCATATCAGCTGCTTGTAATTGTAGAGAGTACATTCTGCAGGAGCTTGCTAGTCTTAAAGAATATAGCTTTGATTACAAGAAAGGCCTACTTAACATGGCTTTTCTTTCCATTTTATTCACAAACACTTGTCTTAGAGCATGTTGCTCTTGTTATTCCTTTGTTCATTTTGTTCTGGTTGCTTCTCTTAGACAGATGAAATTGGAGATGGATCAGTGCAAGAATGAACTTACTGGCATGGAAAAAGAAGTAGTGCAATTAAAACGAGATGGTGCAAACAAAGCGCTGCAGATAAATCAGCTGGAAATCACTCTGGAAGAAGCAAGATCAGAGCTCAACAGAAAGGCAAATGAGGGTAATTTGGCTATTTTGTTTCTCAGGGTTCCTTTTATTAAACTGTTCCTCTCTATGTATTGGACATTTTTCCTCCCCCCCCCTTTCATAATCAAGTACATAAGGGTCAAAAAATGATTATCTTTTTAAACCCAAACAAAACCAAACCTAAATGAACAACACCCCCACAACCCAAAAATATCACAAACATTTTTCACATACTTTTGCAAATTCTCATTTTTGTGGTATATACCTTCACCCCAGGTGAAATACTAAGTGGTTTCCCTGTAAATTGGTAATGCAGATTCTTAATGTAATAGTCAAATGAGACATGTAGCTTTAATAAAGGCATATGCTATTCAAAAAATGCAGCTCTTTGAAACAAGCAGAAAACCCCACAAGTCTATGGAAATAACAAACATTCCAATCCATCATCTTCCATTTAGTTTAATTGGACCATTGTTTTAAGCCAGAGAAACAGCAGCAATTCTGCTTGCACTATTCCTGGCACTGCATGGTCAGTTACTATACTGTGTCTGCACTGCCTTCTTGGCCACGTGTTTTTAGATACATCCTTATGTTTCAGGTCAATTGTTGATTATGAACTGAATAAAGCTAGCAAATACTTAGGTACCATAAACATATTTTTATATAAGTAGTCACTGTTTTTCTAGATTGTCCTAAAAATAGTGATACTGGAAATTTATTATGACCACAAGTGCTACTAGGTAGTGATGTTGCATGAAGACCCTGATGTACTGATGATTAAACATTCTCTTTTGTGGTGTGTGTGTAAAATAGTGAATGATTTTGAAGATAAGCTGCTTCAAAGTGAGACTTGCCACAGGAAAGCCTTACAGAAAATAGCAGAACTGGAATCTGCATTACAGAATGCCTGTGGAGAATTAAAGATCACTTTGACACGGCTCCAGGAGTTGCAAAATGCATTGCAGAATGCACAGTCCTCTCTGGAGGAGAAGAACATTGCTATCATGGATCTAACAACTGAGCTCAGGTGAGCTGCTATCTTTTCTGTCATGAAAACTTAGTTATGTTGATCATTCCTTAAGAATAGCAAGTAGTTTGGATGGGGTTTTTAATGTTTTTAGCAGCTCTCTATAATTTTAGGTGGTTTGGGGCCATCAGATAGCTCCATACTTGAGATCCTTGGCTCGTTTTTAATTTCTAAAAGTGGTGCTGAATTCTTTTTGCGGAATTCTGTTTTAAAATCTGCTGAAATTATTTTAGGAATCTTAAAGCTGTGAAGTAATCATAAGAATAGTCAAATTGTCCAGTCTACTTTCTGACCACAAATTAATGACACTTTATTTTTTAAAGAATCCTGATATAGTCAATTAAATAAATTGAATAAGGAAGTTACTTAGAATTCCCCAACTGGAATGTAATTAACAGAATGATTCTATTTAGGTTTGTTTCCTTGCAATCAATTCACCTTTAGGGTAATATGCTGTAAGTAAGTAATAGATCTCATGATTTTCAAGCTGGGTATTTGAAGCTAAGCAACTGAATGTGCATTAAGCAGTTAAATGTATGAGAATTTCAGGTATTGCAAGGATGAAATTGAAGACAAAAAGCAGGAACTCCTTGACATGGACCAAGCACTGAAAGAAAGGAATTGGGAACTGAAACAAAGAGTAGCTCAGGTGAGATAATTTTTAAGCATGTTACTGACAATTATTCCTGTTATATAGCAGATAAGTCACAAAAAGTTAGGTTAGGCCTGCTAGGTTTGGTTGCTTTGATGTATTTTCTCAAACTCTACTGGTTCCTACAGGCACAGTGCCAACTTCAAACCAGCTGTATGTTGTTGAAGGCTTATGTACCAGGAAAATCAGAAACCTTATGCCATACCCTGTCCCAAGACTCTTCATTAGTGATGCAGTCATGGGGCAGCTGTTGTCATCTTGGTGATTGCTAGGAGGAGGGAGAGGTCTGTGCTGAAGGGTGCTTGGAGATGATAGATTCCTTTCCTTGTTGCACTGCAGCTTCTCTGATTCACATTAAAGCAGCCACTAAATATGAAATGGTATCTTTGTTGTGGATAAATTTCTGTAGCTCACTTGAAATATTTTCAAACTTTTGGTCTGGCTTCAGGATTTGATGCCCATCATGGGAAAATTCTGCTTCTGTCACTTTATAATAAACCTCTTCCTGAAGGAGTTACCAGCCTTTGTCTTCAAGAATATTTGAGGTTCAGAGAGAAGGAGTGGGATTTGAATAAGTCTGCTCAAAGAACTGACACTGTCAGGAAGACAGATCTTGCAATGTATTTTTGCCACAGTGCCCTGTGAACTGCCCCAGGAAGTCATCAAAGCATTTGATAAGCTCAATTTTTTTGGTTTGGCAAAATTTGGCACTTCCTAACAAGGTGGATTGGTATAATAAATTACACATATTTCATTGAAAAGGATAACTTGCATTATGTGTATGTGAGGACCTAACATATTCAGTTATGGACTTTTTCCCAATTTTCCCTTTCTTTTTGTTTAGCCACTTTTTAAATGAAATAGCTAGGGTGTAGCTTTATATTGGCTACTCAAGAGAATACTTTAATTAATTTCATTCACTTTGCTCTCATAGTTTGTAATATGGCTTCTTAAAATCTGCATATTACTTCAAAATAAAATATTTCCTTTTCTTTCTTTTTTACCTCTAGATTGCACAATTGGATATGACAGTTCGTGAGCATAAGGGAGAAATGGAGCAACAAATAATTCAATTACAGTGTAATTTAGAGAAGTCAGAGTTGGAAATTAAGGAATGCAATAAACAGGTAATGCTGCTTAATCAAAAACACAGTTTCCCCTAACAAAGGGCAGCTAATTCTATGAGAGAGTCTGATCCTGGGGCTCAATAGCTGGCCAGATTTAATCTAGAAGATAAAACCTCTTTTTTTATTGTAGGGAGAGGGAAGGAATATACCAGTAAAAATAGATGTTTGTCAATTAAAACTATAAATTTTGTCAGGCTATAGCAGTGCAAAAATGAAAAATGATTTTTCACTTGCTATGATATGGCTCCCAAACTGCTCTTTTAGTAAAGGAAAATGTGGACAAAATAAAAAAATTGACAGAGGAATCAAAGTCAGGGTCAATACTGACAATATTTGGGAGTTTTGTTTATTTTGTGGGTTTGGTTTTTTCTTAAATACAATTGTTCTGACTTGGTTAAAATATTGGTTCTGATTTAATTGCATTTTCTGTTCAGATTGAGAGCTTAGAGAAAAAACTCCAGCATTCCAAAGATGAGCTTCGGGAAAAAGAGTTTGAATTGCTCCAGAGAGATCAGGAAATAAATCAGCTGAAGAAAAAAAGAATGAAAGAAAACAACATAGCCTAGAAGCTCTTGGAAAGGTAAAACATACCTTGGATAGACAACAAATGATCAATTTTTAATGCCATTACTGTAGTGCCTGGAAGAAATGATATGGTGTCTCTTTAATGTGTCATTACTTCTCCCAGAATCATTGTATTCTTATCTCCTAAGTTTGATTATTTTAAAATTACAGATTTTATGGCAAACTCTTAATTGTCTGCTTTCTGTGGAGAAATTTGGTTCCTGATTATCTTTAGGCACCTGATTTTCTGGTTATGGATGATATGGTCTTCCTTGAAATGAAACAAAGCAATATGCTGTATGATGAGAGCTTCTTATGACCTAGGTACCTATCTTGTGAAAATGATTGCATCAAAGGCCCCTGAGCTGCAGCATGCTGTAGGAAGGAGAAGTGAGAATGTTTTGGCCTAGGGAATGGGAGTGTGTGGAAGGACTTGAGAAGACAGCTAACTTTGTGAATTACACAAATCTTGGCTTTGGTGCATGAATCAGTCTCTACAAACACAAATGGGGTCTGAGATAAACAGGCTTTTGCAGAAATAAGTTCAGTCAAGGATGATTGCCAGCTAGAGCTCAACACCAAAGCCAGGATGGTCCCTGTTACTTTGGTTATGCTGCATTTATGTGTTTGTTTTCCCCAGGGTGAGGGATCAGAGAAGCCTCATTTCTGTGTGAACACCAAAGGCCTTTGGTATTCCAGATCATGAGGGCTTGGCTGTGTCCCAGCTGAATATAAAGTTTATATATTGGTTTCACTGCAAATTCAAGCAATGTCAGCTCTTCCATCTTGAATTCTGTTAGGCTATTGATGATGCCCAAGAACAGGACAGTGACTGCTGCTGCCTTTCACACATACCATTAACAATTTCTAACTTTTCCTAAGGGATGATTCTGAAAGAAAGAATTTCCTAGCTAGCCCCTGCACAATTGCTGACTAGACTCTTTCATTCCAGACAAATTGACTTGTTTTTGCTAAGGAATACCAGGTAGGAAGAGGCCTAAGAATGATTAAGAAAGGCTTTGAAAATAGACCTGCTCTGGTCGTGTCCCAACACTTGGGACAAGGAAATGAAATTTTATTTTCATTGTAGTGAAGTAGATGAAAAACCACTGGATTTTGGGAGCATTCTGTGTAAACATGAAATATGTTGCAGAAGGCTTCTGGCTCCATTTACAATATTATATGGTTCCTTCTTTGTTTAAAAATTAAGTATATTAACATAATGTAAGAAAACACTTTCTCCATTAGTAGCACATTGCACACTGATTGACCAGACTTGCACAGAAATTTTCTGTCCTAGTTCTAAAATAAATTTCCTAATCTATTTAGGGAAAAGGGGTGGAGAGGCAGCGTGTATGTCTTGCCCAGGGGTACAGTCTGTCTTATTCTTTTTCTTCTTAATACATTGCCTTCCTTGCTTATTACAGAAAATATATTAGTTCAGGGAAGGAATTGCTGGGAGGGTTGATTTGTGTTCTGGTCCACTCTGTCCCTTTGGGACTCATAAAATAACCAGGTCACAGAGTTTTCAGTTGAATTATTCTTTGTTCTTACTGTGCTTCAATCTGCAGTGAAAATTGTGTAACAATACAGCACTTGGCTACCCTTAGAAGCTGTAAATATTCCAAATAAAGGAACCAAAAATGTCTTGCTGAACATTAAGAATGGCTTTTTTCATTTTTCTGGGAAATTGAAGTAATTTTCTTTATTAAAAAAAAGGCAGATTGGATTTACAGCAAGCTAATTTTTTGTGACCATAGTTCCTTCTGAAATGAGAACTAAAATTGTATTAAAATGATATAAGAAAAAATCAGTGCTTACAATGATTGAATTTTCTAAAAAATTATTTTTACAACATTTTTGAAAAACTGCATAGCATTAAAAAAATAAGAATTACTGTAATCTTTCATTTGTTAGCTGTAAGCTGCTTATATGCTGCTTACAAGTGTTTCTGTACAGTATGTATAGCATTCCTCATAAAGAATAAATACCTAGCTAAACATAGATAAACAGAGGACCAACATAACCTCTTTTAAAATTTATAATTAACAAGAACCTTAGTATAATATGATGCGAAATAGTAGTGGCTGGTAGTCTCTTTGTGTGCTGCAGCACTAACTAATGTAAACATGGCTGCTGTGTATATATCCCAAAGACACCTAAAACTCTATTTTTTTCTATAAATGAATAATTAGTTCCAGCATATTCACTTGTTTTTAAAAGGAGGGGTAGGGGTAGTGAAACTCTAGAAACTAACAAAAACCCCCTAACGTCAAACATGCTGTGTTTGGCTGCATTTACTTCTGTACACAGCTAACATTTGTTTTGCTGTTTTTCTTGCTCAGTGTTAGTGGACATCATAGGGTTTTTCCCTCTTAATACCTTGATACTGTTGATGGGGTTTCTGCAGACACTTCCTGAACTGTTAGCAGCTTAAGAACAATATTGCAATCCAACATGAAACCTTAAGCCCCGTGCAGAGGAGTTATTTCAAAAGACAATGTTCATTTAAACTGTACAAAATTCTTACAGGGATTTGTATAGGAAGATTTCTTCTCAAAAATATTCTACATAACATTTTCCTTCTTATCTGCTGGAACTTAATATGGTATTGGAAAATTTGTAAGTTGTGCTCTTGGAGGAAGCAAATGCACTTCAGTTACAAGAACAGTGAACAAAAATGCATCAATAACATAAATCAGAATTTGAGATGGCAGCCATGGACTTGAGACCTGCTCTTAGTTTTCTTGAGTTTGTAAGCTAAAGTTTAATAATGAAAAGTAACATGTTGGTACAAATGGATTTAGCTATGGTAATCACATATTTTGTTTCAGGTGCAAGAACTGTGAAGGAATGAGTGCTGCTGCCCATGGGACAAGCAGCAGCCCAGGGATGCTGTTGCTGGCATTGTCACTGTGCATTCCAAGAGGACATTTTACAGTTGTATTTCTAAATAAGGCATATAATTATTTGTACTGAAGCAGATGACAACCTTTTTATTTTTCCAGCTGTTATTGAGATTATTGCCTTAATTGAATATCATATTAATTTATCTTTTATACTTCAGAATAAAATTTATTTTTTTAAGTTGTAGGGATTAATTTCAGCTGTCATATTTTCCCAAGGTTTTTAGATTATATGTTTGTTTAATATCTCACTTCTAACTAAAAGCACAATGGTACTATGTTATTAGCAATTTTTGTTTGGGAGTATTTTATCTTTTTTTGTACAAATGCAGTGATGCAGACACAACATATTATTAAAATTTATCTGTTTGTAAGATGTTTTTGGACACTGATTTGATTATAGACACTGGCAAAACCTGCTTGCTTTACTCCAAGCAGTATCTTTGGGATGCACAGGGTTGTGGGACAGGGCCATAAAGCTTGAGGTTGTTTCTTTTGATATTTTTAATCAAACAAAAATCCATACAAAAATTCTCATTGATTAAATTCACATCATAACTATGCATTCTAAAACATATTTATTTCCAGGTTTCCAAAAGTATTACACAATTAAGCTTGTATGAATGGCTAGTGGCCCCACTTTTATATTTACATAAGCATCAGAAACTGCAAATATGCTTTTGAGGCATCAATCTAAGTCTGATTAATGCACACGAGATTTATGTGCATTAAGACATGTGATTCATACTTCAGAAATCAAGTTACTAAAGTTATTTGATGTAAAGAAGAGGAAAAGAACTGAATGTATTTCAGTTTGAATACCAGACCTCAGTTAAGTGTTTTGTATATTAAAAGTGTGTCTTAGCCAACAAACCTATCTGAGGCATCCAGAAATTCTGCAAGTGGCAGTTTGCTGAACTCCTTGGGCAGTACTGGCTCTTTCCCTTCATGTAAACACGTTCCACAAATGCCACATGTTCCACATTAAGTGGTTCTACAAAACCAGCCACACATTCTGCTACCACTGACAAGCCACGATACGCTCATCCAAAGTATTGCTGCAGTTTCAGATTATTTATTCTGCTATTGTGAAAATCATGATGTGACAAAAACCACTGTTACTTACAGAAATAAATATACTGTGTGTTTTAAATAGAGCTATTTCTTTCTCTACCTAACTGTAAAGGGAAGATCTTAGAATTTGGTTGACTGGTGCAATAATTGCAAATTAAACTACCTTTATTTTTAACTCTCTTTATGTACATCACTTTGCCTTCAGCCTAGAAATGTATGCATCACATTTCAGACTGATTTTTTTTCAAGCAGTGGAATACATAAGCCCTTCAAACCAGGATTTCAAGTGGAAAATATAACCAATCCTTAATTGCAGCTGCATCACAACACTAATGGAATTCCACTAACTAGCATTGCATAAAGCCTCATTGGCTCCTCCTACATGCACTAAATATAAATGTGCATGAGCAGCAAAAGCAATTTGCCTAATCTCTGAATCAGCTAAATAGCATTTGCACTGAAATTTTGTCTGTATACTAACTTATCTGGTTAAACTCTGGGTCAAACCTGATAAATAAGGAGAATCATAATTATGTTTTATCTTTAGATATTTTGCTGTTTTGTTGCTTGCCTGAGAAGGATTCCACTTATGCTGCTCAAGCCAGTTTATTTCTTTTGGAAAGGATGGACTATTTTAAACATAATTTCAGTTAAATATTTCTGTAGCGTCCTACTTTTCTTGAGTTACTAACCAATTTACATCTATGCAAATCCTGAATCCTGAAACACTAAGTTCATTCTTGTGAAGTGTGTTGCATTTACATGGGGTTGTTAAGTCTTGAAAAACATTTCACTGTGTATAATGGCATTGCAATTAGCTGAATGCTGTTCATAAGGCTAATTGCTTATTAAGGTCTTTCTTTTTCCTGTCACTCAGGACAGAAACAAGGGACTGATTTTCTCCCTGAATGTAGTATACCTACAGTTACTGTATGTTAAACATGAATTGCACTGAAGTGCCAGCTCAAACGCCTCTCTTTAATCCACAGTTTATATGTAAAATATTTTCTCCAAAACCTAGACATCAGGCTAGTTCTTATTTTTAAAAATTTTTGACATGTCAATTGCAGAATCAGAAGTGTTGAGATTTCAGTCTTAGCAGGAATGAAGTGAAGCTGTCTGTTCAACATTTCCTGTCAGTTCTCCACTGCAGCATGCTTTTAACTTTCTCTGTTCTTGGTTGGGAACTCTGCCAAAAGGAAATGTCAGGAGTCTGTCCAACAATTTGTCTCTTTCAGAATCCACATCCCATTTTGCAATTTGGGATCTTTTTCTGTAATGCCTATTAAGACTCTTACAATAGTAAGGCATCAGGGAAGAAATCTATTCCTCAATGTGTTGTAAAAGAACCAGGAGGATGCTGTAGGTGTAGGAATTCTGAAGAGCTTTAGCAGAGGGACCCCACTCTGGGTACAGTTTACTGTCCATAGCTGTAAGTGGAGGACTTAGCACTACAGACTTATAAATGTGGAAAAGGCTTTTCCAACCAGTACTGTACAAGCTGTATTCTATTAAAAACAGTCCATGGAGTTTACAAGTGCCTCAGTTTATAGATTGATCAAATTCTGTATTCATCAGTTTTGATAATGCAGATTATGAGCACATGTAGGAGCATCTGCTTCTATTTTGTTGATTTGGAGATTATCCCTTAATCATGCAAGGTCCAGGTGTGCATTTTCAGATTTGTTGACTCAGGGAAGGTGCAGATAGTATTAAAGACCAGTCACATTATGCTGTAGTTACATTTATATTGTTGCTCCTGTGAAGAATTGAACCACTCAGTGAAGAGAATGGCAAGAAGAAATGTCCTCATTACAGGTTGCTCCTCAGGAATTGGGCTGGCAATAGCTGTAAAAATGGCAAAAGATGAACAGAAAAGATTTAAAGGTAACAATCTATCTGTTCTTTATCTTTAAAAAAACATACTACTTGAGATGATGCTGGTTTTTTTCTCTGTGATTTAACAGGTGGTTGTATTCAGTTTGGTGACTTGTTTCTGGTTCATTTCCTCTTCTACTGTCAAGAAAATACAGCAAAAATATACTGATTTCTGTAAGCAGTTGATATTTCTGTACCTTTATTGGAATGGAACAACTATTGGAACTGAATAGTGTACACACACATGCAATGAAAAAGGACAGTAGTAAAAACCAAATATCTGAAAATATTTTTAATATTATGCTGCTCTGGGTATACATTCAAAACTGTGATTAACTTTGCTTCTGGCTACTAAAATCTGTACATATACAGGCCCATGCCCATTTGAAGACCAAAATAATGAATTTAAGTAAACAGTCTGTAAATTTGCATTTTTTTCCTTAAAGCACATTTCATTATTCCAAGCCTGTGTAGGCAGGTGAACAAAAGGGCTGGGATTTGTCTTGTTGCTACAAAGCAGGGTATTTGCTGTGATTGAAAATGGATGGCAAGCTGAACACACCAATATGTGAAAATTCAGTCTCTCATACTTACAGTATTTTACTGCTAACTGACTGGATGCAGATCTAGAGCTTTCTGAGCAATTAGGCTACAATAAAAACTAATTTCAATTTTTAGAAGTAGCTTACAAAATCAAATTTTTTTGCAACCTAAGGAATTATGTCTTTTTAATAAAATGATGGTTGTCCTGCTAAATATTGTGGTGACTAAAAAAAGAAGGAAACCTGGAAGACAGAATTAGGTTTTGAGTACCTAAAAACAATTTAGTGGCATCATTTGATACCCATTTTTTAATATTTTGGTGACAGATCCTTTATATATCATATCTATATGTTCTTCATTATGAATAGCTTCTTCTTTTTAATTTCCTGAGGATTTCAGAACCAGACTGGGAAATTAGTGACAATATATGTTGAAAATAGAATCTTTTAGTTTTTTTCTGTTGCTATCACTGATGTTAAGACCTGGATGTAAAAGCACTGTACTTTAACACCTCTCAGTAGGAGTGGTACAATAAAGATTTGATTTCTGGTGTGTTGCAGTGTTCGCCACAATGCGGAACCTGGCCAAGAAGGAGCCACTGGAGGCAGCTGCAGGTCACAGGCTGGGCAAAACCCTCGAGATTAAACAACTGGATGTCTGTGATGAACAGTCTATTAAAACCTGTGTGAACAGCATCCCTGACAGAAGGATTGATGTCCTGGGCAAGTACAGGATGTGTGCGCTATCGACAGATACCAGAGTTCTGCAAAACACTGTCTCAAATACCCTGGAGAAGTCTAATTAGTGTATTTTTTAAATTATCAAAGTAATAATAATTACATAGTATATTTGATTCAAGATTCTCAAGACTTCAAGCAGACATAAGTGGATTAAATCTCACCCTGCTCCCATGAAGTAGGGAAGCTGGTTTTCCCTGTTTACAAAGGAGAAATTTGATCACAGGGAAGTGTCTTGGATAAAACCATACATTTTTAGTAAATGTGAGAAATTTTCCCTAAACTGGCACCTTCATGAGCGAGACTTTCCACCCTATTGATGAAGCATAGCACCCTATTGATGAAGCATAGTTACAATGAAGGTAACCCTTGTCTGTACTAAGATAGCAACAGCATTGGGAATTAGCAAGTAAACGAACAAATGCAAAAAAAAATTGGGATATTTCCATTTTGTATTAAGAATTGAAATTGTACTTTACGAATCATTCAGAAACAAGTGTTTTCATATCGTTTTGCTAAAAATAAATACTAGTATCTTAGTGGAAATGCTTACACCATCAGCTATTAAATCTTATCTACTTGGACATTATGGATCTGCCTTTTTTCTGATTAATTATTAAAGCAGTGCTTAACAAGTATTTCTGCAAAATTTATTACACTCTAATATGATGTACTGCTTCTAGAGCAGAATGCCAGTCCTATCATCATTCCCCACTTACAAATATCCAGGAGGCAAATAAAAATCAATGGAATTGTGTTTGTTTATTTTGTTGGGGGATTACTTCCTCTTGAAGATACATGAATGTTATTAAAAGAAAAACCAGATCAAAATATGGCTTGGTCTGTCACTTTTTGAGGATTTCTATCAATTCCTATGGGTATTGACTATAGCTACCAATTCTCAATACTGAATTATAAAAAAAAAAAATACAAGTAATTCTTGACTCATTTTTCTGTAATCCCTTTATATTTTTTTGAAGAAGGACTATTGAGAAATGAATTAGTTAAAATGATAAATAACAGATAATTTCAATTTGATTAAAAGCACAATTAAAAAGAAAGACATATGGAAATGTCAAATGTACTTGGAACGCTCTAGTGACTAACATCTTTTAATCCTTTCTCTAAGGATTATTTAGGCTCATTTAATCCTTAATCCTCACATTCCTTTCAAATGCTTTCCAATAATGATTACAAGTTTATGTTTATGGATGTTTTTGCTTGCTGTTGTCTCCCATTTTGTGCAGTGAGCAATGCTGGAATGGGGCTCATTGGACCTATTGAATGTCAGAGCATTGAGGAAATGAAAACTGTGATGGACACCAACTTCTTTGGCCTGGTTCGGCTCCTCAAGGAGATCCTGCCTGACATGAAGAGGAGAAAGAGTGGGCATATAGTAATCATAAGCAGTGTTATGGGAATACAAGGTAAAGTTGGTTTTCCTCTTTACTTGAACTAAGAGTACAGTGTTAAAAATCCAAAGCTTTCCTCCTTTTAGGGAAAAAAAACCAAAAGTAGGAGCTGGCATATCTGACTCTTGTGCTTTGTAATGCTGAAGGTCCAACTATGTAAAGTAGCAGGTGAGTTTTATGCATCCAGATACTGTGAGAGTACCCAGGTACTTTCACAGCATTTTAGCAACAAAACCTGCAGGGTCTTTTTCTTTTAGAGTTTTAACTTAAACTCTACAATTTTTAAAAAATTTAGGTTGTATTTTTATTATCTGGAAAATAGGGCTTAGCCCTAAAGAGAAAATGACTTTTCTCTTTTCTCTTGGAAAAAATTAGGGGAACAGACAAACGTGATTACTATGCTCTGCACAGATGTGATAGAATAAAATCCAATCCTGGACAACTGTACCACCTTTTTGTAAAGTTTCTCATCTCACAACACTTGAGAGTCAAATTTTAGTAGCAGATAGTGATAGTCCTACTCTTGTGTCCCATCCTGTCTAGCTGGGTTTTTTTAGTTTTTTTTTATTACAGCTGTGGCATTGGTCTTACATGGATTATTCTGCTGAGCCAAGGGTCCTCCATCAGTCTCCAAGAATTGGTGTTTTAATACAACACTTACCCTCCACCTCAATGGACTGATGTAGTGCTTTTTCTGAATCACTCATATGCAAGCTGGATTTCTTGCATAATTGTATCTCCTGCATTACACTCAGCCTCTGTTTTCATCTAGAGCCTATTAAAGTCTTGCTGATAAATAATGCAGATGATATTATATTTACAGACACTTTCATATCTTAGACTACAAAATAACATCATCCAAGGAGACCACAGCATCAGCTAGGGGGAGGAAAAGCATTAGTCAAGCATCTTTGCTAGACTAAGCAATTTTGAGAACATTGCAAAAATTAGTATTTAGATTCAGTGTGCACAAGGATTTTTCTAATGTTTTTCCAGCATGACTGTAGAAATTTTGGGATGAGTTCTTAAAATCAAACTATTAGTATGTTGGATGAAATCACATTCTCAGGATGTTCTGTTTGTACCATCAGGTATCTTATTTAACGATGTTTATGCTGCATCTAAGTTTGCTGTGGAAGGATTCTGTGAAAGTTCAGCTATACAAGCACTCAAGTTCAAACTTCAGTAAGTATTGATCCACTGGTGTAAATGGCATTGATCCACTGGTGTAAATGATATTGATCCACTTGTGTCAATTGTATTTTAGATAGTTTAAAATATATTCAGAGGTAGGAAAAAAAATATTTAAAGCTTGCTGCTAAACAGATTGAGAAGCCCTTGAAAACTGCACATCACAAAAGGCATAGAAATGACCACACTCTTCACATTATATAAGCAAATAAAAAGATCTAGATGTTAGAATAAACATGTTCTCTTGAACAGTTAAAGGCTGTTTAGCTTTGGATAAAATACAGTTCACACAACACTTCTGAAAACAGATGCTTACATACAATATCACAGAAATAACATCATTGTGATTTTTCCCCTTAGAAAGGACAATGGCCTTCTCAGGCAATTCACAGATAAAAAAGTTCAAGGGCTCATCAGAGTGAGTGAGCAAGTGCAAATCCATGAGAATGTTACAGGGTGAGATACCTGTAATGAAGGAAGGTGGGAGGGAAGGGAGAAGTGTGATGTACTGTTCCTAATATTTTATATAGAATTTAGGAGACCAGTCCTGTTCATCATCTGTGGGACTTCAGGTTTGATTTATCACATGTATATTCACACTTATTTAATTCTGCCACTATTCTTTGTGCAAACTCCAATAACTGGTAAATATCCATTGCATCTCTGTGTGTCTGAGGATTTAGGCCTTGTTGAACAAAAGACAGCTGCTGTTGTGGAAATTCAGAGACAGAATTGATTCTGCATATTGCTTTGCAAAGTTGGGAGGGATTTAAAATAAATGTAATAATACATAATAATGTAATAATACATAATAATGATGTAATAATACATAATAATGATATACCACAATTCATAATGAAATTTCAAGAGTATAAGACACAGCAAAAAGGATGTTATAAAAGGAAGTATAAAAAGATTAATTCAAGGTCTAATGGGAAGAGTGATGGAAGAGAAAGGGCTTTAATTCCAGCAGTAGCTGGAATTCTGCTGTGAAGGTCAACAGCTTGATTTAGTTCTAAAGAAGAGCCTTTAGAACATCACCTGAAGAACTCAAGTCTAGTAAGAGACCCAATCCCAAAGAGTGTTTTGATAAACACAGTGGCTAGATGTTATTACTGCCTGAGAGAAGAATCAGGAAAAATCTGACCTGTAACTGTATTTCAGTGATTTGCTATAATACACTACTGGGCAAAAGAAAAACTTTCAGATTTGGCAGCAGCCAGAATCTGTGCACCCACAGTAAAAATCTCTGTATTGTATTTTATTATTATATAGTGGTGGAATCTTAAATTATGTAACACTAACACCTTAACAAAGAAAATCCATGTTTGGGCAATTCCCCCATCTCTTTCAGCTACCTCTAGTATTATCATGAGAAACAAAGAAACCTGTGCAGGATTTGGTTCAGGAAGTAATGAATTTTGTTACCATCCATTAATTCTTTTTCTTAATATCTGGTAAGTCCTTGTGAATAAATCACCCTTAGATTCCACAGCTGTGAGACAGCAGGTAACAACTGCACTCACTTATGTCATGAATTAAGTTACAGCACTTCTCTGAATATTAAGCTGTGCAGGTTTCTACTCCTGTTTGTGGGTGGGTAGGAGGAGCAGGACAGCAGTGATGCAGTAAGGATTGCCTGTACAGAAAGTGCTGTTGTTTTATACTGCTTGCTAGTGCAATTTGTCATGCTCCTTTTGGAGCAGGAATGAGGGATGTATTTTCCATGGAGAATAGTCACAGCCAGTTAACCTTTTTTTTTTTTTTTTGAACAGGTTAAGTTTGATTGAACCAGGCCCAGTGGTTACAGAATTTGAAAGAAAAGTTTTTGAAGATGGAATGAAAATGGATCTTTCAGCTGCAGATGAAGAAACAGCTGAGATGTTTACTAATATTTACCTTAAAAATTACAAACAAATTTTCCAGAGCCTGGGACAAAGTGCTGAAGATGTTGCAGAGGTAACTCATAAAAAAATCATGTTCTTTTCTTTGTTGTTTTTTTTTTCCTTTGTATTTTATGAATGCAGTGGTTGATTGGTAGGTTTTTCTGGTAGAAGCATTCAATTTAATTAAATGTAATGTATGCAATTAAAAAGTTTTTTTTTAATTCAAAAGAATTTTCAGTCATTAAACAAAAGTCTACAAAATACTGAAAGAATGTTCATTTTGAAGTATTGAAGATAACTATGAATTGTAATTTCAATACCACTGAGATATTAGATGCCCTTTACATCCTCTGGTGAAGTCTGAATATTCTGCATTGTTCCCATACATCCACCCAGGGTTCCCAACCCTGGTTAAGCTCTATCCTTCCCATCTCACTCAGGATCCCTCCACTGAGGGAAGTTCACACAGCCACCCCAGGGCAACAAGGCACAATAAAAGAATCAAGGATGTTTCTGGTGCTTGGAGCTTCCTGCAGGAAGACAAGTTTAGGCAAGCTCTGGGAGGGGATGATGATTTCAGGAGTTTGCTGCTAAGGAATAGCTTCAGTGTCAATTGAAGATTCCCAGATCTTGCTGCAAAAGGCACTGTCCTGATCCTTTACCAGTGACCTGCAAAAGAGAGGATCTACCTAAAGTGGGCATATCAACCCACAATTGTCTGGAAGGCTACTCAGGATACTAAGTTGTCAGCTGCTATCACCATGGTATAGAGAAACAGAAATAAAAGAATAAATAAGAAATACTTCTTATGACCTTTGAATATTTCAAGAAGAATTTTAATGATGTTCTAATAAAACTATACACAGTGTTTTACATAATTCTAGCACTTTATTCTTCTACTTTTCCACTGAAAATTGGGTTTTTACTATCTTGGTAAAGGTTCTTTTAAAATTCTATTTCTCCTTTTTTACAGCACACAGTAAAGATAATTCTTGCGGAAAATCCACCTTTTCGCCATCAGACCAACACCTTGTATACTCCAATGACAACTTTGAAGTATGCAGATCCAAATGGAGATCTACCCATTGACATATTCTACAAAATGGTTTTTCAGCATGACAAAATCTTCAGTGCAAGTCTCAACTTCATCAAATTGCTAAGGTGGAGAAGCAGAAAGAGCTTTGACCTGGGAAAACCTTCACAATAAGAATGAGATTATATAGTGTAAATTGGAATTACTTGTTGTAGCTACTGATGACACAGTGTTATTCAAATGCCTTTGCTCTGTAATTATGAAAAGGCATGCAAGATATTTGTTTGAGCTTAGCTAAGATATTAATTTCAATGTGTATCTCTTGAATGTTACTGTTTGCAGAACCTTGCAATTAAAGTCCTCTAACTGTAGTTTTATTGTGTTTAGTGTTGCTTTTTCCAGAGATGTTTTCTTAGGAACAGGAACACTGACTGGTATTTGTGTATTCAATATTAACCTGACCTCCTTCACTTACTTGTATATAATACACACTGAGAGCTGTACAGCATGCAAATGATTTAGATTCTTAATATCATAAAAATGTTTTTACTTATTAGTATAAGTGAAGCAAAGTGAAAATTTTCCAGGATAGAAATCCATTTTAATTTAGGTGAAATGTACATTTTTGAGTTGAGTCTGTGGTTAGAAATCGTAGTTATTTAGCCAGACTGCAAGGCCTAAGCTCAGTGAAGTTACTTCAGCAAAGGACAGAGATAAAGGGGAGGAGACAGAAGATGATAGAGAGAGACAGGGACTGCTGTAAGGGCAAGTCAGCCTGACCTCGAAATTCTTTCTGATAAAAAGGAACTGGTGGTAAAAGTCACACGAAACCCATAAAAATGAATATGTATGAACCTATTGTGAAACTGTATGCATATGTATTTGAGAGGGGGATAAAAGGAGATCTGAAGTTCTCAGAGGTACGCATGCCTTTTGAGGAGAATTTTCTCCGCATGTGTCCGGTGCCGTAATAAACATACCGAGCTTTACAACTTTTATAAAGTTGTGAGGTTTCTTCTTTTCTCCGCAAAACAATAGAATTGGTACAGTAATCACTCAATCACACTGGCGTTCTCATTTCCAAAGTCAGATCTATTTATCAGCAATGTAAGAGAAAGTCTTATCAATCTTAAAGTGTAACTAGTAGAATATTTATTGTTCATATATAACATTCTGAATGCTTGCTTTATATGCAATGGTTGCTAGCATATTGCACTTAGTGAATGATAAAATGTTTTTTTAAAGCATCCTAAAATAAAATATCTTGTTACTGTCTGGGAACTACATTTTGAAAACAAAGTATTGTCAGTAATAAGCAATCTCAATCCACTCAATGCCTTCAGTACTTTCAGTGTCTGACACAGAACCCTCCTGTTCCAAGCTATCCTAGTAAGTATGTGTTAAACCAAAATTCTCTCATGGAGATCAGGTCTTTTCCCTTGGTTGTTGTCAGCCGAGTCCTCCCAGCGGCCGAGGCCGAGCAGGGACCGTGGCTGCAGGGCTGCTCCCGCTGCTGCCCGGGGCATTCCCGTGCCCTGACCCCGGCCCGCCTCTGCCCGCGGAGGCACAGGCCGGGTGTCCCTGGGCCCTGCGGGCTTTGGCTCCTCGGCACACGGCAGCAGCCGCCCCTGGCTCACCCACAGAGCCCAGCGCAGCTCCCTCCCATGCCGGAGCTGTCCTTCTCTTTCCCCAGTACTGTCTCACAGAGCCAGAATCGAATTCCATGCTGGGACTTGTAGCAGCCCCGCCCTGCCCTGCCTCTCCAAGAGGAGCTTAAAGCTCCTGCAGGTACCAAGCACTGCGGCTAACGCAGGGCTCGAATGCAGGGCTCGCTGTGCAGCTGTGACCCTTTTGGTGGGGTTCAGGGGCATGCAGGGACCTCCCTGGGGCGGCAGGCCGGGGACTGAGGGGACAAGAGCGTCCGCAGCAGCCGCTCTGCACAACTGGAGGCCCCAGGCAGTTCCTAACTCACACCTCCTGGCAAACACCGGGTGCCCGGAGCCCAGCAGAGGTGGAACAGCAGCGAGGCTGAAAGGAGAAAGCGGGAATTGAAGGACAGCAGAGTGCTGGCGGGGCTGAAGGGAGCCTGGCGAATCCCCGCTCTGCAGGCCGAGATCTCCTCGGCACCTGCTGAGGGCCAGCACCGGGAACGGGACTGAGACATGCACAGAAGGGCTGGGCCTGCCGGGAGCCCCACGGTGCCGCTCAGCTGTGGCTGTCTCTGGCCTGCAGCTCGGGCTGGGCTGCATTCCCGGGCACTTTTTTCCCTTTGCAAGGCAAGACCAGGATTGTGGGTTTAATGAGCCTTCCACAAATACTATCGTGGTCTGGCTAATTCTGTCTCATACAGCCATCGCACAACTGGTTATGGAGCGAAAGCATAAAATAGAGTGTAATAGATGGCTGCCGAGGAAAACTAGCCCTGCCTGCAAATCGTGAATTAACTGCGGATGAAGCACCGAGCCTGTCGTGGTTCGGGGACAAGCCCGGCGGGGCTGTCGGATCCCCTGCCACTGCCGGAGCCGAGGGGAAGGGCAGGGGGCTGGGTGGGGCCCGGGGGCAGCTCCTGGCGCAGGGGGCGGCTGAGGGACCCCTCACTGCCGCCGCTGCCGCCCGCACGTGGCACCGAGGCCTTTCCGGCCCTCCCGGCGGCGGAAGCTGTTCCGGCTTCCGGCGGAAGCGCCGTCCCTCGCAGGTTGAGCCGGAGTCGGAGCGTTTCCGCCTCGCGGCCGCCGCACGCCCGGGGCCAGCCGAGCCCAGCCGAGCCGCGCCGCGCGCGGGGCGTTCCGCCGCTCGCCTCCGCTCAGACCGGTCTTAAGGCAGCGGCGCCGGCGGCCGAAGGATGTGGCGGAGGCGGCAGTGGCAGGCGCCGCGGCCGAGGGAGCCCTGAGCCCGAGCAGCGCTTCCCGGCCCCGCGACCCCCCGGCCCGGCAGCGACCCTCGGCCCGGCCCCCGCCGTCCCCCGCCCCTCGGCGACGTCGCCCACCGCGGCCCCGCCCGCCCCCACCGGGTCCCCGCGCCCTGGAGCCCCGCGCGGGCGCTGAGCGCAGCCCGTGAGCCGAGCGCAGCCAGGATGGCCTCGTCGTCCGGCAACGACGACGACCTCACCATCCCCAGGGCTGCCATCAACAAGATGATCAAAGAGACGCTGCCCAACGTCCGCGTGGCGAACGACGCCCGGGAGCTGGTGGTCAACTGCTGCACCGAGTTCATCCACCTCATCTCCTCCGAGGCCAACGAGATCTGCAACAAATCGGAGAAGAAAACTATCTCCCCGGAACACGTCATACAAGGTGAGCAGCCGCGGCCGCCGTGCCGGGTCGGGCACCTGTGAGCCGCTCCTGTCCCGCACCGCTTTTTGCTTTCCGTTTGCCTGTAGCTACGTAGGACACAAAGGCAGGGCTGGTGAGGGTGTGGAGGAGAAGCGTGTGCTGTCCGGCTGGCCAGGCGCTCTGTAGGAGAGGCTGTCTTTGTGTGGTTAGAGAGGCTGCTGGCTGTGCTCAGGACAGTTTCGTGCTTCAGAGAACCTGCGGTGCTGTGAGTGAAGTCACCAAATCTCTTCCTAGTACCTATGAAACGAGGTCTGCTTTTTCGAATGGAGACCTCGTGTTTTAAGAATTTGAATGTAGTAAATGTCTTTATAGTCGGAGATTGGTTATGTGGGGCCCAGGCTTTATTCCATGGTAGTGTTGTCTGAAATCTCTAAAGAGTATATTTCTTTAGGGCTGTCCTTACAGTCTCATTGTTTAATGTTGGATCTTCGTATCTGTTGCAGAAAGCATTTAAACGTGACCTATGCCCTTGTATCTTTCTGTGCTGTTGACTTGCACTTCTGCTTGCTTGAATAAAAGGCGAGTTCTCTCTCTGTGTCGTTTGTTTTTCTTTAAATTCTGTCGCAAATAAGGAGTTTTCTTGCCTCATCCTGAAGTCTGCATTAGGCATAGTTTTTTGTTAGAACTCATTTGCTTTGCTTCTTAAGCCGGGGTTGTTGATACTGGTGTTTGCTGCAAGCACATTTATAGCAGCAGTAGTGAAAGAGTACTTTACTCGGCTACCTAGTAGAGATATTAACAGCAGCATTTGTAGTACAGCTATTTTCAGGGCTGTGATGGTATCAAGTTAATTTAAAAAATGTTGTGGTTGTATGATTTTTTAAAGTAATATTTGCTGTTTAAGCAAAAAAGAAAATCGGTTCGCTTGAAATTTATTAACTTGCTCACCAGAAGAGGTTCAAGTATTTAACTGGGTCATGAACTGCAAAAGAAAATACGTAGCATGTACGAGCTTTAATGTTAGATGAAATGCACGTAAGCTTGCAAGTTTAGTAAAGTAGCTCCATCACAGAAGCCTAGGATGTAAAGTAAAACCTGTGCTTGCACATGGAAGCATTCTTTAGGTGTGATGCTCTTTAATGCATGGGTAGTTTTTTCAAGTCACCACAAAAAACGTTTGAATTTAGTTCTTAACACAGGCATATACATGATCTTTAAGATTAAGGGCAGTAAAGGATTTATGTATGAAAGTATTTTGTACCCCGTAGTGGTGGTCTGTAGAAAAAAATTCACCTATTTCTGTCCTAGGCTTAGTCTGGGATTTTTGGAGAACAAATTGAAACTAAAGTGGATGTGCATAACATCAGCAGATGGTCCCATGCCAAGTATTTTGCTGGGTTCTATGTCCTTGTGTTATCACATCTTAGGGTTAGAAAAAGTTATTTTCAAATTAAATCTATACTTTGTAGTAAATTATTGCAATGTATCAATTTTTGTAATGTTATAGAGATGGAATGGATTTTCTGCTGTGCTTATGTTTAAGGAAACTGTAATTGCTATTAGCTCCTTTCAGATACTGGCAGATGATCCCTCTGTGAGGTTTGAGGGCTTTGTCTGCCAGTTTGGAAACAGTGATTGTGTATATAGGTAGAGTATTTCAGCATTTTCATCCATCTTCATACATTCTAGATAGTTGCTATTTTGAATGCCTCTTTATGCAGCAGCCTCACGACAATGATGGAACAAATGAGGCAATTGAAATCTGTTGGTTGTGGTCTCCCATGTATCTTTTTCCTTCTGAATGCTTAGAATCGATGAGGCTAATGGCCACACCGGTCCAGCCTAAGCACAAGGTGCTGCTCAGAGGAGGCTTTTGGTACTCTCTGAGAGCTGGATCTGGCATTGCAGATACAAGTGACCCTGTGGCTTTTGAGAATTTAGGGCAGAGCAGGGCTTCCTCTCAGGTGAGTTTGCTGGCTGACTGGGGCTGTAAACAAGAAGTTCCTAGATTGGGAGCAAGAAGCAGGAAGGGTGTTTTGCTGGGCCAGAAGAGGGGGAAGAGGCTCTGCAGCTGGTGACACTGCCACTGGACTGTGGAGGTGAGGTGAAGCTGCCCTTGGTCACTGTGCTGAGGTGTTTGGCACAGTGGTGCTTGAGACGCCCCTTCCTTTGCTGCCCTGTTAAAGTGCTTGTGTGGCCCTGTGCTGAGCAGGAGCTCTCTCCACCCTTGGGTTATACCTCAGATAGATGAGGTGCTTGCTTGTTGTTGTGTGGTGGCACTGGCCCAGTGCTGTCAACAGCCTAGGGAAGGGAAAGCAGAGGCTTCTTGCATCCCATTAGAGATCTGATTTGATAGATGCTCTCAGACTATGCCTACACTCACTGCTGGTAACAAAATGCAAGACGGCTTTCTTGGAGAATACCCAAAAGCATCAAGACTATGTAATAGTTGTAAGTGGAGATCTCCACGTTTGTTGTTGAGTTCCACCATCAGGAACCCAGCTGTGAATCTGCAGGTCAGGAAAGCAAATGAATGTTCTTCCATCCTGGAACAGAAAATGGAATCATTTGAGTGTTATGACTTGTGACAAAGCAGGCTTTTTCGGAGAAATGCAGTTTTCATTGAATTCTGAAAATGATGACTTGTAAAATCACCTTTTTTATGAAGTTGGTTACTTTGATTACTTGGTCTACATGGAATTGTCATGCAGTAAGGCAGGCTGTGGATTGATGTCAAATCTTGTCTCTTCTTTTAATGGACTGTTAGGATACTGACAGTGTATGTATTAGCACTTGATTTTAAGAGTCTCACATGACTGTTCATGTTTGGGATTTTATTTTGGAAGTTCTTTTTTTCTTTGAAAGGAGCAAAAAATTTAAAAGTCTCAGATATTAATGACTTGATTTTATAAAAGAAAAGTAGTACTAACTATGTGTCACTGATTACTCAGAGACCTGCACCTTCATGCCGTCATTAAGAGTAGGAGGAAACTGGGGAAGGGATAATTGGGATCTGGTGTTTGTAAATATGAGTTGTGTTATCCCCCTCAAATGCTATGTTTTGGAATTCAACTGTTTACATCTGGTGGGATAATTATAGTCTCAGGAAGATACTGAACTTTCAGCAATCTGGGTAGGATGGTATGTTTTAGACTCAAAAAATAAAAAGGCTTTGAGTTTTGATGAAATAGCAGCTCTGATAGAGTAGTAATCACTTGTCCCACATTTTAGCACCATGCTGGTATAAAGGGATTCATATTCCTTCCATTCATATGATTCTTATGTGTTCTGTAAGCTTTGGTGTGCTTCAGGAAGATGGTAAGCTTTGTAAGTTGTTTCACAGGCAGTAGAATTTTGATGCAGTAGATTTATGATGCATAAATCATAATCATTTATGGTTCTTCATAGCTTTCTTATATTTAATAGTTGTAAAAATCTGTCTTGGCTGTATCACATGGGGGGTTTGAATTTTATTTTTGTGTCTGTGCTATATTCAATTCACAATTGTAAGTTCTTTCCATTAATTTATTTTCTTTTAAAGACCATGTAAAATTTCTGTAAAAACCCAGCTTGCTGTTAACTTCAGACTCAGCAGTTGCTCATACTCTGATGCAGCAGATTGCCAAGCTTGGTCTTTAGACAAACACCTCTGGTTTTGCTGTGATGGTTTGTCTTAGTGATGTTAGACTTGTAGATTTCTTCAGTTTGGTTAAAAAAGTATGACTTAAAGAAGTTTACTGTATATACTGTTTACATTTTAAAATTGAATGAGTTCTTAAATATGTGTAAAATATTATGATAACCAGTTCTGGACTGTGAGACATGGATTTGCCTCCTTTGTGCTGAGGCTGGATGAAACAAGTTTCTGAAGTTTTTTGGTAATTCTCCTAGAAACTGTGGGCTAATTGGAAGAAGTGTTTCCAGTGTCTGTGTGTGGGCTGAGGCTGAACTGGCATACTGTCTCTGAAGTAATTTGATTATCTCTAAATCAGTTAAATGAGTTTGCCTTTTAACTTTTTTTTTTTTTTTTTTTTTTTTTTAAAGAAATAAGTATGATGTGAATTTCTTTGCCAGGTATTCCCTGTAAAAGGGAAGGCAGTGCTGTGTGACTAGAGGGCAGCACCCACAGCCCTGTTGAAGAACACAGTGTGTGAGTTGTCTGCCTTAGTCCAAGCTGGAAGCTGAAAACTTAAGAGAACGCCTTTGGGTTATTGTTTAGATTATGGTACCATGATGTGCTGCTGTAGTTATGGCTAGGAAAATGTTGCTTACAAAACTGGTGTTAGAATATTGTCTGAGTTACTGTAAGAAAGATCTTGTTTGTAACAAGTTGTTGGTTGCTGTTGTGCAGTTTAGTGCTATTTCTTAGCTTGTCACAAAAGTTTGAAATTAAGGTAAAGGTTAAAGCAACTCTTGTATTGTAAACTCTGAATTGTGTAAATGCTGGAAATTAACCATGTTTTTTATTAAACTGATACTTGTTTCTAGTAGAATTGGTGTTTATGTAATGTTTCCCGTATATTCTGTAATAGGTTCACATTGGGTGTGTGTGGAGGCATGTCATAGTAAATGATGCATGAGGAAACTGCCTTTTGTCACATGTGCTACCTGGGTTTTTATAATCCTTTCCATTACCTTTGCATTCTTTAAAAAACTGTTGTTGCAGGATATAGCTGCTTTTCCGATTTCTTTGGGCAGATAAAAGTGCAAGATTTTAGCTTCTGAATACATTTTAATGTGGAGATAAATAGAAGGGGTTCTGTTGAGAAATAAAACAATAAAGAGCTTATACATAACTTTATATAGCTTTATATGTGTGAACTATGCATTTTATATAGAAGAATTTAGATGCTAAAAGACAAAAGTTAAAATTCGGCAACCCAACATAATATTATTTATTTCTGCCTTTTTGAAGGATCTGTGATCACTTTACACGCATCACTTCTGCTCTGTTATAGGTTGCTAATTTACCTTCTACTGAAGACTTACAAACCTGGAAAGGTAGAATCTCTGAGAGAAAATTCAGATAGAAATTCAGTTAGGAAGGACTTCTTAACTGTATAAATGTTGTCGATTCTGATATAAAAGATGGGAAAAAGAGGTCTTTTGGAGAAAAATGCTTGTCTCTAGCACAGTGGATCTGAAAGCCCTGAATCCTCTGCAAGTACAAGCTTCTTTGGTTGTACTTGACAAACCTTAATTTTTTTAGCCTAAAAACATGTATTCCTACAGGACATAGCAGAAGAGAGAGGGAAAATAGCTGTCAGATCTTTTTAAGAATAGACATAAGTGATTACTGCTCTATCAGAGCTGCTGTTTCATCAAAACTCAAAGCCTTTTTATTTTTTCAGTCTTAAGCATACCATCCTACCCAGATAACTGAAAATTTACTATCTTCCTGAGGCTAGAATTATCCCACCAAATGTTTGTCACCAGATGATAGGAAAGTTACCAAATGTTTTGCTTTTTTTGTTGTTTTAACTAAACAAATCAATATCTATTATCAGAAACTTTGTAAAAGGTAAACAATGTCTTTTCTCCTCTTTTTTTGTTTCTTTCTAGCGCTAGAAAGTTTGGGGTTTGGCTCCTATATCAGTGAAGTCAAAGAAGTCTTACAAGAATGCAAAACAGTAGCACTAAAGAGAAGAAAGGCCAGTTCACGCTTGGAGAACCTCGGCATTCCGGAAGAAGAGCTACTAAGGCAGCAACAGGAATTATTTGCACAAGTAAGTGAAGCAATACTTGTCCTGATGGGGTTGGAATAATTCATGCTGCAGGTCTAGGGCCACACAAACGTGTGCACACCTCAAGAAGTATCCCCTTCCTTGGGAACTGATGTGGCATCTAAGATGCTATTGACCGTGGCCTGCTTGAATTGGCGAATCTGAAGTCACCAAATAAGAGGCTGCTACTTGATATTTCTGTGATTTGACATACAGGACTTTGTATGGGAACATATTTCATATTCTAGCTTTAAAAAGCATGGGGGTTTGCTGCTACTTGAGTATTTCCAGTCTATCATGGAGAATACATTAAGAATTAGTTGATGAAGTGAAAGATTAACAGCTGGTTTCTAGGAAATGACCTGTTTTGAAGCATTCAAAAGTGAAAATAGCTTTTCTGTTTCTGACCATCAGTGCACAAATGTTATTTCTTTTACTTGGAAAGAAACTTTATTCTTGGCAAGACTATAATTGAGTGAATTCATGCATAAATTTTTAAAGAGGCCATTGAGGCATGGAAAAAGCATTTGCCTGCAAATAGTGTACTCACATACACACACACACACACCCACTCACTCTGCTTCATCCCAGCCTTATCCCCCTCCATCTTTCCCAGATAGTCTATCATCTCCCAGTTTGACTAAAATCTTATTTTATTTATTTCTCTTTCCACCATCTTTCTCTCGACTACTCTTAGTTTGACAAGACCATTGTCTAAACAAAGAGCTTGGAAAATTATCTGGTATTGCTCTTTTCTCTTAACCAAGGCCAGAGTCTTATTTTCTCACTTTGCTTACTCTGATTTCCTCTGATGGAAATGCTTATTCAGTTAATGTCTGATTACTGTGACCTTCTCTCCCCTCTGCAATACTTTTATCTTGCTGAGACTGTTGTTTTTCATCTCATGACATGCCAACTACTTTAATCTTTATTGCATGATGAATTTTAAGGCATTTAAAATTTCAGCATAGCATGTAGCTATTGCAGTGAACTAGTTATGATCAAGTCACATGTACCTAACTCTTGTTTGACTGTACTAAATTAGAAGGACCATTATGACTGCTTCTGGATTTTGGACAAGATTTACAAATAGGCATTGTGTACCTATTTGATACCTGTTTTTTACGTACTATTTTGTGCAAGTAACTCAGCGTGATACACCTTGGTTTTGCTGCTTTTTTATTTTGTGTATTAAGGGTATCACTGAAAAATATAAATTAAAAAAAATTTCTGAAACCTCTTAATGCAAGCCACACTTCATCTAAGGAATAACAACTTGAAGAATATTCTTTTAAAATTCTGTTACTGTGCCTTAATTTCTAATTTAAGACAGTGCACGCCAGTTTGACGAGATTGTATGAATGCTTTTTAAAAATAGTATTTGGTAATATGGAAAATGTTTGCTTAGATTCAAGGATGACAGTCTCATTTTTCAAAAATAGTAGCTATAATGTGCTGTTGGAGGTACTGTAATTAGTCTTAAAAATAGTTACACGCATGCATGCTTATTTATTTGTGTTAATCTTTTTAATGTTCTAGAGCATGACACTAATGCTGACTTCTTGCTCTATTTTGAAAATACCTGTTGTTATGAATATTTGACCCCTCTAGCTTGGATGATTGTAAATATTTGAAGTCAGGGAATGTCTAATACCAATATTCATGTGTAAGTTTTTGTGCAAGACAAGGGTCTTCACGGGTTTGGGGTTTTTTTGGGGCTTCCTCACTGGCATTGTGCAGTAAATGAGTTAAGTTTACCAGATGCTATAGAGCTTCTTGGTCATTCCAGCTCAATGGAATTCTCAGTATGTGGGTTTTTTCTCTCTTGCCGTTTCTGCAATGGTGAAGTGTTGTCATTACAGATGTGGCTGTGAGGGTGGGCACTGACAGAGTGATGCATCCCGTGTGAGGCGCTGAGCTCTGTTTGCTGGAGCCTGCTCATGTGTCAGCTCTCGGAGTGTGCAGTAACCTTCGCTGCACCGGCTCAGTAGGGAGCCCCCTCCTGGCTGATAAAATGTGTGCCTTCCTACGTGGACAGATGCTGCTGCCTTTCCTTTGAAACTTTATGACATCTTAAATTGTGTTCCACCCTTGTAACTGTGCTACCACTTGAAGTTTGAAATACTGAAAAGTTTTCATGAGAAGAGGTTCTACTTCTGTATTTTTTTACTGCCAGAACAGAGGAAAATGTGACACTTTGTAATAAAAAGGGAACACTCGCCTTTTTTTCACATTGCTAACTTGACAAACAGGGTTTGATTGTTTTCCAGACGTTATCTTTTGGCATCTTATAGTTTGCAAAACTGAAAAAAATTTGATACTTTGGAAAAAAAATGGGAAAATTCAGTGAGTGCAGTAGGATTAGAAAGGAGATTATAATAGTCTTCGTGATAACTTGTAAAAGTAGAAGAGTAATTTTTCATTTTGAGAACATTTTCTTAATGGTCACCCAAAATAGAAATTGAAGTTGTAACTGTAACACAATTAATTAGTATATTGCTGAAATCAACAGGAGTTACCAAAAAACAAGTGAAAACCCTGGACAGAAAAATCAAGATTCATCAGCTGAACTATTTGAAATGTTTTGGTAGAATCTTTTTTATTTTTCATAGAAGTCTGTACTTTTCTGTAGCAAAGCCATCCTCAGCTGTCATACCTGAACCTGAGAAGACCGTGCCTTGCTCTGTTTTGCAAAGATTGCTTAGCAAAGTAAGATAATGGCTTGCTTTGTTTCTGTGATAATGTGTGTCTCTGTGGTTCAGTTGGATGATTTCATAATTGGAAGTTTTGGTATTTGTAATCAACAAAGCAATGCTGTTCTCATTTCTGAACTGTGATTAAATGTTAAGATCTCTTGGAACTGATGTCTAAAGTTTCCTTTGCTTAGCCTCAGTTAAATTTTTCATTAGTTAGTGGTTCAGCACAGTTGTTACAGTGGACCTTAAGTACACTAGTTTCTGTCTGTTGTTTTTGTAAGTGTAAGGCCTCAAAATAGTGGTGTCTTCAGAGGGAGAGAGAGTATAGCTAAACTTCTTGGTACAAATTATTAAGGTACTTCTCAATGTGGTTTTGCATATGTAGTTAATAAAGAAATATATTTTAAAAGGAATCTGCAGGTACAGATAAAAATGTGTTGAAAGAGAATCTGTTCTAGAGATTCTTCATGAGCTATGTATGGCCTTAACAATTAAATTCGTGTCTCTAGGCTAGACAACAGCAAGCAGAACTGGCACAGCAGGAATGGCTACAGATGCAACAAGCAGCTCAACAGGCACAGCTCGCTGCTGCCTCCGCCAGTGCATCCAATCAGGCAGGATCTTCTCAGGATGAAGATGATGAAGATGATATCTGAAAATCACCAGCTGAGTTGTCTTACTAAGAAATACTTTTCCTGCACAATGAAAACAGTGAAATGAATGCTTACCTGTAAGTTTGTATGCATCGTGGACTGGCAGTTGGTATTCTAGGGGTGTCTGCTGTTGTGTGCTGTACATGTATAAACTGTCTTTTTTGAACTCTTGAAGATTTAAGGTTCAGTATCATATCAACTTTGGATTTTTAATGGTGTATATGGAAATTTTAGATAGCAGTGCGTCATTTATTTGATCAATAAACAGTGTTACAATAAACAACATGTTTATAAAATATAGTGAGATTTATACAAAAAGCTCTAAATCCACATTTGCATTTCTTCCCTTTTAACTAAACTATGAAATCTTACTTAGAATTTTTAATTGTTTTTTGGGGGAGTGGTACAGTAGACATAATCTGTTAACATGAAAAAAAAAGTAGAGTTCAGCATAGAAGAGTCTGAATTCTTAGTTCTTTTTAAAATGAGGATGTATATGGCAATAAATATTATATATGCTCGAATACCACACTTGTTAAAATTTGAAAATTATACATTTTCACCAAGCTAGGAAAAGGTATGTTTAATAGGAGTTGTACAAATTCAGTCTTTTTTTTTTGTATAGGGGTGAAAAAAAATAAACCCATGGTTTTATTATGACATCCTTTTGACAGTCCTAACTGAGTATTTCACTTCAAAGGCTGCCTGGTTTGAAGAACTAACTCTTCTTTTACTTCACTCCAGTTTAATGTTAACTGTTGTTGATGGTATTTTGTAGTCCAGATTTATTCATATTGTTGAAATATAAAGCTGGAACTTAAAGAAACAAAATTGTTTTCTGCTGATGTGACAGGGAGTGATTACGTATTTAAGACCAAGAGGGCAAAAGCTGACCCTAACAGCATGTTTGTCAAAAAAGAGAGAATTTATTTAACCTTGATTAGTCATTGTCAGCATAATGCTAACATTCTCCAGACTAGATTGCCACTGGTTTACTAAGATACCTTGTTGAGAGACAACATTTTCTTCACTCAAATTGGTTTGTAGGTAAGTCCAGGTTTCTGATAAATTGTTCCCCAAGAGTGATCAGCAGCAATACATGAAACAGAAATGATATACTTGTCCTTTTGATAGTTCTGTTGATTTAATGGATGAGCAGCTGTCCTTTGTGTTGAAATAAAGCACAGTAGTGTCCATTGCTGAGTTTTAATGTGTTACTTGAAGTAATACTGGCATATCTTGTGGTACACTAATCTGAGCAGACTAGAAAAGCCACTTGCATGCTGCTGTAGTTGACCTCATAGCTCTCAGACAATGGGGATGGTTTTACCAAGCGATGTCCTCGTGAGTTGCTCTAGTTGGAATTCTTGAGGAGGGCTGCAGCAGTCTGTTTACATCAGGATGCAAACAGCAAATGGTGGGCCCGTTTTTACAAAAAGATCTGAACAAGATACAATTGGCATGTATTCAGATCTCAGTCACATAGTGACTTTTGATTTAAATTTGAGAGGTTTTAAGTTGCATATTGAATAAATGTGAACGTGTCTTTAAAAGCAGTAATGCAGTTAAAATTCAGAAGAGTATTTGTTTGAATGTTTTAGTTTAAAAAAGAAAAAAAAAACAACAACTTTCCTGGATACCAGATAAAATGTTAGGCAAGGTTTGACTGAGGAAGTGGTTTTCTGTAAAGGTTTAAGTACCAAAGGTAGAAAATCTAGTCTAGTGATACAATGTTAATGTGCAGTGTTGGCTTTTCTAATTTGTACTGTAACACCTTCACACTTTCTATTTTAAATGAGTCTTTTCCTTCTAAATAATACTAGGTATATTTTCACACCTTTCTTTTCTGATGCAGAAATCAGGTTAACATTTTACTGCATCTGGTATGTATGGTGTAATGTTTGAATTTTTGTGACCTTTCTTTTTGGACATTCTTGTGCTTTTTCATATGCTGTATTCTTCAAGCAATAAAATTCTGATGTGTTTTTATAAAATTGCTTTTATATTTAATGAACAGTCTGTCTTCTTCATTTCCTTTATAAACAAGAAAAAGACTTCTGAAGCCCTGTTTTTATTTTGGCTTACTGGACACTTTTTGTGACCTGACATCTTTACAGCCAGAGTGATGTTGGATTGGATTGCTGTGCACTGGGGTTGTTATTGCTTGCAAACAACATATCTGGGCTTGACCTGCTCTCTTTCCTCTTGGGAATTGCATTTAGTATTTATGTATTTTTATAACTTGACATTCTGCACCTGAGAGCTGCACAGAAGCTGCTGTAGATTGTGTACCAGCTGCTGAAACACTTTCATAAAGTGAAAGGCTACAGGCAGAGGCTGAGGTAGTAAGAATTTCATGTAGTCATGATTAGAGATTACTTATTCAGCCATTCTTCCCCAAGTATGAAAATAAACTCTGGCACTTTCAGGAAAATCTTCACTGGTGTTTCAACAAACAAATTTTGTATTACTTTGCTGTTGTGCTTCCATGCAGGAGCTGCTCAGTGAAGACAGATTTCTGAATTTATGGTACCCCTGATGATTTTGGTACACCAGGTACATAGAGCATAAAGTTTGGTTAGTGAACTGTATTGTTGCTTTGTCTCACAAGAAACATGTATAAGGATGTGTCTGTTTCTTAAATATTGAGTTGATAAGATTATCTGTGGGTTTTCCATAATTACTTTCAAAGTGCTCAAGTGACTTACTCATGAATTCTTTCTATTCTATTACTTTAATAAAGTGCACATCTGCATGACATTGTGGATAATGAATATAGTTGTATTTACTACACTGAGGTACTTTTAAAGGAGTATCTGAGGGATTCTAAACATCAAATGCCTTAAATGGTATTTGATGGGATTTCAGTAGTTGCATGTGGCTAATTGAGCTGCATTTTGAAACACTGGAATTTCTGCCACAATGGAAAATGTCCCTGAAAACCACAAATATAAATTATGTTCTTCAGATTTTGTAAATCTCCACAGAGGAGGACTGTGAATTGTAATGCTTGGTTGATCATTTTGTATGGCAAGATTGTTTACAGTTGAAACAAAGCCGAGTAAAGGTGACTTGGCATTTGAAACAATGCCAAGTAAAATGACTTAATGATCACTGTGAAACAGCCAAACCCTTACTCTGAAATGTGTACCTCATTTTTGTTTCCTAGGGTTGGATTGTGATTTTGTGTAAGCCATGCACCAAACAATGTGGAAGGAGGAGGAGGGGAGGTTTATATGGAAGATAAAGCATGCTATGGTGAAATTTACTTTTGGTATTATACTGTTTAGCTGTCTAATCTGGAAAAGTTGTACTCTGCAGCTTTACAGTGAGAGCACATCAGTGGGATGCTGACCAGTGTTCAGATGGATTTTACTTACAGTCAGTACTGGCTCTTGGAGCCCTCAGACTTGTTAAAAGGACACTCAATTCATGTGCCATCTGGGACTAAAGGATGCTGGATGGATGCAACTCACTGATGCAAAGGAGCGTCTTTGAGCCTTGCTGTCAGCCCATTAAGGTTTGCTTGCAATCAGGACCAATATGTTCCTTTTCAAAATACATTTGTGCTTAGTTTGAATTTTTTTCCTGATTTAAATGAGTGCTTTTTGTTTGGATTCCATGCCACCATTGCTACAGAAATCTGTAAGAATTTATTAATGGCTTTGGAAGTACTTGCTACAGTTGTTGGGTATGTGGGGCAACAAATGTGCTAGAGCTGTGCACTTTTGGAAAGAAGCAGAGTGAAAATGTTCTGTTCTGTAGTGCTTTGCTGTAATACAACTGAAGCCAATACCTGGGGAGTGGAGGTTTTGCAATAAAATAATTAGACAGTGAATCCAGTTGGATACACCTAATCCCATAAATCAGTCATGGATAAATCCAATAAAGACAGGTTCTGCTGTGTGGGTGAATCTAGTAGAAACTTCAGTAATCTGGAAATCTGTAATAGATGATGCTCCTGCCTATGTTGGGAAAAGAGATGTTTCATTTTAATTTGTCACGGCCATGATTTCTTGTTGCATCAACTGCAGGAATACATGAAAACTTCTATCTCACAGCTTGAACCAAAAGTTCAGGTAAGGATGGACCATACTTGTTACAACCAGTTTGGGTTTTTTCCTGCATTTTAAATGTGAACAGCTACTATGCTTTATATATCTGGGGTGAAGATTTATAAGAGGTATATTAAACTATGTAAAGATTACACTTAATTTTAAGCCTGGATGTTCATATGGTTAATTTTTGTAATACTTCAGAGATTTTTTTGTCTTGTTTCAAAGGAAATAATTGGTTTCTCCCTCAGCCCCCACCCAGGGTGACTAACATTGGAGTAGTAATATTGCATGGTATAACTTTGAATGATTTCCACACTCATTTCAGTAGTAATTAGTCCAGTTTTGGTATTAGTTCAAAACTTACTAGTCAGTAATCATAAACTTTTACATCTTCAAAGCATAATACAAGTAGTAATCAGGTGTGGGCAATGTTACACTGTGCTTTGAAGTTAATACTTTCACATGCTACAGAACTAAAAGGTGCTGCACTATGTAAAGGAAAAAGATGTTATCTTCAGGGTTGGGTGAATCATCTAGAGAGCAAATAGTTGGGAAAACAAACTTGTAAAAGTCATTGTCAGAGATGAAAACATTTATTTGTAATAGCATAATGCCTGGGATTTCTGGTTATGGACTAGGACTTGGTTTTATTAATGTTGTATTCAAGTTTCATTCTGTCAGCTCAGAGTGAAAAACCACAGCTGAATTAGAAATCAAATTCAATGTTGTTTTAGTTTCAGGTAGTTTGTTTTCTCAGTTAGGTAGCAGTGTAATCCATGGAAGAGAAGTAAATTTGTCAGGGCAGTGGCAGTGTTACCAAAGCAAAATCTGACAGTCTTCACCATCCCAGCCTGCAATAAAGAAGACATCACTGTAAAAATTTTAGAAAATATGTATGAAGGAGTCATGTGACTAACACATATAATTTTTTTTATTCTACTGTAATGTAAACACCTAACTGGTGCCATTTTCACACACAGATAATTAATATTCAAGCAGGTAAAAATCAGAATTTAAATTCAGTTGCATCTTAAGTATGTACTTACATATATCTTCCATATTATCTGATTAGCTATTCTATACCTGTGGTAATTTAGTTGTCTCGGATTGTTGGGAAAGTTGTATGCAACTAAACTCATTAAATCATTAATAACTTGTTTTTGTTTTCAATATGTTCTAATGTTGGAAACAATAATATTTTCATTTCTACAAAAAATTTACAGTTTTTGAGATGCCTTTGTTTAAAAAAATGTTATGCTAAAATTGTAAACAAAATAAAATGTTAGGGACAAAAAATTAGTTTATCTTGGTACATTATATCATTTAAATGTAGGGACAGTTTTTGAATGAATAGGAAAAGGTATTTATCCTGTCTGCAGGATGTGAAAATGGGTCTAAACTCAATGTCACTTCTGTTAATGAGTTATCCTTTCCAATATGTGTAAAAAATATTAATTATTATTTTACCTTTATTAAAAATGCTAGTGGATGTTCTGAGGCAAAGCTCAGTGCTCAGACTTTGCTCTCAGGAAGGCGATGGGCTGGCAGGGATCCCTTCCCAATAGGAGGGTCTGGGCCATGAACCGCACGGTGCTGTGGGAAGAGCTGTGAGAGCAGGCAGGGCTGGAGGGGGACATTGCACTCATTGTAGCTGTGGTTTTGGTTTACTTGTGTGCAAAAGGGATTGAGAATTCCCCCGTTCACTAAAATGAAATCTCTAGTATTGACTGCGTTAAAATAGCATAATTAAAAGTTTCACTTTTATGGACACAGGATAAAGCTTCTGAATGCTGAGTGTTTTCAAACACATCTGTGTTGGGATGTATTTCTGTAACCTGCTTCAGTGGTGTCTATATTCCAAGCCAGAGGGGCAATTTATTCCTCAAATTGAATCAAATTGAATCAAATTTTTAATTCGGTGCTGAAAATTGTGCATTTTTTAATGTGAAAAAAGGACATAGGAAGTAGTGACATGATAACCTTTTTTTGTGGATTAGGTATTAAGGACACAAAGTAGCAGCACAACTCAACTCTTAAGTTCTGTGTCTTTAATTGTTTGAAATTTATCAGCTGATAAGGTCTGAACATAAGGTGAGTTCTGTCTTTACTAAGATAGTGGTAAATCCAAAGGGAAAAGCCTTGGCTACTAGAAGATGAGTGTGTTAGGAAGGAAAAAGAACAGTCTCAGTAAGTTGTGTATATTCTTCTCTTTCATGTAACCCTGTCTCAAAGGGAAAAATGTACAAAGGGATGTGGAGGAAAAGTCTCTTACTAGGATGCAATTGGCTGTTGGATTTGATCTGCCTTTGAAATCCAAAGAGCAAGCATTGCACTTTGAATTCTGTTAAATAGAATGTGTACTGTCACAAAACCAAAATTCTTCAATCGTTAAGTGATTTATTTTTGGATTTGTTCCTCTGGGATTATTTGAAAATTTCTTTAGTTAGTCTCTGATCACTTGGAACAAATGAGAGTGATAAACTGAGTTTTAGCTATCTTTACTAAAGTGATATGGAGAGATAGAAATGTAAATAAGGATTTGCTTAGTGGGATATCTATTCTGTGCACAGCACACTTCTCATTCCCATTGTTGATTTATTTCCTGATTCCTCTTCTTTTAATGTGATTAGTAGTGGGAAGGAAATCTTTTTCTTTGACATGTGAATAACTTTTGAGTTTTCCTACAGATTGTGATCCTTTGGAATTTTTTCCACGCATCAATTAAATGTGGTATTATGGACATCAACTTTCTCATGAAAGGAGGAACCACCCCAGACATAAAATAAGGGAAGTAAGTGTGAAATTAAACCCTGGGCACAGAAATGAAATCCTCTAAGGGAGAGAAGTGACGACCTGCAGTTGCATGGAAGGTAGGACAATCAAGGGGTCGCTGGCGCTCTCGGTTTCCCGTTCCTGTAACTCGCAGGCGTTCGGTGGGACGGGACCAGTGGTGGCAGCAGCGGCGGTGCCGTGTCCGTGGCGCTGCCGGCAGGCGGCTGTCGAGCCCAGGATATGGACATGGCTTTGGGCTGTGCGTGCCCAAACTGCTGAGGGTGACCCGAGCCGCTCTGTGCTGATAATGCCTGAACCAGTTCGAAACTAAAACTCGCTAGGCAGATTAAACAGTAACCTAGGATGCCGAGCGTAAGGCACATTTTGCACAACTGCGCATACATTTGTTTCTGATTGTAATTCAAAGTCAGATGATAGTAAAATATTGCTTAGCAAATCTTAAAATGGGTGGTGCTGATCCTTTGCTACCCATTCATCCGCTATTCATTTTTCTACAGCTTGAATTGGTACCATGACAGTCTCCATCTTTCCTTATTGATATGTATGTCAATCCATACACTCTGCTTGAAAGCTGCTATTGATGCTGAGAGCAGTGACTGTTCAAGCTTTTGGTTATTATCTAAAAGCTATAATCTTTATGCCTGTAGATAATATGGTAATGAAAAAAAATTGAATCTAGAATTCACCATGGCCATACTTAACTCTGCACATCAGATACAGCTTGGTGTTCTTTTAGTTTAAAGAAATGTGCACGGAAGGGGTTGGTGGGAGAATGGAGAGGACATGGGTTAGGTCAACTGGAGGTAGCAGAAATTAAGGTAGCAAAGCCATTTATGGTTATGTTTTGATATAATTCTGAAGGGATGTACAGTGGAAGCAAATGGATTTATAGTATTCAAGCAGGCAATGAAAGCATTAGAGACTTGAAAATCATATTTTAAAGTAATGATTTTTGTGTGTTCCCTGATACTTCGTGATTGTCCAGCCTCTGGGTTGGGAAACAGTTTATATTACCAAAAGGAAATGCTGAATTATCATGTGATAGTCTTGTTTCACTGGGAAAAAAATGGCTGTGAAATAAGGCTGTTTGTACTTATAATATTGCTAGTTGTTGCTGATTGACAACAGATTTTCTCTGCTACATATGGCAAGGAAAGATGTGCTCTTGGTTATAGTGCAGGAAAGAAAAAGTGAGCACAGGATGTTTTGTAAAAGCAGATGGAAGTTCTCATTTTTCCTCCTATTTATAGCTGGTGTTTGTAGTGTCCTTTCAGTTCTGTTATCCAATCATTGTTGATGTATTTCTGTTTGCTGAGATGAGAGGGAAAAGAAAGAAACAAGCCTTTCTTTTGCTATGTAAAAGTCATTTCAGTACAGGAACTGGATGGAAAAAGACGGAGGGATACAATTCTTCCCACAAAAATTCAGAGATAGGAGAAAAATTAGAATTAGGGCATTCCAAGCAGTGGCTGAGTTTGCACTATTAAATGAAATTTTCCTTCTGCCTTGAAGCAGAAAGTCTAACTAATGTGGTCTCACTAATACAGTTTCCTGGTAATTTTCTGCTTTAAATAAAAAACAAATCAGTACTCAGAGTAAAACCATAAGTTTATTTTGCCTAATAGTTGAAATAGGAACTGAGTGGTAGTAAATCTCTAGGCAGATGCTGAGCTCCCAGCACTTTGCATTCTGCTGGTTATGGTTAACCAGGCTCTGGGAGACACAGGAAGTCTGTGGGGAGCTAAGCACAAGCTGAAGTGTCAGGACACCTATTCTTTTGTCTCAGAGTATTTCCTGAGCTGTGAAGTAATGATTATCCACTCACCACATGGAAGTGTTATGAACATCAATATTTTTTAAAATTAGAGCACTTAGAGTGCTGGTGATGGGGGAAATACATGTGTAAAGGAAGAAGGGAGCTAAATTCTTTTGGTTTTGAAGCAGAAAGGGATAATACAGTTTTTGCAACCTTCTTATTTTTTGTGAAGCAAAAATCCAATTTTAATATGACAAAGAGACTGCTGGCTAGCAGAGAAAAGGATTAATGGCACCTCACACTGAGACAGAGATATTTGGAAGTAATTTGTTTGGTCCTGCTGAGTTTTGTGGCAGTGGAAAGCTAAGCTGCTTCTGTCTTTAGAAAGTGCGCCCACAGGGAGTGCCAGACAGCTTTTCTGCCACTCCAAATTAATGATTCAGATTGTTTTTCTGCCAAGATAATATCCTTAGGTACACTTGGAAACTCAAGTAGATTCTGTTGAAAAGGGAACAGAATTAACAAAATACACAACTACTGTAATAGTTAGAATTATGTGGATTCAGTCCAAATGCAGAATTGGGCAGTTTTCTTTAAAGCCTGCATTAATGAGTCAATGTTGGGTGAAACATCTAAATATAAAAGTAAATTTTCTAAGCTAAAAATAAGTTGTCATCGTCTGTCAGAAGAAGGTAGTGGTTCACGAGGCTACTAGAACTATTCAATTTATCATGAAGCCTTTGCTGCGTTTAACATTACTTGAATATGTCTTTAATATGTTCTTGAGTCCCTTTGGTTGCATCCCCTCCTCCAAATGATGATTTTAAGGATGTGACTAGAAGAGTAAAAATATTTAGGGTAATATTTGTTTAGTTATTTCTAGGCTTAGGGTCAATTGCATTCCCTGATAATGGAAACAATGTCACAATTCTCAGTGATTCATTTTTCTGTTTCTGGTAATGTCCCACAGAGATGTGGTAGACTCTTCCCCTTGTTTTACAGCTTGCTCATCTCACATCCTCAACTGTTAAACGGGAGGAGAGCTCAGAATTTATATGGGAATCTCCTAAAGCAAGAGTTTGCTTAAGCAGGAAAAGGGGTAACAGTGAATGGTGTCAGATTTCTCACTAAGCTGAAGTGGTAAGTATTATGCTGCTGAGACTTCTGCTTCATTTTCAATGAATTAAAAATTTGTCTCAGTCACATGGTCTTAATATGCTGTTCATGAATTCCAAATCTTGCAACAATTTGTCTAAATGCTTTTTGTCTCTTAACTCCAAATTCATTATCTGTGTAGTTTATTGTGATCTATAATCTTTACTGATTGACTTTTAGGTAAGTAAAGGTGAAATGCACATCTCTATGTATGTACCTGATACATATATGTGTGTTTTTGGAAGTATGGGTTAAAAGCCAACTAAAAATCAGAAAGCAATCTTGAAAATAGTTGTGCCCATATTTAAATTCAAACACTAATAAAACTACTGAAATATGTTGGGAAGAAATAGGCCTTGCACTTGACTTTTTGGAATCTTCATCCTTTGAGGCAGATTTTGTACTAATTATCTACAAAATGAGAATCACAATGCCTGCAGAAACACTAGGTTGGGTCCCAGAAACAGTATGTTAGTGTGTACAGTTTCCAATCACCCTGATTTCCCAAGTCTAACTGCTAACCTCCAAAGATGAATAATTAGCCAGACTGCAGCAGTGCTCTGGTACAGTGATAGTCTCCTATTCTGGTGCTAGCTTGTTCAAAGCCTGCTCTGGAATATCTTTTGGTTGCTCCTCTTTATCGTGTACATGTGCTCTTAAAAGGCAGGAACACCCAGAGCTGTTGTGCTAACACCTGTCCTATTTTAGAGTATTTCAGAGCAGCCTCTCAATCAGTTCAGGAGGTTGTGAAGTTACTCAGAATCTCTGGAACATCCCGATGCTTGCTTTACCTTTGTGTTTGTAAAGGTGTTTTTCAGGGAGAGCTGCCTGGAAAGAAGGAATCCTGTTTGTCCTGGGAAAACCTCTCATTGCTAAAATTAGGCTTTTTAAGCACTACTGAGTAGCTAAATATTGTATTAATGTACCCATGATACAGGCTGTAGTTTCCTTCTCCTAAAATGTCTACAAATTACTAGAAAACATTTGATTTTGTTACATTGCTCTAAATTCTGACTATTTACTTCTATTTGCAGAAATTTGCACCTCACCTTTCCTACCATCTCAATTTGTGATTTACATATAGAGCTGTGATGTAAACAATACAAAAATCGTTGTTTACGTCTGTGTGTCGGCGCGGTGCCCGGTGAGGAGGGGGCGAGCCGGGGCCGGGCCGCTGCCGGCCGTGACTCAGCGCTTTGGGGAGGCGGGGAGGCCTCGTAGCCGGCCAGGACAAAGCCCCGGGGCCTCGCCGTCGCCTCGTTAATGAGTAACAACGCGGGGCCGCTGCGGGCGCGACACCTTCGCCCCGCGGCCGCTCGGGGCTCCGGAACAGCGCCGGCCGCTCCCGTCCCGGCCCCGCCGCTCCAGCCGGACCCGCCCCTCTCCCAGTCTCCTCCGCGGCTCCCCCTCCCGAGCCAGGCGGAGCTGGAGCTGGGAGCGACGTCGTTCCTCGCCGCCGCCGCCTCTCCCCAGTGACCGAGGGCACCGGCGCTGCTTGAGGGGGCCCCGTTGTCCGGCCGGTGCCCGACGCCTCATCCCCGCCTCTGCCGGAGCCGGCACTGCCCGCGGAGCAGCCATGAGCTGGGGCACGGAGCTGTGGGTGAGTCCCGGCTCGCCTCTCATTGTGTCTGAGATTCGCCGCCTTCCCTTGTCTGCTCGGGCGGCTGCCCCCGGGAGGCGCGGAGCGGCCGGAGCCGAGGCGCTGTGCTTTGTTCGGCGCAGGGGCGGCGGGCAGGGGCTGGGGCGGGCCGGGGGTCCGGCGCGGGCGGAGGGCGGCGGCGCTGGGCCGGGGGCCGCGGCGGGGCGGGTGCGCCGAGTCCGGGGTGCGGTGCGCGCGCCGCCTGTGCGGCCATGGCGCTCCCGGGGCGGCCCCTCGCCCTCCGCCCGCCCGGCGCGGTCACGGCGGGACGGGCGCTTTGTGTGCGGCCGGGGAGCGCCGCGCTCGGGGCCCGCCGGCGCGGCCCTCACCGCGCTCCCGGCACGGCTCGGGGCGGGGTCCCGGCGCGGCTCGGGCAGCGGCCCGCACCGGGCAGCCTCAGGGCGGCGGCACTACTGCTGCTCCCCTGAGAAGCGCCGGGCTGCTCGGAGCAGCGAAGCGTTTTCAGCTCCCGGCCCGAACTAGACGCGGCTACTGTATAGCTTTGTCTCTAAAAGTACCGCAGAATATTGGCTAACACTGCATTGTGTTTGTTTTAAATACGAAAATTGGCAGCAACGAGACAGGCAGTTTCTGTCTCGCGTTGGCTCTTTCCTTAGAGCTCCCTTCTTCCCTCCGAAGGCTCCTTGGCCGTGCCGGGGACGCAGAGGGGCTTCTCCCGGGGGAGTGCCGGAGCGGGCACGGCGGTGTCTGCTCGCAGTGGCGGGGTGCTGGATCTCCTCTGCCAGGCTTCCTGTTGCCGGAGTTAACGCTGATCGTGGGAATGCTTAGGCGTGAAATAGAATAGTACCAAGGAGTGTTGAACGTCCCCGCTTTAAATGCCGCCTGCCCTGCATTTATTTGCTTTTAAAAATTGTGAAGCAGAGACTTGTGCTAAGAAAAAAAATACAGAAAGATAAACGTTGTAGCTTGAAGTCTGGTCCAGGAATTCTTAATCAGGAGCTAGCATTACAGGTGGTTTTTGGGCTTTTGGTTTTTTTTTTTTTGTTTTTGTTTTTTTTTGCATTGAATTAAATACCTTTATCAGTATTTTGTAGTGCAGAGCCGCCAGTCTCTAGAGGAGCCAGGATCTGCTCCGCACGCAGACAAGTGGTTGCCCGAGGAGCCGGGGCGGCCGTGGCGCTGCGGGCGGGGTGCCTGGGTGGGGCGCGGGACTGGGAGCGCCCGCGGAGCTCCTGAAGCCACCTGAATTGAGTTGTGTCTGATTATGCAAAATGAAGATGTAATAGCATCACGTGTACTACGCGGAGAAGCCTGATTTAGTAGTATTTAGGGGTTAGTTTAGTGTTTTTCATAGTACCTTGTTCTTTACTAGGATTTGTAGGCATGCTGAGAATTCAGACGAAATATGCTTTTTAAGTACTGATGACGCTGCTGTAGCAGCCCTGAAATCTAAAACTGTTGAGACATTGAGGAGTAAGTAAAAGCTGGGATTTATATTGGGCACACAAGAGTGTGTGTGCAGCTCATGCCTGTATGAATTTCAGGTGAGGGGTGAGTGCCCCTTGAGAGGAGTGGGGTTGGCATTTGGGTGAGCACTGACTGTAAGCACTCAAATATGTATTGCTTTAGAAAACAGAGCTTTAGCTTACTTAGATCTGCTCATTTTTGCAGCCTCTTGTTAATTTTTTTTCTTTTTTTTTTTTGTTCAGCTTGTAAATGACAGTTGAAGGTTTTATACTCTTGTAAATGACAGTCGAAGTTTTATACTCTGTCTCATGGTCAGTTTTGTGTGAAAGTGCTTGTCTTTGTCCTGCGTTTAAGAAACATATTGAAAAAGATGAATTTTGACTCCAGACTTCCTTTTAATGACAGGCATTTAACTCATGGTGTTGTGAAACTAGTTGAAGTTTATTTTGACCTTCTATACTTCTTTTATTTTAAGTCACTAATTCTTATGCATTAGTTGGAAGAAATAATGCCAGAATTTTAAGCTAAAAGTTTTACTGCAATACTTTTCTTTTAGCAAAATTTAATGTATTTTTTGGTTGATACCTGGAGATGACCTGCAACTCTACACTGAGGTAACTTCCTGCATAAAATGGTCTGTTTGTAACTATGTAACTAGACTGACAATTCAAATTTTTCCATTATGGGATACATTTAATTTTTTTTAAAATTGAATTTAACGATACTTTAAAAAATCTACTGTGTTATGAATCAAACCAGTTTTTAGCTTGAGGAATATTCAGTGCTTCACTTACTGTAAAAAGCACGAAACTTTAATTGTTGTAACAACTTGTGCTGGGCAAGTAAAGATTACTTTTTGGAGATCTGGCACAGAACCAAATTCATTAAGAATTATCTTAAATCTAGGTTAAAAAACACAAGGAAAAGCAGTATTGCGAGTCTTCAAAGAGCGCTCTGAACAAGATAAAAATAAATTCTTAGACATAATTATGATCTGGTGTAGCAATTCCTCCATCATTCCCTGCTGTGAGCATCAGTGGAGCTTCAGGAGGCAGCCTGAGCTGCTCTGTTTGCTGATGGCAGCAGGGCATGAGGTGTTCTGTCCCCAGCTGCAGAGAAAAGAAAACCTCTTCTGCTCTGGTTTTCTGGACACCTCGTTGCGCCTAAAGCTCTGCTTCATTAGTGCGTTCAGCTCATAAAGGGTTAAGTCTGGTACCCAGATCACAATTTTTAGAAACATTTGCACTTATGTATATATGCTTTGCCAATTCATTGAAGCAAATTTGATGATTCTGTATCATGCTTTTTTAATCTCTCCTTAACTCTGCCTTCTTAAGTTGTATCTCTTCATGCTGTTTTTTGATATTTTATGCTGATTCACAGTTATGAGGATTTTTAAAAATTGTTGTGGAGTTTTATACTGTGTACTATTTTGGATACAGTAAAAAACTGAGCATAGATGGATATAGAAACAAATAAGGAGCCAGAAGAAAATTTAGGAGATAAGGAAAGCAACTCATGTCTGGTTTTTATGTGGTAATTATTAAATATACCAATTCTGTTATCGAAATGATACATATGCTAATTAAATGGTTACATCAGGGACAGGACAAAGGAAAGATTTTCTTTGATTGGCCAGTATTTTCTAATTCTTTAAATTAGGTAGCTGTTTGTTTTCAAGCAAGATTTTTTTTTAATACGTACACCACCATTCTCTGAAGTGAGTGTGCATTGTACCAAATGTGTATGTCTTGATTAGATTAAAGCACGTGGTGCTTTTCAGTGTGTCTTGGCCAAAAAGCATAATCTTTGTTGTGTTTCTTTTGATAGCATTGTATGAAATAATGTAAATCAATAATAACAAAATAAATGTCAAATCAAGCCATCTTGTGATTAGAACTGTTTAATTCCACAACATTTTCTGTGCTGTGGGAAATATGCTCTCCTTTTCTGCTTTCTTAGTACAATAGAAAATTTTGATTATGCTTTGAAAGTGGTATTCAACAAATAGTTTTATTCTAATTGGTGTGTGTATCTTTGTGGTTACTCTGTAGCATGTTCCTTATGGTATGACCACACAGGACCCAAGATTCTTTGGTGAACTGCTTTGTATAATATTCTCTTAAGGGTTAGAACAGAGTAGAGAGCACAGGAAAGTGTTGTCTAATTCAGTTGAAATGTATTTTAATATTGAGTGCCAAATTTTCCTATCTCTGGTATATAATTTCTTTGTAGATAGCATTTGTAAAGCAATAATCTGAAAAAAGGTGGCAGGTAATTGCAAAGTAGCATTGCTGCCCTTCATTAGTAATAGAAAATTGCTGCTGTTTATTTAGATACAGATACTTTTCAGAATTAACTTGTTGGAGTTTGTCATGCTTTTTTCAAATACTGCAGAGTTATGTTCACCTCATGAGCAGTGGAAAGGTTTATACATTGAAGCTGTGGTTAGATTCGCGTTTTTGCTTTATAAAGTGCCCTGACTTCTATCACACTGTGCTGCAATATCCAAGGCAAGAATAGATAGATGGGACTAAAATTGGGGTGGACTTCAGTAACTTTAAATATTTGGAAATAAAAATGATAGATTGTGATATGTTTAAGAATCTTCTCAGCATGAGCATCTGTTCAATGTGTATGTTTCTGTACATCTGGAGTTCTTTTTGTGGTGGGCGTGAATTGTACAAATAGCATTAACACAGGATATTTAAAAGATACATCTGGCTATTGCCATCTTGGGGTATTGTGCTTTTAAATCGAATATGTAGTGCATTTGCTTTGATGCTAAAGGCTTACTAAGCTTTGGAGACTGGAGTGTGGCTGATAATGAAGTTCTTGGTGTAATGAGAGGAGACAGTGTGATTGGCACTCTGAAGTGGCTTCTTTGGAAATTAAAGAGTTTGTGTTGTCTCTTTAAAAAAAAACCAACCAGGAAGGATAATTTTTAACTTTGGATGCACGTTCTGTTGTTCCAACCCCTGTGAACTCCTTAATAGCAGTTGGCAGAAAAAGAGTTTGAATACCATGTCAGAACATTTTCAGTCTGTAGAACCAGTCTAGCCATCTGTTTCTCACCTCTTGATAAATATTTAAAACAGAAATTTTGCTGAGGGCTTTTTGTGCTGAGATTTCATGATTAAAAAGAAATGGCTATAGAAGATTTAATGATACTATTGTTGTGAGCTCCATGGGGCCAGAAGCACACCATCTTTTATAATTAAGAAACCACTGGCACTGTAGAGTAGTATTTTAGAAATTAGTTATGTTGGACCAAAGAAAGATCAAAGTATATTTGGTGGTGTGCTCTTTTTAATCTTTCCTTAAACAAAATTCATTCTGTGCATAAACCCAAGTTCTGTTATTAAAAATATTAAATAGCTCGGTTGCATCAGTAGTTTTTCAAAAGCTGTTAAAAATTTTCTTATGCTTTCAGTACTGCTTTCAGACATTGTTTCCTCTTGCTTTAAAATCTTAGTCTTTTTTTGTAGAAGATAAATCATGTGGTGATGTTGCCTAATCTTAAAAGTTGTCAAGTGTAATTATATATGGAAAACATCCACAGAATGTAAATATGAGTTAGCTTCAAAAAGTAGCTAACCATTATGTAGCATACTTCTGTTGTAGTAATTTACTGTATTTTTGTTCACTAGATTAGAAAATTTATTTTTAGCTAAATATAAGGTTTTTTCCAAAACAAAAAAAGTTTTTCTCTTGAAACTGAGAAACCTTTCTTGTTAATGTGGATGTGGTTATGTAGTTACTAGCATTGTTAATACACATAAAAAAACCACTGTAAATAATTCTAAATATCAAGCCATATCCCATATGGAAAATTTTAGGTGCTTTTGAATCTTAATATTTTGTACATTTACTTTCCAGTGTGCTAACATATACTCTTTTAAAGACAATATGTGGCTATTTTTTGTTCCCTAGATTTCCCCATCAGTTTAACCCAAAGATTGTAACAGCACTCTGTATAGATTGTCTCTTCAATGGGTAGTCCTGCTGCTGTGGGCTGCAGATGTGTGCAAGGAATGTGTCTTGTGGCTGCAGTATAAGGTTACAGTGTTTTCCACATGCATGGGATGGTTACACGTTTCCCCTGTCTTGGGTGATATGCTGGATAAAATGCCTGGTCGCTGGGAGGTTCCAGTCCTTCACAGGCTGTGTTGTGTGGCTCACCTCAGCCTTGGGAAGACCTGAGAGTTCCAACTAGAAGGTTATGTAAGGATCAAATACTTGGTTATTGAAAGTAGTTACTTCTGGCTTTGGTGTGAAAACAATTGTACTGAGTTTTAGTTGGAAATGTTTGTCCATATTTTTCCAGCAATTGTCTGGTTCATAAACATCTGACCTTTTTGCTGTTTTTTCCAGGAAGGGGTGTGTCATTGTCATGAGACTTTATCAGTTTGGATTTGATGTTGAACATAATTTAAGAATGCATACATGTGCCTTTGACTGTCTGTTTAGAAAGTGTGTTTTTTGGAGTTTTGAAAGCTTTATCATCTGATATGTATTAGAAAGACATGTGTTTTTATTTATGGCCCCACTTGTTTACAGACTTGGAAGTGTATATGCTTTTCAGTGAAGCTTGTACAAACATACATGGGACTTTAGTAATCTGGAAATTCTGAACACTGGAAAAGTATTGCTGTCTTGTAAAGGATGTATGCAGTATCCTTGTTGACAGTACAAAATCTGACAGTTGCCTGGATCAAGATTTTAAAGGCTGCAGCTCTCATTTGATTTCCTGAGTGAGAATAGTAAAAAGGTTATTGGAGATTGCAGGATCTTTATCTCAGCCAAGCTGAGGAGTTCTTTAAAATGTGTATCTGTCAAAATAATGATCTCTGGAGTGGCAAATCCCTCAGAATTTGTGATGGAAAAAATCATGGGAAGATAAAAGTGTGTTGGCAGTGTGCTCATGAGCTGAAGGTTGCCCCAGCAGGTATGATTGGTGCTTTCAGCTGTTTGCAGGTAAATGCTGGAAGACAGAAGGTTTGTTGTTATTGTTTGTGTAGATTAATCACTGATGCTGTAGATGTACTGATATCTAAAAGTTAATAGTGTTGTATTTATATTAGTTCTTACACTGGATTGATCTGGGTGAGACCCTCATTTGTTAATATAGAATCTTTAAATACTTGAGTCCTTACATTTGCAGAGCACTATTTAGTGTTCTTGGTAAAGCTAGTAATTGACTAACATAGGGTGTTCAATTTTTTTTGTGGAGGGGAAGTTACTTGACACAATTCAGATTAAATTGTCATTGTTCATGCAACACGTGTGCATACTTTTTAAAGAACTTGAATTCATTTTGGTAGAGAAAAGAATTCCCTGAAGTCCAGATATGTTCAGCTTTTTCCTTGTAATGGTGAACAAACTGTTCAGTGAAAGCTGAAATTCCAGTCAGATTGTTTCATTTTGCCCCTAGTGAGTTTACGTACCCCAGTCCCAGTGCTCTCTTGGCACAAGGTTTAGAGGTTTGTCTTCAGATGGATGTCAGTGCTTCAGCTGGATGGGACAAGAAGAGGAAAAAAGTATTATACTAATAAAAGCCTTCTGGTTTTCATTAAAATGCAGACCCTCTGCACTGACTTTGTTTATGGAATTATCTGCAATAAGTTTCTGTGTTGCTGGTTTTTTTTTTTTTCAGCTACAAGTTCTAGTCTAAGAGGAAAGTGGAAGGAGTATTACATTTTGTAATGAGCTGAATTGTAGGTGTACTGAATTTTCTGAAAATTTCTACTGTGTGGAAACTTGAAAAATTTGAAATAGTTACATGTAAGATTCATGAATACCTTTTTTTTTTTTTTTGTCAGAACTCTGCTTCTGCTTTGTCATTTGCAATGAACAGGGCGTTGGACTGATTAAACTGTTTTCTGGCATTGTGCTTTGTACATTTCCCTGTAGTTTTATTGCTGTTTACATATTTTGAAGGAGAAATGCAGTCTTACTGTGAACTAAAAAGCTAATATTGCAGGACCTGAGTTTTTCTTGGGCTTTAATGTGGAACTCTTGTGTCATCTTGGGCAAATAAACATTTTTGTCCCTGTTAGTTGGGTTGTACAATTGGATTATACTTAATTTGTTTTAATCAAATTAATATTGTAGCAATATTTGTAGAATACTTTATTATTCTTTCTGTGTAAGGGTAATAAGGTGTTTTAAAATGGTGAAAGTAACCCGTGCACTTTTATCCTGGTTTTGGAGGGGGTAGAGTTAATTTATGAAGTAATAGCTGGTACAGTTGCTGTGATTTGAATACTCACAAATGTTTATTCCAGAGGCGAGTACTGTGTGAATTGCTTCTCCCTGGCTGGCACACAAGAAATAGTACAACATGCTATTTGTAGTTCCATATTAAGTAAAAGATACTTTTTCAGTGTTGTACAACGACATTACATCCACTGGATTTGAGTTTGGAGTTATTTAAGTATTAAAGAACTTCTGAAATATGACATCAATTGCACTGGAGAGTTGAGACGGAGCCTTAACTTTTGGCATGCTTGAGGTAACCAGATGTGAGTGCAGGTGATGAAGATGGGTGTGCCTTTTGGATCTCCATCTGCATTGTAAATCCTTTGTAAATAAGGCATTTGATTGCTGGATTCTTTCTCATGGTGGATGCCCAATTTGAGTGGGTGTGAAAACCTCACATTGTATGTTCTGGTTGGTAGAGTAATTGGAGGGTGTTTTCTTTGAATATGGGTATGCTTCTTGTCCACTTTGTCTTTAGCCTAGATGCTTCATTTCTTTCAGAGGAGGTCAATAATAATAATATTTTCTAATATTGTCTTCAAATAAGCATTTGATCTAGGTGGCATGGGGTTTTTTGTGGCAGTGAGTGGGAAAATAATTGATGTGTGTGAACCCCAGAGAACACCTGTACTCCAATGCAGTTGGCTATCTCTACAGCAGGGGAATACTCTGGAAGAGGAAATTGCAATATTTATAATATCTGATACTTTTTAATCCTTATGATTAATAGATAAGGTGTTCTTCAGCTGTCTGTTATAGCATCCAATTGTCCTGCATTTTTCCCCTGTATTTATGTGATGCCAGTCACAATTAGAGGAATATTTAGGGTATTTGACATTTGAAATCAATCATGGGAGTGTATTTTATATTTGTATTTACTTAGAACCTACTGCTGTTAGTCACACAGTGTCCTTGTGTTGTGCAGCATTCTGCACAAACTCGGTATAAAGAGCATCCTCGGTGCAGTTAGCTTGGGGTTCCTGCAGGGGCTGGGCCACACACTGCTGGTGCCGGGTGAGCGTTGTGCGAAGCCCGGTGTTGCTCGGCACAGTGGCTGGGCACTGCTCTCAGCTGCAGCCCCCGAGCTGCTCCTTTGGTCAGCCTGGCAAGCCAAGGGTGCCAGTGGGCAACCTTTGTCATGTTGGCGGGGGATGAGCGCCCAAACAGCCTGAGAGAATGCAGGAAATACTTGTTGAAAAGTACAAGGGAGTGTTGGTGTCTCAAGTGAAGCAACAATAATCCTTTGGTATGATGAGGTAATAAGCGGGGATCAGCCAGCAGTGCCCTTGGAAGTGAGGTTAAGAAGCTAAAGTGTGATGTGAGAGAGATAATGCACAGATAGGGCTGGGTGGAAAACGTGGGTGAAAGTATAATCTCTCAGTACAGAGAACAGGATGTGGTGTGGTTGAGAAATGAGATGGGTAGAGAATGCCTAAAGATTGCAGATATTGGAATGGCAGAAAGAGACTGATTTAAACAAAAAAGGAGAAATTGTTCACAAGTTTTAGGATGGACATAGATTTGAGATTCAGGAAAGAAGTCATAAGCAGGTGAAATAAAGGTTAAAATTTGAAACTTTAGTGTAAAAAGCATAAACCAGTAAAGTACAGTAGCTGCAAAGATATGATGTGCATGATATGCTTTTAAAGGAAATGTTTTATCTTAGTTTTTCCCTGAAAACAACTTCAAATTTGTGATTAGTAAATGGAAAACTGTTTGAAGGTTGGCTATGGATGACTGATGAAACAATTTTTGTTCTGGAGAGTCAAATGCGGGCTCCCTCATGCCCCTAATGCCTACTTTATTTGGGCCCTAATAATGCAGGTACTTATTTACATATTTAATTTTACCAATGCTTGTTCACTTTATGAGCAAAGATCTCACAGGATCAGTGAAACTCATTAATGTGTGTGAGATTAAATACTGTATTATCAGGAAATTTTCCAAGCCTTGTTTTGTTTTTGAGAAAGGGAATATTTGCAAACTAACTCTACCTGTAGCTTGTAGTTGATGCACAGCATTATTTAAATCAGCAACAATTACTGGTGTTATTTTCTTTAATTATGGATCTTTTTCATGAGTTGACTATGAACTGTGAGTTAGAAGAATGAGGATATGTACTTGGATTTACAAATGGTGAAAATTATATTTTCAGACTATTTATAATTAATGAAAAGCTTTATCTCATTAAATGTGGTTTTTATTATCTGGGAAATTGGCTAAACAACAAATGATGACATTCAAGATCTGTGTAATATGGTCAAGGTGTTACAAATTTGTTTGGAGGAGGGCAAGAAAAGGATGAACTTGTCTTGAAAAGTTCTCCAGCATATTGTAATAAAATGTTAAAAAAGACTGGAATATCTGGTTAGGTTTCGTTTCTAAGAAGATGACATGTTTAAAGAGGAAAAATTAATTTCTTGAAAATACATAGTAACTTATCAGGAAAATCCAAATGTTTAGGATTTTTCTACATTGTAGTAATGTGAGGGGAATGTAGACTGTACAGTTCCATGAAACTTAACTAGAAATGTCACCGTGTGAGGCAAGCTGAGCAGTTGTGTGAAGTGTCCTGCCTCTGCGTGATACTCAAATATTTACTCCTGCAGCAAGAGGTGTGGTGGTCTGATTAAGTGTTTAGGTTGAGATTGAGGAGACAGGGTGGTGGGTTATTTATTTTAGTTTATCTTGATTGCTTCTTTGTTTTGTAAAAGCTGTGAGGTCTTTTGTGTTATTTCTGCTGACATTTCGCAATCACATAAACTAGATCTTTTAAATTATCTCCCCGAGTTTAAGACCCTGTTAGTATTAAGACCTCTCTTAAGAACAAGGGTAACTTCTTTCCAAAATGGCTTTTAAGAAACGTGTTCACTTTGGTGTTGGTGGTAGGGAGAATAATTAATCATCTTTCCAGGTACAGCGTTGCAGTTCCTCCTGTGCTGGCCGGGCACTTGAGAGATCCCAGTGGATTTCCCCAGGTTCAGCTTTATGTTCTGCATTCTGAGACAGAAGCGGTGAGGTAGGAGTAGCTGAGTGCAACAAGAAGATTTTACTGGAAGAAACATCCACTTAGTGGATTGGAATAGGAGTTTTGTAAAACCAGGGATTGGCTCTGTGTATTAAACTGCAGTAGGTGCAAACAAACGTGGGGTTAGGCAGCGGGTGCTACCTGCTCTTCCCGCTTGGATCTCTTAGCCCCCAGTGACTCCCAGTTATTTTGGTTCTGCAGGGTTGTCGTTCAGTTTCACTGGAATCTCAATAGTTGAACTGAAATAATTTTCTTAAGGGAGTTAAAATAGTCTTAAATATGAGATGCTGGTGGTATTTAAGCTTAGTGATTCTTAGATTAAATGGTTTTCCATGTTCTGTCTGCTTTATACTTCAAGGCTGTAATTGTGGGCTGTGTAATGAATACATTTTGGCATCATTTGTAGAAAATCCCTTGCAATTTTTGAGAAAACATGTAATTGTCTTAAGGTGGTTGTGCTGAACAGCCAGGATTCATGCTTTTTACAATAATGAGGTAACCATATCAGTGCTCCAAACTCAATTTTCAACCTTGAGTTTTAATTCTGAAAGGGGAGCCTCTACAGACCTTTATGCACACATTAGGTGGGAATACTGCTATTATTTTATATATAATTGATGCTGGGAAATGTGAATTTTAAGACCTTATATGTAAGTGTTTCTTATGATCTTGATAGACTATTTGCAGTACTTTGTACTTAGCATTTTAACTTCTAATCATGCAGGCATAATCAGACTGTAAGTCAAATCTGAACTTGTGGCTTCCCCAACTGCTTTTCTTCATTATGTCATTGGAAAAGAGGTTTGATTTTTTTTTTTTTTGCCGCCTTGTGTTCGTTTGTGGGAAGAGGATCATGCTCCTATATCTCCCTAGTTAATCTGACAGTTGCTTGGATGTTGCTTTTTTTTGGTTATTCTTGGTTTTATATGATATGAAAACAAATGCTGTTTTCCCAATTAACCTTGCAAATTTTTTTTTAATGCAAATGGTGCATTCTGCTCCCATAAAAGAATAATAATTTTGCATATTCTTAAGCATTTTAGGACATCTGGGAATTGAATACTCCCTGTGACTGTTTTGTGATATGGTATATGATACCATAAGAACACTCAACATTTAGTCACATATATTTTGATAAATTATCTTTCGAATGTTTTAAATATTTAGTATTTCTTTGAGGCTGATGGGAACAATAGTATCAAATAGTTTCCTTTCCAAATCATTCTCTTTAGAAAAAAAGTAGTTGACTGTGAGTGTCTTTAATTTTCCACATATGCTAAAGATGCACTGAATTCAGAATGCTGTTACAAGTTAGTTACATTTAATTTTAGTTTCATTAATTTTCTTTCTAAAAGATACGGATGGTTTTACACAATGTAATGACATAAAAACTAAAAAAAGAGATACCTGGGGAAAAGGCACTGGCTATAATTTTTTCTACCACAAAATCATGGTGGTTTTTTGATTACAAGTTGGCATGCTTTAATCACTGATTTTTAAATGTTTTTGCTAAGATATTACATGTTAAGGCTCCCCAGATATGAAACATCAATTTTCAGTGTTTTTTTAAATCAAGCTAGTAATGTTAAAAACAAAGTTGAAATTCCCATGTGCAATTAGATGGTTTCAGTTTTATACTCAATGTAATAAAATATATAACAGTTTTATGTACTATGGAAGAAATGGGTTTTGATTTTCTCATTATGTCATGTTTTATTCAATATTTGAGGCTGTTTGCCACAATTTCTTTAGTGTCTTTGACAGTTCCTAGCCCATTGCTTATTTACAGAGATTTATCCTGGTGTTGGCCTCTCCTCCCATCTTTGTGTCACCAGCGAATGTACTGAGGAGGCATCTGCCCCTTCATGCAGCTCATTAATCAATAAATATAAATATAAATGAAAATACTGGGCCCAGTTTTGAACCTTGAGGTCCAGTCACAGATAAAGTACTGAGATTTGGTGCTTGTTCATCTATATTGTTCAGATTGGATTTTAGTGTGAATACCCTTCTATTTGTGTCAGTTTAGTCATGAAGGAAATAACTGCTGCTGCTGAAGTACCTTTTAATTTCTACATTGACTATTCATTTGACTCTCAAAAAGAAATTGGCTCTCAAACAAGAAATTGATGTGGCCTGCTGTCACTATTGCCAGTGTGACCCTGTGGTTCATGTTTATTTCTGTCCTGAATGTGAGTGCTGAATTGCCTCAGAAGTATGGACACCGATTATGCTATAAATTTGCTAACTTTCAGTATGGAGCCCCTGAAGTGGTGCAGAATATATTGATGGACTTTGCTGTCTTTTTAATATGCTGGATTACAGAAACAGGATGAAAAATGAGCAGTGAAGAGTTTGGACTTTGTAAATGTTTGTAAAGAATGAGGAGCCTAGCTATGACGGTTCAAAAGTGTGGGTTTTTTTCTCAGAACATTGAAGTTTGTACTCAGCTTTTGTGTATGCAACTTCAGTGTTCAAATGTGCTGTAACAGGGTTGTTTTACCTTTTTAAAATTGTAACTTTTTTAATGGAAGTGCACTTATGGTTAAATTACATCACTCCTCTTGTTTTCTTTGTAATTTGAGAAGAAATGCCTTGTTAACCAAGGGAAGCAGTATGTGTTTTTGTACTGTTTGATTTATCAGAGGAAGTACATTTCTACAAGAAATAAAGGTTTTATGAATAATGTTATTCCTGCAATCCAGATTAGGATTCCAAAGGCTGTGGTGAAATATAGGAGGACTTTGCTGTGTATTTCTAGGCTCATATCTTAAAAACTCTGAGAGAAACTGATACACGGCACAATTGTGTTACATTTTAGTGTTATCTGAATCACAAAATCTTGAAAAATTCCACTGTTTTGGAGGTGCCAGTAATAACATCTGGTTTTAGTTTAAATTCTTTATTCAGTTATGTTAATTTTGCCTCAAAACCAATGAGTACAGTAGATTCCATTGCAAATAAAGGATGTGGGGGGTGGTGGTGGTTTTCATTTTGTTTTGGGTTTTTCAATTTGGGTGTTGTTTTGTTGCTTCTGGGGTTTGTGTGTGTGTGTAGTTTATTTTCTGTCAGGATATTTATCTGTGTCTGAAATAATATTTCAAAGAGTAGAGAAGGCTCTAATTTACTGCCATGTTAATTTCTTCTGAAGTGTAGGGATCTGGTTTTGTAATCAAGTTTGAGAAGTATTTACTGTTGTTAGCAAGATATTTGTGAAGGGAAGAAGATGGGGCTACTATAGTCTTTCTCTTGAGCACTGAAGTGTATTTACAGGTGACACTGGAAAGGGAAGTTCACTTTTCAGTAGGACTTGTTACAGAAAAATCTTCTTGTTCATTGGGTTGACAAAACAAACAGCATATGGCAAATCAGTCAACAGCCTTCCAGTTCTGTAACTATTTACGTAACTGGTCCTGTGATCTCTGGTCTTCTGAAGTACTGAGCAGTGTCTGCTCCCTTTTAGTTGGGAGTGTGCACAGAACAGTCCTGGTGATTAACTCTGGTAGTATTTGCAGCCCTTCCTACACCATAAAAGGCTAATGATTTAATTCAATAAAATTGAAGGGCTGATCAAAATATCTGTGTATAGGTATCTTACTCTGGTTTAGAAGAGCAAATATTTGTTTACAAGCTATGAAGTTACAGTTTTGTCTTTTGAATATCAATAGCAACAAATGTAAGGTTTATGCCTTTGTCTGAAATTTATCTGATGGGAGCTGGTACTAACACTAGGAAATACCTTCTCATATTCCAGCTGCATTCACTATAGCTTCTTCATGTAGGAGGAAAGAGTAACTGAGACAGTTTATCAGAGCTATGCTGAATGAGGAATTTTGTCTGGGTCTCTGTGTTGGAGCTAAAAGATTCATGTTACAGGAAGAATCACTATATATTACTCCTGTACCAAGTTCTTGTAGGTTTACTGGGTATTTTAATTACAACTATTGTGAGAAATGAACTTAAAGTTAAGAGCAGGATATGTTATATTCTTGTGCTGTAAGTTTTATTTTATGAGTTCATTGTTCACTCCAGTTGCTGTTTAGAAATAGTGTCATGAAATGTGTTTTTAGGGAGCTGTTGACAACAGTTTAAGATTCTAAATAATGTGCACCTTCATTAAATACATATAAGGGAAGTTATCAGGAATATACTATGGATATATACCTCGCTTTCTGTGTTAAAATGAAGTTCTACTGGTGATACACAGTGTCTGGATTCTCTATAGATATTTTTACACTATATTTGCCCTAATTGTCAGAATCATAAACAATATGATTCAACCCATAGGTTCAGTTCTTTCTCACTATTCTATTGAGACAAAGCCTAAAGATGCATCTTTTAAGAGTGAAACACACTAAATTCACTTGTCTGCGTGGGATTTCTCCATCATATTTGTTAAATAGTTTATAACTTTTAAGTCAGTTGAAAATGGTATCCTACAGTCTACTTAATAGCTGAGCAGATAAATACAGGGAAGTGATATTTGGACGAGAGGGAAGTTGCCATTCTTGCTTCTTTTTCATCTCCCCCATCTGGCAGAAAGTACTTCCTTGTTTTAAATTTGTATCAGGCATCTTGGCTTCTTGATGAGTTCAGAGCTATGACACTGTAATAGTTTTAAACTGTAGCAAAGTCTATAGAATAGCCTCTAATATGCAAACAAAGTTATTTTGAATGTCACATTTCAGTTGAGTAAAACTCACTAAATAGTGCAGTGTGAGCTGGGTCCCATGGTATTGCAGCTGGACATGTTGTAATACAGTTGGTACAGAGTTTTGTGTGCACATGCAGATCTTGTTTTCTGAATTTGTGATGTAGGGCATCTCGGTGCTCTGTAATATTCCATATGCAAACCTTCTGTCTTTCCCCTATTGCCTCGCTTTGTAACATCCAGACTACTCCCTTCATGAGTGCACTGTTCACTCCCTTAATGTATGAAGAGGAAAAAAGCAGTGCAGACTCTGCTTGTTAGATGCTGTGCCAGACTGGCCAGAGCAGGAATTTAACCCTTCACTGAAGAAGTTGTTAGTGGGCGAGATCCCTTTCTTGTTTGTACAAGTTTTGAAAAAACAGATCCTCCAGAATGCAAAAACAGATTCAGTCACATGTGCAAGGACTGGGGAGTGTCAGAGTTGCTTGCTCAGTCAGTCTCCCATGGATGCATTTTTAATAATTTTGTGGAAGTATCTGTAGTTGGTGGAGAGGCATTTAAAAGTTTTGAAATGCTTCAGTAGTTTCATCAAGGGTTCTTTAGTCATACACTAAAACATTCACCTTGTACATAGTGTCAGGTCATGTAATAATATTTTGTAACTGAAGAACTAAATGATTGTTTACACGGGTTTTGAAAAATAAAAGTCTTGCATTGGTGTTTTCCAATGCAAATAATTTGTTCTTGCAGACTTTCTGTAGGCTACCATTAATCATGCAGTAAATGTGCTGGTTTTGCACAGAACTTCTGCTTCACATGAGGCCTCACGTGCCTGTTGGTCATAGAGCAAATTCAGTATTCTACTACTTCATTGATTTATAGCCTTACTACTTTATAATCTGTTATTCTAGTGTTACTGGAAAGATGGGATTTTCTCCAGATATTTCTTATAATGAGCAACAGCATCTCTAAGCATTGTACAAACAGTAGTAGCATTTTTTCACTGTGATGCATGATATCGCACTTACTTCATTTAGGGTTAAACATAGTCTTCCTGTCTCCTATTTCAAGTGACATAACTAGGACGAAAATGTACTTATGCTTCAGCCTGTTTATTAACAGCCTTCAGCCATTCCCAGAAGACTCAGGAAGTGCTGGTTTTCTGGCTTGGCTATGGTGAAAATAAGATTTCGTGGTGTTTAGGGGAATGGACATAATTATATCCTTTGTATATACAAGGCAAGTGTAATGCTGCCCCTGTGTTAAGACGGCAACTATTTTAATCCAATAATGCTAAAAAATACATGGTTTGTGATCTGCTGTTGTCTTGTATAGAGATGTTTGAAAATGGTCTGTTTTAAGTTAGTGTGGGAATTAAGCATAAAATAGAATGTGTTTCAGAATTAAGCTTTGGTTCAAATGCGGATGAAACTCAAGTATTCTAACAATCTCTATTAAGAACATATGCGAAAAAAATCTGACTAAGTTTCTTTTAAAAAGGATCTTCCCAATTAAAAGTTGAATGAAATTAAGGGGATGATTGAAAGCTGAGTGGGTTCTGATCCAGTTTACAAAGAAGGATTTCCTGATCTATATTTTATGTATGCTTGTATTCTAGCGATACTTCATATGAGTGTGTGTGTATTTGTATATGTTTGTATTTGTATATGTTTGTATTTGTATATTATATATACATATTTGTATATGTATATTTGTATATGTTTGTATTTTCTCAAATGGTGGTGGTAAGGGAGTCCTTACTGACTGCTTGGGACGCAGTTCTTAGCTCCTTCCTAGCTTGTAGGTAAAGTTACACACCCACAGGGGAGAGCCTGTTCATTGACAAGCACAATGTGAACAGGCTATGATGGGTAGCAGAGAGGAAGGAGGCCTGGAAATGTGTTCTGGCTATTACAAACTGTGTTGGTAGAACTTGCTGGGGAGGAAGGTGTGGTGTGTTTAGGGAATAGCCCTCCCTGCAGTGTGTGGCAGGCTGTGGGACTATAGAGGGGGTCATTGAGTGAGGAAGAGAGCACACCTGCAGGTACTGCACAGAAGTGATGTTTCCCTTACTTCAGTTTGCATCATGGTGCAGTGAGGCAGATCTGCTGTTCTAGTCCTTATGAATGTGACCATCTGTTAAGAATCTGAAGAATTCTGGAGATTATTCATTAACAGGGCAAATAGGAGTGGTTGTTGAGATACCCTCTGTGGCAGCGTGTTCCTTTCCTCCCTTGTTTTAACAGTGCTGTTCCTTGTCCCAGTTGGGAAATTTTTCAATCAGTTTGCTCTACTGGTAGGGAACTTGCTGGTAAAATCTAATGATTAGTCCAGCTCTGATCCATCCAGTGGCATGGGTGAACTGGTGTGTGCAGCTGTAATCTTTAATGTTTTTCAGCTGATCTGGTAATCTCTAGAAGCAGAACTTGATTCTTTTGTAATTATGGCTGCTCTTTTCAAAAGCAGTCTAAAATGTTTGCACACATATTGTGTCTGTGGCAGATTCCTGCTCTTTCCTGGAAACTAAATGTGTCACACCTGTGAAGTTGGTAGGTCTCAGACAAGACATCCCCTCCTGCCAGACATGACTTTCATCTGGAGTTTCCAAAGCAGTTCCTTTGCTGCTGCTCTGGGGACATCTTTATGGAGAACAACAGTCTTTGTCTTTCTCTTCCTCAGTTGCAGCTCTCCTTTTTTAGCTTTGCTTTAGAAAGCTGACTTGCTGTATGCATTATCTTACAGCGTGGCTGCATCTCCAGTGGTTCAGTACTTTTTTGAGCTTTTTGCTCACTTTATCATGCAAATGTTTCTCTCATCATAGAAATTGACTTCTTAAAATTAAAGTTGACAGTGATATTGCTTTTCAAAAATATATACTAAAGCTTAACGGGCAAATAGATTTTTCATACTATGTTGTTACTATGAATTTATTAATTCTTTATTAATCAGGGCAAACTAGTCTTTTGTCCAGCTAAAAGTGATTTTGACATTACTGTTGTTTTCCTTTTGCATATTAAGCACTGTGCATTTCTAGCAGAGTTTCTCTTTTAAATATTTTCAAGCTACAACATAGTGTACTGTTAATACCAGTGTCTGAAGTTTTGCAAGCAAAGTAGCTTCATGTCCTGAAGGTCAACCTACAGACTGTTTTCTGAAATTCTCTTTAGGAATTATTCCTCTTTTCATGACTCAAAAAGACTAGCAGATTTTCTTCATAAAATCCTGTACAGATGCCTGTACAATCAATAGTGAACTTCTGTTTTAATATGAAATTAAAATGTGAAGTACTGTTTTTGTATATGAATGTGTAACTCTTTTTCTAATCTTAATCTGAGTGCCTCTGCTTTATTTCCAGTGTCACTGTGACTTTTGATGTTACCACCCTGAGCCTTCTAATTGATATTAATCTTTTAGTGCATAAAATACTTAGCCTTTAAGTTTGCTCACAGCACATTTTTCCTCTCAGCTGTAATACCTAGATTGTTTTCAGGGGGAATGAGGTACAATTTGCAGATTAGTCTGGAGCTACAATGCAGAACTCGTAAAAAGCAGAAAAGCAAAACACTTTCTTTTTTGTTCTTGATATAGAAACAGCTCTTTGTTAGTTTTCAGACGTGAAGCTAACAGGGTGCTTTGAAAAGATAAAGTACTGTTTAGCTGGAAGCAGCTTTTGTCTGCCTGGTTAGAAGAGGCACATTGCAGTTGCAAGGAAAAAAGAAAGACCAGACCAAATTGATAATTATGAAAACAAACAGGCAGGAATACAGAGGAATGATAATCAGTTCAGACAGTAAAATAAAAGAGCTATTCTCCAAAGATAGAAAAGGAAGCAGGAATGCATAAAGATAGAGACAAAAGTAGAAACCCAAAACAGACAGTGAAGATGTATCCACAAAGAGAAACTGAAATGTATTGTCAGAAGTAGATTAGTGTGGCATGCTCTAATTAAAATACAGTTTTCTAATTAACTTGTCCTGAAGACAAAGAGGGAAAGGTATGGTATATTATGCTGGTCAGTTCTCATTAATATATTCATTGATGATTATGGTCCCCATAACTTTTAATGTAACGCATCAGGTAGTTCATTGTACAAATACTGCAAGATATTTATTTTGTTTTGTTTCATTTTTTGAAGTAAAACAGGGAATAATTTGAAGACCTTGATCATTATCTAAAAATAAAAAAAATAAAACCCAAGCAGCATAATGTTTCATAATTCAGCCATTTCATAAGAGTTTTATAAAATCTCAATATGTTAAACGGTCACTTAATAATGCTTTGTGACTTAAAATATTTAACTTCTTGAATAGAGTTGAGTGTTAAGAAGCAGTCTGTTTTTCTTCTGCAGTGCTGCTCATGCAGGCAAAAAAAGACATTATACAGAATTTAACCTATTATTTAAATTTATCCATAATTCAGGTTCATTTGATAAAGCCTCATGGGCATAAATTGAGTAAACAAGAACTGCTGAGATGGGTATTAAGTTACCTAATCGCCCACATTTTTTCACTTGGCTTTCTGTGGACTTGTAGTTTTGTGGTTAAGTCATAGCTTTTCCATGCTCTGAACACTGTCATAGTACATATTCCCTTATACCAACCTGCATAAGGGTTAAGAATTTAGAGAGCAAAAGACAGAATTGAGTTTTTAATCTCCCACTCACTGACTTGGAAGTTTAGACTGGCTGTGCTGCCTGGAGAACAAAGAATTGGGAAAAAATCTCATCTTGAGCCAGTGTTTCAGAAGTGCAAATAAGATCACTTGGGTAATTGCAGACTAAAATTGTGGTCAGATAAAAGTATGGAAGTAATGATGAACAGTTGAGTCAATAGAGAATAAAATGATGGTAGAATAATTAATGCAAAGTATCCTAATTTCAAATAAAATGTTTTATTAAGTAGATATTGCAGATGTAATTAATTGAGATAGGTTTCTGAAATTGTAAGTCAATGTACTTCAGTGTTTAATGTGATTCTTAAAACTTTCAGCTGTATTGTGTGGAGGTCAGTGAAATGGGAGACTAATTTGAAAGCAATTCAATGTTAATGCAGTTAGCTAGTTTACATACTGTAAAGGAATAAATTAGTGAAACAGAAGGATTTTTTTACAGAATGATACCACAATCGTAGCTTTAAATGCAAGTAGAATTGCTTTCTGAAGTTCATGAAACCCTGTAAAAAGTTCATTAAACCTGTAAAAATCTCTATCTTGTTGAATGCCTTTTATTTGAAACTGCTACACTAGTCATTGTCTGGACTGGTAGCTTTGGGAAGACTAAACGTGCAGTATTTATGCTGTAGCATGCTCGGCCCTCTGAAGAGATCTCCCATGTTTTTCTTTTTATTTGTTCTAAAGGCTTGTTTGGAGAAAAAACAAGTGTCAGTAAGAGGAGGAGAGCTAATCTTGAGTTTAACCCAGGAGAGTCTGTTTTGTCTTGGGTGCAGGTTTGAGTCAGGTTCGCTCTTGCCTGTGATGCTTCAGCTGCTAGTTTTGTAAAGCAGCTGGTAGCTGCAAACACGTGATAAGCTTAGAGCTGCAAACCTGGAGTGTTTATAACATTGATGTGTGGTTCCAGTAAATACTCTGGAAGTAGAATTTGGGTAGGTGGCATTTGTTTTGGAATAGTCTGTTTTGACCTACTACAAACTTCTTGTAAAGTGTCAGATTTGTTTGTAGTGGAGACGCTTTGGACTACATTCCACTTTTGAGTGGGCAGTTTCTACGTAGGGCCGCCATCCATTAGCTGACCTTAATCACTTTAATAATAATCAGCTGCAGTTTTAATAAAGTTTTTAACAAAAATTTTCTGCTCAGCTGGCAAGAGGTGTGGGCAGTTACTAGACAAACAGCAATATATATGTGCTTGGAAATATTGTTGAGAACATCATTATCAAGGTGTAGACAGCCAGATGTTGTAGGATGTGAATTTTTTTTTTAAATAACATTTTGCTGATCTCTAGTTAATGCAATTTTCATATTTCTTATAAAGGAGGTAGCCAAATTGCTACACTGATGTATTTATTTTGAAATTACAGACCTAAATTTTATTGAAACTGTTTGGTCTGTTCTGTTATCTGTAGAGCATTGACTGGTTTTTGACCATTTTTTTTTTCCATTGTAGACATCACTTGTATCTCAGTGCATTAGTTTGATTTCCTTTGTAGCAGTCTGGAAGATTTGCTGTTTCTGTTCAAAAAGGAAGCTTTTTGGGTTTTTTTGAGGCCCAGAGCTCAAATGTGAGCTTCTGGAGAGAGATTGAAAGTAAATAAGTGTATTTGTGACTCCTCTCTGGAAGCCTTTCTGAAAAGGCCAGGCCTTTTTCCTTATTCTCTGATGTTGCCTTTATCTTCTGCTCATTTATCTCAGTGGCTTTACAGAGCAGTGTAAGGTGATTCTTATGGCCACAGACTTTAATTCAAAGGTTTATTGTTTATAGGGAATTTGAAAAATTGTGAAGCTTGTGGGATAATCCAACAAAGCTGTCTTTGCACAGAACATACTGTTTCTAGAATCACATGAAGAAGAGGAAATGAGGGGAAAAAAAGAGTTTTTGTTATATGATCAGTGATGAAATCCTTGTAGTAAAGCATGATAACTTGTCAAACGTAATTTTCATATTAACAGCAGACCTTGAAGGAAGTTTGAGCAGTGGAGTCTTTTTTTGTTTCAACAGAATATTTGGAAAGCCACTGTCTCTGGTTGCATGTTTGGAAACATAAGTAATGTGGTGTTCCCTAATGCTAATGAAACCTTAGCAGCAAATGAGAGCTTTGTGGTCTAAAGAGCTTAAGTAGGACAGCAAAGGCTTTGTTCTGCTGTGTGCTGAAGGAAGTCAGTTCTTTTTAATGGTATTAGGTATTGACTTCATGCCAGAAGCATCTTTTACAAACTGCTTTTGGATGCTAGGTTAATTTTGTAAGAGTAATTACACAAATGAAGTGTAAAAAAGAAAGGCTACTTGAGATTGACGGATTTTTACGCATATTTGCAAATGTGGTTTGATGCCACAGCCTGGTCTCTGTCTGCCTGTTCCCACACTCAAACCATGCATGTGCAGCTTCTCTAAAAGCAGTAGCAGAAATGTCACTTTATTTGACATAAGCTGTTTAGAGTGGAAACGTCCACTTGGTGCAAAGTGCACACATCAGAATAATGCGAGATACAGGCCATGGTTTCCCGAATACATCAAAATCTCGTCTTCGGTCCCTCTCACATCTCTTGGCAGTTTCTGTGGGTCTGTGGTGAAACATCAGGGAAAGTGGTTGTGATTTTGGTGGGGAGAGAGGTGCAGAGGCTGGTGGTAGAGCAGGATGGATGTTTGGTGGCAGTACTTGCATGCCATTGGACTGAAGTGTTGCAGGCACTAATGGCTGTGGCTGAGAGTCCAGGGTGTAGGATGCTGGTGCCTGCAAGGCAGCATTGGAGAGCAACCTTAATCTTGTAATGTTACATTTATTTTTGTTGGTTATATAGCTGTGGTCACCTGGTATCTCTTTAAGTAAATATGTGTTCCCTGAGTCTTACAGCATTTTAGGCATTTTTTGATTTAGCTGTAGATCATCCTGCTCATTGAAATTGAGCTAAAGTTGGTAGTGCTAGAAGTCTACATCATTCATTAGGTTCAGGCAAGCCACTGAGTCTGCAAGAGATAGCCTCTGATAAACAGCCTTCAGAGCTTTTTTTTTTGCAAGTTAATTAAACTTTGAACTTAATTACTTCCTTAGCTTTTTTCTTTTTTTTGATTTTTTTTTTTTTTAAGTTTACTGTGAAGTGTCTTTGGATTCAGCCTCTACACGATGCAAACTTTGTTTCAGTTACTTGCCTTTTTGGATTACTAAATAACTGCTAATTTTAAATGCTATTGAAAGCTGAAAATCCTTTATTTTCTCACTGTGGTGGATTATTGTAACATAAAATGCAGATATTTGCTAGGTAGTATTTTATACCTTTGTTTTCTCCTGCCTAATTCTTTAATTCTTATCCCCCATATTTCCACTTGCTTTTTGACTTTTCAGCTTGTCCTAATTAGTGTATCTTCTACCTGTTGATCAGTGCAGAGTGCAGTGAAAGATTGGTTTTGAAGACGGTTTAATGTATTAAAAATTCCCCAAGTTTTTCTTTTTCAGAAATGTAGTTTATTTTTTATTGTTTCTCCTTTCTGTTTTGTGCCTTTAGTTTGTTATAATTTCTTAATTACTAAGGACAGGTTTACTTTCTTTGGAACCTCCTGTTAGAGCTGATCATGAGCTGTGTATATAGTTTTGATTTAATAAATGTTTTCGATATGCAGACTACCCCCAAATTTAATCATGCTGCTAAAATTTATGTTATTTTTATTTCAGTGGGTAATCCTAAGAGTGAAAGTAATTTTTTGTATCCAGTGAAATTATAATTTACTGTGTTTCAAAGCTACCAGACATCTCTTCCGTGAGCTGTCTCTTATTTATCTAATAGTGATCTTTGGTTGGGTCTGTTATCGTGGTGGAAAAGATGCACTTTTGAAATAAAGGGTTTTGAGAAGAAAGAAAGAAAGATTTGCATTGTGAAAATGATGAAAGGCTCCTTACACTTAACATGCAAGTATTTAGAGCTGTTTTTATAAAAAGAGGTGGATCTGTTCCTGCACATGAAACCTACTGTTCTGGTATACATGGCTGATACGTATGTACACATTCGACTGACTTATAACTTGAATGACTTCTACCCCAGTAGCAAGCATTCCCTCAGAGCACAGTTTACAAATAAATGATGTGTAAATCTGGTGCTGCTGTGATTCTTTACTAATTCTGGGTAATTTTGTTTCCTTTTGTTTTTAAAGGATCAGTTTGATAACTTGGACAAGCATACACAGTGGGGCATTGACTTCTTGGAGAAATACGCAAAATTTGTAAAAGAAAGGATAGAAATTGAACAAAACTATGCAAAACAACTGAGGTAAGGTTTTCTTTCTTTGCAAGTGGATCTTAAAAGTTACTTAAAATCACTGTATCACTTGGTGGGCAAATGTGAAGTGTCATGATTAATGACTGTTTTTCATTTACAGAGTGAGTTAGATCACTAGCTTTTTTCACAGCAGACCAGTCCAAAACAAATTATCTTTGGGTGTGCACTTGCTTGCTTGTTTTTGCCTTCTCTCCCACTCTTCTCTCCCACCCGCCCTTCAGATCTTTGAACTAAAAAGGTTTAAGGCTTAAAGTTAAAGATTCAAAACAAGGAAAACCATAGTGATTTTTTGCACTGACTATCAGCATGTTTGCTGTAAAGTGCATTATCTGTATCTACACTTGAGAGTGTGTTTGTGCCTCTGCTACTAATTAATTTCTCATGTTGAATTGGCAAGAGCAACACTACATTGTGTTAAGAAATCTGATGGAAATAATTGAGTTGAACTTGAGAAAACAACAAGACCTTCCTGTCCTTAAAGCACACCCTTTCCATAGCAGGTCTTGTCCCTTTGGGTGAGACTGTAACCCAGCCACCCTTTGTCTTAGCTCTGTTCTGTAGCTGCCAAGTGAAACATCTTTTAGGTCCAATAGGAATTTCCTTTCAGGGATCATGCAAGGAGAGTAGCAGCCATGAAATGGCTGCTTCAGAATAACGTTATTTCTTCATCATAAAGTAGGTTAATTTTTACCAACAGTGCGCACAGTGCTTGAAGAATAAAATTGAAAGTAAGACAATCTTGTGAACTTGGCCTTCACTGCCATCTTTGCCTTCGCCTCATCTTTATTGTCCTGAATTCCTTTGGGTATTCAACTGAAGCTGCAAGCCTACCCTTGTCAGACTGAAACTGATAGCAACTTCTCTCCTGTGGTTTCTTCCATCATTTGCAAACCAGATTGTCACTAGATAGAGAGCTGAGAAATCCTTCCTCATTAATACAGTAATGAGGTTCCCAGCTGAGGACATGGATGTTCGGTATCTGGGCTGCTCATTTCCTTTTTGATTTCTTTATCAGTTTCTTTTCATCCAGTTGTATATATTCACCTAACATAATAATCCATTGTTTTACTGAAGGAATTTTTTTCTTGGAAGGAAGAAAATAAGTACCACTTTTCCAAAGCTGGTATAGAAGAACTTGAGGAGGTAAAGGAAAGTTGGAAGCATGCACAGCACAGTTGGCAGCCCTGTTTTAATTTGTTTTCAGTTGTCTGTTAAAAAATAGAGGTATATTTTGTTTCCACAGATCTCTATCAAGATCTTTTCCTTAAATAGTATTAACAAATGCCATTTTGCTTAATTGTATTTAAAGGTTCATTCCACAGCTAGCAAGATGAGACCACATTATTACTTCAGGATTTGAATAAAAATAGGAAATTTTCTCTGTTGAGCATTTTACTCTGGGTAAAACTATTGATTTTTCTCGAAGTGTCATTCAAAAATGAAAGAGTTTTGTCGAGTACCCGTTCTGTCAGATGGCTGGAGTGACTGTCCCTGTGCAGTAAGTATGACAGCTCTGGGAAGCACAGGTCTTGCTGCACACATTACACAGTGCACGTGCACTTCCTGCCTGCTTCCCACCAGGGGCTGTTCAGCACACACATCACAGGGTGACTGATTTTCTGCCAGTAGACCAGTTCGTGAGTTACTCTTTGATATTCTTGCATATATATTCTTTGGGGGAGAATTGACTCTTTAGTAATGAACTGTCTCATGATAACACCTTGATTTCAGCCATCATTGCTCCTGAGGACATGCACTATTTTAATTATGTAACATAGTTGTGAGGCCCAGGGGGGATTGAGATCAAGCAAAATTGTCACCTTCAGAAGAGTTAGCCAGTCTGCATCTTGGTCCTGGGAAGTTCTGAGAGAGGTGTTGTGGGATGGACTGTGGTTCTGGTAATTTTAATATTGGCAGCATATGGCCTCTGAGATAGATATAAATATCCCTAATGGAAATTTCTAGTAGATCACTGTTTCTTCCTTTTATAATGGAAAACAATCTGTGTTGCAGTCACTGACTAAAATACTAACAATATGATAAATCTGAAAAAGTGTTTGAGACTCTTTTAATATTGAATTTTATAACTGAGATTAATACTGCCCTTGGTTGGTAGAGTATAAACAGTACAGGAAGTGGTCACCTCTTGGTACTTCTGTGGCTCTCTTAGTACTGGGATGGGAGACCAAGCCAAGTTCAGTCAGGAGACACAGCTAGTGATGTGTGGTGGTATTTTTTTACTGTCTTGGTTTCAGCGTGGACCATGAACATCCTGTTGAGATGACTGTTGGATTTGATTCTCAGAGACTTCAAGGATGAAAGTTTGAGTGAACTTTCCATAACAGGTTTCACTTATTAGCGTCGGTCTCCTGGCAGAAATTCACATTCACTTTGTGTATACCCTTGCATTTTGAAATCTTTGTTTTTCTTTATACTGTCACAGCTTAGTGGTGAGCCTTTCCCAGGTGCAACAGCCCTTCCATGTTTTCTAGGAGAGGGCAGGTGATGCATGTACAGCATATGAGGGGCTGTTTGAGCTCCTCATATATTCTTACTGTATTCAGGTGTTGCATATCATGGTTGCCAAGTAATTCTAGAAGTGATAACTTTTCCAAATGCTGGTTTTAGGTTAATTCTTTGCTATTCTTCTTTGATACTGAAAAAATTACAATAAAAATTGGGGAATCCTCAATTGTCTATGGGGGGAAAAAAACCACCCTAGACAGCTTGTCTTGTCTTTGCCTGCAACATAATGTGTTCTGAAACAAAAAAGGATGTGTTATTTGATTTTGTTTGAGCTAACTTAAAGGGAAATCTAAACTTTTATGTGGTTAGCTCTCCACTAATTTATTGTGTTACCACAAGGTTTGCAAAGGTTTTTAGAGGCTATTACTGAGTTACAGGGATGTGAATCAGGACAAAGATATTGCAGGGTACATTACCACAGTGCATTTTAATGATATGACTGTTTAATTAGTTTTTATTTTGTAATTGGAAAAAATGAGATTTAGTATGTGCTAAATTACTGAGCTCTAGGCTGAATATTTAAATTGAATTCTCAGATGTTGTTTTTGACCAGCATTGTTTCCTAAAAGGGGCAATGTGAAGGTCAGTTTTGTTCCATATCATTGCACACAAAATAATTCTGGAGGTTCACTCCCTTTTCAGCCTGTCTAAAGCATTATGACACTTGAGCAGACAGAGGAGTTCCACTTTCTGTGATGTTAGGCAGTAATACAAGTTATACCTGCAGCTGGAGATGAAACTGCTATGGAATAAAATTTCTGAATACGGTCAGCTTCTCTATTGTTGGTTTAAAGCAAATAGCTATGATTGCTCCTAAGGTCTTTGTTGCCCAATAAAATAGTGCATTGTGATTTCTGGAGCTACCTGGTTACTCTGATCAAATCTATTTTTCATCTTCCTTCTGCATACTGTTGTGTTCAAGTGATATTTGTATAAATACAGTATGAATATATGCATATGTCTAGTCAAACTGAGACAGCTTCAACATTTTTAGATGCATAATCTTGGAAAGATTTTTAAAAATGGGTGTAAGCTCAACTGTAAAGCTGGGTGCACAGATTATCACCACATGTGATCATTTCTCAAAACTCTCTTCCTTTGATTGGAGCTGAGATTTTACACTGCTCATTACTATTCAAATATGGTTGTGGCAGGTTTTTTTTATAGTCCTGTTGCTATAAACTTAAACATGTGATTTCTTAATGATTCCAAGGATATTCAGCTTTGTAAACTTGAAATCTAGGTTACACTTTTTTAAGGTTGATTGCTCCAGTGTTTCTGATGAGATGTTACTAAGCCACAGTTAACTGTTATTGTTTTCACCCAGTCCATAATACTGATGTGCAGTCATTGAAGGCATCAGAGTTGTATTGAAGCTATTAAATAGAGATAGGAAATGCTTTTAAGTACTTACTGCAATTTTAGCTACTTATGAAAGCAAAAAAATTTGTGATCAGGCTCATAGGTAATATGATATAGGGGCTGTAGTGATTCAGTATGAGCAGATACCACAGTGCCTGAGCTGCCACCTTCCTAGAAGTTGTGCTGTGTTGATGCTGCTGCTTCTGTTCTTTATGTGCTGTATTAATTGACTGAAGAAAACTTAGTTTTTGTTGATAAACACAATTTTTAACACATCTGTAAAATTTTGTGTGATGTTCTATGTACCTGACTGTAAGTAATTTTTATCAGCTGAAGTGCTTTTTTAAACTTCTGCCTACGTGATTGAGGTGGTACTTCTCTTAAAAATCAGGTTCCTGTCTCACTGATGTTGGCCTGAGACCAATTTATACCAAGAAGTGAGGTTAGTAAAATTGCAGGAGCAGCACAATTGGATGTGGTTATTCCTGTATAAAATCTGCTTCCAAATGGCTGGCTGTAATACAGTGTGTGATAGAAGCCATCAAAACTTCACTACCAAAGAGGATTAGAGTGTCATCAGCTGCACTTTTCATAGGAAGCAAAGGCATTAATCTTATAGATTTGTTTCTGTTCTGATGATGAGCAATTACTTGTACAATTTTCTTATAAACTAGTCCAGATCCATATCTGAATTCTGACAATTAGGCATGGATTTAGATTGAAATGTCAGAGGATGTTATGCATCCTTATAAGTGGCAGCTGGCTTCTCTTTGAGAGAATGCTTCACTCTTCAAATCTGTGCTCATACTGGCTGCTTGTCAACCTGTGCTTTTCAACAATTCAAATTTAATATCTCTTTTTGATTAGGGGTTGGTATTCACTAATTGGAAAAGCTATCTGTGCATAATTATTCACATGAACACTGTCTTTTTCTTTGATCTTTAAAACCTGCATTTGCTTGTCATTTTATATTTATTGCCATTGATTACTGTACCTTGTGCTGTCAAATCCTGATCACAGTGTCTCAAACCTGTGTGTTCCTTTGATCCAAAGGTAGATGGGATTGACTAATGAATCTGGCAGTTATTAGGAGAAGGGATTATATAATATTTATGTCTTTCTAGAAATAGTAAACAATTGCATTAAAGAATGAAACCAGAACAAAAATTAGCACAGTAGTAAATCTGTATTTATGACCCTTCTCTCCTGCTGTTTTTAAATGTATGGCTTTAGTAAGTAATTTCTTATTTTTAACAACTCTGAAAATCTTCCCTTGAAAAGGCTCATGCATGGTTGCTTAGCTACAACATTGTATGTGTGTTATGCATTTCACCTTCTGAATAAAAATAACATGAATTTTAGGAATTTCCTATTCATTAATAAGCGCTGAGGAACAAAGCAGAAATGTAAGGGAAAATGGAACACGGGAATGTTACTTAGTGAATATTTTTTTCCCTATTTTGTTTATGCATTTTCCTAAAAATGTCTACATTTAATCCCTACCAAGTAGAATGTTACAATAGGCAGTGGGTTCTGGGGATGGAGAGAAGAAATTTTTACGTGAACTTCAATAAGCAGGTTACTGTAAAATGTGTAGGTAATTTTTTATTAAAAAGTCAGTGCTTATTCTCTTTCTTAGTACATATTGATATAAAAATGACCTTTCTTATAATAGTAAAATTTTTTTTGGTTGTAATCTCAGGGGGTATAGAAACAGGCAGAAGATCCAAGTTTACTATTTCTGCACCAACTGCCTGCTCATATTCTGGTGTATCCTTTGTGACTGGACATAATCTCACTATGTGGGCTTTTGTACCATAGAGAAGGCTTCCAGATAAATGGGTTTGAGAAATTGTACAAGATTATTTTAGATGAAAGTAGAATTAGCACCTTTGTTTTAATGGTAAGGTAGTTCATAATTAGTAACAACTGAAGTTACAGAGAGAGTGAGATGACATGCATGCCAGATTTTTTTCTCCTAGAATCTTCTCTTAACTCCTCCATTCCTTTTTTTCCTGCATTCTATGATAAGCAGGTGATTTCATATCAATGTTTTCAAAATTTGGACTGTGATACTGTGCTAAGTGCTGGTCCTGTGGATTCTAGAGAATTGCTTGGTTTCTAAAATCTGGGTATTGGGAATGCTGATGGGAGGACAAAGTGTAAAATCTCTTTTCAGAAAAGACATGTTGCCTCTCCTGTTCTGGGCATGTCCTTATTAAAGATTTGGAAATAGTGTGGTTAAAATCTTTGCCCAGAATCTGTTCTCAGAGCTTCCCTCAGGAATGGAGCTGTGTGCTGGTGGCACAGCACAGTGTGCACTCTCTGTGTGACACAGTGATCGTACATTGGCCTTGTCCTCGTCTGCTGCTGCCTTCTGCATGCAGGGGTAGGATGTTAAAAACAAACTCTGCATTTCGTGTCTGCTCACTGCAGTAGAAGTTTTAAAATGTTTGCAAATTGCTCTAGGTCAGAGTGGTGTAAAACTTTGATAATACTGTAGATTTCAGCCTTGTGTTATCTAAAGAACCCTTATAAGTTGGCAGAGGGAATAGATTTGTTTATAGAACATTAAACAGAAATAATTTGTTCATGCAGTTTTCTATGTGTGTCTTCTCAAAAGAGATTCTAAAACAGGATCTTGTTTTTTTCTTCTTTAATAGAAATCTGGTAAAGAAGTACTGTCCTAAACGCTCACCAAAAGATGAGGAACCCAGGTAAAATGTCCATTTCAAGTTCTGTGTGTAAAAAGTGAGAACTAACTGTACGTGCTGTCCTCTTATGGATTTTTTTAAAAGATAAAGTATTTAATTGGTGATGACAACAAAAGAATTGTGCTTGGCTTCTTACAGTTCTGCTATAATTCTCAAGCATGTTTACTTCCATTGGTATTTTAATGTAGTAGACATGGCAGGTTGTACTTCCTCCCTTCCAAAATTATCCTTAGGTAACTTAAATTTTGAAAGCAGAAGTTTAGCTTACTATGTACAGACTAGTATTGTTTTTTAAAGAAAAGCAAGTGTGTACTTAGGCTTTAGTTTTTTGCTTAGTAATAGAGATTTTCAGTGCATTTTTATGGCAATACAAATGTAGCTATGCATCTCTATAGTGAGACATGAGTGTACACAAATTGTCATGTTATGGGCAAGAGGAGCTCTCAAAATGCTGATTTGCTTTGACTCTGGAGACAAAATAAGTGGATATCTACTGGTGGAGGAACAATTTGTGCTAAGCAACTTTATTTATCAAAAATGTGCTTGTTTTGCTGTCCCTTCCATAGTCATTAAAAAATTTATTTGAAAAAGCACAGTATTTTTTTTTCTTTAGGAGTAAGTCTTAGGAAATAAAACAAGTGGACAAGTTTCAGGTTGCAGCCAGAGCACATACTGTGCAGAGTGCCTGAGAATTCACAGTAGGAATTCCTCTAGCTCTTTTAAACTATGTAAAGATCCTGGGCCTGAGGGAATAGGCCTTCCAGTGCTAGAGTGGCATTTGAAATTCCCAAAAGCCAAGCCTAAGGAGATGGCAGTATTCCACAATTAAAAGAGAGAAAGATGTATATTTTAATGTGCTGCCTGTTTTTTTTTCCCCTTTCTTCCCTTCCGCACACACTTTCTACCCTTTGCCCCTCCTCTTCCCCCCTTTTCAGTGCCAGCCATAGTGGCACCTTACTTCCAGCCAAGAGGTGGGCAGGCACACAGGCAGCTGTCTGCAGAGCTGATAGCAGCTTGTTCAGTAAACCCATCGGCATGCATAGCAGTGGCATGGTTGGCATGTTGCACCTGGAGAGCACCAAGCACATCATCTGCAGCAGGCTCAGCTCCCAGCCTAGGCACGGGGGTATCCCTTCCCAGGCTCAGGCCCCTCCTGGGCCAGCTTAGGAGGTACCACTATACTACAGGGCTTGCCAGGTAGTATTCTTCTTCTTTCTTTTCCATCCACAAACCCCCTGTTCTTGTAAAACGTGTTTGAACAGACGTTGCAACATATAGTACATGCTAGGCTTAACTTAGGCTTTCCCAGCTTGTGTTTTACTCTAACTCAATTAGCATTGAGATAAGGATTATTGTAAAATGTTTGTGTTTTTTTAATTTAATCAGGAGTACAGGCTATACTAAAGTAAGTATATTTTAAAAAGCTGCCTAACTTTTTGTGTGTGTGTGCTTTCTGTCAGGTTTACTTCGTGTATTGCCTTTTTTAACATCCTCAATGAGCTGAATGACTATGCAGGACAGCGAGAAGTAGTTGCAGAAGAAATGGGACACAGAGTGTATGGAGAATTGATGAGATACTCTCATGATCTGAAAACTGAGAGAAAAATGGTAATTTCTGTGGTTTTAAAGTTGAAAATAGCATATCAAGATGTATGTCTTTTAGTGAACTGATGTATTTGTTTACTCATTTTGATGAACCCAGCAATACATAGGTTTTGTGATACATTTATAAACCACATTTAAGGTTTTTATATAATATATAATGTTATATACTGTAATACAGTTATTAAACCTAAAAATTATTTTCTTGGGAAGTCAGTGTTTGCTAGAGATCTTTTTTTTTTTGCCAGTGTACCACAGTATCTGGGATACAATTCTTGCATGTTGAGTAATATCTTCCAAAGAGTATGGGTAGCTTGTGGAAGGTACTGCACATCATAGGCTGTCAGCTAGAGCAGGGACTAATTATTGGTAATAATACTAAAAATATAGGCAAATTTAATTTATTTGTGGTGTTTTTAGCATCTTCAGGAAGGGCGAAAGGCTCAGCAGTATCTGGACATGTGCTGGAAGCAGATGGATAATGTGAGTTTGTGTTTGGATTTTATTCCTGTTGAACTTAAGTAAGATATACTGGCTGTAGTGGAATTGTTTTCATCTCTCTTGCTTAGATTTAATACTGAGGTATATTACTAAATATACAAATAATTTAGTAACATAATACAATTCAGTGTATTTATAGTTCCCAGATTAAAAATCTCCTGTAAACAGCTTCTGTGTTTGTGTTTGAGAGAAGCCTTGGTTTTTATCCAGCATAACCAGCATAAAGGAATCTGGTTTTAGCATGGGTACAGACTTTTGTTGCTTCTCCTTGGGCTACTAAAATTGATAGTTTATTTATATGAAGATGAAATCTTAAGTCACTGAATTTGACTTGAGCTTGAGGGCGTGTTTCAAGGTATATTGAAGAATACCACTATAGACTATTGTATTTTTGGGAGATAGAATTACCGTTTAACAGATAAATGCAGGAAGTGAATGTCTCTAGGACAGACTATAAGCTTCTTTTTCTTGAAACAAATGCTTTTAAAGATAAGAAAATATAAAAATCAACCAAGTCTGTTCAAGATGCATTCTGATATTCTGGTTGTGTGTCTTAAAATTTATTATACCTTTGATTCAGATTATTGTGAAGCAGTACTGGAGAAGTGAATTTCTGTTTTGTTGTTGTGGTCCCAGATGAGCAGGTTCTTGCTTCCCTGTCATGTCAAAGAGTTCAGTTCATCATCAGAGGATCAGAATACAAGCATATGTGGTAGTTTTAGATGTTATCTCTTCACCAAGATAGTTCCCACAGTTCAGCTCAAACAATACAGTGCTGTATATTTACCTGAGTGCAAAGTCAGTCTTTTAAATACATTTAGATGCCTTTAAGGGACACACCTCAGTTGCCTGACTTTGCTGTGAAGCAGGAGCTCAGTGTATCAGTTGCAGTTTCTCTCTAGAGATGTGAAATTCTGCAACAATTTTTCCTACAGCAGTTGTCTTGACAACAGCTGCATATAGAGAACATCAAGTATATTGAATACTGTTGTCTGTGCTACCTGCAGCTGTGCCACTTGACATGAATACTGATGGTGATTGTAGTGTAGATACGTCCTTCACACTGCCTTCAAAATAATTCAGTTGACCTAGTTGCTGTGCTAACAATGTGCTCCTTTCAAGGGACTTAGTGAATTTAAGATACTTAAAAGGAAGCTTTGATATTTAGAATTCAGATTTAATGTTGGAATAGTGGCTGTTGAAGCACTAAGTTTGTGCCTTTTGTAGAGCAAAAAGAAATTTGAGAGAGAATGCAGAGAGGCAGAGAAGGCACAGCAAAGCTATGAGCGACTGGACAATGACACTAATGCGACAAAGGCTGATGTTGAGAAGGTAAGGGTGTGGTGGCTTTACTTTATTATCAATTGTATTTCATTTACATGTTAATCATCAGTACTGAAACAATATTCATTGACTGTGTGACATTGTGTGTAAAATATGCTTACTTGTTACGTGCCAAATCAAAGTTCCAATGAGATGTAAGCCAGCACATGAAAGGAGTGTGCTTCAGAATCAGAATGGTTTGGGTTGGAATGGACCTTGAGGACTCCCCTGCCATGGGCAGGGACAGCTTCCACTAGACCAAGTTGCTCAAAGCCCTGTCCAACCTGGCCTTGAACACTGCCAGGGATGGGGCATCCACAGCTGCTCTGGGCAGCCTCTTCCAGTGCCTCACCAACCTCATAGGGAAGAATTTTTTCCTAATGTCAAATCTAAACCTGCCCTCTGAGTTAAAAATCATTCCCCCTTGCCCAATTGTACCTGCCCTTTGAAAAGTCCCTCTCCAGCTCTCTTGTAGACACTCTTTAGGTACTGGAAGGGGCTCTGAGGTGTCCCCAAAGCCTTTGTTTCTCCAGGCTGAAAATCTCCAAATCTCAGCCTGTCTTTATGGGAGAGATGCTCCAGTCCTCTGATGATCTTTGCCCTTGTTTGGACTCTTCCCAGCAGGTCCATTTCCTTCCTGTGCTGAGGGCACTCCAGGTGGGGTCTCAGGAGGGCTGAGCAGAGGGGCAGAGGCCGCTCCCTTGAGCTGCTGGCCACGCTGCTTTTGGGGGAGCCCAGGATAGGGTTGGCTTTGTGGGCTGTGAGTGCACAGTGCAAGGGCCCCAGTCCTTCTCCTCAGGGCTGCTCTCACCCCATGCTCTCCCAGCCTGCATTAGTGCTTGGGATCACTCCAGCTCACATGAAGGACCTGGCACTTGGCCTTGTTAAAGCTCATGGGAGCCCCTCTGGATGGCTGTGCTGAGTGTCTTCCTTTAACTGGCAGCTGTCTGCTGTTTGGTACCTCGTGGTTTATGGGATCAGTCACTTTTCTGGGTTTTAGGATACATATTTAGCAGTCTGCCTAAGGGGCCTAGAGTGATCATTGCTTTCTCTGTATATAACAAATGAGGTTTTGGAGTGTCAGTATATGTCAAGTCTCACATTCTTTATAGTTAAGTTATAAGGATGTTGGCTTTAATGACTTGTGACTACTGTTACTGCACAGTTGATAAAATAAAATGATACTGTGTCACTGAAAAGTACAAGACACGTTTAACCTGGTAACACTTTCCTACTAGGCCAAGCAACAGTTAAACCTGCGCACACACATGGCTGATGAAAACAAAAACGAATATGCTGCACAACTACAGAATTTTAATGGAGAACAGCACAAACACTACTACATTGTCATTCCTCAGATTTACAAGGTAAAAAAATTAACAGATAAAGTATGTCTAATCCTTTTCTAATGAAGAAGTAGGCTTTAAAATTAAAAACTGGTTTTTTGGATGTTAGTGGATCATTTTATCAAGAAATTACCATAATCTTGAGACAACTTGTGTTTTTTCATGAGTCTGCTTACCATACTAATGCTTGGATTTCTAACTAAAATGCTTGGTTGCATTTTCTCTAAGATTTATACTTTAGAGACTCTTTGTTTAAATATTTCTGAAAGGGTCTGGCAAAATAAACACTTCTGGGTGACAGAAATGGGGGTTGGTCAGTAGTTCTCAGGATCCTTGTGAGTGTGTGTGATGCTCTGCCTGTGCTGAGGTGAAGGAAAGCCCAGAGCTGATGGTGGCTGTGGTTTCATGGATCTCATGCATGGGTTAAAAAGGCTGCATTGGAAGCAGAAGTTCCAGCACCCTCCCAGCCCCCAGTTAGTCCTTGCTCCATCAGTGTTGCCAGCAATCCACAGGTCTCTCTAAACCAAGTAAAAAAGTTAAAGATCAATACTTTGCATCTAAAGTGGGGATTTCTAGAGATGCTTTATGTAACTAGTAAGAATTTTTGTAACATTCTTTCAAAAACATGGACTTAGCAAAACTGGAAAACCAGTTTAAAATAGTTGGGGTATCAGGTGAAGAGAGGTCGTAAGTGTGTTGGCATTTACCTTCTGCCATTTGGGAAATATGGGTGGGAACTGATACTGAGGGAGTGAGGAAATGCAAGGTGAAACACTGGGTTTATTTGGAGGAATTCAACTTCAATATGCTTGATATTTTCCAGCAGCTCAGGTCAGTTTTTTTTTTTTTTTTTTTTTTTTAAATCCTTACTAGAAGGTCTAGGATTCACAGGAAAAAATTACCTTGACTTATTAAAGAATTTTCTAATATTTAAACAGTTAAGCAGCACCACAGTAGGTCTGACTTCACACACTGATCCAAGAGCTGCAGTCAGCTCCCAGCAGAGATAGGTTGATCATCTTTGTAGCTTGCACCAGACTTATGCTTTACTGCCTTTATTTCTCCAGGGTTAAAATCCATTATCATTGTATGATATTACTCATATTTTTTGAACTCTACAGTAAGAGCAGAAAGGCCTAGTCCTGTTTTCTCTTGGGACTACACTTTATTACTTCATTGCAAGTATTTGGGGACATTCTATGGGAAAACCTTGGAGAAGTGTTTAGCACGTCTAGGTGGTTGTTTTGTCTTAGAGAGACAAAATTGAATATTGTTTGAGACATCTGCCTCAGTGTAGATAGAGGAAAGATTCAACTTCTTATCCAGTTTTTGACAACCTATTGGTATATGTTTTACTGATTTTTGTTTTTGTTTGGGGTGTTTTCCACATTCAGGTGAAAAGCCCAGAGCTGTTATCTTAGTAGTATTTCTCTTGAATTTATTCTTTTTTGTTCTGTTCTGCTAAACTTTGATTGCAAATCTTATGTAATGGTATTCTTCTCTTTATTTTCTTGCACACTGCTAAAGGAAATGGTTTGTATTTCAAATCAGTGTCTAAAGTGCCAGTAATTTTAGTTTTGCTTATTTTTCCTATTTTAAATAATTGGTATTGCTTGGAAGGTATAATAATAAAAGCGACATGGATATATTTATCACCAGAGAGGAATTACTTGGAACTAGAAGGAGAGAGTGAGGAGATGTAGAAATCAGTAAAATTTCTTCAATGTGGTTCTCATTTTTGCATAAAACAAATACTTCAAACAGTTGCCTGTAAACACTGTACATGTGCTTTATAAAAGAAAAAGGAAAACAAAATCCCATCCATTACATGATTTTTAGAAATGAAAGAGCATGAAGTCTTCATAACTATTGTACTGGGCAGCCTAAGACTGTGTCTACAAGGACTTCTAAGTTCTGTTTTTTTAAGCAAATAAAAATACTGGGAAAGCATAGAAATTCTGGCCCACACTGTGGTGACCACAGTAACTGCATATGTCAGGATTGAGGAGGAAAAAAAACAGCAAATGAAAGCTTTATTTTATATTTCTTTGCACTTGCAGCAACTTCAAGAAATGGATGAAAGGAGGACTATCAAACTTAGTGAATGTTACAAAGGCTTTGCTGACTCTGAGCGCAAGGTTATTCCAATTATCTCAAAGTGCTTGGAGGGGATGATCCTTGCAGCAAAATCAGTTGATGAACATAGAGTAAGTAGAACTGGGGAACTTTTTAAATATGTGGTAGCAGTTGAGCTGCTGCAGAAGCTGTGAAGAGGGGAAGGACTGACTTACCCTGTACAGATATCTTCCTCTTATCAAATATTTGCTTCAAAAGTGTTGTGACTTCCATTTCAGCAGAAAGGACCACTTCTGCTTTTGTTGTCTGCTCTCTTTCTGCTTTATTGCTTTACTGTAATCTGAATATCTCTGACACATTCTCATTGGGTGTGATTTTGGACGCATTATTTTAGTTATCTTAAAATATCCTGCAATACCGTGGTCATTATTTTCCCCTGCATGTGACATTAAAACATATAAAGGGTATTCAGTTAACAAAGTACTCATTCTGTGTCCTGCTTGACTGCGGCATGTTCTGTCCTATTTTATCTTACTTCATCTAGTTTCTTAGTTCTGTCTTCATTTCAGTGCCAATGATGTAAGATGAAAAGGTGAAAGTAGTTTGGCCCTGTTTGAAATTTGTGGTAACCCTTGGGAAGTATTTGCTGGAATATTCTGAATAGCAGAGTATGCTTTGCTATACACTCATGAACAATGCTGAGATAAAAGAATGTTATCTTCACTTGCTCGATCCAAAAGTGTGTGATGGGTTTGCTTTTTAAACTCCTTAATGTCCTGTGTTTAGGACTCTCAACTAGTGATAGACTGCTTCAAATCTGGTTTTGAGCCTCCTGGAGATTTCCCATTTGAAGACTACAGTCAGAATATTTACAGAACTATCTCTGATGGAACCATCAGTACACCAAAGCAAGAGGGAATGAGAATTGATACAAAAACTACAGTTGGCAAGGCTAAAGGAAAGCTGTGGCTATTTGGAAAGAAACCAAAGGTAACAATTAAGAAATTACTATTTGGAAAATTAAAATTTGAACATTGAGAGTGCATGGAAGCAGCAATTAATGTAGTTTTAAAAAATCTTCCCTTTGCCTGCCCATGTCTTTTAAAGTATGTGTAAGGAGATCAGAAGGGTTGAGTAGGTTTGGGTACTTACCATGGTAAAAATCAAGTTGTCAATGGGGAAGTTTTTCAGTTTTTCTTATAGTAATTTGTGTCTGGGAGCATTTTTAATAGTTACTTGATAAAAGTAGCTTCCCATTACTGTAATGTTTCTAAGATTCTGTAAAGACTTTCTGTAGTTGCATAGGAAAGGTATTAATTGTGAGTGTAAAAATAAGGAGAGAGGAGAGTATGCTTTGGAATTGGGCAGTCTTCAGATCTGTCTGTTATGGCACAAAAAGCAACACCCTTCTAAATGTCACATTTACATGGAGAAGTATAGATTTTTATTACACCTGTTGCAAGTTTTGAAAACTCCCGAGGTTTCTCTGAAAACATTAAAATTTATAATCTGTCACTGGTAAAACACATTGTGGAAGCTCCATAAAGGTAAATGTACTAGAAGAAATATTACTAGGAACTAGGTAAAAATATTCCAATGCTCAAGAAAAAATGGAAAGCATTGAAATTACTACTTTGTTTTCTTACGAGTTACAGTTAACACTTCCTGTGCAAGATGCCTTCATGGATCAACAGAAGATTGTCAGTACATGCATTTGCTATATAAATGAATGAAGCATGTACATATTTAAATTTATTTATCTTTATTTAATATTGGAGCATATCAGTGAGCTGTTTTAATGATTCCCACAAATTTTTGCAAGATTATTTTAATGCTCCAAGTCAGTTTCTGTCATTTATTACAGGAAACTATTCTTAGGGCTTCTTAATGGCAGAATTTATTTTCCACTTAATAGTATTCTGAGAGAGTAGGTATTTACAAAAAGGAAAGATCCAGCTGATTTTTTTTATTCCATCCTCAGTATATGCTGTAACTCCAGCTGTGTGTTAAAACTGATTGTTTCCTTTTCATGCAGTATAATTAATGATTCATAGCATGCACTAATACATGGACATATATATTGCATTTGTCTGCAGAGGTGGGTGAGATTCAGCCTGTTCTGAAATTAGATGACAATTGCCAGTTTGACCACAAGACATCTTTCTGAGAGTTTGGAGAGTTATATAAGTGTACCCTGGTTTCAGCCTGGACCTTGGCATTTGGTGTAGTTTATAGGAAATCCCTTAGTGTGGTGACAGCTGAAATAAGCTGACAAGACTTGCCCTACTCTTTCTTCTTCCCAGTTCACTCACTGTGTGCAGCATTCAGGGAGTCAGCCTTACTGGTTTCTCTATGGAGTCACAGGTGTGACGTGTGTGTGCACATACTACATGCATCTCTTCCCTAAGGACCTGCATGAAATGAAAGATTTTGTCCCTGATTTTCACCTGGTTTTGGGGAGGATGGAGGAGTGCTCTACAAAACAGCAGCTGGAAGCAAAATATTTACTGAAAGTTACATATTTAATTCCAAATACTGATCACATGCTTTAAAATATATTCTTAAATTATCTATTATAAAATCAATTGGTTTAGTACAGCTGGGCTATTCATGGGGGTCTTTGGACCTTCATTTAGCTGAAACTATGGCTGGTCTCAACTTCCAGGTATTCCTTTACCTATTTTTACTGTTGTCAAAGACATAAAAGCCTTTTGTAAAGGGAACGAGTTGTGCAGCAGTGGGATTAGAGGGAAATTGAACTGGGCAAGAATAGCAGAGGCATAAGAGACAAAAAATGAGAGAAGCAATTTGAAAAAAGGGAAGGAGGTTCTTGGGATGATATTAAGAATGCCATGCAGCCATTGTGTCAGTCCAGCTTGACTATAGAGTTTGAGAATACTTGTTGTTTTAGTCATTCCCCATAGATGTACCAAGTATTTCTGTTCTGGCTAACCTGGTAGGGTGCCTCAATATGTAGGAGGAAGTAGAGAGCAGAAATGCTTGAGCTTCCAGGATTGTAGCAATAGCAGAGCTGTTTTAAGAAAAGAGACAGGGAGCTTTGGGATCTTGTTAGGATCTTGTGCCAGCGTTGAGGCTAAAGCTTCCTTCCTTCTCTGCAGCAGCCCATAACTCTGAAGATTAATTCATGACAGAAACCTTTTAAACCCAATACAGTTATAGTATAAATGTGTCTGGAATGTTACAACCTGTTTCTGTGTTGGATGGAAATTTTATTTTTGTAAGACAGAATTTTCATTTTAAAATCACTTTGAACATTTGGCTTATTTATTGCTTTCTTTATTTCCACATTAGCCACAATCCCCACCCCTAACCCCTACTAGTTTATACACATCCAGTACTCCTAATGGGTCCCAGTATCCCATATTCTCCATTGAACCAGTGCATTATTGCATGAGTGACATAAAAACAGGGAAGCCCAGAATTCCTTCTTTCAGAAGCCTCAAAAGAGGGGTAAGTTTGATAACAAGTTGAAATGCATGATGGGCTATGAGCAGTGTGTTTGTGATGTGGCTTTTCTAATGCTCTTCACCCTCATTATAAGGCTTACTTAGTTAAAAGTAACATGTCAGCCATAAGGTCAGTTTTAGGATACTTTGTTTCATACTATTCAGAAGTTGCCAACAGATTAAAAAGAAATTAAAATAGAAATATTCTTTATCACATTTAAAATGCTTGTGCCTAAAAAAAGGTGTTATAAAGAGGGTGCTCAGCATGTGTTTGATTTTCATTGTTGTTCACATTCACAAATGTTTTCCTACCATCATGTAACACATATTTTCAGTAATTGATCATTGGATATACGGTTATCACAAAAATCATCTGACAGATCCAATGTCTTATTTGCTGACGTTGAAAATAGTAGAAGTTGATTACGAGACACTGAACTAAGAATGGAGAATTTAATTCCTTTTGTACATTAAATGCTATAGATTATGGTGATGGCAGATTTTGAAATACTGTTTTTTTAAAAAAACACTACAGCATTAATGTGTTTTCTGATTAATTAGTTGCTCTTGTTTGTCCTAGTTTCTTTTGGGTAGAATTATTGAAAAATTTACTACCAAATGCCACAGAGACTTATCAATTAATTCACTAATACAGTGGCATATTCTGTAAATAGAATTTGTCTGGAAGCCAGTAGAAGGGAAATATGAAGTGGTTTCCTAGCAACATTTATGCTGCTAGTGATAAGTGTACTGTTACTTTCCTGTTATGTCAGAAAAGCACAGGCTGCCCAGCTCATGTTGTTTAGTGGTATTTATTCATCCAAATAAAAAGGTAATTGGATGCATTTGGTTGTATATAATTAATAATTTTTTGGTATTTCAAGACAATGTGGACTTGCTATCTCATGAGCATCAAGAATGGTTGACTGTTGTTGTCATAATAGGGAGATCAAGGTACAAAAATGCTCTCTTGCAGTAAAGATACAGTTCAGAGGCTCCCTTGTTGTCATTGTGAAGCAGAATGAGTTACAGTTAAAACTTTCTTTATTTATCTTAAATCATGTTGTGGCATCTAATTTCAGGCCCCCAGATACCTTGGAGAGAGCCTTCCTAGCACTGCCATTTTTTGGAGAATCCTTGTGTTCCTCCAAGTCTGTGTGGTGGGCAGGGTCTCCTCTCCCTTCCCAGCCATTAGACCATGATTGGCTCTGGCTGTGGAGGTGATGCCTCTTCAGGGCTCAGGGAGGAGCTGCCTGCGTTAGGGAGCTGGTGGAATGGCACAGGCCTTGATTACGCTTTGGTTTTGTGGGTCACTACAAGTACTGACTGCTGCCTCACCAATCGTCACCTTGTAGTACCAGTAGGTCTAGAACCTCTTCTGAAGGGAAAGATCATATAACTACTATAGAGTGCTAAGGGAAAATGAAGCCATATCTTTATTGATTTTTAAATACATTCTTCATGTTGTAAAGTTGAATTAATAAATTCTTTAAATAATTTAAATTTAATAATTCTTTAACATTAGGAAGCATCGCTAGGGTCCTGCAGATCTAGACTCACTCCAATGTGCCATAATATTAAAGACTTTATCGCTGTAAAATCTTCAAAAATGAGCATTTAATTTACATATATTCTGAATTTCCTTGCAAGCATTTCAACAAAGACCACATAATTGCATATTTTTAACGTCTTTTGAACTTAAATGTATACTGGACTAGTAATAGATTTTTTTTTAATCTCATTGATCAGTCTTATCTTTATAATATACAATATTAAATGCTTAATAGTATGTGATGCTGTTTCCCACGTGTTTTGTCCCTGGAAAATTATTTCCAAGTGGTACTGAAATGCAGAAATACTAAACCATGGAATGATAGAAAGGTTTGGTTTGGAAGGAACCTCAAGGTCATCCCCTGCTATGGGCAGGGACCCCTTGCACTAGAGCAGGCTGCTCAGAGCCCCATCCAACCTGGCCTTAAACCCACCAGGGATGGGGCATCCACAGCTGCTCTGAGCAACCTGTGCCAGTGCCTCCCCACCCTCTGAGTATAGAATTTTTTCCTAACATTCAATCTAAATCTATCTTCTTTCAGTTAAAAAATGTTCCCCTTTGTCCTCTGACCATCTGCCCATGTAAGATGGTGCTCAGTTTGCTTCTGCTGAGCTTTATCTGTGAGTTGGCATCCATCAGCCAGTGAAGCATCCCGGTCATTTTATTTAACAGGCTCTGGACAGGATCTCAGTCAAGGTGCTGGAGATCACAGACCCAGTGTCCCTCCACTCTGTGCTTCACATTGTTCATTCTCCTGTCATTTCCCAGAGCAAGAGTAGCAAACAGTAGCTGTAGAGTAGGCATTTACAGAAGGTGTAAGCCAGTGTAGCTGTGTTAGCACTGCTGGTACCTGCTGCTGCTTCTCCTTTGAAATATTAACAATTCCAGCCAGTGTTAGTGCTTAGAGAGGTCTGTGCTTGATGCCACTTGGTACATAAAATATCTGCATTATCAGCAGTGATCTGTAGACCTTAACAGAGTTTTATTGGAAGACTCTTTGTGAAGGGAACAGGAAGTTTGTTGATGTAGTTTTGCATCTCTGGACTTCAAGATTCCTACCAAAATACTGTTTTTGAATGTGCTTTATGTCCCTCATTGCTAGAAATTCTAATGTGTATGTACCCCAGGCAGCAGCCTTAAAAATATCTCAGGGTCAGAAGTGGAGATACCTGTTTTCTAAGATGCTTGGTGTTTCTCTGGAAAGGGTTGTCCAAATCTTTAAAAGCATGGTAGATCTTCAAAAATGCTGAGATTGTTAAAGCCAAGATTCAGCTCCTGGCACCCATGTTTTATTTGCTTCTTCTAAGGATAAAGTCTTTACTCTTTCAATGTCTTTATTTTTATCTGGACTAAAACAATTTTAGATTACAACAATGACCCAAATTCATCTTTTCAGAAAGTAAAATTAATTACTTCTGGACTTTAAAAATGTCTCTGTTTATTCTAGATCTGCTGTGATAATAAACTAAATACATTGCAAAAACTGCATTTATAAGAGTGAATGCAGTGGATTTTGAGCTATCGTTAAAAAAATTTTTGTATATGGCTGATCAGTCCATCATCATCAAATTCTGCTATTTTGTGTAATGTTGGCTGTGTGTGTGTTTCTTTTCCTACAACAGAAGGCTCAGCCCTTTATTCAGAACACTAAAATTCAAAAGTAGTTTAATGAAGTTGAGTGTTAAAATTTTGTAAGTTAAAAGTACCCATTATCACCTAGTATTTTTTAATCAGTAATTCTTAAAGCAATTATTTTATTGTGCTTACAGTAAAATGTATTTTTTATAAATGAAAACTTCAATCCTTAAGTGATTTTTAAAAATACATTTTTAGGCATTAGTCACTTTGGTAACTGGTCATTGCATGTGAATAATTTCCCGTTTCTTTCTGTTTTCAAATGAACTGTGCAGTGGTCGGTGAAGATGGTAAGCCCGTGTGCTGATCTGTCTGCTGTACTTCTGCTGAGATAGCATGAAAATAATCCTCTGAAAGTGTTTCCATATCATAACTGCTTTAAGTCAGGTGCTGAAATACATCTTCAGATTTTCCACTCATATGCACAGTCTTCTTAATCATCCATGCTTAATGTAAGACTATTAGATTTGTGATCTGGCTGCAACTAAATCTGCAATTGTGGGACTTTAGAGTTGACCGGTATTCACAAGTTGGTCATGATGGAAATACTTGGTGATTTTTCTTTGTTAGGAAAATTGTTTGAGCAGCATAAAATATGTATATGAAAAGATTATAAAATTTGTGTAATGAAGAAATACTGAATACTACACTCCTTTGAATTTGGAAGAAAAATTTGCGGGGGAGGATCTTTATGCTCAGAAATACAGGACACTGTTATATTAAATAAAATCATGCCTTAATCAATATTGTATTGCAGGGTAAATCAGTAAAAAGTCACAAAAAACCCCCTCTGTTCTTCTGATTCATTTGTAGGATAGTCTGGTTTAAACCAACATGTAAGGAAGAATGATAGAGAGGACATGATTGTATTTTTGTTTCTTTGTGGTATATTCCACTTAGCAGTGTTTTCTTGGGAGACTTTCTGAAGGGAATAGGAAGTTTGTTTATGTCTGTTTTCATCTCTGGACTTTGAGACTATACACAGTGTCTATTCTTCTTCCTCCAGAAAGAAAACCCTTGTTTTATTTTGAAAACATATCTTGATTCTCCTTCTTTTACCATGTCTTGTATTCCCTTCTCAAAAAGTAATGAGATTGATTTTACAAGTGCAGAAAAGTTGAGAGGGTGAGAAGATCCATAAGGGGAGGGTGTTGGAAACTTGGCATCTGAGCCCAAGGCTTATGTCAAAATCTGAACAGTCAAGTTTCTGTAAACTTCCTTCTTGACAAAAGAAATGCTGGCTAGTTTGGTTTGCCTCCATGGAGGGTAAGTGGGTTTCTTAGGTTAAAACCAACTTCCTTAGGCAAATGGGATTACAAAAACCAACCAAGCAAACAAAAAAAAACCAACAAACCAACTCTTTGGTGAGTAAGACATGTACTGTATTTCCTTCTTAACGCTGTCAGTGTCTGTCACCCTGAGGGGAAGAGTTTTCACAACAAGCTTGCAAGATACATAAAAAAAAAATCACTTCCCATGCATTTCATACCCAGGTCCTTCTATCCTGCTCATTATAATCCTGGCACAGGTTCGCAATCAAGTTTGCAAGTCTGGGTTCATAAAATAGGTGGTCTTAAATTGGCTGGTTTATGATTTTTTTTTTCTAAAGTTTGGGAAGTAAGAGGGTTTTTTTCCCCTCCCTGAAGTTTTTGGTTGTTGTTTTTTTGTTTCTTTTTTTTCCTGTAAAAAAAGGTGACTTGGAGTATTTGAGCAAGTTTGGAGTCAAATAAACAAATTTAAGTAATAATTTTGATATTACAAAGGCTTTTTCTGTGCTTTGTGAACCAGTTTTGCTTGAGGTAAAATTCATCAGAACTTTGTAAATTTTAATATGTTTTCTAGGATTGCTAAAGTTCTGGAAGAGAACTATAATAGTGCTTTGGAGTGAAGATCCAAATTACAGCATTTTTCTTTTGATACCATCCAAATGACCACAGAACACAGTCCAGAGAAAGAAACAATTTATATATGTGTGTATATATATTATATGCACATCTTAGATTTTTTTGTTCTGACTCAAATTATTCTGTCCTTTCTTAATCTTCTTTAAGTGCAGTGGATGTAAGAGGAGGTATATGACTTCAGAAAAATAAAGTCTAGAAATTTTGAGTTACCTCTGTGAGCCAACTGCTACAGAAGGCAGAAAGCACCTTGACTGAGTGACTCCACTCTGGCAGCAAGAACATGCATTTATTCTGTGCAGTCTTTTGTAGAGCTGTCTGTCCAGTAGAGTTTTTAAGAAGGTCCATCTGCTTCCAGTGAGCACTGTCCATGTGTGGGTTTGTCAGTTCAGCTGCCCAGACCTGTGCATGTGGTAGCTTGTTTCATGGGATTTCTGCTTGCAGGGCCCTGCACTAGAAGATTTCAGCCATCTCCCTCCAGAGCAAAGACGCAAGAAACTGCAGCAGAGAATTGATGAACTTAACAGAGAACTACAGAAGGAAACAGACCAAAAGTGAGTGCATTTTTTGGGGGATTCTGTCATGGTTCTCTCTCTGGTTTTTTTTACATCCTCTACCTAACCAACAGTGCTCAAAAGCTAGGAGACAGGCTATTAATAACCTTTTAAAGTTCATAGTTTGTTGTATGTAGGTTCTGTTAATATTGCTTCCTTCTGCTTTACTGTAATACTCATTTTGATTCTAATACTGGAAAGGGAGCATTGGCTCTAAAATGGTGTTTTAAAAGATGTGTCAGTTGAGCACGATAGCTGCAACTTCGTGCTTTAAGAACAGAACGTGACCAATATTTAGGAAATTGTATACAGCAAACAGTATGGAAACAGTACTGGGACTATACAGGTAAGAGTCAACAGCTGGAGTCCTTGTGTGCCTGTGCACAGCACAAGAAAGGAAAGCAGAAGGCTGAGATGACAGAGTGGGAGAAGGATTTAGGCATGGTATGAAGACCAGTTCCTTACTGCTGTGCTTGAGATCTAATCACAGTTCAGGATCTCATACACCTTATTTTAGCTTTAATGAATCAATACTGGTATATTAATTATTGTAATGGTCTGTGTGTTTTCAGAGATGCCCTCATCAAGATGAAGGATGTTTATGAAAAAAATCCACAGATGGGTGATCCAAGCAGTTTGCAACCAAAATTAACTGAGACTATGAGCAATATGGACCGTCTGCGGATGGAAATACACAAGAATGAGGTTAGATTCTAAAACAGTTTCTTGGAAAATGTAAATGATTGGTACAATTGTACTTTGCCATACAGATTTTAAATGTAGCACCCAGAAAAACTACTTGATTGAAGAGTAGATGTCCTGATAAAGTTTTTGTGGGGCGCTGTATTTTCAAGTATGTTCATCTACCCAGAATAAAGATGTACATGATTAAAGATACAAACTGCTCAGGAGAATATATTATTATTCACTTATTCTGAAATTCACATGTAATTAAAGATTTTTTCCTCAGGCTAGTATGGACCATAGGCTAAGCATAAATGAAAGATTCATGCTTTGTGTGAAATAATTATGAGACTTGACATCTGACTGCAATCTCTGTGTGGCTGTGAGCTGTCTGCAGTACGATGCATTTGTTCAATGTGCTGGTTTAGAATCAGTTTTTCTTTGACACCAACATTTGCCTTTTTTCCCCAAGGCCTGGCTCTCTGAAGTCGAAGGTAAAGTAGCAGCCAGAAGCGACAGGCGGCACAGCAGCGACATCAACCACCTTGTCACCCAGGGCCGAGAGAGGTCACTATTCTGTCTCCACTGCTTTAGATCCTGTGCTAGTCTGTACAGCTCTCTGCAGGTTACAGGAGTGATGGCTGTTACTTATCCTCCCCGAGTGGATAAATTTCCTTTCCTTCTAAAGGATAATCTTAATGGGTTCTGACTTCTAAAGGTCTCTTCTTGCCATTCTGGTAACATATAAAAATAGTCTAATTGAAACACCTACTCATTAATAGCAGTGCCTTTTCAACCTGTCTTAATTCCATTGCGCATGGCTCACTAGTTTTCCATGTTCTGTGGAGACAGGTATGTCAAATTTATGTTTGTTTCTCAAGCAGAATATAGTGTAAGCTTTTGCTAGAGTTTTTTCAGTAATCACCTGACAGTAATATTGGAACTGCTAACAGGAATTGCAGTACAATATCCATGACCTGCCCTTTCTGTGATGCACGGATGTTGTGAGTTTTGGAGCCAGGACCTGCTCCGAGTCCTCATGCTGCCATCATTGCATTGCAGCCCTGAAGGGAGTTACACGGACGATGCCAACCAGGAGGTTCGTGGCCCACCACAGCAGCACGCTCATCCCAATGAGTTCGATGACGAGTTTGAAGATGATGATCCATTACCAGCTATAGGACATTGCAAGGCAATATATCCATTTGATGGTAAGGTTAACCACGTGCACTGAGATTCTTCGACTGTAAGGCATGGATGATTTGTTATAAAGAAGACAGGTAAAATGATTTAAACAAATTACATGTGTGAGTAAGTAATTGCTTAAAAGATCAATGAAGGTACTTTACAAATTAATTCATGAGCAGTACTTGTGCTGTTTTAAGATAAATATTAGCACAGCTATTGGAAAATACTCAGCTTTACAAATTGGGACTGGATTTTTTTCTAAGTCTGTTTGGCCATATGTTCTTTTGCACAGATTTTTCATGCTTCCTGTTTATATATAATTTGGAAACTATGCCTTGGGAAAAAGATGACTTAAATTCTGTCTGAACAGTAAGAATTCCTTGCCTCTTGTTCTTCCCAGGTCATAATGAAGGCACCCTAGCAATGAAAGAAGGGGAGATTTTGTACATTATTGAGGAGGACAAAGGAGATGGGTGGACAAGAGCTCGAAGACATAATGGAGAGGAAGGCTATGTGCCAACATCATATATAGATGTAACGCTAGAGAAAAACAGCAAAGGTGCAGTAACCTATATCTAACAGTAAAACTGGCAGCTCTCAGTTGTACATTCCCCAGGGAAAATAGTGGAAAAATTGTAAGTTGTACAGACTCATGGAAAGAGTTACAGAATCAGAAGTCAGCAATGATCTGTTGTTTCCATGGGGAGTTAGCTGTAGTTCTTTCAGAGATGACCGCATTAAATTATGCATCTAACACTGGTCTGTAATTTTGACCAATGTCTTATGCTTTCCTGCTTTACAGAGCACTAAATCCAATTCAGCTATTGAAATGAAAAAGACCAAGATTCTTGCTTGTTCTGTGGAATTCTTAGTTTTTATAGAGAACTGAAAAAATACTTAAGATTTAAAGATCTCGAAGATTTACTGTTCCCACTTTTATGACTTAAACTGTATTCTTAAACCAGAGATCTTTTTCCTCTAATAGCTAACTGAACTCAGTTACTGAAAATTATTAATTTCCTTCCTTAGCAAATACTTGGCAGCTTTCACTTCTTAAACAGGAAAATGTTTTCTGATTCTGAAAGTTCAACAAAAATACTCAGGAAAAAACATTATGATTAAGAAGGACAGAAAGTCCACTGACCTATCTCCTTCCTTTTCAGTACTTGTAATGTAGAATGTTCTATATTGGACATGATGTCATTGTTTTAACTCTAGATACCTTGAACAAACAAAAAAAGATCACATGTAGTGCTTGATGTCTTACTGGAAACTCTCTGCTCCTGATGAGGGAATGATTTTATACTCTTAATCTGTGCCTGTAAACTAAGTCTTTGAATTGTATCGTGTTTAGTCTGAAGACAGTGTCTTAAATGTACAGTAATTATCCTCATTGTTAAATCACTGAGGATTGGAAGCTGCATTGCACAAATTGATTACTGGAAAAAAAAAGCTGATTTTGTATTTCTAATGAGACTTTGTGGCATTAAGTAGAAGGCTAATGTTTAGCCACTGAGAATGGCCTGTTAGAACTGAGCACGCTTCTCTGTCTTCTAAAGGCCTTCAGTAACTTTGTTCTTTTCTTTTTCCTCTTGGACTGCAGGTTCCTGAAGCGGGTTTCTGAGAAAATGGGCGAGATCTTGAAGGAGGTTACATGCAGCTGCTGGGGGGGTGGGGGTGGGGAGGGGAGGGGTACTAGACTGGGAGGCCCAAGGGACAAGCTAGTTGCATGAATGCATGCAGACATACATTTAGTAGTCACTAACACCTTAGCATCTCCATATATAGGTAAGGATGTACTACAAAATCTTCAATTTGTGCAGGAAAATAAGAGTTCCATAACCAGAGCAAAAAGGCTACTGCTCCTAAAATTGCTTTATTTTCATTGTCCTAGGTTGTCCCAGGTGCACAAACTATATTTTAGCTTGTGCACCATTTTAATTTTCTCAAAGATGCTCATTTCCAACTCACTTTTGTTGGCATTTAGAGCCCTGTGTCAGTTATCAGTCTGCCTGTGCCACCTCCATGCTCGCCGTTAACCTCCTCCTGCATGCCTAGGACAGTCAGGCATGTTCTGAGTAACACTTTGCCATCATTGCTCATCTTGTTTTGTAACAAACCATTTTCTTTAAATATCTTCAGCACTAGAGTTTCATCCCAGTATCCATGTATGCTGCTATAACAGTACCACTGCAACCATCATTACATTCCAGATGTTTGGCATAACTGATAAGCGACTGTAAAGTATTTTGTTAATTTGGGGGAATAATGCATCTCAGCTCTAGCCTACAATGCAATCAAGAGAAACTCCTAGAACTGTGGTCCGCCTTCAGCCCTTCTGTAACCTGTTGTGAGCACTGACAGCCTGGAGCACAACCAGAGGATTCACCACTGCAAGTTAATGACTGTTTTCAAAAGTCAACCACTTGCCATTCAACTGCTGCCTTAAACTAGAGTGCCTAAATCTGTTGTTTGCCAACACTACCACTTACAGTATCCCACAAAGGGCTTTGTGTCTCAGCTCTTTCACAGTGCTGCAGCTGCTGAGGTAGCCATGGTAGGTGTTTTCTAGAGCTCTACTTTACTGGATACATGGTGCATCCATGAATTTTCTACATTGAAACGTGTATCTCTTCATTTGACTTCAATATTTTTTTAAAAGATTTTTATGAAAACTGTCTTTTAGTTTTTCACTATGACGTTCCAATTTCAATTACTGCAGTGCTAGTCCATTTCCAGGTGATGCTTCATTGTATGGACCAGGTGACATTTGAGTGAAACTTCGTAATGATCTTTGTGCACTTTTACTTGTAAACAATTGAAATTTGGATATGTTTATACGTGTAAATATAGTTGTCTGCAGTGCCCCTATTGCTTATGTTGTCTTGCCTCCCATTTGTGGTTCTATTGATAAATACATCATATCTGATTGATTAGGGTGATAAGAATTAGACTAGAGATGTTGGGGGGGAGGGACACTTACATCAACACAAGCTTGTCAACCCAGCCACCTGCTGTTTGGCAGTGTATTATGGAATAATAATTAAAACATCCTGTTTCTCTGGGGTCTGAAGCAATATGTGGAAGCAGCAGTGCTGGATTCTTTTTCATTTCAGTGTTATTAGGAACTGTACTACCAGTAAAACTGAATTTGAGTGACTTGTGTAGAGGTTTTTCCCTTTTGTTATGTATACCACTATTACACAGCTTGACCTAGTCTATTATGGGGCCTATTAAACTCTAAAGTTTAGATTTTTGGAGCTTGTATACAGGGTTATTTATATAATAATGTGACATTACTCAATACTGACAAAACTACTTAGGTAGTTTTTTGGGTTTGGGCTTCTTGGGGGGGGGGAGGTGGTTGTTGGGATTGGGGTTTTTTTCCTTGGTTTTTTTTTTCCTTTTTTAAAATCTAGTACTTTTTTATTTTGGAGAAAATTCAGTCATCCTTGTGGGTCCCTTCCAACCCAGCATATTCTGTGATTCTGTAGTTCTGTGAAGAGGAAGAAATGTGATCTGTGTATTTTCTGGTTAAGGGCCTGTGGTCTGCCTGGCTAACAGCCTAGAAGGTCAGTAATAACACTTCCTGGTAAAAGACTAAATGTTCTTTTCACACTACTGTTTTTTTTTTCTGAAACCAGGATTTGCTTCCTTTGGAGGCAGGTTGCTTTCAAGAGGGATAGTGCAACTTGTATGAGGGTTATTAAACATAGGAAAAAGCATTTGTACTTGCACAGCTTATAAATCACTCTAAAATTCTGAACGTGAGTTGTTTTAAAGAATCAATCAGACATTTTCCAGTAATTTTTTAATCCTTTTTTGTGCACATGTTGATTTCCTAAATGTTAAATGCTTTGTTTAAAAATAGTGTTCTCTGTTGAGAATATTTTCATGGAATAAAAAAATCTTTTCATGGTCTAAGTAATTAGCTTCCCCATTTGTCTTCTGTTAAGATTGACAGACACATGTTCAGTATGAGGTCTGTAAAGTCTTGTTCTGGATGTAAAAACCTCTGCTGTGATTGTAGCTAGGGGGAACAGATCTGGTGCTGGTTTTTTTGTCATCCTACTCCAGTGCTGACAATGAGCACATGCAGCTCTGACTTAAATATTTGTACAACATCTCCGGACAACTCTTTGTCACCAGTTCTGTATATAACAAAGTGGGATTTGCTGCTAAGACTCTTTGTATAATGAACTGTGTGCATGGTCATTTCCTGTAAAAAAGTGGTAACACCTTATTCTTTGTCTTAACCCAAGGAAAAAGTACTTACCAAAGTGATTCATCTCAGTAAATGAAGCAAGTTTAATACAGACATACACCCACATTTACTCATGTCTGAAAGCATTTTAATTATCTGGATTGTTTGTTCTTGCCCTTTCATCATTCATTCCTGGCAGCATAGCTGTTGTGCAGGCCCCAGCAAAAGCTGAAGTACTACAGAGGCTGTCTTAAAAAAAAGGGGAAGTTCTCCCAACACATACACAGCCTGCTTTCATAGGCACAGTGAAGTCTGAGCCTTCTGGTTACAGATAAAGGATCATTTCTGCAACTTGCAGTGTTTCTGTGATTTGTAAATATGCAAATTATTTTCCATAAAGATACACTTCACAATTCTATCTACAGTGGTTTTCATATTCATTAAAGGACTATTATACAACAAATTTCCTGCCATGTCAGATAATTAATCTATAATTTTATTTACACTATATGCTTCATCTTAATATTAAGACGCCAATGCCCTTACTCCTTGGCCTCATTAAAACTCCTTGGCATCACTTTGGGGAAATAAAGGGATAACCTGTTTAGAGGGATCAGTAAATGACTTGGTGACACAGTAAATAAATAATTTGTTTAGAAATCAGTAGTTTTAAAACAAGTGTGCATTGTGCAGTTAAAAGTTCTAAACATCTTGTGAAATGCACGAAGTTTCTGCAGTATCAAATTGCCATAAGAATGCTACAGTTATTTCAAGTATATCACTTAAATAGTGTTTCCAGAGTCTTATATACTTAATTGTTCCACCAGCCTCACTGGAGGAGGCTCCAGTTTTCGGGAAAGTGCAGTTAAGATCCGGCTGAATTTCTCGTATCTCTCACTTTGATTAACTTGCGCTCCTTTGCTGCCCCAGAGCAATCTCATTTGAAATTCTGTCTTGAAGATTTCACTCAGCTCTTCATCTGGCTGGAAACCTAGTAGGTAAAAAGAATCCCACAGGATCACCACCAGGAAATTTTTTTTATTCTGTAGAAATGGCTTTTAAACTGTCTTCTCTCCAAACAAGCTGCACTAGGTTCTGTTTGCACAATGATTTTAACAAGCTCATAAAAAAAACCTTTCCAGCTTTGACATTCTGGTAACACTGATGGCTCTAAGGACACTGGGATAGGCTAGCCTTGCTCAGTTCTAATGTCTAGAATTGTCATTGCAGGCAGACCCTCAATATCATTACTGATGTGTACATGCTGCCTGCAGAAATTGCTGTATTTCTCCCCACTCCCTTAACTTTTCCACTGCAAGTTTGAACAATAAAGTCACATTGTTAACATGCTGCTGCTTTCTGGCCACAAGTGGTCACAATCTCAGTGCTGCAACTTGCACTGTTGTAAAGACTATTAGGGTAGTGTTTTAACTGTAATAATCAGAGTAGGAATTTTATCTTGTACAGAAGATAGGAAGTTATCCTCAGTCTGCACTGTACTTCTGTTCAGTTGCCAGAAGGGTCAGCATATTGAGTCATGAGAACTTAAGAGTATGTTTAGCAAAAATGCTTGCTGTAGTGATGAGTAATTTACTGTCTGCTTTTAAACAATATTAATGTTGTCCTCAGACTGAATTTCCTGCAGGACACTTGCTGCTCTCTCAGCTCCTGCCAAAGAGCAGGATTTGTCTCTCTGACCTGCAGGGGCCTGTGGCAGGCAGCAGCCCCTCTCTCTCGTACCTTGCAGCAGCTGCTGTGCCCTCAGCCGGAAAGTCTCGGCGTGCTGTGCGATCACGCGTGCTGTGCCCAGGTGCCTGAGCATTATTTCACCACTCTGGTCACTGCTTTCCCACAGCTCCATGCCTTCAAAAATAGCAGCTTGGCGCTCCAGCAGGGTAACAAGAGGCATCAGCAGTGGCACTGTTATGTTGTTCTGTGGAGTACTGATAGTTTCTGGAATAGAGAAATGATAATACATCTCCTATCTGAAGTAAATACACATTACTATTAATTGAAGAAGGTATTGTAACTGCAGTGTCCTTTTTAAAGTTGGAAACTACTGTCTGTCTTCCATCTTTCAAATGGAGGACAGATAGCCTTCAAAAACCTTACCTTAAATATACCTGTCATACCAAGTGCCAGTGAACTGGTTGGGGAAGAAGACCAACACCAATTGGTGTTGGAAAGCTGCATTTGCTAGAGGGGAAAGTCCTGCTGAATTACTAGACAGTGGCACGGATTTTAAACATTTCCAGAATTGGTCATTGCAATAAAAAATATCCAAGAAGCTAAAAAGTTTTCACTGTCTACCTGTTCTCTTGGAGAAATGTTCTGAGAAATGATTTTCTCTGCCTTGTGTCCCTCTAGAAACTAGAGCTACAGTGAATTTGGCACAGGGGCACCTAATGTGCCCAGAATTACCTAACCCATTCTTTTTATTTTTCATCTTTTTTATTGATCATCCTCTGATCTAACAGACAAAGCAAGAAGCAAAAGCTGCTAGAGGAGAGATTTTTTTTCCTGTTTCTTTGGCAAGATGATGCAATGTGTCAGTTTCTGTTTGACACAGAGGAAGTTGGGATGTGGGAAGAATGTTCTTTTCTGCAGGGATACAGGCATTACAAACACATACTGATGTTTGACTGGCACACTCTGCTTCTGTTCATAATCATATGGCATTACACAAGTTTACATAATTTTAAGGTACAATGCACAGCTATGGAAAGAGCAGCTGCCTTATCTCCCCACATAGGAAATCAGTAAGGAGAGGGTTAACATGCCACATGTCACTCATACTCACTAGTCCACTCATCTTGTCCTTCATGCAAAGCTTTGCAGGATGGTTTCAGCTGTTTTTCATACATGATGGCAGTCTGGGTATAACAGTGTCTTAGAGCCGTCCAGGTTTGTTCTAATCTGCTGACCTGTTCATGCAAAATGGAGAATACCCATTACTGGGTCCACAGCAGGAAAAGTACACTGCTAGTCACCAAGTCATAGAATAGCCATGAAGACTATTCTGATGTTCTCTCTAGTCTTGAAGAAATTGCTCAAATTAAATTAAATAAGCCATCAAACAACTCCACATTTTGGAAAATAAAGAGAAACAGATTTTTACCTGTGGCATTTCCAGTGCTTTCATAATAGCAGAAAATCCATATAAATCCCCTAGTGACTCCTTCAACTCCACAGCAACTTGGATAATCCTGTTTAATGTTGCTGCTCGATCTTCTACATTTCCTGTGCAACCCAAGATGTCAACAGCTATTCCTATTGCCATGGTATTGTGCCTGTAAGTGAAACAGTTCATGCAACCAATTACAAATTATTAAATTTACATGTGTTCAAAGGTCAGTTCAAAGGTGAATTTTTATCTTGGCACGCCCAGCAAACTTTAGTCTTGCCAACATTTTTGCACCAAAATCAATAATGACATATGGGATAAATGCACACAGGCTTTCAGTTAATGTTTTAATAAATTTTCCTGAGATGCTATTAACTACATGAAATTCTGCTTAAGCACCGAAGGAATGAACACTTACGGGAAAATTGCCCCAGTTCCCTTTGTCCTCCACATTCAAATCCTGTGACTACTGCCCCCCAATATCTCAGCAATTAAATTACTACAATATGAAGCAGAAAATGTAGAACACCAGAACCAGAAACACCTTAAGTGCTCCCCCTTGACTTGTGCAGAGGTTTTTAAGAAACCTTTGCTAATAATTTTTTACTTTATTAGATCCTCTAGCCTCTTGCAGAACGATACCACCTTTCAGTCTCCTCTACACACACGTACATACTCAGATAGATTAAAGATCCCCTGAATTTTAGTTTTCTTGAGCTTGTAAAGGTGAGCTGATGGCATTCAGCTGTTCCTGCTTTCAACGCCTTTCCCCTTTCCCTGTGCTACATGGGACAGTTGCCTTATGACGTTAAGGAATCCTTTCCTAATCAAAACAAATGTACATACCATCCCAGAAATAATCTGTACATGTGAATTCAGGAATGATGCAGGAGAGCATTCTTGAAGGAAATGAGAACAGTGCAGCCAGGCTTTGAGCTTCTGGCCACCTGCCCTCGCAAGGAGGAACAGGAACATTTACCTCTCAATCAGGTCAAGGCGCAGCTGATGTCCGTAAGGCAAGGTGATCAGCTCAAGACCTGAGTTCCCTCCCATATTCCTCCTCATCTCTTCAGAAACTTCTACTATCCTTGCCACCTGTGAAGTGCAAAAAACTCAGCATGAATTTTAAAACTAACATTTAAAAACACCTAAAAAACTCTAGCCACACAGAGGTTCTCCATGTAAGTGCATGGCATACAGAGCTAAGTGTACAGCATGCAACACTGCAATACAGGCATCAGAGAAAAGCTTTATCCTATGCATTTTCAGTGCCTTACATAAAAAAGCCAAGGAAATATTTTTTTTTGAAGTGATAAAGCCATCAGAAAACATAAAAGGTGTAACCACAATGCTTTATCAAACTCCATCCTCTGCTTCCAGAAAGGGATTATTGTGCAGGTTCCAGGAAATGCAGTGCACTCTCAGCCTGATCCTTGTCAGGCACTGCTCTTCGCCTTAAGGACATACATGCTTGCTTTGCCTTTTTCCTTTCTTAAAAATCTACTGCTCAGAACATTTCTGGTTACATCACAGGGTCCTAAAGAAGGGGCTAAGGAGGTCAGTGTGTGAAAGCTGACCCTTACCAATTTGTCTTTGCCTCTTAAACAGATTGCATTAGCTACTGGCTATCTCAATAGCAATTATAATTGCTAATAATAAGCAAAACCACATTAATATGATGGTGTAGGATTATCTGCTGGTTTAAGGCCTGTATGTTAACATAGTTACTAGCCAATCTGCCTGCAATATTCTGGTTTATCACCCATCAGCGGGCTTTTTTGGCTGTGAAATGATGAAAGAGATCTGGGCTGCACAACAAGCCTCACCAGTACAAAACAGCACTGTAGAAAAACCTGTTTCACTTCTAGAGAAGCAGGAGTGATGTGAAGACCCTGGAGATACTGGTTGCTAGTGCATCACAAGTATGCAAGTGGCAAACACTCACCTCATCACTTACATTTGGGGGATTCCTTATTTGAAATGTCATTATTTAAAAGGCAAACTGAACTACTGATGACACACACACAGGATACATGACCTTTAGCCTGGGATCTCAGTACAAAGCATTCATTCTGGCCCAATTCACAAGCCAATCCCATTGCATCATGCAGTTCTTATCAGAGCAGTCTACAGAACAAGTTGCCAGTAAATGACAGGCATTGGCTCAGCACTTGGAGGTGAACATCAGACAGACTACTCTACCTGTCCCAGCTAGTTACTGTTCCTGCTCCAAAATCCAAAAATCTGTTTATGCAAAGCCCTCCAATGACTCTTAATTAATTCCAGCAGGCTACTTGGTGCCTTAGTTCCATTGCAAAGTTTACAGTATTTAAAATAAGTACTCTGATAATGAGCTAATTGAATATTATATACATGCATATAAACTCACTACTTCTCTAAGGCATGCATATCCTATGCCTTTAAGCAACATACTCTTTAACAATACATTAAAGATAAATTAGGGCGGGTGGGCGGAAGGAAAAGGTGAATTTTGGAACTAAAATGTTAGAGAATGCTGTTAATACTCTTGGAACCATAGTAAAGAAACCTCAATCTACCACTTCTGAGAAGAGTGAGGAGTTGTGGCGCTGAGTTTTTCTGAGTCACCCTGTCTGCATGAGGCCTCACTTAGCAGCAGCCCACAGCGCTACTGAGGAAGGCAGAAGCTGTGTTTGCTGTTGGCAGCCCCCAGCAGCTGGCAGGGCTCACACACTCGGCTGCTCCAGGGAACTGTCCCCTCCTCAGACCTTCATGAGTGCAGCAGCACCAGCACAGTGCTACTGATGGGCTGCTTCTGGAGCATCACCACTGCCACTTCCCTTCCTGTCTGCAGTGCCCAGTAAGGAGCCACGTGTTTCGCTTCTCAAACTCTTCTTAAAAGACTAAAACTCCCAAAGTCCAACAAAGACTGGGGGTTAGATACCCACCATAGCATTTGATTTCTGTGGCTGCTCTGCAGCACGTACAGCACTCAGTCACGCCAGCAAAGTAATGCAGATTTTAATGCAGCTACATTCCTTTAATTACACAAAGTCATCATCTCATTAGGAGATGATTCTTCTGTCATTCTGTTCCATTAGCTGATCTCCTGGCAGCTGACCAAAGTCTACAATGTGAAGAACAGTTCTTTGTGGTTTTTTACATCTTTCTGAGCAATTCCACTAGCACAGTTCTCTAACAAGAGAGAAGAGCACAAGTCCTGATAGCTATTTTCCCACAGCACCTACCCAGCTGTAAGACAGGAACTCAGACAAAGATTAGAAGAGCAGCTGGTTTTGGAAGTTTACATATTTAATTCCACTGAACATTGTATATAATGACCATGTGGCAACCAGGTAATGTCTCCCTGCTCTTTGCCCTAACCAGCAATTTCCTTTTGTGAGCAGTTTTCCCCACAATGCTTTACAGCACAGAGAGCTCTTCCTCCAATACAGGAGAAAGGCTGAATCACAGGTATGCAGCAACTGATAGGAGATTTAAAAGACATATGGAACTTAAAACCTTGAGTCTAAAGTCAAGCATGATGAGAGAGCTTTAGTCCAAGGTGTTTGTGAATATTCTTATTCTTCAAATGGAAAACAAACACTCTAAAATTCCTGCAAGCAATACAAACATTAAATTAGCTGCAAATCTACCCATTATTCTTTTCAAATCAGTTCTTTAAAAAGTCTAAACTGGCACAGTATAAAATAAAACACATGATTTTTTTTACCTTGCAATCCATTCTAAGAATATGCTGCGCAATAATCTTTGGGTTATTGTTGGTGAAGAGCTCCTTAACTCTTCTTAACATGGATGTTTCCAATGGCTTGTTTTCAGGAGGAAGTAGTTTGGATTCAAAATCATTCGGTTTAAAAGTAGACTCTGTCTCAAAAACAGGTGCAGAAAAGATGCTGTCTTCTTCAGCCATCTGAGCTGAAGCTTCTAAAGGATCTGCAGGGTTCATTGCAGGATCATCATCAAGGATCAAATAGCTTGTTTCAGAGTTCCTGAATGTTGCCCTCTCCTTTTGTGCCAGATGTTCCACATAGCTGTTTTTCTGACACAAGGGTTGTTTTGCTGCTGTGGGATGTCTGGCAGGGTTTAGTTCACAGTAGTGTCCTTCAGAGCTGTGGGAAGCCGAAGGAGAATCTGGGAGCTTCATCAGGGGGGCTTTGCTGGGTTTAGGGGGAGGCTTTGGACAGAGCTGACTGTCTGATCCTCTAAGAGCTTCCCCTAGCTGTGACTCTGAGATGACTTTCTGAACAATTGTGGGGCTTAGAGATGGTTCGCTGCCTGTTCTAAATGCAGGTGAGCTTGGACAGGAGTTTGCATCTGCTTCAGGTAATCGAGATGGATGTCTTGAACCTGCAGGGAGAAACAGTGCTTTAGAAGGCCAAAATACATACAATTCCTGGTGCCTGTGCCAGAGTCCATCTCCTAATGCTATTCCCTAAGGATAATATTGACAGATCATGTCAATTATTTGCTGGCAAAATTGTGTATTTTGAGGAATGACCTAGCCAGCAAATTCCATTCACTTGCTGATCCTCCCAAAATCCCAAATACATGGAACAGCTGCACCATAGTATTATTCTGTGGTAATGCTGACAATACTTCCAGTCCCTGCTGCATACATAGGCTATCCTGTCAGAGCTGGATGGCCTCCATGGCTTGGAATAGGACGTTTCTTTGTAACCTGATCTATGCTACAAAAACAGCAACTTCCAGCTGTATCACATACAAGATGAGTCATTTCTGAGAATGACAAGTTTGAGATGAAAGCAAAACTTCCCAAAGTCAAGCCTGAACCTGAACTAAGGTATGGAAGGAATGAACTTCAGAAATGCTATTTTTTTTTGTGAAACAGAGCTAGTTTGAAGAGCTGGATCCATGTACTTCTGTGTATTTATGCCTCATCCTGTACCCTTGGCATCCAATACGGGATTGAGTCCTGTGTCAGACATCCCCAATCTGCAATTCTCAGAGCATTTGCTAGTATCTAAGCAAAGTGGCCAATTGCACTGTGTGGGTGTTACTGCTTGATTACAGATAGAAAACAAAAACTCCAAATCACAGGCTGTCACCACCCTTAAGCAATATGATAACAGGACCTACTCAAAGGATCCTATGACAAAATGCACAGCAAAACTCTTCAGGCTGTTTTAGTACAAAATAAAAGTATCTGCAGCTACAGACTGGAATAATCAATTCAAATAGAGGGACAGAAGCCTACCTTATAAATGTCTGTCCATCCCACTGTTAAAACACAGGAGCACACTCTTTCTATCAAAATACAGTCTCACTGTACAAATACTTAATGTTCTCTTTATCATGAGAACTCTTCCTACAATAGGCATGAAGATTTTTAACAGTACCACATTCAAAACAAGCAGCCCTGGAAGTCAATACTCGTTTGTCCACATGGGAAGAGATGCATTATTGCAAGCTTCTATACACAAGCATGTTAGTATGGAAACAACTGCTTAAACCTTTGAAGAATCTGAGAAATGAAATGCCCCAAGTGTTATCACACCCTGGATCCCTTGCTTAGGATGGCAGTGGCCACAGAACCAAACAGCAGCAAAAGGAACAAAAAGCAAAAGGGATGGAGGGTAGAGAGATTGAGTGAGATGGAAGAACAGAACTGAGTACAAAAGCCATGGAAGTGTTTGTCTCCTAGTGAGGAGCATTACCTCATCTGCATAGTTTACCCTGAGAAAAAGTGGTTACCAGGATTTCCATGAAACACCACTTCTACTTAAAAATGTTTTGTCAGAAAGACACGAGTGAAACAAGCCAGTTCTTGTCAAGCAGAAGTGAGGAAAGGTAATACCATTAAAAAAGGTATTAATGTCAACCACAGCTGTCATTTCTTTGGTGTGGAAGCCTGCTGAGTTGGGTGCTAAGGTTCTCAACTACTGGGTGCATAGTAAATAAAAATCCTGTTCCAGAGGTTAAAGAGAAGCAGTGTGTTAACACAGCTTACAGTGGCCATTAATATAATGTATTTACAGTACTCAGAACATTCAGCAGTCTCACTTTGGGCTGAAGGGTAACAGACCACCTGGACACACACCAATTCTAAGTATGAAACTTCTAATTACAAAACATACCTGTTAGCAGATAGCTCTCTGACTGGTGAGCCTTTAAAGGGAATCTTTTCTCCAGAACGTGATCCAAACTAGCTGGCTGGCTACCACTTTTTTCTTTGTTTCTAGGGTAAAAAAAATGCAAACAAAAACATATCAATATATGCAGCACTTAAAATACATATCTAACTGCCAGAATATATCATAACCAGTGCAAGGATCATTAGCTTTCCACTTGGACAGCTTATGATAATAAAAGGTACTTCATTTATTCATAAACTGCTGTTGTAGTGGCAGTGAAATGGGCTATACTATGTGTCACCCTGCAGCATTTATGAAGGTATTTCCTTTCTAATGGAACATTTGATTCAGACACTGAAATCAGGATCCATTATCCCACACTTGGAGTTTTTATTTCAGGAGTCAACTACGGAAAAACAGACTGCTCTGGAGCAGCAGCAAGATGTTATTTTAATCCTTTGTCTTACATGGTCAGGATTTGCCAAGTCACTGCAGTGCTGTTGTGCTTCCAGAGTCTACATTCGTTCTCACTTTGTGGATTTGTTGATCCTTTGCTAACAATCAGCCAACCCTCATGCCCAGTATTCCATCTGAAGTCAGAGTGAAAACTCACATCACCTCCACCAGGAGCTGATGCACTTACTGCATTTCCTTCCACAAGGACAGCAAAATTAAGGTACCTCAGAAGATTTCCTCTGGGTATGCTCTGCTCCGGGGACTGCATGCTGGATGTACCAAGACTCAGCCTTTTTGCACTTTCTGTTTTTCCTCCAGGGGTGCTTGGCTCTTTTTGCTGGACTGGAGTTACACCATATTTTTCTTCTAGACACCTGAGAGGCACAGTCCTGTTGATAGGCTGAAAAATAATTGCTCCACTCTGCTTTGATATTGGTGTGCGGCTCCCAACATAGTATCTGACTAAGCCAGGGAGAGTGTCAAAACTTTCCAGTTCAAACTGATACTGAACACGACAGTAGGCTTCATTGAGTCTTAGAACTGTTTTGTTGATTTTAAAATGCTGAGGGGTATTTTTCCACTGACAGGTAAGAACAAAGTTCCCAGGACTGGAGAGGGAATCCCTAATCAGAAAATCTCCATCTCTCTGAACTAGGCCTTCTGCCACCTTTGAGGAAAAAGAATTACATAAAAAATTACTTCCAGAATCAGAAAACAATACATTACGACAAAATATTCTTAAACACAGGAATTAATTTGGCTACTCTGCAAGAATACATAAAGTCACAAATACAAAGCAAAGCATGAAGTGTGGTAGAAGAATTATGTCTCCAATTCTTAGTTAAAAGCTCATCCCACAACAGAGATCTGAAAGGGCTTCTTGGAGGGAGCCAGCAGACAGAAGCTGACCCACTTTTGCATGTGTATTTCTTTTAGTTTGGTAATAGAAAATAAGGCATGAAGGGAAAGAAGTGACCCAGGATTTTAAGTTTAAAGCATCTGAATATAGTCACACTGAAATGTAGAAGCCATTAATACAAGATCCTGGATTCTGCCCTTTCATTGTTACCTTATGTGACAGAAGCTTTCATTTTTTTTTTATTCTTTGTGAACACTGCATGTAAATACTACTGACTAGGAAGAGTCAGAGACACCTTGTTTTTCTGAGTTATTCCTCTCATGAGTTAAAAAGGACGCCAAGAGCCAAGTGCCAGGGTGGCAGCTGAGCCGGCCCTGCCCCGGGGCTGAGGGAGGCCCGCAGGGGGAGCTCCAGCGGCTCCGGAAGCTCCGACCCAAGCTCAGCCTTACCGCGTCTGTAACTGCGTTTGTAAGGATCAAAATGTAAGTGATTGAATTGATTTTGCTGCAGTTCTTTCTTCCTCTCCCCCAAGTTCCAAGCGCAAGAAAGAAAATAAACATTTTAACTTTCATTAAGAATACTGGAACAAATTAATGTCAGTGTTCTCTAAACAATATGTGCTCATAGTATTCTTACACAAAGCTAAAATTCCATTTCCAGATTTATTCAGTGCACAAAAATCCTGAAATATATCTATTTCCCACCAGGGTCTGCCCTGAATCCTTCCTCTGCCTCATTTTATGCCAAACTGTGATAAATACCATAGCTTTCATACAAATAGGCATTATGTTCCTACTAAATGAGTTCGGAGATGTGTAGAGCACATCAGTGAGCTTCTGCCAGTCTGTAGAAGCTCAGAGCACACTTGGCAGAGCAAAGAGCACCTACCTGCCGGGGAATGCGTCCGTGGTACCAGGCATGGCTGCGCAAGTCCTCACTGCTCAGCTGCAGCTCTTCCTCCAGCTCCTTCTTCAGCTTTTCCGGGCTGTTGTCCATAACCTGCCTCTCCCTAGAAAACTGCAATAAAAGATTAAAAGCTTCAACTGTGCCAAGTTTAGTGATTAACATTTTACCTGGGTTATGACTTCCATCATATGACCTGCACTGGAATGCAGGTGCTGCTTTCAGCAGGCTGGCTTGGCTCTCCAGGCTGTGTTTGCAAAGCCCGGCATTGTGTGAGATAACGTGTGATTGTTCTACACCGCGTGGAACGGAGCACGGTGTTCTGCCTGTGCACCAAACTCATAGTGACACACCTACAAAGTCACTTCTCTTACTTCCTCTTTCCAATAAGAACCCTAACTATATCCAAAAATATGGAGCTGGACCCAAATGCCTGCTCCACTATTCTTCCTCCTGTTCAAACTTCCATTTTAAATTCAGATTCTTTCCCAGCAGCCTCCTTTGAACCCATCCAGTTAAGAACATTCCAAATGAATCAAGACAGGCTAAGCTGGACACATTTAGTTGTTCAATATTTCTGTTGCCAAAGAACCAATTTGCCAAAGTAAAATCTCAATCTTAAAGGGCTTAGTACTAACAGTCATTAAATCTGCACATCCAAGATATTCCCTTCCTAAAGGACAAAACCTCTTGTTGCCCCTTAGCACAACAGGCATGAGTTTTGCTTGGAGATATCTCCATCACCACTTACAACTACACTATGCAATTTTCTGGAAAATTTCTATCTTAATTTCTTTTTGGAGCACAGCTTTCATGCTGGCCCCCCTGGCTGGCTAATCCTTATGGATTAGCTGTTGCTAACAGTCAGGTGCAGGATCTTCTTTGGAGTAGCCACATTCTCTTTCATAAGCACTCAGAAGAGGGAAGTACTTTGAACTTCCTTTCATTCTCCAAGGGCTGGGACTCCAGCCCATCTTTGTTGTGCTGAAAAGTTTCAAAAGCCTGAGAACATGTTCAACACCGATCAAAGAATCAGAGTATACCCTCTCTTCAGAGAAAGACCATTAAAAAAAAAAAAAAAAAGAGAGGGCTAAGGAGAGAGAGAGAGGGGCCCTCCAGCAAAATGCAGCATTTTGCTCCTGTGCATTATGGATTTTTTTCTTAGGTCTGGATATGAGCCAAAGCTCATGGGTTCCTTTAACTGACACACTGATTCAAATGAGGAACACATGCATTATTTAAAAAAGAGCTGGGAAGGCTTGCCCACTAATTCCTGTTCTTTCCACAAACTTCTTCTTCACAGTGAATACTCACAGCACCTAACTGTGGGAGCAGGTGGCACACATTTAACACTTCTTTCAACGACCTTCCCTGCAATTTCAGGCAGACTGAATTACAACAGATTACCAGACAGCAGATTTTTAGTGGAATAATGCCAGAGGAGGCATCATGCTGCCAAGATAATTTAAACATGCTGGGAGCCCAGAGAAATTCTGAGATAAATTGTCCTCTTCTCTCCACTTTTCTCAGAAAAACCTAAGCTTCTCTTAAGCAAATACTAGTAGCTAACATAGAAAGGCAGAAGATAAAAACAAGCTGGTAAAGAATCACTTTTCACTTTAGCTTCCCTTCTGTGCACCAAAATAGGGTGTTATTTGTCCATACAAATCTGGTTCAAAATGGACAAGCACTTTCATCAAGGAGCAAATTCTTTGTGCTTTTGTACATTAAGGTTTTGCATCAACTCCCTCTATGCTTTATGAGAAGACTGTGCAGAAAGAAACCATGCCACTAGAGAAAGAAGACCTTGACTGAAAGGGCTCATTCATAAACCCATGTACAACAGGAAGAGGTGAAGTTACTGGATGTACAAGGAGCCACACAAGAGGCTTGGTGAGGACTGAAGTCCAAAAGCACATTCAAGTGTCAAAACATAGTCAGGGAAGGGCCGAAAATGCCCCCTCCACTCCAATCCCTTGTGACCTATCAGACCAGGAGAGGTGAAGGACCTCTGGCACACAACTATCACTTGTATTTCCCAACTCAAATGGCTGGGAACCCACTTAAAGCTGAATGGCAAAGATTCTAAAATTAACAGTCCTTTCACTACCACATCTTAGAGTTCGATAGCAAGTTTTGTAGCATCTACACAAGCTGTAGGTAGAGTGAAGAGCACACAAACTGAGCTGAGGCTTTTCTAAAGCACCTTTTCCTCTGACTGCACAAAGAAATGTCAGGGGAACTTTTAAAATACCCCCTTCAGGGTAAACAAAAACATCCAGCTGCAACTTAGTACTATCTCCTTGTTTTATTTCTTTGCTTAAGACACTCTGTTGGCTCCTACTCAATGACAGAAAGAAAGCTGAATTTACATCTACAACTAGATAGTGAAGTTGATGGTAAAAAGAAATTTAAAAATAATCTAGGGAAAAACGAAAGACTTCCATGTATTTTGCAACAAAACATGGTTGAAACAACACAGGGAAACTTTCAGTTTAAATACTTTGAGATCTTTAATAGTAACAACCCTGTCAGATATCCCTGGAATAAAAAAGCAAATCAACTCAGCAGCCACTGTTTTCAAATACAGATACCTTTCCTGGCCTACAAAGAACTCCCTGTAAGTGTGTGCTTTCCAGAACTGTTTGTTCACATTTTAGTTGCATTGTTTCCAGTCCTGGTGCTATTTTAAGGTATTTCTGCCATGCTGAGCTTTTGTAAACAGACCTGTTTTGTGAACAGGTCCTTAAAATAAAAATACATAACTACTTAGTAATACAATATTATCACCCTCTGGCAAAAGCCCTCAAGCCTACTTACATACACTGTGGAAAACCTAGAGGGCCAAGACGTTAGAAGGAGGGAAAAAATTTCAGTCAACAGTTATAAACTAAGAAGCTCTTTGGCAGTTTATTATATTTCACAAAGGATTTCTCCATCAGGGCCATTAATCTAATAGCAAACTATGCTTGGGATGTAACAAGCTATCCTTAATGTTACATATTATTTTACTTTTTTTCCCCCAGGCAAATGTTAATCTAGCATACCAAAACCTGGAAAATATCAAAGTTTAAGGAAATAAAACATCAAACTGTGATCTCATTTAGGGTAAATTTGAAGGGGACTTTACCTACCTACCACAATATGCTGTGCCTCTGAAATTTGTCAATGTATTTTAATGGGAATTTCTCACAATAATCTGCTGCTTATGCATCCAAGGGGTTCCTTTCATGCGAGTGTCTGACACTCTTCGAAGGCAACTTGCTATACCAAGCTCCTGTGTCAACCATCCTAATGGAATTTTTCACATTAGATTGTGCTGAATAATCTACTGTATGAGGCTGGTAGTAAACAAAGAGAAGTCCCACAGTAATTTCTGTATTGATATTAATTAATTCCTCTCTAAGGTGATGATGTGTTTGGTTTATTTATTTATTATTTATGTGTTTAAAGTTTTTTGTTTGGTTGTGGATTTTTTTTCTTTTTCTTCTTTTTTTTTTTTTTTCCTAAACCAATTTGAATTATGAGGGAAAGGCTTTTAATTTTAGACACTGTTTGGAAGTGGTCCAAAATCTGTCATGCTAGAGCCCCTCGTTCAGCTGAGATGAAGCCAAAATTCACATCATCTCTCTCTGTATCCCTCTGGCAAAGCATTATTTACACAAAGCACAGCCAAGGTCTGTTATGGGTACAAGACTAGAGGGGGCCACATTCCCATCCAGTCTCAATTACTTCCTGGTGCTTTACACAGCTCTGCCAGGTGACAGTTAAATGAGCCCAACAGGCAGCCTTGGAACCACCCGATTTCCTGTTGCCTTAAAGGAAAAAAGGTTTCAGGAAAAAAAGAAAATAAAATGGTTATTAGGGATAAATGAGAACGTCTTTGTGAAAACTGAAGTGTGGTCTGAGGAAGAAAGTCAAGTCCTTACCTTAGCCAAAATTTTAGTACTTTGTTTAAAGTTTTAATAAATGTACTGAATCCATCTAAACCAAAACATATTTAAGATTTCTCATCAATCCACCTTTTCTCCAGCACTGGAGGGCTGCTATGTTTGCTTAAGTACACCATGAATGCTGAACTGTGACTTTCTGACTGGGTCAAATCACTAGGTCCTACAGAGCTTCCAAACAAATGAGGAGATGGGAGAAACTTTGTGATTAATGAAAAACTTAAATTTTGTGAGATTTACATATCTTTTAGCCAAGTGGATAATTTAACAGAAAGACCAATTGACAGAAAATATGAAGGGGATGCTGGGGCAAGAACAGGAAACACCAGCATGGAAGACAAACAGATGAAACAAGAAAGAAGTGAGAGAACACACAGACCATGGACACCAAGAACATCTGGAAAAGTGAAAAAGAATGGAATTTCTCTAATTCCAAGCCACTAGAGAGCCGTGAACTTGTTTATACAGAAAATGAACGTTTTGTTGTCAAAGTTCCAATTCCGGATCAATATATAATTCACTGGCTGCAGAGATCCTTTCAGTCTTTAATCCTGTGCCCTTGTGATCCTAACCAGACTGCCTATCTGTCACTATGAATACAAGCATTTAAAAATATTCAATTACATGAATCTATAATGAGTAAAATGTGTATCATTTCACTTATAACTCTACTAAATGGCACCAAACACAACACAATTGCACAGAACATTTACATGTAGAACCAAATGCTCCAATACTGCTCAAAAACATTCTTGTCAGTCTTATTTCCTCCTGCACAGAAAAGCAGCATCATTGGCCAAGGCCTCACAAAACAAAAACAGACAGTGATTTCTGAATAGCTTTTGTTTGAGAAAGAACTAACTGGAAAAAGACAATTTCTAAACACAGGAATCCATTTTCTGATTGGAAATTGAACCATAGATCCTAGAACATTCTTCACAGAGGCAGCTTTCTGTAACCTTCCAGAGGGCACAAAGTTCACACAGGACTGCAGCAAGTGCTGTGTTAAGTAGGAGGAGGTACAGAATGGGTGATGTACTCAGAGATGAATGAATACAGGAGAACAGCAATTTTGAAGCCACCAGGTTTCCACAGGCTTCTTTAGGTAACTGGTGACAGCTTCTGAGGTTACTGATGAAAAGATAACAAATTATCATGAAAACTTCTCCCCAGGACTGCAATGGCTCTTTACAAACCAAATAAACTCCATCATGTGCATGTTCTCACTCTGCTGCTATGAACAACAGAAGTTGCCTGAGTTCACAGGAAGGCAGCCAATTTTTTCTGGTTTTGGCTGTTCTAGAGTTAATTTCTTCTCAGTAGCTGGTACAGTGCAGTGTTTTGGATTCAGTATGAGAACAATGTTGATAACACACTGATGATTTGATTGTTGCTAAGTCATGCTTATCCTAAGTTAAGGACTTTCTTTGTGTCTCATGCTGTGCCAGTGAGGAGGTGCACAAAAAGCTGGGAGGGAGCACAGATGACAGGTGACCTGAACTGGCCAAAGGGACATTGCACACCACAGAACATCATGCCCAGTATATAAAATGGGGAATTACCTGGAGGCAGGGCTGATAGGAGTTCAGGGAGAGGGGTCTGACATTAGTCAGCGGGTGGTAAACAACTGCATTGTGCATCACTTGGGTTTTCTTCCTCTTTCATTATTATTTACTATTATTATTATATTTTACTTCATTTCAATTAATAAGCTCTTCTTTTGTCAGCCTAGAAGGTTTAGTTTTGATTCTCCTCTCGGTTCTGCTGGGGTGGGGTGGGTGAGTGGCTGTGTGGTGCTCAGCTGCCAGCTGGGCTCAAACCATGACAACTAATAAGCAAGATACTTATTTAGAATGAGGGAACTAAAAAAAGACCTTTAGAACAAAGATCAGTTTAATGTTAAGTGAAGGTAATGGGAAAACTTAATTCTAGTGGATTCAACAACCATTTTCCAGTACACCATTATACTTACAACAAATCCTCACATTTCTTTGTAACCACATTCAGAGCTAGGAGAGCTTAATTTTTGGAATACAGACCCTGAGAAATACTGAGTTGAGTGTTATTCAAATCATGATCCTCCACCCAGTGACCCTAGAGATTTGCATTTCCAAATGTAAATTATATTAGCAATTATATAAGGTTTATTGTTGTTGTTTTAATCTGAGACATACCTAAATAATAGGTAGTATCAAGAAATTAAATACATAAATGCCTACTGAAGAATATTCCCATTCCCATCAAACAGAAGTCACTAGCAGAGCACCAGTGGGCCCTATGCTATCTACATATTTATGATAGAAGATAATCAAACTTTTACTGCAGTGTAACTATAAAATGGCATATAAAATGGTAACTATACCATGGCAAATTGAAAAGAATTTTATATTATAAGACTCATCAAAACTCCAACTCTGCAACAAGACAATGGGAAATCAAAGCTCGGGGAGCTACAAAATTTCACATAATTTTGAACAGTCAGTCTTTTCACATCTGCCCCTCTCCAACAATAACAAATCTAACACTGAAAGGCAGACTGATAATGCTGACTGGTGATTCCATGTAACTCACGTGTTATCAAACCCAACTGCCTCCACACACATGCTGAAACTGGATATGTGAAGCCTGAGGATGCCAGTGAACAGATTTAGATCACTGCACACTGAAGAAATATTAATTAAGATCTACTATCTATAAAAAGTGTTTGCAATTCACCCGAGATAAGAGATGGCACTAGAGTAAGGAGCTGCTTATAAAAGGCTTCTTACTCATGTCACATTCACAGCATTAGTGCATTACTCACTGATGTGCTACATCAGCCTGCTGCGAGTTCTAACACTTGGCAGTCCTGAGAACTGGAGTGGCTTTCCCTTTTTGTGCAGCTTCAGCTGAGGGTGAATCATAGCAGAGAATTAAGAATGAAAATACTTGAACTTCAAGGCCCCTCCCCCTCTGATCATGACAACCATACTGACTAGTACTAAAAAAATCCCCCCTGTCTTGTGGCAAAGTTGATTTCATTAATTTAGACCTCCACATTTTTTAAGTCACCATTTATCACTGATTTAGTCTTAATTTACTACTCCTCTTCCAAAAAACGCAAATTTAAACAAAAATATTTTGGCTTGGAAGTGGCACAAGTCACAATTTAGTATTTTCTTTTCACTTTCTTCTTTTTCAACCACAAACAGAAGCCCCCTTGTCTTGAAGTTTCTCTATTTCTCTCAATGTAAAAGCTGACCTTGACAGTAAATGGCTATAACAAACCAAATGGGATCATTAAAGGTACTGACACATCATGACTCAATAATGAGTTGATCAAAGTTCAGATGTTGTGCACTGATCATTATATTTTCTATTAATGCATGAGAAAATAACCCAAATATCTACTGTTGAGACCTCAGTTTCACACACTAAAATGAGTGCTCAAGTGCTGTACTGCTTCCTGTGCTTTGGTGGGACACAACAAGGCATCTCTGACATTGGCCACATGCTGCTTTCAATTAAATTGGATAACATAAAAAATTTAGCTCAATGCAGAAAAATGTCTGAATCTCTCAGGGGTAGTTGAGAACTTCAGCATGTTTATTAATGGATCAATTTGGTATTTTATTCCATTTGTAATTACTATTAAAACCAAGTATTAACTTCATCTAATTACACAAACTGATTTTGCTTGATTTTTAAAAAAGTCAATAGTAATAATAATAATATTAAAAAAATTTTAAATTGATGACTTTATTTCATACCATCTTATTGTTCATAGCATCCTACGCCCTCTAGCATTTCACAGAATCCCTACCATGAGCCCCAAGGTTCAGACCTTACTTGTTTTGACCACCTGCTGTTTCTATACCTACAGCCACTTTCTCTTCAGCAAATGCACCCCAGTTCCCTACCATCCAAACTTCTTCAAATAGCAGTTCATCAAATTTAACTATTGCTAAATCTGCATACTGGAACACATGCATTCAAATCTATTTTAAATGCTGCAAATCTCTTTAAATAGAACATTATTTTTGAAAGATCCCAACTGTAATTTGTTTCTACATAAAAGGTTTTATTTTTCATCCTCCATACAGCAAACACTATTAATGTTTCTTCAGTTTCTCTAGAGACTATATGGATTAGACTAAATGGAAAGTTGCCATGACAACAGCACCGTTATTTTAGGTATTAGAAATCCATGCCAAGTTAAATAAAGGGCATCTGCATGGCCAAGAACAAGTTTTCTAACTGCTGTGACAGCCAACAATAAACGTCAGTGTCATTTAAAAAGTTCTAGAACTGGAGAATTAAGCCTTAAAACAAGAATGAAAAACAATTACAGCACAATAAAGCATCTTTAGGACTCTATTGTGATAATAATTTCTGACATCTGTCCCAGTCAGAAGAAGTCAATCTGACCAGAATAATTTTTTCAGAGTGCCCAAAAGGTCAAGCCCCACACCCCACTTTCAGAAATGGACAGGCTAAATCACTGAAGGTAAGAGAAGGGGACAGCTGATCCCAACTTTTAAGTGCTTCCATCAAAATTTGAAAGCCAGGGTGAGAAGACAGCAACCTTCACATCCTTCCTCACTGCAAGTGCTCCATGGTGTTAAAGAATAATTCACATGTGAATCTTAAATAAAAATATTTAAAAGTGTTACTCACAGATCATCAAAAGTAGTTAGGTGGCCCACATGACAACAGTTCCCAAGTCAGACACTTCTGTTACTGTGACATAAAATTATTATAAAGGCTTTTCCTCTACTTACAGGTCATATGGAGCATTTTTGCTTAAAGTAAATTATGTCCCTGCCCATGGCAGGAGGATTGGACTAGATGACCTTCAAAGACTCATTCCAACCCAAACCTTCTTAGGAGCACATGACTTTGTGTATCTTGCAATTTAAAAATATCTAAAATATAAGGACAAATCTAAAATTATCTGAAGCATTTAAGAAACACCTGCAATCCTGAGTACAATTGTCTGTGTTTTTCTTATATAGTTGAAAAAAGTTAGGGAACCAAATGGTCTGATTAGTTAAACTCTGAAAACTTGAAAATTTGCTAAAATCCTTCTCAGCAAGTTCCTTACAGGGCATTTTCCCTTACTCCCTAAACACAAAGACAGCCAGCTTCAGACTCACAAAACTGCAAGTTGTTCAAGCTTCTCTCTGAGACAACACTGAATTGTAAAGGTGTTCTTTAAAAGAGAAACACTCTGTACCCAACCACGGTATAAAAACAAACACTTGTAAACAAAAACTGAAAGGTTACTGACTAGCACTGCAGTTGAAAAAGATCACCTACCTTGACTCTCATAATAGACTTACGATGATAAAAGCAGCAAAGTGCTGCAATCAGCATTTGAAAAACATTATAATCCTTTGGCATTTTCAGTTCCGCTGCCTGTGGTTCCTCCAGACTGAAGATGAACAGTCACTACCAGCAGTGCTCTGAGGCTCAGCTCTTCAGTGTCACCACTGCCTATCCCCCTCCTCACGAATCAGTCTGGGACACTTCCCACTGCTGAAGCTGATCCCATCAATTCAGGGACTGCTGGCTTCCAGCATGCCGTCCAGAGAGTGCCAGAATCCTCATGTGATCTGTTCCACTCACCAGTGAAATCCTACTCCTCCAGCTTGGCACCCCTGCCTCAGAGATGCGTTTAAAGCATCAGCACAAGCCGAACTTCCCTTCTTGATGAGTTACAGTACCTGACTGTCTCCCAGCACTGAGAAAGGCTTAATCAGTTGCTCCAGCTCAATCAAGCAACATCTCTGCCTGCATCATCATTTATATACATGTAAAAGAAAAAAAAAAAGAGGAAAAGCAGTTGATTACTGTTTGACAACTGTAAGAACTGAGCTTTGGTAACCAAGGAAAATGGTAAGTCTGTTTATTTTTAATTAGGGAGCTTCTGGCAGAGAGTCCTTGAAAAACATAGCAAGAAATCAACCCTGTAAACATTGTCAGTGTCATTGTCAGGTAACCAAGGTACCTTCAGTATTTAAAACTCTCAGTGGACAGCTTTATTTTGGTGATAGTCCCATGGCATTGTGCAAACTGCTTGAGAAAGAAAGAACTGAATTCACAAACACGTCTGACTTGGCAAAGTAAAAGTAAGCACCACAACAAAATAAAAAGCAGCAGTTTATTTATGCCTGTGATTCCATTCTCCTGGACAGCACAGTCTATAGCTTATTGACCAGTCAGCATACTGCTCATCAGCAAAGAATCTGCCTGACATACCTCAGGGCTCTCTCAAGAACCAGGGCAAAAAAGAGGCAAGCAACTTGGGTAATTACAACTGTAAGAGACAAGACATCACCTCCATAGCAGCCTAATTAACAGATCTGGTGAAAGGAAACCAAATGGACTGGACTGAGGAGTACAAGAGAGCCTGTAACACTTAAGAATGAGAAACTTTGCAGAGATAAATCAATTATTACTGGGGTGGTACCAAAAATTATGGAAGTCACAGATATTCTAGATCTTGGATTAGGAATAAATTAATCCCAAGAAGTGGTTAAAATGAATAGTTGTCTTTTTCACCAGCAACAAGTATAAGACATAATTAGGAGGACACAAATACTTATTGATAGCCTCAGGTATTACTTGCAAGGTACCTCTCACCTAATAACAGAGTACTTCCTTCCCACACTGACTGAACAATGGGAAGTGCCCTCAGCCCATCCAGCAATAGGAACTGGTGCACAAACCAAGCAGCAGCACTGAGAAAAGACATAAAATGTGCACTGCCTTTCAAGGAAAATGGGATGGAGTGCCTACCTGAAAAGAAGAGGAAAGCTCAATGTTGACAACAAGGAAATAGAAGAGGGATGTGTAAAGTTCTCTCTGATCACGGAAGGTTTGCAGGTACCTACCACCAGGTGAAGCACCAAGCCCAGAATGCTCAGAAAGGTAGCCAGACTACTTGGCCATGTGTAGGAGATGTTATGCTAGAAACTCTTCTGAGAAAAGGAAAACAAGGTAGGAGTGAAAGAACAGAACATTAAATGGACTGCAAAGTAATAAAGCTGGCAAGAAAAAAGACTGGCCAGAAAAGAAGCTGAAAATACTGACTTTGAAGATGAAATCCTGCTGAAGAGTACTTTATGACCAACTCAAACAATGAATGAGTAGATGATATAACAGGAATGTGAAAGTACCCTCCTTTTCTTTTTGCACTGTGCTACAGCATATTTTAATTTACTTTGAGGTATTTTTCCCCTTCGAGGAACTCCACAGGATTGCTTTAGCAAGTAGCCAGAGAAGAAAAGATTAAAAGATACCATGCAAAACTTCAAACAAAAAAGCCTCAACTGTGATGCCTGTTTCTTGACTGAAATTTTCTGGTACTGTGGCAGGACATCTCATAAAGGACTGTATTTTTAAAGAATATTAATCAAATGTTCTCATAGTAACAACCAAATCCAATTTTAAAACTGGAAGGGCAGGAGGGAGGGATGATAAAAAGGGAAATGAAATTCAAGACTGCATGAGTCAAGGTGTTTTTGCTTTACAATGCTGGCAAGACAGTATTAATATCACACACTAAGGTTTCACTTGCAAGACCAAGAACAGAAATTATCAAGACAAGCAATGCAAACAGTAGATGACAAGAAGAGCTATGAGGATGACTTAGCTCTTTTGGCAGCAGAAACAGCTGACTTAACAGTGCAAATAAGGTGGATCACTTCTGCTCTGAAAAGAATAATAAGTTCCAAAAAGGAATCCTCTAATGGGGTTGGGAAAAAAAGGACAGGAATACTATGACCTATCAATGTGTAAACCTACACTGAAATTTGAACAAAGGTTCTCATCCATCATCAAAAGTAAAAGCTCCCAGTTTTTCAGAAAAAGGAGGTTTGGAGTGGCAGGTCTAATAGAAATGGTAACTGCCAGTTCCTTATTTCCTGTCTGCAATGAAATAAAGAATCAAAAATTATGTATGTTGAGAGAATGCCAGAAATAATGAACCTTAAAAGTGAATGCTGTTCAATTTCATACAGCAGCTGCTGATGCTTTTTATCAACAGTGTGACTGATAGGAAAAAGGATACTTTATTTAAATAGTAAATTTTAAATGGTTTAAAAACTAAACAAAAGGGATTTTTCTTTTTATTAAGGTTAGTATGACTTCTGCCTAGATAGCTCAGTGAATGGATGACAACCTTTGCAAGACACTGTGATACAGCAGTATGAAAATTAATATTACAGGAGGGAATCTCAAAGAGTATGTGAGAAATCTCTGGGTGACAGTATGGTATGTCCTGCCTGATGGCTATCATGACTGAGGACAGCCTTCAGGCTGCTCCAGTCATGCTTCATACATAGCTAAGGATTTACATTTTTAAATATTGACTCAGAAAAACAAAGGATGGCTTAGTCATATATTCACTGCCCAGGCCTTAAATTTTTTGCTGGTACTTTGGGTTCTTGGTCTCTGCACATGAGAAACAAACCTGTTTATTGTACCTTAGAAACATCAAATACAATCCTTTTGCTAAGTCATCTATTGATGTATTTTAAATGCTCTCCAGCACCAAAAGGTCAACAATCAGCTTTATTTCTTAGCTTTCAAAGATTCTTCCTAGAATCTTAAATTATCTGATAATCCCTTCATCTGTTTCTGTGGATGGCTGGCTAGATTCTTTTTCATAACGAAGCTTAATAAGAAAGGATTTTTAAGTTCATAAAAATCATGGCCAGTTCAAGGACACTTGAATATATATTCTGTGTTGAACTCCTAATAGCCCATTAGGAACAGAAATTGAGGAGTCTCTGCTAACCCCATCTGTTATTACAAAGCCTCTGAAGTTATTTAGGATAGTTTCATGGTCTAGTTTAAATTACCCAGCGTTCCTTTGACACACCTAAACCGTGTCCAGCTTGCTCACAGCACATTGCATATGCAGGAGTTCGAGGTGTTCACACAGGATAGTGCCAACCTGCTCATGGGGAATCTTCTTAGGCTGCCTTAATCCTACTGGACAAACAAGGAAAAAAACCAAAGTGGCTTCAAGATTCTAAGTGGCTCAAGTAAAGCAACCACACTGCTTGAGAATATAAATGCTAGAAAACTCACAAGCAGTCTGAAGTTACCAAAACAATCTCCAGAGCTACAAGAGGTTATTTTGAACTAAATATCAGTCATGGTCATGAGAGTGCTTAGAATTCACATACAGAATGATGATGATCTGTGATTTCATATTAGGAAAGAGAAATAATTTCATACTAAATTAGCTGAGGGAATTGTTGGTTAGCCACTTTGCTTTGCAATGCTCTATTCATTTAAGCATTCAAATCAGCCTAACAATATTCAGTGAAACACATGTAATGCTTTACATTTGACTGCACTAAATAGAAGTAAACAATGCAGGCAGGAAGCCAGCTGTAAATGAATGAAGCACTGTACAAGGGTCAAGAGCACAAATCTGATTAGATCCAGCCCAGAGCCAGCCCTGAGCACTGCTGCTGAACGAGTGACGTCCCACGGACACGTCCCCATTACACACGCAGGGCATGACCTATGGTCTGAGCGCCTATGGCTACAAAATGGCAGCTCTGGGCTTGTAAGAAAGTACAACAGGAATAAAGTTTGAAAGAAAAAAACAAAAGAAAATAAAGTAACTTAAATCCTCAGTTGAAACATTTTTCATTTAATACGTAAGAGTTCTTGCCATAACTAGTTGTTTGTTCTTTTTAATGTAAGAAAAAGTCAGGAAACGGGCAACAACTGATAAATAATTTGTCCATGCAAGCATCTCTACAATGCCCACTCCCAGCTGGTTTTAGCAGTAAGTCCTGCAGATATGTCACGTTGCCTCTAACAAAGCTCTGGGGGCAGATGCCTCCATATACAGGTAGTGCCCAACTTTACAGCTGAACACTTATTAAAGGGGATGACAACACTGTCAGAAGGTTTTTATCTGTTCCTAACTCAAATGTCTACAGGCACACAAAGTCCTGTCTCCCCGCTCATGTCCTACCATTCCTGTCTCAATTCTTAACAGAACTGATTCTTCCATGTTCTCTGAGATAACCTCACTTCCTGCATGCTGCTGTTGGTGCAGCTTCTGATCATAAACCAACAGATAGAGCTGCAGCTGTAATTACCCTTGTTTGCATTGCAAGGTGTGGTGTGGGAGAGGTCAGCTTAATTTCTTCCTCCTTTCTATCGTGGTTCCGTGAGGCAGTCTCAGAAATAAGCTGCAGTTGTACAGGAATAGTGAGAAAACAGAATTTGCATCTATTTAGTTTACACTGCTGTTTGAATAAATCTCTTTGAAAATCTGCCTTGTATAAAAACCCAGGTCTGCAGGTACAAGAAATAAATGCCCAACCTGCTTATGAGCTTCCTACTAGGTCTTAATTTGCATTTTAAGACATCCAAATGCCTTTGAGATTTATATGTTTTAGTAAAGAAAGATCAAATTTTTTCAAAGTAATCTGGCAGTAAGTCTGTCTTTCCTGCTAGGCACTTGCCTATGATGAATCCACCAGCAGGTTTAATTGAGCCTACCAAAAACTAGCATACGTATTCTGGAGCTCCACCTACTGTCTGCCAACCCACGTACAAACATGAAATAATTTTATAATGTCCCATCTATTATTCCTTCAATTTGTTCCTTGGACTGGGGAAAAAAAATTATGAAAATATATGAATTTCCTTTTCTTTCAGAATTACTTCACAGTTTATGGGTAATACCTTCTTCTCTCTCCTGCTGACTTAGCTGTCATTAGTCTAACTAGCTTTGCTGGCCAGCATACCAGAGCTGTCTTGCATATAAAAATAAGGCATTAAGACAACTGTTAACTTTAGACTTCTTTATTTGAAAGTCTCCCCAGTCCTGTCAGAGTAAAGTGCTTGTTTGTGTGAAATTTAAACCAATTCTAAGTATAATGGAAAGATGAAAAAAAAGTGTTACTTCTCCAGGGTAAGCAGACACTTTAAAATATCAGCTAATTATCTAAAATTCCTGAATAGCCTAAAATACTTCCCTTATTTATAGAGGATGTAAATTTTGGATGTGCAGCACTCAGAAAGAAAAGTTACAAGTCACTTGGGCTCTGTCAGAGCTTGGCTTTTCAAAAATCATTCAATGTTTTACTAACAAAAGGATTTGAGGACATGGAGGTAAATGACCTCTAGGTATTCTAGACAAGCAACATAACATTATGCTCCATTATTTGTGTAGATGTTTATTTTCTACAAATATCCAACATACAAAAATGCCAGGCGAACCTGCTCCTTTGCCAGCACACAGCAGAAGATGACATCCCAACTGCAACCTCCCAATGCTCCTCCTGCTGCCCTCTCTGCAGGCTAAACTGTATCTCAGTGTGTCTCCAAAACCAGGCAGGACAGACACACACAATGGACCAGCCTTATTTCAATTATTATCTGTAAACACAGCTCTGAGAGATGAGGAGCTTTACCTCTCTAGGTTTTATCAGTAAGAGACCCAAAATGCTTAATGAAAAAAAATCATCATCATCGTCATCATCTGCTTTCCACACATTATATTCTCACTCCCCCTTGTGGCTCATGTGAAAAATCAACAGTAAGGTTTGCATGGAGTTAAATATAAACAGCTGATAGCTTTTGCTATTAGTCCATCTTCAAAAAGATGAAAGCTATAAACCAGCCCCCTTTTTTCTCCTATTTCTTTGGCAAATAAATGCACATCACCACATACCCACATTTGCTTTCAGTGACATGGACATTTTGACTTGGATATATTATCAAAAGGCCAGGGTGGATGGGGCCCTGAGAAATCTGGTCTAGTGAAAGGTGCCCCTGCACAAGGCAGGGGATTGTAACTAGATATCTTCTGAGGTCCCTGCTAACCCAAACCATTCTGTGATAACTCAGCATGTGAGAGCCACTGGGATTAATACTGGGGAGAAAACAGGTAATTAGTTTAAAAACAAGTTTCACAAGATCACTAGAGATAAAATAAGACCAGTTTTTTGTACCCCAGGACTTCTATCCCGTGTTTCAGATTCAGACTTTTCCAGCTTATGTTTCTCATTTGTAAATAAGACCTGAGAGTAGTCACTGATCCTCTAACAAAGGTATTGAGAAGTTCAACTAAGTAGCTACTGCCACCAGTGTTACTATTGGTGCCAAGGAAATTAGAGCAAAGTAATTTTATAGTTTTCAACTCAAATATTAGTGCATGTAGTGGTTTTTGAGGACTCTAGACCAGAAATCACTTGAGAGTTAATGAGTAATACCAGAAGTAGAATACAGACATTAACTGGGTCAAATCCATGGTAAGATAACATGTAAGATTAACCATTAACATGCACAAAGATGCTTGCTGCTCTAAGAATTATCGGCATTTTATATTTACTAAAGTACCCTCAGCATTACAGAAGATGCTCCCATAAGCAAAATACTCTAAACTCCATTTTAGCATCACGAAAGGGGAACGTACTGCTAAAAGACTTCGTAATGAAGGCCAGAATAATTAGAAAGACACGATCCACTTGGCTCAATTAATATAAGGATTATCATTCACCAAAAAAAAAATTCCTTCTCACAGTACACTAACTTCCCTCCACTAACCCCTGATCCACAAAACCCCAAAACCTCAACCAAACAAGAGAACCCACAAACCCCATCAACCACAGAAAAAACCCAGATCTTAGAGCTAGCCAAGCCATTCAGGAACTGCGGGCTGGGAAAGAGCAAATAGCTCCTAACAGGAACAGGCTAAGTTGGGGTTCACTGCTCTAGGGAAACACGAACTAGGACAGCAGACTGAAAGTGCATTGTCTTGCCGAGCTGCAGAATCACAGTTCCTGCATAATTTACTGGAAGCACAGCTTACATTTTATTCATCACTTTGCAGCCAACACATTACAGAACTGCTGACTCAACCTTATTTTCAGAGACCAGCCTGTTGGTCAAACAAAATTCAACATGAGAAAATACTGAAACTTGGGTGTTATATTACACCACTAATTATTAATAACTGCATTATCTCAAATAAGATAGACTCCAAATGAACAGGGCAAGATTCCCACCATGATTTCAGGGTAATTAAATACTTTAGAGCTTCTGAATTTCAACAATATATATAATTCCTTAAGTCCTTTTTAAAAATTTTTTCCTGGGCTGATGAAATTTTTTTAGGGACAATTATCATACATACTTAAAGAAATAGTTGCCCTCAGAACATCTATTCTGACAATCTGAGAGGCACCCTGACAAAAAAAAAAAAAAAAAAGTCAACTTCCCTCTAGGGGAGGACTTCTATAACTTAATGACAGGGATAAGGGGAAAAATCCACCCCCCTTCTGATTCTGTGCCTCTTGAGAAAAAGCAACAAACTTCCAACAGTCAGGTTCCGATGAGAGTTATAAAGAAATTATTATGAAATGTGATTTGAATAACCACGACTCGATTAAAAATATCCAGTCAAGTGTTTCTTTTCCAGCAGAGGGCAGTGCATAACCAGCAACCACCCTTCAAAAATCAAACCGAAGGTTTCATTGAGACCGAAGACTACATGCATTTAATATTAGATTGGCTCTAACAGAATCTTTTATGTCTGAATCACACAGCTTACATACACTGTGGAGTGTTTGTGAAGCTTCTGTTCCTGCTATGCAGAGAAACATAAAAAAAGAGGAAATGTGTCTGTCTGAAGCCTTACTGACATCACTGATGATCTTTGAGTCAGATGACAAATCCGTGGTGACAGAGATGTGTAAAGTCCAAGTTGGCCACATGGGCATACTGCTTCTCTCCTCAAAAAACCACATTCCATCTGATAACTGCACCTTCTGTGATACTGCTGTGCTGGCTGTAGTTGCAAAATGTGTGGAAAAGAAGTCCTTAACCCACCCTAGAGACTCAAAAAGAACCTCCTGATCATGTGGTGCCTTAGTGCAGGCATTCCTCCAGCTCTGTTACTTAATGCTGTCAGCCAAGGCAGAAACCCAACAAATGCTGTGCTCACAAGCCCCAGCTCGCATCGTGGCAGGCAAGTCTCTGCAGGATGTGACACACAGCAGAGAGCAATGCACTGCACTTGGCAAGGGCTCCAGTGAGGTGGGGATTTCTCTGATATATTTCCATGTCTAAAAAAAGGCTGCTTGCAAGGAAATTTCACTGTCATCAGGAAAAATTATTTCCCAAACTGTGGCTACTTGTCATGCTGACACAGATTTTTTCCTAAACTTACATGCACACATATAAACTTTACTTTTGATCACACTCTTACTATAGTATCTTCAGTGAGTAAAATCGTGAGAGTCAAACACCCATGCCTATATTGGATTGGCATCCACAATATTATGAATTTGTGCAATTAACTATACAAACTTCATCAATAAATCTCATATCTTGATGTAAGTTCCCTGAAGTTGGATTAAATCCACAAAATACTGTCCTATTTTGCAAAGCTAGAGATAATGATAACACACAGGAATGTCATCAGAATTTTATTTTCAGTTGCACTAACCAAATCCATGATGAATGACAATAATTTCTATCACAGTTTGTTTTCCAACAAAACCAAGGAAGAGTAAAAATAGGGAAAAAAAATTAATACTGTGGGGCTGAGACAAGCAAGAATCCTTCAACAGAAGTCCACAAGACACTTTTTCTGCAGCTGGAACTTCCTTAAACCAGCAACAGTTCTTTCTAGTCTGAATCTAAATATAAACTGCCCTCATGACCATGCTGAGCAGACAGTCATATATTTTTCACGTTTTCCACTAATGGAATAAAATATAACTCCAAAATTTCAGGTCATAGTAATATTTATCAACTCACTGTTGATATGTATTTCTGTAATTATTAAGCACTATTTCCAGAGGAAATGCTTGAAAAGTTTCCCTGATAGGAAGAGAGAAATCTTTTTTTCTTCTCATCCAGATATAGCTCCAATGATTACAGCACAGCTTTCTATAAAAAGATCCTGCAGTATTTCTAGTGAATAGGAATGGGACAGAAAGCTATCTTTGGTTCACATGAATTTGATCAAAATGACTCACAAAAAGCTCTCTGACACACACTAATCTGCCAGCACTTGATTCTTTCTCCCTTACTGCAGGAATCTGTTCTGTGGATGTGCAGACTCAGGGTGTGGGAAGAACCTGCAGAGGCTACCAATGGATCTATTATCTGGTTCATAAAACTTGTAAAAATCTCATAGAATGTACAACGTGCTATTGTGTCCCTGAATCTCTTTCATTAATTGGGTAGCAGTCTGACTCAAAGCAGTCTGGCCTGTTTTCACTTCTACCATAAAAGGGTTTTTTTGAAAGAGCCATTTAACTGTGACCATGGTTTCAGCAGCACTGTGAATACAAAGGAAGAGTTGAAGCCATGTGGACACTTCAGTATACTCAGACTCCAGCAAATCAGTACATTTTTCATCCCCCATTAGAACCTGCTTTTGCATAATTAGCTCTCTTTATATCTTGAATTAACTAATACATCAATATTCAAGACACAGTAAACTCCAACTTGTGAGCAATGTAATTTAAAGAATTAGAAACCACAGTTCATCTATAGAGAACATTCTCTTAAAAAAATTATGATCAGTATTTTCTGTCTTGCATCTTGAACAGAATAAAACAGCAGAAAAAAACAATTTATTTTGCCTTTCCTCTGTTCAGAGTATTTCTGAATACAAGGACTTATTTATACTACTTTCAGTCACCAGATTTCAGCAAGGAAAGGTTTGTTAAAAAGCAAAGTGCTACACTCAGCTCTGAAGTTTACCATCAGTCTATCTGCTTGTAGTCACTACAGAGATGATGATGTCCTCACTGTGAACCAGCACACAACCAAAACCAGCACACTGGTCTGAGCCCAGGTCTTTCTGTAAAACTGCTTTTTAAATCTAGCTAGTTTAAAACTAGCTGTTTGTCTTGAAGAAGAGTAGGTATGACTGTGCAGCCTGATAAAGTGGGTGTGGGTGAAATCCTAAGTGAGGCTGGCCAGGACACCTGAGAACAATCAGTGCCCTCAGGGCTCTGACACGATACAATTTGCCTGGGACTGCAACTTGGGTAGAATTGCCAGCAGCCAAACTACCCTAACACAACTTAAATTCGTGCCATGTATTACTTTCACCATAATGTAATTCTTTCAAGGCAAATTAATCCAAAGTCTCTCTTCTCTTTCCAGCCTGAATAGCAACATGAGAGAAACAAGAATCAGTGTATCAAGATGTCACAATTACCATGTACAATTAGTTCCAGTGTGAGTTTTTTTTGTATGAGTGATACATCACACATGCTTCATACCCAAGTTTATGTGTGTTTTCATTCAGTATATCAACACTTCTCTGTTGAGAGACAACACTAACTATATTTTCCTGTCCACTAGAAAATATAAATGTGCTACTCAGAACTTTCATATCCTGAACCAGCAAAATATGACTCCCAAAAGTACTCTTGCTGTTTTCTCCCTCTTCTCTTATTATCCCTTTTTCATTTTAAGGTATTTTTTTACTACTTAAGCAACATCTGTCAAAGCCTACCTGCTAGCTCAAACTACATATGTACAGATTACACACCAAAGAGACCTGTGCAAATAGCAATGGTGGTATAAACATTGCTGCAGAAATCGATTTTTTCTGCTTCAGAAGGTTCGGGCTCGGCAGTTTATACCTGCTGCCATAATGTATTTGAGGATCTGGAAAATTTATAACAGTTACCTTACAGTAAGTTACAGAAAACATTGAACACATGCTTGCTAAAACTGAAGTCAACAAAGGGAGTCCAAGATCCTGTTGCTATGAATTCACCCACAATTTTTACAGCTAAGGTTAACTCATAAAAAAAAGTTAGAGGCAACTGATGAGAGACCTCCTTTACCTATGATTGACTGATTTCTGTGTAAGAACATATTTTTAGAAGCAGTTTTATTAGTAACCAAGACTTTACAGACAAAAAGCGTTTTGGGGAGTTATATTTATAAGAAAGCAATTTCTGCATATTTTTCATAGTTGTAGTTTGAGATTTCTTGTCTATAATTCCTGTTATAAAACCACTGAACTAGGATCCAAACTCAAGTTCACTAAAGGTAGGGATAAGAAAGGAAAAACTGAAAAAGGAAGGGGAAGAGAAGGAATTGGGAACCCTTGTGTTCTCCCTTATAAGTCTCTTTTCCCCAGGCTTTCCTCCTCAACATCAAAGCTTTTATAACTAAGCTTAGCACCACTGCTATTGACAAGAGTCCAAGACAAGCTTCTACCAGGAAAGTTGAAAAGCCCAGAAACCACATTTATAATACAGAACTTGCTGAAACAAGACAAGACACATATTGATGAACTGGCACATGATACCTCTGCCTTCCACTCAGTCACATTATTAAAACTGTAACGCACTCAGTACAGCACAGTGCGAGACAGTAAATTAAATACAGCAATTAACATGTCCACTATTTCATTGCCTCTGGCATCCCCTCTTCCACAGCACTCTTGAGAAGGCTTTTGACCTTCTCTTCCCTACCATATCCCAACTTCAGGCTGGGACTGAGGCCAGGGACCTCCCAACACTGAACTACCTGTTCAGAGCAGAAATCCATCAGCTGTTCTGACAGTCTCCTATGGCAACCACTTCTTGGACCAGAAGTGAATTTTTACCTGTAATTTCGGTAAGTATAGTGCTAAAACTGTAAACCTAAATTTGAGATTTTTATTATATTTTCAGATGTGTTTCTTTACTACCCCAGAAATCCATAAGCAAAAAAGACAACTTCTTTTAATCTCCTTTTAACCAAAGCAAGAATTTAGGCAGTCACCATGTACCTGTAAAGAAGCCCCATGTAAAAATGCAAGCTACACTCAAAGTACAATGCCCACAAGTATTTCACTGAAGTTGTAAGAAAACAGCTTGACATTCATATTTAGCTTCTCTGTACCAAAAGACAGACATCTGCACTATTTACCTACAAATAACTGGAAATGCTCTATCAGTGCTGGGTATAGACCAAATAAAATATTTTGAGGGTAAGAAACAGTACCTTACCTTGACATATTCCAATGTAGGATCCAGAATATTCTGATCTCTGCAAGGAAATGGTGCCGGGAGAGAAGGACAGAGAGAAAAACAAACAAAAAAATGGTAAGTCCAAATATAGCCTCATACTGAAGAGATGCATTAATATGAGCAATATGCTACTAGGTCACATTATAATCCTTGTTAAAACTTGTTGAAGCTTTATAGCCTACACTGTCTCATTTTTAACAAATATATAAATCACTGGTTTCTTTTAGAAGGACATGTAGTGGAGCCAATAGTACTTAATTTGAGAAATAAAATTAATCACACCACTTTAAGAAAAAGAAAGAAATCTTGATATTTCAACAGATGGCTGGAATACTTACTTGCCACTCAAAGTATCTGAAATAAATTTAAAAGAGAGCTCTCTCAATGGCTTTTGAATTTATTTCTTTGCTTTTATGTCTTTCCATTTAAGCTACTGCCTCTGATAGCACTGGGAGGGCACTGCTCAGAGGAAGTGGAGAGTACTACATTCACTTTCTATACATACAAAGAAGAAGTTCTCAAAATAATCATAATTTCAGCATCACAATTATTTGAACATCAGATAATCAAGTCATTACCCTAATCTAAAAATAAAAATCTCATCATAGGTTTTCTATACAGACAGATGGCAAAGGGCACTGAAGCCTAACTGAAGAGCCTTGCACTGTTACAACTCTTTCCATAAAATACATGTTTATTTTTATTTCTATTTCAAAGCATTTTGTATATTTGTTTTTATTTGAGAACTGGCAGATAATAGAGTTGGCAGGACATGACTGGATGTTTTCTAAGAAGCTGGGATGACACACGTGGTACTGCCCTTAACTACAAACATGAAACAGGCAACAAACAATGAAAACAGTGCAAAATTAGAGAGGGATCAGGCACTTGTTGCAGCAATCAAGTTTGCTGCGTGGACAACAGATCTCTAAAAATTTAGAAACAGGATCCTTTTTGGTGGTAGCTGTTGCAAAGATGTAACACTAGAAACCAAATAACCAGCTTCAAAAATGTAGAATCTGGGTTACACTGGAATGAATCAATGCAGAAAACAGTCTCTGCATTCCCCATGTTGTTTGGAATGTAACTGCATATGATCTGAAACAATGTTATTATTTGATACTCAAATTTTAGTCGGGTTCCCTAACAGTTTTTAATCCAGAATACCAGAATACTGAGCTTGATACAGAATAATGATGGTGCTCAACTGTTCAGGCTGTATCATGTGTTGCTGTTTCATATTATCTCAGAATTTATCAAGGGTCAAATTGCATCTCAGCTGATGTTTTAAAGAATAAAAAGCTGGAGTCAATGGAAGTAGAATTAGGACCATTTGAAACTTTTTCCTATGCAATATACAAAGAAGGATCAACTTGATAACTGTATGAGCATAAAGCATGTGCAAGCATAGCAGAGAACACAGGGGTGAAGCACAGAGGAAAAAGAAAAGAAAGCTTTGAAACAGAAGAGATGTTTTTCTTCTCAATACTTTTCAATTTGACTGGGAAAAAAAAAATCCCATTTTTAATCAGTTCAGCAAAGTCATTAAGCACGCCTGATTTCTTCTCACATTCAAACGATCTGTGGGAAGTTGTTCCAGTACCAAATGCTACTGAAAAACTTTTCAGTTTAGTTCTTCACTTGCCTGTGGAATCTTTCAGGACAAGGGGTCTACCAGCACAGCATATGCAACACACTCTGAAAGAACAAACCTGCTTACTCTGGCAGTGAATGTGTCTTGTTATGGTCTGCATTCCTGCAGAATAGCCTTCCTACTGACTCCACTGCTCCCTTCCACCTTCTGCTACCAGGCAAATGTTCTTAGGACAGATCAAGCCAAAGCAAAAGGAAAGAGGTAGAAAAGCTTCAAGACAAAACAGTTTATTTACTGGTATATAAAGCAGGACATCCAGAAGAAACCAGAGAAAGTAGTGACCTGCATTCCTTTCAGCATCCATGTGACAGAAGTGCTTTGAAAATGTTTGGCTTTGGGAAATGGATGGTGTAACAAGTATCTGCACAAGAACTGTAGTATTTTATCTGGTAAGCAGACCCACAACAAAATGTACAAAACCCTGCCATTCATCCTGAGTCATACAGAAAGATGTTTATGTTGGAGCACTGTTCATCTCAGAGACCTGTCTCCTGATCTACTCTCTCTCCCCCATCTTCCCTTGTTCATCTTTGTGCAAATTTTTGAAGTTATTTTCAAGGAATGGTGACTTTCATTGATGTGTAGTAACTAACAGTAAAGACTAACTACTGCATTTTCCTGTCATCTGACTTCACCTCAATACTACCACATTACATACAGAAAAACAGATTAAGCAGTTAGCCCAAATAACTAGAAGGTAACCAAATAAAACTAACTCCTGAATCTCAGCTCTCTGTTGGCAGTGATGTTTCTTTATGCCATGGGCTACCAGTGAAGGACATCTATGTCGTCATGAAGATAAGAAAAATATAAGGTAAGTTTTTGCTTTTCATTTTCCCTCTCAAAGAATCTTAAAAAATTATGAACCCACATTCTCATTTATTATATTAGAAGATCTGTAGAAAAAAAAATAATACTTTCAGATAACTAACAGATCAGATGAAAGAGTAGCAGGTTCTGCCATCTCTTAGAATCGATTTAACTGAAGGTTGGTTTCAACAATATTTTCTTATCTTTCATCACATTTTATTACCTTTCAAATAATGCTAATGTTTGTCTTCATAAAAAGCTTGACTTTACAGCTGTATTCATTTGCACCTGTTTACCTACAACATTTATGATGTATTAGAGTCTGCACATAAGTCAACCAGTCCTGTGTAAACTGTGGGCTCACAGTTTTATTATTACTGGATTTTATTATGCATTTTGGTTTCCTAATAATCAGATAAGACCTACTTCCACTCAGATAAAAAGCCTATTTATAACAGAATGATGTCCCTGGAACAGAGAAGTTTTCAGAAGACCTCAAGCTGAGGTAAGTATGCAGTAGGACACACAGTATTGGCTTCATGCTCTTTACCCATTCTGCCACAGAAAGGAATTTATGAGAGGGATGCAAGCAGACTCCCACATCTGTTTTGGGTATTGCTATTGCTGCCACCTCTTGCTATCACCTCATTTCATGACAAAACAAAATCCCTTTCCAGCACGTTTTTAATCATAGGAACAAAAAAGAAGAAAAAAAGCACCTGACTTGCTACATGCAATTAAGGCATTCTCCTGAGTAGTGTAAATCCTCTGTTGCCTCTTCCACACACACAAGGTCTGTGTGGAATCTGTGGAAGCAAAAACACCCCTCCAGTAATATCTGACCAGAATCTTAGCCCTCATGATTCTGAGGCTTTTCCTAGCCAGAAACACATTCTCTCTAGAGACTGACATCTGACAACCCCTTTTTCACTGCTGGTTGATCTTGCAGACATACAACCCTTTAATCTGTCCCTGGTCGTCCTTGGAAATGATCTCAATTTCTTTTCACTCCAGTTTCAAGATTCTTATCAAGATTCTTCTGTGCTTTTTTTTCATGTATGGGTTTCTTGCTGTTATGGCCAAGAAAATACACAGAGCTTGCAAACAAGTGTGGTGCTTCAGCAAGCCCAGAAAGAGATGAAGGTGAGAAAACAAAAAATGTGAAGTTGCTCTTTTGCTTCCCTCTTCATCTCCCCATAGCAACATTTGCTGCAACAATGAAGTGTTTGGTGTCATCCTGGTTGGCATTGACTGTCTATGAGCAAGTAGTGAGACATTTGACCACTCTGAGAAACAACATAACTTCCCAGAAAATAGGAATAATCATTGTATGAGGACCCCTTCAAAATATAACTAGAGCTGACTGAGATGAGACACAGGGACAGAATTCAGCTGTTACTGTGCTCTTTCTCTACTTCCCAACATATCTGAACAATGGCCAAATGTGTGGGGAGAATTCAAAGATTAAAAAAAAAAGGCCCTTTTGAAGTTGTCACCATGAACAGTCACTAGCTAAAATGAAGGGGGAAAAAAAAAATCACTGTAAGCAACTTGAATCACACTTCTGGTATGGCAAACTAAACACTGTCATACTGCCAGTTTCAAATCCTGCATGGATTTGAAGACAATGAGCAACGAAACACGAAAACTGGGTAAAGAAAACCTTAACATCCTGGTAACTAGTCACTCTTCTAAAATATTTGATAAAATTCTTACATAATCACAATCAATGCTGGAACTGAAAAGCTGAATCCTGGTGTTCAATCCTAACACCCATTATTCAGTTGAGTGCTAGAGAATAGCCAGAATCTCAGTAACTCAGACATCATCTGTTTTTCACTCTGCGGTTTGTCCAACAGTTCTCTATAGGACTGCTTCAATAAAAAAATCTTTAAGCAGACATGCTGTAATCTTTAGCTGTTTGATTCTATGAGAACCTCCATCTTTCTAACATTGTACATGACCTCCTCTCATTCTTGATGCTATAAAAAATCCTGCAGACCTTTACACACTAAGCCATATGAAGCATCTGCATTTTCCAGGCCCTTGGCATCCTCACAGAAAAATCAGCTACAATTATAAATTAGCTGTGATAACTTTAACAGAATTTCAGTGCAGTGCAGTCAGTGCAGACACAACAGTATCATCAAATTTCCCAAATCCTCCCTATCATTCAACTCCCATATAAATATTCTTACAGTGTTAGAAACTGATTAGCCCTGAGTCAGCTTTGTGCTACTTCACACTTTTATAGCTGTACCTGTGGGAAAAACATTGGGACACATTGCCAGTGTTTGATATATGAAAATATATTTGTCCATTTATTTTAAAGGGACTTTTCCTGGGGACATTTTCTTTTCTACCCCATTGAAAGAGAAATAATGAGAACTATCTTCTCAATTGTTCCAACAATAGTGCCAATGCCAAATCTGAGTGAAGACAATAGAGGCTCAAAGGGAGCCTGAGACCCTGAAAATGTACCAAGCTGCTGCATGGCTGCTAACACAGAACTGCTGTAAAATGATCAGATGGATCACATGCCTTCTTCAGTTTGTGTCTTCGAAATCTCTCTATCTCTGTAGATGTTTGAAATACACACTACTGAAGTATGAAGGTGCAAGTTGGAGCATGCTGGACATGGCATGTTTCAGTGTATGCAGCACAGACTGATTTTATTTGTACTGCAAACTAGAGCAAAAGATCCACTGATTTTATCCCCCAGCAGCTTCTGCTTCACACACGCACTTCTGCTGCATTCCTGAGGGCATTCCACCCTTCTGCCTCCAGCTGCACAGAACCATGGACATGACTCATTCCAACACCAGTGGAAACAAGTGCAAACTGCTATGACTAACTGTGTGATGACCTGCAGCTCACACAGGAACAGCAGGGACTCCAGTAATTAAAACTCCAGAAGAGATCCAATGTACTTTTCCTTGGATTAAATAAAATCTCAATCCTATTTGTTCAGAATGCCCCAGCAGAGATAATGTTGCAGCTATTTACATTTACCACTTCAATCTGGATCCCTCTAACTTGCTCCAGTTAACCTATTGCAGCAGAAAAATCGACACCATTTTTTTTACCTTTTCCAGAAGAATTTCTCTTTCTGCACCACACACAGTACCAGTCTCTACAACCTGGTCAAAAGCTCAGACTAGCCATCTCCATTCTTTTTCCTCTATTTTCCTTAACATTTAGGCCTACCAAAGACAAAAAACTCTGTCCTTCAAAGCCCTTCTTAAATCTTTTATCCCAAGACCTATTCTATGAAAGTAATGGTTGGGCAGCAAGACTATTGCTTATCCAAAACAGACACTGTAACTACAAACTGGATTATAATATGTGCTGTTGCCTTTATGTATGTGCTGTTGACTTATATCTTCAGCTGGCAATTCTTTACAATGAGTGTTTCAGTTGCTGTACAGTTATCCTGAATCCAGTGCCACAAAATTTTAGGTGTTCAAAATCAATATAAACTTACTAAATGAATATGGCATATTCAAAAAAACCCCACTGACCAACGTTCAGTAGAATCAGTGTCTTCATTATTAATCTGAAATGCATCTAACTCTAGGTACACTTTTTTAACAAAGTATGGTTTTCCCCCTGCAAATAGATCTTTCAGGAATGTGTATTTGGACTGAAGCACAAGAATACTAATACCAAGTTTTAGCACTGAAGAAGACAATAGTGGGAGGAAGAACTGTCCTCCCTGTCTGTTCCCTCAGCCCACTTAAGAAAGCTCATCACATCAGATGCCTCTCTGCATTGGATATGGCAAGTCACCATTAGGAATATGCTCCCCTATGTAACATTTAACTACTGTTTAGAGCATAAAGGGGCAGAAATGAAACCAAATGCTCACATATGAACAGGAGGCAGGATGAGGAAGCAATATAGCCCTTATTACAACTGAATAGGGCACTCCATAACACTTACAAAAGAGACCAGAAAACAGCAGAGGCAAGGAAGGAACTTTGGGTGTGACAGAAGGAGTAATTCAAGAAACTTCCCACCACATATAGTGTCCTCTGCTCAAAGAATAAACAGCCAGAAAAAAAAAAGTTTTCAGGAAGTTTTTGAAAAACAACACTGACAAATTTTGATAGGGGCTTTGAGGGATTTGGGCTCAAATTTACCTGGCAAGTCGCTCATTAACAATAAGGTTATGATCCCACAATTAATTTCAAATGATGATACAACTGTGTTCATCCCATAAGGGACTTCAGTTCCTCTGCTCAGAAGCTGAAGGACTGTGGTTTAATTCATCTTTAATGCTGGAGAGATGGTCTCTCTTTTTGAAACATTTAATCCTGTTTTCCTCATTTCCCTCTCTGAAGATCCCACATAGATTTCCAAAATCCCCATAAAAATCTAGAAGTGGAGCTTGGTTCTGCAGGCCTATGTCCACCAAGCAAAGAAAGAGGATGTGAGCATCAAATGGGAACAAAGGGGTGAAGTAGAACTTCACAACAGAATAATGTGATCCCAACAAAGGCTAGAAGGGCTAAAAAGAAAAGGTAGACAAGCCAAAACAGAACAAAGCCCTGGAGTTAAAGGATAAGAGGATTTGAAACTGAATGTAGGCAGATAACAGTAGCTATTCTCTGCTTATCCAACACAGCATTCCTTCTACCACAAACATCTCCCACCTTTAGTGGGTAGCTCTGCTCCACCTCTGAGACAGCAGAGATCTGCAGGTGCACGTGTGAACAGGACAAACAAGAGAGAGAATGGGAAAATCTGTGACAAAAAGCATGAAGTACTGGCAACATCTAAGGAATTCTTCAATTGGAAAAACCTGTGCATGGAAGAAGTCAATGAGATATTCACTAGCCCCAAATTCAACACACTTGTGTTACTCTTATTAAAGAAACACAAACACATATAAACATTTTGGTTCAGGTTTTTTAAAAAACAAAACTCACACTAAGAGGTAGTTTCAGGCCTTACACCAAAACTGTAACTATTTTTACTTTCAAAATTCTGTGCATTTATAAAAACTCCTCCCACCTTATCCTAAAATTTAAAAGGGAACCAAGACACTGGTCTTCTTCCTGGTAATCTTGCAAATATTTTCAAACTTGAAGAACTACACTGAATTTCATAAACAAAAACCCCCCAGTATTACTCACTTTACTCCCCACACGAAACATACAAAATATTTATTTTACTTGATATATTAAAACATTGATAAAAAATATTTTTCATTTTCAAAGTGCACCGAATCATTCAAGTGTACATACAGTATTAATATAAAAAACGTAGCACAAATTCAAATTAAAATTATCCAACAAATCATGTTTTCAAAATACTAATTAGAAAAAAATAAATGCTGTCCAAATATCTGATCCACCCCTTTCTCCAAATCCAAAGAAAAGCAGAATTTGCAGCATCTGGGGAAGCAAACAGGCTGCAAATTCTGACAAGGATAAAGCAAATTCCTGAATAGTGTTCTCCTCACCAAGCACAACCTTGCCAACTCTTTTCCTTTATAACTCAACTGTGAGTTCAAGGACTTCAGCAGGCCTGATCTATTGTGGTAACACTACTAAGAGAACTAAGAGAACAGGAACAGTTTTGGGAAGGCAGAATTTAGTAATTCATAGCTTTATAATCCAAGACTAACACCTTGCCAACTTCCAAATGTTCTGCCCTCCAAGGACAAGGGCAAGCACTCTAGAGAACAGTGAGCCTGCTCAGCTTTATGCTGATGAAGTTACCCTGTTAATGTCAGTGGCATTAGTCAAGGTTAAAATTGAACATATTTTTATTTTTTCCTTGAGAGTTACATGAGACAAGTATGTGAGGATCATCCAGCCAAACATGCAGAGCCTTGAAGATCAGAAATTCAGAAGAGAACAGAACATCCTAAACGACCAGATAAACTAATCTACTCTACTCTCTGCTACAGCAGTACAAAGTCCAGTGCTAGATGAGAGCTGACGTAGAAAAACAAGAGGAAAAAACTCTGCTGACCAGTACTCAAAATAAGAGACTGAAGTCGAGCTAAATATGCAGTCACACACACTTACCATACTTTCAGAACTACAGAAAATAAGTGAATTCTTTGCACCTGTGTGTAAATAATTAGGGCCAGTCTATAAAATGCACTTTAGCTTACAGGCTATTTATCACATTTTGATCTTTTGCAATAAGGTTCAATGAGCACTGGAAGACATTAAAAGCTACTGGTCTGCCCATTTCCTTAGTGAAAGAATCAAGCCAAGAAACATCTTGTCTCCCATGGCTCCTCACACCTGCCAGATTTATTTCTTTCTTTTTTAACATGCTTGAACCATGTCAAAAAAACTGATATGGACAATTCATGCTTGATATCTTGTCACTGCAAAAGAAAAGCTGCTATGCCTTGTCTACCTACAAAAATGAATTGTTTGTAGCCACAACAATAAAAACAGTAGTGTTGTAAGTATAATCACAATCAGGACTTAGAGCATAGCCAGGAATTTCGTGGACTTGCGAATAGAAAATTAAAACAGAAGCAAAGAAGAAAAGATTAAAATTATAGCTCTGTAGTTACAACTCAACACTTCAAATTCATACACAGTTAAAACTACAGCTTCAAAAACAGAGGAAAAAAATTGAATTCTCACCAGTTGGTAGGTCAGGCCCTCTCATAAACAGTGATAAAACAAAGCACCCAAGGCATGTTACATTATTTAGAGAAATGCACGAAGTATTTTGATTCCAAGCCAGTTTGAACAATACAACCCTACTGTTTATCAGTGACTCAATTTTTTAAATGTCTGTATAGACAAAGAATGGAATTTGAACAAAAAATTGTCCTTACACGTCCCAGCAAACGAAATGGCTACTGCAAAGAGAGCTAGCAAACAGAAATTAAACCAGCACATACTCACAAATGTCCTGTATAATGTGAAACAGCCAGTGTGAATTAATGTCAACTTTGTTTTAAAGCTTTAATTAGCACAAAAACTTAGAGGGATCATTTCTGGCAGATGGTGTGCTTCAACACTTCCTAGGGGTAGGCTCAGCAGAGGAAAGACAGTGATTAAATTCAAATGTGTGGCCACAGTTTCTCCCAAAATATCCAAAATTCTATTCTAAAGAATCCTACACTACACATACAGGGCAAAGGCAAAATTAACTCATTTTTCTTTCTTTCAAATACTAAATTTCTAAGTGGACACTACAGCTATTGAAATACTAAGGGCTTTTAAAAAAGGCGTGTAACTCTACAAACTGCACAAAAAATTAATAATCTTATTTCTAAGATATTGTGTCTAGCTTTGATTTTATTGCTGTGCTAATCTGTCCATCCTAAAATTGACATTAAATTCTTTCACAGCATCATGGCCATCAACAGCATCAACTTTGTGCAAACCCAGATCCTATTTCTGACATCTTAACAATTTACAATTTCACACTGGAGCTCTTACTAAACTGAATTTCACTTAATTGTGTCACAAACCCTGTTTATTTCAACAGGAATACAAGCTATTTGCAGGCAATAGAGGAATTACCAGTATTGAGAAAGGAGTATTGTTTCTCTTCTTCACTGTCTTTTAACTGATTGTGAAGATCACATCTTTATTAGCCTGACTCACTGACAACACAATGTTGAACCCATCACACCACTTGCATTACTCCTCTCCCCACAAAACAACCTCAGAACCTGTTTGACAGCAGGGTATCAAAGATACATTTCTTTCTCACAGCATTCTGTGATCCTTGTATCTTGCAACAGTACTAACTTCAACTCAAACCTCAACTGGAGAAAAAAAGTCTTCAGAATTTGCCTCATACCCCTCTCCTCTTCTTTCCCTGGTGTGTAGTTTGGCTTACCAATAAAGCAACAACTGTCAGGATGAAGAGGACAAGAGGAGATGGCCTCAAGTTGCACCAAGGGAGCTTTAGATTATTAGTAATACATTTATTAGGAATTTTCTTCCCACCGGAAGGGTTGTAAAGCATTGTAAAAGACTGCTCAGAGAAGTGGTGGAGTTGCCACTCCTGAAAGTGTGTAAAAAAGTTTGGATATGGCACTTGAGGACATCACTTAGTGCTGAATGTGGAGGTGATGAGTTTAGGAACAGAGAATACCAGAGCTGTCAGCTGACAGACAGTCCAAGAAGCAACCCCTTGTTCTGCTCTCTCTTGCAATCACACTGCCTCATGAAACAGACAGCATGGTATCAATACTGGAATCTAGTTTTGCTCTGGGATATTTGCATGTCTTTGCCCTATTCCATCCTCTTTATAATGCCTCAGAAATTCCTTGCATCTCTACAATGAGATAACATTCAAGTATGTTTGTATCAGAGCCAGTACCAGACCCACAGAGATAACTACTGGTTAACCCAAGACTACCTGAGTACTGCTGACATCCAACTGAAATGGCACAGGTTGTCAAAACAGGCCTTTGATAGCTGCTTTATCACCACACTCAAACCCACTGTGACAGGGATAATTCTGCATTGCTTTTAGGTCCTGTTGATTTGAGGGACATTTGGCCGCATTAATGAAAAAGCATGAACATGCCACAAGTCTGCTAAACTGTAATGCCACTCATGAAGGACCATAATCACCTGAATGCAGTAGAAATTTTGGGTTTACTGATGGCAGCCACATGACACAGGCCAAAAAAAAGCCACTGGTTCTAGCAACAGATGGGAATTTGAACAATTTTCCTTTAAGTAAAGGTACCATAATATAAGGCAGAGCTAAATAAAGATAACCCATGGACTAGGTCAAAGGGAAATTACAATTAAGCTTTATTTAGGTTTAATTATCAATGTCAGATAATAAAGAACATTACACACAAGCAGCTTTAGTTTAATATGCTAAAATGAGAATTCTCTTTTAAAAGAGAATTTTTTCACTTTCAAGAGTGAATTCTTCTTTAGCTAAAAAACTACCTTTCAAGAACTCAGCTGATTCTAACTCTGGGCATTTAATTATTTCCAAGAGACTCTAAAACTCATCAGCTTACTCAAAGAAAACTTTTTTCCCCCCTTGAACTAACTAACAGAGATGTACATTCACAAATGAAGAAGAGAACACATTCTTATTGAATTGAAAATTGACAAGATAATTTCTCCAAGTCATCAGAAAAATTTCAGAATCAGAAGAATTCCATTAGGGAATGACACAGTTCATTATTATTTTCCTATTCTCACCAGCTGGGCTTATTCTTTGTAAATAAAAGAAGCAAATGATGTTTAAAAGCTAGTTCATGAAAAAAATAAAAAGCTCACAGATCAGTGACAGAGGAGTACTACACCCACTTAGGTACTTTCTTCTTTTAAAATGAATAGGGTATAGAGAAGAAAGTCTTTTTTTTAAGTGAGAAGAAAGCTTGATCCCATAAAGAACAAGCAAAAAGCATAAGAAAATCACTGTACACATACAACCTTACCTAATTAGAACTCTTCTTCACTCACAAGACTTGAAAACAAAAAACCTGTAGTGATGGACACATCAAGGCTATAAATCCTAATTCAGAACTTATAATTTGGGTATCTTTTCTCAGCCTTTAACTCCACCAGCCAAGCAACCAAACATTCTCTCATTTCTATGTCTTTAACTGATCCATTGCATTACACTGATTTTTTTCTTGTGTTAGCAGGTAATTTTTTCCCATTTTATAGAACTCAATATCAAAACAAAACAAACAAAAAAGGACATTTACAAAATTAATTACTTTTTGTAAGCAATGAAATATCAGTGATGATAGTAAGTTCCCAAAAGAAAGGATGGCTAAAAGAGTATGGGTCTTTCCCAAGAACTTTGCATATGTTAACCACAAAGTCAGGCAGGGATAATAAACAGGGATAATTTGTCATTAGCTCAGTGTACATTGGGTTCCACTAAGTTTTCATGAAGAAGGCCTACATGTAACTCAAGATCTGAGGCAGCTGGAACACCACTCTCCTTTTCCTCAGCCCTCTATCCATATTGCATTGAATACAAATCAAAACCAAGTTTGAACAGTTATGACTTCTTGTTTAAATTTGCTCTGTTACAATGCAAAGGGTCATGTCAAAGCAATTCAGTAACTTAAAAATATTTCCTCCATGGGAATAGTACACACAATATTATACCTTTTAAACATGCAAGGCAAGACACAGTCATTCAAAATTATTTAGGTCTTCCATCAAGACCAAAATTGAATACTAGGGAGAAAACCTAACTTAGTTATAGTTAACAGCTGTACCTATGACTGGGCCTTTAGAGGCCTAGAAGAATATGTAATAATCCCTACACAAGTAACATATGTAAACTAAGGTTTTACAACATACCTGGCATGGAGTTTGCTGCTCTTTCCATTTTCTGGAGGGTACTCTTCTATAACGTCCTGTCCAAAAGGTGGCTGCTGCCATGCTCTGGTGTAAGGCAACGTTCCCACGTGGCTGAACATATCACAAGACCTAGGGGGAACTGTTCCCCTCTTCTTCCTGGGCAGAGTGCCATGGATAGAGATGCCTTGGAAGGAGTTTGAGCAATGCTCAATTGGTGAAGGTTTTGTGGTCAAAAGATCCATGGAAGAAGCTAACGAGAACTGGTGGTTCACTGGGCCGTTTCTGGGAAGACTTGAAAATTTTCCTGCAGCTATCATTATTGGTTCTGGAAAAACAAAACCAAGATTGCTTACTGTATATCAATCATCAAAGCCCTTAAAGGAAGTTAAGTAGCATGACTAACAAAGGTATCTGAAACTGAATTTCTGCTTTGCATTGAGGCAGATACCTCAAGACCCAGTCATGCTGATGCCAATGCACACCAAGCACACATGTATGTAACTTTATACATGTTAAAACCAAAAAACAACCAATCTGGACAAACATGCAAAAGCAGGCCATGAGCAATTCCCCATTTTTATCCATCAAGTTCCTCTTTTTTGCTTTTTCACATCCTCTGTAGATTCAGACATCAACTTGAATTACTGACAACAAGCAGAGCTTTAAGAATATTTTTCAAAAAATAAAGGACACTACAGCTTGGTTTGGAAGAATACGTTTTTTAACCCAGTAGCTGGCACACTGTGAGGAAAAACCTGTTGCTAAGGAGTCTTGCTCAAGTAATAAATCTAGCAGATAACTGGTCACATATTTCTAACAGGCTGTAAACTAAACGGCTCTACCCAAGAGATAAGGGCAGGAGCAGATTACTGGAATTCTCTTCTTCAGCATGCTCAGCCTGCTAGCTCAAATGGCTGTTGACACACAGATTTGCAAAGCTGTCAGTCTCTGGTACAATCAATTGCAGTTTGCCATACAGTACAGGTTTTTCTGTTAGCGTGAGCAAAAGGTTTTGTGAGACCAACGCTTCAGGCTCATTAACAAATTACAGTTCTGTTCCTCCAAAAATGCTGCCCTGTGCTCAGTTTATAGCGTTGTATTGCAGAGGACAGACTGCTGCCTTATCCTATGGGGTTGTATTAGCCTGCAAAAGCCACTCTGGAACACACCACCAGACCTAAAGGGCAAGCAGCCCTGTATTATTTAACCTAGGTGTTCATCAGCCAGGGGCTTCCCATAGAAACTGGAACAGCCACAGACGCTGCAGAGATTGATATGAACTCAGAAAGCAGAAGTGCTTCTGGAAATAACAGTTATGGACAGGGTGAATCTGTTCTGACCTCAGTCAAGTTCCACACTGAAAAATAAGAGGAGCACCCTGAAGGCCCAGCAGCCTGGAAGTCAGCAGCTTACAGCTGCACAAGAATTCCTCCTGTTTTGGGGAATGCACAGGTGTTGCAAGGAAAACAGAGGTGCCTCTATAGTCCTCCTGCTCCACCTTAGCATCACAGCTACCATCAAAATGTTTCTGCACTGTTACTTCTACTCAGAGGTTATAGTAACAGGCTTAACTTTAACAGCAACGCTAAAGCTGATATCAAAGTATGTAAAAATTCTGTTTTTTCCTGTCACTTGCACTGCAGAGATTCACCAGCTGGACAAGGTTTTCAGACTTCAACAACAAATCCCCTCCCAATTCTCCTGTATTGAAATTCCTACAATAAATACTTAGTAATACTTTTTTTTTTTTTTTTTTGACTTTTCAATTTGCGAAGCCTCTGTCAGAGCACAGGTACTATGCACTATAGCAGAAAAGTCTCTGGGAATAGCACTTTTGCCTAGGGAGAATCTGTTTGACTCTGGTCACATCTCTTGATGAAAAGAGTAGAAAAGATCTGAGGTGTTGGCAAAGAACTGACATTTTTTGTCATGCAGATCCAAATAAAATACAAAATCCTAAAGAAACCAAAATACATTCTCACAAAAAATTCTGCCATAAATTATCACACTGATGTGATGTGATGTGAAAGACTAAATAATCTCTCCATTTATAATGTGGGTGAAGGACACAGCTTCTGCTAGTTTTGGCAAGTACTAAAAATATCACATAATTATTTTCACAATAATTGCTGTAAAGTTAGTTTTGCTGGAGACAACTGTTCTAAGCAAAAGAACTGGCATAAAGATAGGAAGATTTAAAATGCAAATGCTTACTACAAACCTGCAACCTTCTCTAGCTAAAGCAAACTCACTGAGCTTGTTTATTATTATTAGAATAGAATTATATAAATTACTTTAGAATAGAATGATACAAATTACCTCTAACAATTGGGGGGAAAAGGCTTCTTATCATTTACACAGTCATTTGAAACTCAACTTTGTGTATTCACTGTAGAAAAGCAAGAAACCCTCTTTATGGACTCTGAAAAATTGGAAGCTAGCTGGCTCATGTGGCACAAATGGTGTTGCTCTCCTTTCAAGGCCTGCTGAGAGTCTGTATTTAATTATTGTACTTTCTTATTGGTTTATATAAAGGCCACCCCCAAACCCCTGAATTCCAACTGGTTTAGTTCAGGTTATCCAGTGAGAGAGTTCTCCTTAGCCTTTCCTGCAAGGTTCCCATGGCTGTGCTGAAATGGAACACATTACCTGCAAGCAGGTGGCAAACCCAAGCTGTAATTAATGTAAGCACAGAAAGCTTTGCTTTAATGATGAGTCCACAATAGGCCTACTGTGACATGAAATTGTCAACCACTTCATGTTTGAGGATCCACAAAGAAAGCTGAGAATTCCCTCTCCTAAGCCAATCACAAGGTAATTCTTACAGCAACCCAGGTTTTAACCCAACAGTCTGAGAGTTTTCAACAAATTAACCACCCCCTGATGTATAGCATTTTCTATTTCACCCCTACTCCTAAGAAGCCCTTAAGAATCAAAACCAAACCCCCAGGGTTGACCTAATAGTTGCTTCTTTTTAGTAGTACTCACATGACTCACAAATTCAATACCTAATCCTCAAATTCATACCTGAGTATTGTTTTGAGGAATCAAGGTAGAGTTCCACAGTTAGTACAAAAATATCTGCACTCAAGAACTTGCATTACATGTAGCCACAAGTATGTGTGCAGCTTCGATAATATTTCTAACAATCCTCCCTACAAAACCTCTTTAAAACCCCCTCAAAAAATCCCAAACAAACAAAAAGTCATAAAACAAAACCCAAACAAATAAAAAACCAACCCAAACAAAAAACCCAAACAAAACTGAGAACAACAGGCCTGCTAGCTTCCACCACACGTTTATCTGCTTGCCTATGTGCTGTATTATATATTCTTCATAAATATTAACAGAGAACTTGCAATCAGCTTGGCAACAAAAGCTCCTGCCAAACCATCCATCCAGTTTTCTTTTATTGAATATAAATGCTGGAAATTGGAAGCCTCTTCAGCTGAAGACTCTGGAATGTCTCAAATACTTTAGTATATCATTCAAAGAATGTTTGACTTTGCCAGATATAGAAACCCTGAAAATTTCACTCCCTAAGAGACAGTGTGCCTTGAACACTGGCCATTATGCAATCAGCAACAGAAATGGTAGAAATGGTAACAGAACAATGGCTCAAAAGGAACTGAAATCTAACAGTACACATTCCTATTTGTCAAAATGCAGCAACTAACAAAACAGAACACTTTGGAAGTCATGCAAATTTCTCCTAACTAGGTGTTAACAAGATGGACTTGTGCCAATATAATGTTAAAAATGGCAAATGAATTTGTATTTATACATAAAGTGGCACTTCTCTTCCTTCAGTTTGTAATTTGGAAGAATAGATGGGAACAGAATTGTTAGGTGAGGGTGAGCAAGTACAAATCAACACGGCATTTGGGATAACAGTAGGAGACTGGACATAAAATAAAATACGTATCTGGTAGACAAGTTGAAACAGCTGGGATTTGGTTTCTTCACATCATTGCTCAAAACAAAAATAAACATGAACAATGAAATAAATAACTTTCAGTTCCCTAAAACAACACACTAAATATCCTTCTGCTTGTGCCATCTTTGGGGTGCAAATCCAAATTTTCTGGCTCAGCTTGTCCTCATGAAATCTTTGTGATGTTCACACAGCCTGAGGAAGTGTTCTGATGGTTCATTCAAAGTGACTCAGGTATAGGATTAGGTGCCCCTTCTACAGAACAAGATAATACAACTAATGGCAGTGGCTTCTACTTTTCTGTTTCAATATATTGGAGGAAGAGAAGTGAAAGAAAGGGAAATCTTCAGTTCAGCCTCAGAGATGCATGAATGGCATAATAAACATTCCAAGGCTGTATATACTCATGCTAGTGGAAACCTCATAAAAGCAAACAGAAAAACAATTTCAGAATTTCAAATCAAACTCCCAAGCTATTTCAAAACTCAGAGTTAAAAACTCAGATCTAAATCAGTTTTGGACATTAAAAGACCCACATTTTTCTCACAGTCTTATTGACCTGGCATTTAAGTGATTCTCTTTCATAGATCAGAATCACTGGAGTTGATACCTAGTGTTATCATACACCAATCTTTACCATTATATAGGCTATGAAGCTAAGAGGGCTTGACCATGGTTTAAGATATTCACCTGTGTGTTCTCAGGTATTTAAGAGATGGAGTAAACTTTTGTGAAAACTCTATGTACTTTTGCCACGTCAAATCTCCTCACAAATTCCTCCCTCCCTTGAAATAAGCCTCCCTTGAAATAATCAACAATAAATTTCAACAAGTGGAAGATCCATTACTCTCTTCTCCCTGCTAAGTTACTTGGCATATTTGCATGCACTATGCAGATGTGCACAGAAAAAAAAAAAAAAAGGAAGGGAACATTCTTAATGGTGAAGAAAGTCAAGGCCAGGACAAAACGGCAGATTAATTTCCTCAGAATTTTTTTTTTGGGTGTATGCAATAAGAAAATAAGGGAAAAAGAAAAAGCATGACTTAAAAGCCTTTAAAGTGAACATAGGAATAAATACAATCAAAACTGTAGCCATTATAAATGCAACATGGATTTCATGTTCTTGTCTCCCTAGAAGCAGTGTAGCATTCTTCATTATTGTGACAAAAAAGAAAGGATTTCTGCTCCCCAAAATGCCTTAGAAGCAGCTATCTGCAACCTGTATTTTCTGCTTTTGTAATGAAAAAGAGAATCTGATGCAGTAGCTTGTCTAGCAAATGTCACAAGACTGAGAAAAATATTAAGGTTCAAGAACCTACAGTCTGTTATGATACAGAGACCTAGACTGAGAAAGCTCATGCAGTAGTTCAAAGGCTTTAAGCTACTATCAGAAAAAAACATGAGTCTGTCAAACATCAAACATCCCCACAAGATTAGTCAGGTCACTGCTTCCAAAGAGTCTTGGAGTGCTATCACAATGCTCATGCTATCCTTCTCTCTCTATATATATGCCACACAATTTCCACCCTCCCCCCGTACATCCTTGAGCTGTATATTTAAAATGTTATTTTTAACTATTATTCTCGTGCAACAGCAAACACACAGCCCAGATAAACTATTTTTGAAATATCTTTTTTTTTCAAGATGAGAGAAACAGATCAACCCCATACTTCTCTTTCTGAATTTTTTCATGTAGAATGACTTCATATCTATAAAAAATGCCAAGAAAAAGTGATCATTAAAGATTATTCAATAATAAATACAGCTTTCTTCATTTGGCCATGAAATTATCTCTGAAATACAAGTGCCTAATCAGTTAGCTCAGTAATCCTGAACAATATGAAACCTTGCCTTGAAATAAACCTTCTCTCCCCATTTTGCTGGCAGAAACAGAGAACTTTACCAAGGTTACAGTCAAATCTAAGGGGTTTTTTAGCCAATGCTTCAAAAATACAACCTTTTGTTCCTTCTCTGGTAAAGGAAGCAATTTATTTTGACTGCTTCTCTGTTCCCACAAAAAAAAAAAAAAAAAAAAAAAAAAAGAAGAAGAAAAAAAACAAAAAAGAGAACAGACCACTTTAAATAAAAAACAATTCCAGCATTACTATTTCGAACTAACGCTGACTTTCAGAAATCACAAATTCGGACGGAAAGAAGTGCCTTTGCGCCCTCTCCTCTTCAAAAGACGAGGGGGGGAAAAAAAAGGACACAGCGTTTCTTTTCTCTCTACTCAGAGAAGTATCTCGGGATCCTGAGTACACACCAGTGTTTTATACCTGTTTTATATTTAACAGCTTTCCATGGGATCAATGCCCACAAAACCTAAACACTTGGATCCAACATCTTGGTCGTCACTGACACAGCTACGGCATTTCCAGCAGCCCGCAGGCCAGCCCTGCCCTGCTCCCGCGCCCCCTGCCCCGCAGCGGTGCGGGGACAGGGCGACACCCGGACACACTCACACCCCAAACCAGCTCTGCATCCTGTGCCCGACAGCTCAGCGCTGTCCCCGCAGTTACCGGCTCTGATCACGGCTGCTCCTCTCCAGGCTTCCTACGGATCGGCGGGAGCGTCTGTGCCGGCCAAGCGCCCTCCGGGCAGCGAGTCCCGCCCGGGCCCCTCCCTCGGGGCCGCGGAACCGGAGCGGGCAGCCGGGCAGCCGCGAGGGGCGGCCGGAGGCCGGACCCGCCACAGCCGCGGTGCGGAGCTGCCAGAAAAAGAACCGGGACGTTGTGGGAGAGCCCCAGGTCTGGCCGTGCCGCGGCAGGAGCCGGCGCGTAGCCAGCACCAGGTCGCTGCAAAGAAGCGCAGTTCGCGATTACTTAAGGGTGACTCAACCGGAGCCTTCCCGAGCGCCCTATCGCCCGCTGCCCGGTCCGCGACAGCCCGGGCCCGGTTCCGTGCCTCGCCCGCCCCACGAGCCCCTGACGGGCGCCCCTCACCTGGGGCGGGGGCGGCTCCGGCGGCTGCGGGCGCTGCGCAGCCCCGGGCGCTGCTTCGGCCCCGGCCACACCCTCCGGGCCGCTCGGGCTGAGCCCCCGGAGCACCAGCCCGCCGCGGGCCCTGCCCTCCCCATGCCCCTTTCCATGGATTTAACAACTTCGCCTCCATAACTGCGTCTCTCAAATTAGCACTACAGCAAAAATTAACAGTTCGCTAAACCCACCCTGTTGACGGGCGATTCAGAGCCTTTTACGTACTTCACACACACAATTTACTTGCTTTGGTAGGCGCCCCCTCTTACTACCAAGCCGCGTGAAGTTATTCGTGCAACAGGTTGGTGGGATAAAACGCATCTTCTACAATAAAGAGTCAAATAGCTGTACAGATTCTGGAGCTCCTGCCGAACAGATGGTCACCTACACTCCTTTTGTAAAATATACCTTCAAAACAATGAGATAATTATAGATACAACCTTCATTTTCAACTAATTACCTCGAGCACCGTCAGCTGTACCATTGCCTCAGCCACAGGGATTTTGCTTTAGTACAAACCAAGGCACACTCAGACAGGATTCTTTAGCCATCACATAAGTTGCTGAAGTCGGTGTTAGGAGATAAAAATTCTTGGGAAAGTCTAGGAATTTTCATAGATATGAGTAGAATGTTTGCATAAGAAAGCTCAAATAAGATGAAGTTTAGTGTAAAATAAGAGAAAGGAAAACAAAGGCAGAAAGTAGTGCTCCAATATTCAGTAAGGGACAGAGCCAGAAGATTAGAAAATTAAATTTATTGAGTACACTATGGTAAAGGAGACTCAGTAGCACTTCTGACTGGTGTTTCCCTTCCCATAGCAACACCAGTACCTTAAGGCAGGCATGAGCGGTAGGGAAGCATTATCAGTGCTGGTGTTGCCACACACTGTTTACAACAACTTCCAAAGCAGAAGAGTTGAGGTAAACATGAAACACAACAGATTTCGAAAAGATCCATTCACTGGTGCTGGAACATAAGTCACTACTTGTGGCATGTTGACAGACAGACTTCTATATTTTTCTCTCAACAAATTACAAAAAATATCATCCTATTGGCACTGAACAGAGCCTTGAAGTTAAGATCTAAATTCAAACTAATTTCACATAAAACAAGACTTAACTGCACACCAAAACCTCACTCTGTTCTTTTGTCAATTGTTTTCCCCCAAACGGAAAATTTGGAACCAAAGAACACCAGACTGTGATCTCATGTTGGACACCAAAATGCCTCACCAATATGTCCAGTGCAAGAAAAATGGCATTAGGGTGAGAATACAGAAAGAGGAGTTAAGATGCATGGATTTCAGATTCAGTTGTAGTATTCTGACCCACCTACTTCCTGTATGACATACACTAACATTTTTGTAACATACATCACACTGGTAGTTATTTTTCACAGGGAACACTGTATAGTACTCTATCAGCTTATCAAGTGGAAGATGCTACACAAGTGCAAACTATTATTTTCCTCATTAAATAAAGGAAAATGTCTTGCTCCTCTATCTAAACCACACATTCCACAGTTCAGGTGAAAGACATTTCAAACCATGCCAAAACCTCTGATCGGTTGACACATAACATTGTCCCTACTGGCTGATTCTAATCACTCAGGAAATTTTTAGGCACTGTAGTTACATAGGAAATAGTGTCATGCTTGTCATTTTTTAATGACTAAGAACCAGAAAAGGGGCAGTAACTTCCTCTGGAGCATGACTACATGCTAAGTAATGGGATTGTAGCTGGGCAGCCCTCCCTAAACTGTGATTACTCTTACTTGCATGAGTCATTACATTCTTTTCCTAAAATTTTGTTTTGTCGTCAGGTGAAACTGAAAATTGGTCTTTGTCTTCACATTTAACAATTTACACAACCCATCCTTGCACATACTTGATGCAAAGTTGTTAAAGAGAATTTGCCTACAGGATGCAAGAGGGAAAAATTCACAGGACTGCCTACAATAGGCCCACTGGTTGCGAGTTACTCCAGATTAAACTAGATCAAATTCCTCATTGCAAAGCTTTGTATTTTTCATACTTTCTATCTACTTTGGAAATGAGTTCACTGAGCTGTGGGATGGAGTCTGGAAGCATCAATGTCCTGAAAGGAGTACAGCACCTCTGTCAAGCCCTCCCTATCAGCATTCATTTTAACCTGCCATACCCTGAGCCATCTGTTTATCTGTATGGCATCACACTGTCTGTGAATCACCTTGCCACAGACAGGAGCACTGGAGCAGTGTCCTTGGTGACACCACCATGAGGGAGGCTGAGAAAGCAGCAGTGTGCTGGCCACTGCTGGCCATACATCACACATTGCTGGGGCCTCCTGTGGCCACCCTTGACTTCGGCTTTCTGAAGGAGGGGAGTATGTACAGGTGCATCTTTCCACCTGCAAAGACACCCAGAAAAGCAGCTAACTGAACAGATAAATGAGGAGGAACACAACTGGGACACAGGTCCCAAGACCTGTGCTGCTATGGCTTGCATGCTTTAATTATGCCAAGAGTTGGCATAAGAGTACTTGCCAGTTCTTGAGACCATTTTCAAATGTGCTTGGCTTACAGAAACAAAGGAAACAATGGGACACAAGAAGTGAATTCACTGGGAAATTTCAATTTGTCCTTAAATGTCAGAATTCCAGTCTTCTTCACATAGCCAGGAGAAAACCCATTTACTCCAAAAGCACTGCTCTGCAGTGATAAAATGCAGTAGTAGCTACACATGATGAGGACGTGGCATGTGTGGATTGCTCACACAACAGTCCATGTAGATGCCCTCATAAACAAAAGTCAAAGCCAGTTGCTACTATAGACTTGTCTTAGAATAAAAAGGACCCAAATAAACAAAATACTACACTCAAGCCTTGACTCCCCACAGATGCCACATAGAAAAAGTAATGATCATAGCTGTTGGCTAGGAAATTAAGTTTATTTGCTGGTAATTTTCAAGTTAGTCAAAGACATCGTGGCAAATAAAAATGATTATATGACTTGAAAAATGCTTCAGCTCTCAGAATCTGGCAATATTAATTTTGAAAACTATGAGCTATGGCAACTCTACTTCCTAATGTCCTCCCTGGCTGCCAGCTGAAACAGGCAAGTTTAGTCAGCACCCATCCAGACCTCCATAATTAATCTACCAACATGATCTCTTGCTATTTGATCTGTCTTGGGTCTGGAGACACAAGGTCCTTCAGAAACTCCCAAGGAGTTACCTGTTAGGAGTTGGTGTTCAGAAACCTTGCAATCCCCAGCCTCAGAAAAGCTTGCAAGCAGACACATCCCATAGCTGATCATTTTGCAAACAATGTTGTAGTACAGCAAGAGAGTTTCAAGAGTTACATCAACTCATTGTCAGATATAATACAAGAAAACAATCATCTTGAACAAAACATAATTAGTAATTAAAAATTATTAAAAATAAACCACACAGATTCTGTGGCAATAATATGTTGCGTCCCTTTCCCCCTCTTTAAATTTGGTATTGAAAATCATGTGAAGCAACTTGTGCTGGCATTTATTAGACAGACCTGTTTCAAAAGTTCAAAATACACTGGTAAAATGGCACTAAATCCAGTTTTTTTTTATTGACTAGTTTTGGTAAATGATACCTTAAACTGGAAAGAAGGTGGTCAAGGTCTTTTGGGTTCCTTTTTACCAGAGGGCCTGTTTTCCTCTTTGCTTTTAGCAGTGGTGGAACTGTTACTGGGGATCTAAGACTCACTCCGAGTTTCTGTTACTCCATGTTTCTGTAAAAAGTCTCAGATACAGGGAAATTACCAGCCTCTCCTTGCCCGTGACAGATGGTTTTCATTTCAAACATTACTGATGTAGGGGCAAGAATAAACAGTGTGAGAAAGCACCAGTAAGCAAATTTGGAACTTTCAGTAGATGAAATAGTACTGTCAGAGGTGTTTGTTAACAACTCTGTAACAGCATTTACATTACTGACTTTCCCAAACAGAGAAAGCAAAAAACTCCAAATCCTTGTGTCTCTCAGTAGGAGCAAAACAGACCACACAGGTAGCAATGCCACCTCTGTCATGCAGATCAAACTGTTCAAAGCTTCCTCTCTCTCTGTTGGCAAAGTTACCAGCATGCTTTAGCATGAGGTTGGAATCTGACAGGTTGACACTACATAGCACTGCCCCAAAGCACTCTGGCTGCACTTGTAATGTTTCAAAGAGCAAAAGCACTAGAATGTGTAGCTTCAATTACAGTCCACGGTACAGCAGCATTTAAGTTTTCTGGTTCAGATCAAAAATATCAGAGCCCCATTATTCAAATCACTGATCCACTATTATTTTGCTGGGCTGAAGTGGTGTAACAATTTTGAATATTTATTTTCCTACTGATTAGCTAATGGCACTCAAAAATCAGTTGCCCCACTCACTTCCCTATCACTGACTGCCATAAAGATGGCATAAAAGCATCAAGCCAGTGACCTTTGTATTGTGTACTCAGCCTAATTCAACAGATATGTGATCATTTGCACATGTTTCATCCAGCTCTAATGTGTTGCTGGGCATTATGTCAATGCACAGATCTTGGTATTAATTACTGTGGAAACCCAGCCCAAGTTGCTAGAGTTAGACAGGATGAATCAAATGGAATCCAAATGCACTGAGACATGTCCTGTTCAAAGTCATTTCAGAATCAAGATATTTTAGAAAACAGGAAAATATTTTCACAAATACTCCCAAAATTTAATGTCACTTTTAGCCCTGTGAAAATGCTTACTTGCTAGAAGTGACTTATCACTTGAAGCACTCTCTGGAAACTGTTGAACCAGCATCAAATACAATGTTGCTGTTTAGAGCTCAAAATAACACACACAGAGAAGATCGCCTTTGCTCTGATCCAAGTAAGTACATTAGTAGGACATTAGCATTTAATTACTAGAATTGAAAATTTTAGAAATTTTCTCTCATGTCTGACTACAGCAAAGTTCAGTGTCGGGAAACAAGTGTAACTGATTAGGCACTTTGCTACTAGACACAGCATTCTGTCAAAGACAGACACAAAACAAAACTGTGTCATAATAGGCTGAAGACCAGATAACAACCATTAGTCCCTACTGTGAAAACAAACCAGTCTGCACTCATGTATGACTGACTGAGCTGATCTGTTTTCAACCTTCCCAGAAATCCTTAATACAATAGGCAATGAAACTGAGGATGCAAATACCCTAGTGTAAACAGAACTTGGAGATTATTGTGTCTGTATTTTTTTCAAGCACATAATTCAATTATACATTTAATTATCATTAGCCAAAACCCAACAGTGAATGGAGACATTGCTCAAGATAAATGCCCATAAAAATATGAACCAGCACTAATTTTACTAGAATTTAGCTTAAAGAGTCCTAGCAATTAACTGCCAAAAGAAAAAACAAAACCAAAATGGCATCATGCTGTCACCTTGCAAAATCTGCGTCTGGGGAGGGAAAAAAATTATATACACACATCATTTTAAAAGGAAAAATTTTGACTCAAATTCATATTCACTGAAGTCATCAGCAATACATCAGGATTTGATGTAGGCTTAACATATCTGAAGCTGAACAATCATGTGTTGGAACATTCTGTTGAGTTGAATGAAATGTTGCATAACTATCTACAAATCAATTTACCCTGTCAATGACAGTTTGAAAAGTGTAGTGCTGCATTGAAAACCTGTAAACCAGCCCTGAAAAACAATGCTGCATTGACAACTGTAATATATTCCACACTTCAGTACCTGAAAAGATTACAAAACACAGTCCCAACGCACACAAAACCAGATACCAATTGAAACACATCCAGTTTCACTGCAATCATCAACTGAAATAATTTCCTAATCTGTTCACAGTAGCAGTTACAAAAACGTCATATTTACATTCATATTTTAAGACAGCCAAACCTATGAGCTGTAGAAATTGTGTAATTGTTAAATCAATATTGAACTTGTCAGAAAACATTGAGGAAATACAGTGACCTACTTGTACACAATCAGTTCTAGCTCCTACTAAGAACTTCAGTAGCTAAACACATTTTATGATTAATCAATTTCTACACATGGTCCAGAAGTCTTATCTTGACCAAGAGAATGTAACAGCAGGACTGTTAGCCAAATAACTAAGTGCTTCACATTAAATTTGAAAAAACCTTTGGCAGTGATCTGAAGAATTACTGGACAGAACACACAATATTTATATCTCATTATCTTGTGAACAATTCTCAAAATACCCAATACAAGTCATAGCTGAATAACTTCTCACTATACCCTTCTACTCAGTCTAGAATGTCTTACAGGGCTTGTTCCAGCTCTCATGAATTTGAGTTGAATTTTGATACTGAGCTGATAAAAACAACAAATGATGCAGTGATCAAGTCTTAATTCACAGCAAAGTCCCTAATGGAAAAGAAGGGTCAGAACTGTGCAAGCACTCATCCTCTCCTCAGCAGGGATGAGGTGGGATGTACACAAATTACCTGGGTTTAGACCTTCTGATGTGATCTTTCCAAATGAGGAAGATATTTGTGACTCAGACTTCCGCCAATTATGGTATGTAAACATTACTGTGTTTTGTTAAGATGAAGATTGTGAGAGCAATAGAAATGGAAATAAAAGTGAAACCTTTTCTAAATGACAACTTTTATTAAAAATACAGGGTATATTATTTTGTAAATCCATGCCAAAATGTGGATGTTTGATTTTTGTTAAACTAATGTTTAACAATTCCTCTTATTGTCTGTGTAAAGTCCCCCTGTGATCTGCATTCAGAGCAGTATCCCAGGCTGGATCAGGGTATTTGTTTATCATCCTTTGGGGCAGGGAAGCTCGGGTTGCCTTAGCTCATTCCTCAATCTTTAGGAGACAGCACAGAACTCTTACCTCTCTTGTGTTTTACCTGCTGAAGCAGCAGGATATTGGAAATGAGGTGTGTTCGGTGGCCTTGATTTTCAATTCCCAGTTTTCTAAGATCAACTTCTGTAAGATGGAATAAGTCCTGTGGCAAATGCCAGAATAAGGAAAATATTATACTGTTAATACTGGAGAATTCAAATGTCTTTCAGATATGTTTGCTGTTTCTGGTACCATAAGTTACCTAACAGCAAATGTGAGTATATTCATATTTTATATGAAGGCCCCTTGTCATGATAAGGTACATCATGGTAGGAATAAGGCATTTTACTTTTAAAACATTAAGTCCTTGTCTCTCGGTTTTTTATCAAAACAACTCTGGTCAGCTTAGCTGCAGAGTTCCTGGAAACTATGAGTCCTTTGAGTAAAAAAAAAAAAAAAGAAAAATCCCCAAAGTACTAGTATTCCCATTGCATTAATTAATGAAGGAAGATAAATCTCAGCATGAACTGATAGGAATAATGATTTTAGAAAGGAATCTTTTGTATAATGGAGAGGATATTCACTGTAATAATAGATAAAATAAGTTGTGACACTGTTTTGAAGAACAAGAATTTTCATATAATGCATTTGAGTAATCAAACCTGAACTGTTCTCTTTAATCCACTCTCTACAAAAACTTATTGCTATTTTACTTTCAAAATATGCTGCTGAATAACTCCAGACATTATTTACAAAGAAGTACAGAATTTCAATTTGATGTCCATTTATAAGTGGGTACAAAACTTCACTTGATGATGAAAACTTTCAGAGCAAATAGAAAATATATCAAAATACATTTCTTAATATTTTTACTGTTCTGTATTTTCACTGTAAATAAGATAAAGAGAGGTACATAGAATATACAGTATTCTGTTACTAGCAAGTCATGTCACTGGAAGTAGCTTTTTCTAATGGAGATTTGCAATTCAGATCCCAAAACACAAAATGAGATTGATTCACTGTGTAAATAATAAGACAATTGACGCAGAATTTCTAGCGTGAACCACTATTTCTGAAACTGTAATTTAAAAATCTTTCAAACTAAAACTGCTTCAAAAGCCTGACATTATTTGCTTTAGACTGAGTAATGGTCAAATTACTGAATGCCTCAATTTCTTAGGCCACTAGCTCATACTGTTTTAAAAGAAAAAAAAGTTCTCACTGTTGGAGACCGAAAGTCATGCCTGGGAATGTAATATTCTTTCTCAAATGGTAACTCATATGTAACTAATAACATGAAAGTAGAGAGCTGCATAATTCTTACTTCTAATTTATTCCTTTCTTGGTTTGCCCAAATGCAAAAGCTGGTACTAATGTTGAATTCACATGTCAGTAGAAATGATTTTTCAGCTTTGGCAACAGTGACAAAGGGTCCCACTGGTTTTCTCAAAGACTCAATATCTTCCAAATCCCAAAATCATCCTCCAATAAAGACAACAGAGGACTAAAAATGCAATATGCTTGCTCTTCAGACTTCAGCAAAAAGGTTGTAAGAAGGAACACAACTAAGATTGTTGAGAACTCCAGTACTGAACAGCAGATGCTTAGGGTAACACAACTGAAACTTTTATAGGCACATTTTGGTTAGGGTTTTTCTAGTAGCTTTAAAGATCTTAATATTTTCTCAAGAATTTTATTGAAAAAGGACAATTCTCACCTCTATGCCATCATATTGTTCAAAGAGCATGCAATATTCTGCAAGTCCAAGCTGGGCCAGCCAGTTCGAAATGGGTAGATACTTCATTATCTATTCCTTCCCAATGCCTATGACTCTGAAAAACAAAACCAAATTACAAATAACATTGCTTAGGAATGTTAAACTGAACTCAGAAAGCACTTCACAAATGCAAGTTCCACTATTATGGCCATTTTTTGGCTGCAGGGTAAGAGGTAGCTATCGGCGCATTAAGATTTTTACCTTTAATCCACTGTTTCATTGCAATCCTCATACAAGCAGGGAATGTTGAATACTATATTTTGTTTAGTTCTTGCAGCTGAAATAATCTTTTAGAGGAATCAACAGAGTCACTTGAGGCTGCAGTATCAATTAAAATACACTCAGCCTTTGTATTCAAAGAATGTTTCTCAGTACTCATTCAGTGGCAATGTCATTCTTCTTACATGTATGACACATGAAGAAGACATTAAATGAAGAGGAATGGCAAAAGGAACAATGTTTTCTGTAAGAATATGAAGGGTGTGAATGAAACTGCATTCTCTGTAAGACAGTCAAAATGACTAAGATTCTGTGGTGGGTGTTTGTCCAAGGTGGGGACATAGCTAAAGTCAACCTGTCACAGAATATTTCTAAGGAAAAAAGCAACTGAAAGACTTTTACAGTTTGTTCTCATTATGTCATTTGAATTTGAGTTATCTGTAAATGAAAATATTTTTCATTACTTTTTTCCCCAGTTGCTAAGATGAAATAAAAGATAGACATTAAGATGGGCATGTGATGGACATCAGAAGATAAAAGACAAAATACTCTCTTGTTATCACTGCTCCATGCATGCAGTTATGCAAGATCTGCACAGACAAATACTTAAGCTTCCAAGAATTGCTGCATTTCTGAAGACATGTCTATGTGCAAGTTTGAGCATAGCCTAAATCAATTCAAGAATGCCCAATTCTAAATCTGTAACTGGCTGGCTGAACATTTTTTGTCCGAACACTGATGCCAGAAGCAGGAAATGCTCGCGTTCAGACACCTAGTGCATTGAATTGTATATTTTTGTTATGTTATTTCATTTTATTTTTAGTTGAAGATCTTTCTCTCATCTATACTTGAGAAGAAGTAGTTGCTCATTAGCTCTGGATAAACTGCCTGTAATTATGACTTTTCAGCTACAAACCACACATTCTAAGATATCGCTTACTCTCAACACACAAGAAGCTGCCCCAAAGGCAGACAAGTTATGGTCAACAAAGAGTCAGTGCTGCTTTCTGTGAGATGGGGCAAGTCATTTAGCATTTTCATAATTCTTGGAACACTAGAAAAGCTTTGATGTCTTTCTTCTTTTTTTAAAATAAAAATTGCAAACGTAAAAATACCGTTCTGCAGAAAGGTAGGCTACAGTAGCAGTATTAATTGTATCAGTGGACAATACATTCCTAGAAATGTTTGAAAAGCATTTCAGTTCGAACAGCAACAGTTAGCAATATATGAAATGTTTTGGATGTCTGTGAATTTTACCTCAGTACTCAACCTTGGAAAAAAGCACTTCAGAGACACATACACAGTTATACTATGGAAGCTGTAATTCTGGAATTTGTCACTTCATAGACTGTTAAAGAACAAAAATGCTAATTTGCAAGTCACATTGTGAAATCCCTCTATTATCCATTGGAATACTGCGTTATATTATTTGCTTTATTGAAGATTTTTCATTATCGTGAAAGTATTGCAGGCTATGGGTAATGGGTATGCATCTAAAGAACTGTGGCATTCCAGTAACTAGGAGTATTTTGTGGAGTAACATTGACCAGAAAATCTACACATTTAATTGACACACCACAAAAGAATTTCCTTGAGGAATGTGAAAGCCACAGAGAACATTCTTATGTGAGGCGAGGACAAGCTCAGCCCCTGACATCTTTCATTTATGGCTTGCTTTAAACAGGTACTTTCAGATTGCAAGATCGTCAGCATGAAGGGCACATGATTCTCAGAGAGATAAAAGGAAAACCACAGCTGGTTGGCTAAAACATAAATAAAACCATGGACAAATACCTCTTTTCTGGTTCATACATTTTAAAGTAAGACACTTCAAATTTGTTGTCATAAAAGACCCTTTTTCAAAACAGTTTAGCAACTTCAGTAAGAATATGTATTTTTAAGATCACATATTTTATATTTAATTGTGAATGCTTAGGATTCCATATTAGTACATAACAATTTTTAAATCTACAGTAATTGGTAGAAGTCATCACACTTATCATCCCAGAACAAAGAAAAATTTTGCACTAAGCATGAAAGGAATCCTAGAATTTCCATAGAGCAGCATTCTCTTTAACAATACACTGATAAACTTTGGCTATCTAATCTTACTTGGCCAGCTGCGTTTGCTGTTATTAATTTATACCCAAAAACAACCCCCAAACCAACAAATAAATGCAAACCAAAATACCAATACTCCTGTTGTCCAAACCCCCATACAAAACGAAATTCATGCCCTTGTATGATAAGACACTAAGAAATACAAGATGCTTTACTTTCAAATACACTGCAATTACACCTTTGAATGGGATTATTTTTGTATTATTATGGCACACTTTCACATGCCATTAAGTCTTTGCTAACACCTTGGTACACTTATCCTTTTTGTTTTAATGAAAAATTTGTTCCTACAGCTGAAGGAGAAAAAAGTTCCCTTTCTCTCACAAGGCAACTAATTGCCTTTCTGGTCTTTCTGCTAATGGTAGTTTTGGTGAATAAATTCAAATAACTCCTATTTAACCAATAGTACACTGTTCATTGGATGCAGGGTACAACCTAGTGGTCAGGACTCAAGATCTATTCATAGCCTTATCAAGGTTAAGAGTAAAATGGAATTGCAAAACAAATTGTAAAACCCACTAAATATATCATTATGAGATGTGGTTGTAGGCAGAGGGAGTTTCCTATTATTCTATTTTTACATTATTTATTTTTATCTCTGAAAATAGGATTAACTTTTCCTTAAGGCAGGTAATGACAACAGTTTTCAAGATGCAAAATATGATTATGAACACATTGGCAAAGTGTGTGGCAGATTTTGGGCACATATTTATTCCTTACTAAGAAATTAATATCCTTCCTTTCCAGGGAAAGGAAGGGAAGAAAAATAAAAATGACAGCATGTATTGCAGAGAAATACAAGATCTCTCTTCTATTTATCTGTTCTAAAAAATGTCAGTTCCTGTACATTTAAGGACCTGCAAAAAGAGATCATCATAGGTTTTGTCAGGTCACCAGATTTTTGGGATAGAACCACTAAGGCTACATGACTTGCTTCTATTTATTAATTAGACTTCTGTTCAAGACTGAAGTTATTCTGGACTCCTTACATGGAAGGTCTTGCAGAACTGTCCACATAATTTATACCATTTCTGGGGTTTTCACATAAAAAGAAACAATTTAAATCTCACCTAGGTTTGTATCATTCTATTTCTGAACCCCACCTGTTCAGAGGCTTTTATGAAATCAAGTTACTGCTAAAAGGTTATGAAATGAGCAATAATGGGAGATTCCTAGCACAGCTCTCTGATCTACTGAGCTGAACTTTTGCTTTCAGAGTGCTTTCCTGCATTCTCTGTCACAGGTGCAGTCATGCATATTGGGGCACACATGATGCAAATGCACAGAGAAAGGTATTTTATATGTAGCTTTTAGATCCAGTTGTTCACACTCCAATGCTTTACTAGACTGATAAGTCATTGGTTCTTTCCTCTATCACACTATCCCATTAAAAAGATGCTGCTACTGATGTTGCCTTGTAATATTGCAGATACAAGGTAAGTAATATGTAATATCAGATTCTTACTTCTTATATGGTTGTGTCAAATTGGCATCATTAATTTTTAAAAAGTGTGTATGACAAAGGTACCACGATTGAGTAACTCCAAATCACAATGTGATTATAGTAAGTATTCCAGGCACAGTAATTCATGGTCCTTTTTCAGTCTCCCTTTGGGATTCAGGCAGTACTATGACTCAAACCACATATCATGGTATAATCCTGTCCCCAACAAAATTACTCATGTGAGTCAGCAGAGCCAGCAATTTCATCTCATCTGGAAAGTAATTTCCCTTATTGCGCCTTTTCTCTTTCAGCAAAATTGACTTGGATTGTATTTCCAAATTAAAACTATCCTCCTGCTTTGACAAAATAATTTATTATAATGAATTGATTTACTGGACACTTGCCCAAGTAAGTTTGCTTAAGGTTTTTAAGCACTTGAACTTGGCATGCTTTCCTAACTTGAATGAAAGGCCCATCAGTTTTGGTTTCAGATAGATTGCAATGCACTTCCACTTCAGATGTACCTTTATCTTTTTCTGTCATTAATGAAATCAACAAAACCTCTAAATTACAGCCTCAATAAATCTGACCTTTCCATGCAACATCATGCACACCTCAGGTCCTGTGTTGTGGCACTGAGTAATAACACTGAGCAAAGGTCTGTTCCCTTTGCTCATCACAGCTATATGTGCTTAACTAAGCAATTCATTCAGGAATGTTGTATTGTGATGCATGTTCAAGTGGCAGGAATTTTCTGTCATTTTTGTGCCAGTTTCTGAATACTGTAGAATGAAAAATTTAAAAATATTTTAAAAATTTAAGAATTGGAAGTGGTCATGAAGCTTGTGATGTCACATCTCAGAGATCTTACCACCATAATACAAAAAATCTACCTCTTCTTTTGCAGACCAGGTCATAATTCTATTTCTTCCCTCTCTTCTTTAAACAACTTGCCAAGTGTAAGAAATAATGTAAGTAGTACAGTTAATTTTTGAAAATACAATACAGATTTACAATTTAAGACAGTAAATCTATGTATTTTGGAAAAATCTCAAAAAATAACTGTTTTATAAAAGGAATACTAAAGGCAGAGTGGGAAAGCCAGAAAGTATCAATCAATGACCCCAAAGCTTGCCTCATCTCCACAGAAATGTTAAAATTTTATTGAGAAAAGTAACTTTCTTCTCTGAGATTTGTCCCTACAGTAATGGTAATTTGCCACAATTTCAATGACACTTGTTCTAACCTACTGCCTTAAATAAATTTTGCAGTTAAGAATTGAACAAGGTTCTCCTAACCTAATGGAGCTGTAGGCTGGTAATGCTGGTAATGCAACTTAGTAAAGTCTGTAATAAAGCCAAGTCCATCTTTTCTGCTAACAAAAAGGGAAGGGCACCTCCAAGATGGGGAAAGAGACAAAAGCAGCAGAAATATTTGAAAAGCAATCCGCCAGCAGAACCAAAGCGTCAGACACTGATTAAACAAATACTGGTGCTATGGGCTGGTCAGTCCAGAGAAAGCACTTACTGAGCCAAAGACTGGGGCTAAAAGGAGTTGGAAACCAGGACCAAAAATTCCTTCCTCTCTGTATTCACAGGAACAGAGCTTGATACATTGCACATAAACTGGATGATATCACAAGTAAATGATCTCCATTCTTTTTTTCAGATAGGAAGATTATGCAAAACCTTGATGTTTTGGTTAACTGTGCATGAAAAGCAATTACTCATTGTGTAATAATAAGCACAACCAAATTCCAACTCTAGACTTATATGAAAAGACATCTTATAAGCGAAGAACTACCTAAGTAAGAAAGTTTCATAGATGGGAATGTGACCTATGTAGAAACTTTATGTACAGGGCATCAAGGGTGAAGAGGGAAAAAGAAAGCATAAGAATATAATGAAAAAAAAGGCTTATGTTCTTACAGTGGTGATGGTGTGACAAAATGAAGCAAAGAAATAAAATTATCAAGGTGGTACCCCTGATAAATCCCTGTTATAACATGTAGAAAATACACAAGAAAATCACAAAAGAAGATGTGAGAGAGACTTGACCTGGTAGAGAAAATTGCCCAGGAAGAGAGGCTGTTATTTCAAGTCAACTCAGGTGTCTTCTTTCCTTCACTATACATCCACAAAAAACCTTGTGCTGACACAAAGCAAGCAATGGCAAGGAGTTGCTTATACAGCAAAATGAAAATTTGGGACATTAAGCATCCAGTCAAATCCTGCTATATGTTATGGACACCTCTGCAATCTAGAACAGAGTCTGCATGCAAACATAAACCCTCTAATGTATCCTGGACTGCAAAATAAAGCAACTGAGGCAGAGACTTCCTTACTTTGGCCAACTGTGTTCTGGGAGCAACTCCAGTAAAAAGATTGGTAATTCTCTAGGGAGTGGCAGCTCTGTCACTGTAGCTTTGTGATTCACTGCAAAACTCAGGGCCCTTGAACACGAGAAATGATGAAACTGCATGGAAAATTTCAGTTCTGTTTTGTACCACCCAAGAGGTTTAAAATCTGAGTTTGTTTTTTTCTTTCTCTAGAACAATCTGAAAGTCTTTTAAGTATACCAAGTTGATGTATTCTTAAACAGTCCCTTTCTCTCTTAATGAAAGGACAGGCTTGATGAAGGTCTCTATCTCTTTATCTCATGGGAGTCTATGCAGAAGTTGTATTGCTGAAAAGGGACCGAAATACACATTTTACTAGAATCATATTTCATGATTTGTTGAAAAGAGATGAGTACAGGAAAACAGTAACAAGGCAAAACTGTACCACCAAATAGATCACTACCTTGCAACACTTCATTTGCAAACAGATCAAAACAAGCACTTAAATTCAAGCAGTGGCTCTATTACATTGAATTTAAAATACAAATGAAAGAATGTCCCACCAAAACTTCTAAACCACCACATTTCAAGGTCATAATCAGAATTTACAACATAAGTTTTAAACAAAAAAATATATTTTAAAAAAACCCCTAGAACTGTGTACATATAAGATTTAACTTTTACTCTTCTTTCCTCTTCCTTGGAATTTCATTTCAAGCTTTTCCCCTAACTGTGACTATTAAAACATAATTTAAGACTCTGAAATTCTCAAAGTTCTATGGAAAACTTAAAATTTAAAATGAATTGTAATCTTTCAGAAATCCACCTAATTTTTGCCACAACGAAAATGACAAACATAAGTTTGCTTGTGGGATACCATAAGCTACAAGCTTTTTTCATATTTATATTGCCACCAATTAGAAGTTTGTGTACTACAAGCTAGGTAGACATAGGTGAACTTTATAGATTGTTTCTAGTTACATTGTGAACTATCACATTTTCATCAAACGAGTTAAATTAAAGCACAAGTCTGATAATCTCGTAGGGTAAGGATATGATGACAACTCCTCCTAGTGGAAGCACATCTGACACAACAAAATTCAGAAGCATACAAATTTCCTAAGTATCATGCAAGGTTTTTGCTGGTACTAGCTAGCTCTGCACTTTTTCTACCCTTTACTTAATTAAACTAAGTCTCATCCAACTTTTCAGTACAATAAAAAAAATCTATGGGCTTTTAAGGAAGGTGAAAATAATTTCACTTTAAAGCTTGCTGTTACACTGGTATAACATGGTTTCTACACATAGCTGAGAATCAGATTTCAAATTAATCTAAAGCAATCTTTTACTGCAGGACTATGTGTGTCACCACCATCTCTTAAAACTGTGGGTGAGACTGATGTGATGTAAAGTAACTTACATTTATGGTGAACAATGAAGCTCTGCTGATTTACTGCTGCTGGGAGTGCAGCTCGCCGTGGCTCCTTTTTGTTTCCTCTTTCACTCATACTTTGTTTCGACAGTGCCAGGAATGATTTCCATGTGAATGAGTTCCCTACACTTATCTGAATAGACTACTCTGTTCACCCAATTCCATCTCCAAGGCTCAGACTGTCACAGACATTACACATGCTGTTCAGCCAGAACCTAGAGGAGTGGTTTACCAGAATAGCTCAGAGCAGACAGAGCTAGTAGGAATATGCAGTATCACGTAATATGCTGAACAGCTATCAGTGCTCTAATTCATTTATTTTAGTCCCTGATTTGCTTCATGTTTCCTTGTTCAAATTCTTTTAAGTCCAATATATTTCTGGTGAGATTTTGAGAAGTTGTTGCGAAGGATGTAAGGATATTACATTCTTTGAAAAGAAACCATTAGCATAAATATTGTTGGCAGTCTAGGCACTGGAGGGATACTTCTAACATGGATTTTTATGCCCATCCAACATTTAGCAAATCTGTTGCAGACTACAGAGAAACAAATACAAAACATTACTCAACTTGTATATGCTGTTCCGGCCAATGTTTGTGTAAAGATAAATAGTCTACAAAGTACCCATCAGGAGTTAAATACATACTGACTCAGCAACCACATAGCAGATTTTCATGCCAGACATCTCACAAAAAATGCCACAGACATCAAGCTACTTTATCTTTATGTAAGACTTCAAACTGGGTATTTTTACTTGGTGGGATGTCAATATTATCACCAGTAGCTTACAAGAAACAACTAAGACACTGGTTCATCATTCTTTATATACAGCTTATGGAAGGCATAGACGAACCACCTTGTTTATTTCCCTTACATACAGGAGTGTAACTTTCTCCATTTCATAACATCAACATAGTCTTAATTAGTAAGCCAAAGTTCTAAAACAGAAGCAGCGGTTTTTCACACAATCTTATTCAATTGGGAACATGATGTCACTCATGTCCTGGATAGCAAAAAGATAAATGAGTTTAAAAGATGGTCTATGGAGATAAAACAACAAATAAAAAACTATTGAAAACAAAGACAGACATAATCAAGATCTCTGAAAATTCTTACAGGATGAATTACTAGCAGCTGTGGTAGTAAATATCCCTGTACGCTTACATTCTTACAACACTTCTATAAGCAAAAGTTTGTCCTAGGAAGAGACTTCTGGTCCATTCATGCAAATGTTCTTGCATTGCACACAGAATGCAGATGTGGCACAAAGCTGCTCCACAAGTACAAATTAGTTCAAACAATTCTGAAGTGTCACTTTGCTCTTGCAGATTTTAACAGTACTTGGCCCAGTGCATGGGCAGAATCCTATCCCTACAGCCAGATTTGTCATTGTACATTCTCCTGCCATTGGTCTAAAGTTAAAATGAATCTACTGTGTATGTTTTCTGATTCCCAGAAATGGCAAATGTTTGTGCTTAATGCAGGTGATATGACAGCAATCTGGTGATCAAGTATTAATGAACCCAGCAGGTCACCAGAAAAGACTAGTACAAATCTCCAAATACACTCAGTACAAGCAACTTAGCAGATCTTTTGAAGGCTACAGCTAACTGTAACAGTATTTATGTGATCAGACTCAAATGAATAAATAGAACGAAGATAATCAAACACTTAAATAGAAAAGGTTGGTCACTCCTGTCTAGTAAATCTTTTCTCTTTCTGTGTGTCTGTGTGGTATTTTGTAGCTAGATGGGAGTTCATCCTACCTGCACAAGCAGTGTGTCAGTTCAGTGCTGAAACTGAGCCAGTATTCACTGTTGAAAAGACTCCACAGCTGCTTCTCAGCTTGAACAGCCAGAGCCTATAATGCACCCAGCAGTAACAGACTGTAAATACATACGCCATATAATCAGAAATCTGATTAAAGCTAGCATGCTAAGCTCTCTGTGGGTAGAAGGGATGACGAAAGAAGGGGTTTACATCTGTGATTCTAAGCTAACATTTTACTGTGGACTGATCCAACTTCAACATTCCAGTCCTGCTCCTTTCAATTCCTTAGCCAGATCAACACAGAAGTTCCTCACCTCCATCACACCAAATCTACCATTTGTGTGGTCAGATGCTAAACTGGATACATGAAATGGTCCTATTTTAGTGGAAACACAAAACTGTGCCCCTGCACAGTGGATTTTTATTTTTTTTTTTAAAGTGCAGATCCAGGACCATGGCTTATCGCGAGTTCTATAACTCCTAATTACTGCAGTGGGTTTCCAAAATGTTTTATCATTTAATACATTCCTCTTCAGCTCTTCTATCCTTCAGAATAGGAAGGAAATAGGAGGACTGCCATATTTTTTAATAAGGCTGCTCTGAGACACATAACATCTGAAAAAAATCCTCAATTAAAAAAAATTCTTTTTATTTGCCTTCTGCTGTTTGAAACTTTACAGTTAACTTAGGTCTATCTTTCAAGAAATTCTATAAATTTGTGTTCTACAAATAACACAGTTTATTTTTCTTTAAAGGCTGAGGTATTCACATGACTAATTAACTCTAGGATTTGAGTGCTTTCTAATGTACCAAAATTGATTTGTGATAAAAATCAAACTGGCAGCAGAAATCACAAAAAATTACATCACAGGTGTGTTTGCTAAATCATGATCAACAGACAAATGTGCTCTCAAGTTGTGCTTCATTCTGCACCCACATGGCAGGTTTCGCAGTGTAACAAAAGGAAGGACTATGGTGGCACTTCTCACATACCCCAGTGCTAAATCAATCTTCCTGGGTTAAGATACTGGCAAATGTGGTTTGAGCAAGCCAAGCTGATTTTGCATTGAAACTGATTAGAACAAAAAGTTTAGTTTATCTCAGCTTGGTTTCTCCTTTTCTGTAAGAGTTTAGTAGTCCTGAGCCCTTTTACCCTGCAAGCTGCCTTTGCTCGTGTATATAAAAATTCTTCCTGCTTGGCTGCTCTAAACTCCTGAGCTGTGTAGTTAACAACAGGATTTGTCTTCTCCTTCATACTCTTTGCCTCTCACTCCTCATTAGTCTGGTACTCCAAGCACAAAGTCATGCCTGGTACATTTTCCTATCTATTTATGCACTCATTCTTGTTGACTTTTATTTTACAACAAAGTGATAAGAACTGTTTAGGGGTTAGGAGCAGAACATAACATGCTAGTTGCTACCTCCAAGTTCAAAAAGCTGCATGATAAGCAATAAAAAAAATTAACTTTGAAATTAAAAATAATTTAAATTCAACACCCACAGAAAGTAAAATCACTTGCTGATTTGTTTCTTTTTAATCAACCCATAATTTAAAAGGAAAAGAAAAGTAGTGTATTTCCTGAAGATGATATAGAATATCATCTTAGGAATAGAAACCATAGAATCATTTGTTTGGAAAAGACCTTTAAGATAATCAAGATCAAATAAACTGGTTTATTAAAATAAACTATTGTATTCAATGAGAATGATTCTGTAAGATACTGGGCACAAAGCTGTAAAAAATAAAGTTCTAATATAATTTTTAATTTCAGATTGATGTTTTCTCTGTTTTCTAAATTGAATGTCCTTGTATACATGGCAGTTAGACTTAGAATTCACAACTATGTAAATTGCACGAGACAACTATCAATAAAAAATGTCTAATTATCACTAAAATTTTGGCTAAAAATGGTAATATATGGGAAGCTGCCTTATGGAGAGCTCAGCCATAAAGGAAAAGATGGTCATAACCTCATTGACTTTTTTAGTAAGTCAACCTGTCTGTAAGAGTCAGACAGATCCTTCACTTACATGTGACTCTATATGCAAAAAGCAATAACTTGGTTTGTAGCACACCTTTGGATCCAAACATTTAACAAGTTTAAATGTTAAAATACATGGGTTCCAGTTAGAGAAAATACTAGTAGCAAGTCAGGAATTTCCTTGAATCATTTGAGCTTACATGAAAAATGCTACTAGTCATATTTTTTTAAAAGCAGGGCAAGTCTCATAAACAAAGAGCTACTTTCTTTCTCTTTGAAGATATGGTATAGGCAGTGCCAGGAGTACTACAGACAGATAAAAAGCACCACAGGTAGATAAAACAAAACACTGAGCCAGTCTAAACTTGCAATGCCAATTCAAATTTGTTCAGAGTATTTTTGATTAATTTTGGTAGCAAGCCTAATTCCTTACCAAATCTGTCTACATACCAGTTTTATTGGTATTTCTGCAGATAGCACAAAGGATTTCTTTCCAGTCCCCTCCTGCTTCCCTCCTACTCCGTGATGCAATGTTACTGCATCCAAAGCACAAAGTATCCTTAAATGGAGGCTGGATTCTACTGCTTTCTCAGTCATCCCCACTGAGCTGTCCTTACCTGCTGACTTCTGTTCTGCAGAGCTCCTCCTAACACGGTGCTGTGCACTGACCCTCTTCCTCAGAAGCTCTCCAGCCTTGCCTCACCATATTCTGTAACAATTTGCTCCAAGAACAGCATAAGTGCAGAGACAGGATAATCCACCCTGTTCCAGTGTAGGACACCTTCCAGTAGAACTTTGGTTCTCAAGAGTTTAGAGGAGCTCAGCTGAGGTTCAGAGCAAAGCTGATTGCTTCTGCCAAGCCCTTCATTTGCAGCAATATCTGAACACCTGGTCAGTGACACAGGTGTATCTTAGTTTGGGTTTAAATCCTAATCCATTGCAGCTGAAGCACTGGGCTCCTACCTGTGGTATTACTTTGCCTTTGGTTGTGTTGGCTTTAATCCTGCAATTACCAGATAAACTCATGATAAATTTTATAGTGTATCATGTGCAACCTGAAAGGAGAGCTTCAGTGCTTTTATGTGTTGGAGTTTAACTTATTAAATGTTTCCTCTGCCTGAAGCTTTATGTATTCACATTAGAAGGGCAAAAGACAAAGATGGCTTAGTGACAACTCTCTGCAGAATTAACAGCAGATCTTCCTTGATATATTTGCCTTCATTTAATACCCCACCTATTTCAAAGACATTCTCAGTGTTTACAATACAGAACTAAATCTGCATGCAAAAATAACACAGACTTGTGTTTTACATCAGCAGTTGTATTCCACAGAATGGAACTAAACCAGAACCAGCTCATCTCCTGTCCTGGAGGGCTTGCTCAATAGCAGCCTTTCCAGGCTTGCTGCAGAAGAGAGGCTGATCTCTGCTGGAACAGGAGGGTAGGCAAGTTTCAAGACTGACAGCACTGTACTGTAAAACCTGCACTTTATTAGCACATGTACCTATGTTAATTTTAAAAGTCACACTGATAAATCTAGACATTTGAGGAAGGAAGTGCACCAGTCTGTAACACAGTGGTCATTGTACTGAAGTACTATAGTTGAGAGAACTCTGTTAAAGTCTCTCAAGTACTTTAAGCTACAATATGAAGAAATATCCTCGTGATACTTAACATTATATGGAAATGTTCTGCTCTCAGTTCTAATGACATGGCTGGGCATGGATGTACAGGACTTGCACACAGAAAACAGTGGAACCCATCAAGAGCAATGCATTTATTGATGGTCCCCAAACTTCATAAGCAAAGTAACATGATTAGTTTCCTAGACCATTTTTGCTAATGCTGATACTTTAAAATTTTATTGCAGTTTTTTGGAAGTTGTTCTCTGTCTTGGTATAACTGAACAACTCTATTTTATCCTGCTCCTCAAGTAATCTTGTCCTTTAACTTTTCACTTTTCCTCTTAGAGTTTCATGGACTCACTTCTAGAGAATCCTTCTAATAGTATTTTCAAAAAGTAGGAAATAAACTCGGTATTAATAAGAAAGGCACAGACAGATAAACATGAGGTGCACTAAAGAGGAAGAAAAGTAGTGGCTAAAACCAGTCAGATGAAAAGACATCAAGAAAATTTTAAGTTGAATTAAGTAGGGAGAGTAAAGAGAATGGAGAACAGGAATCTCAAACAGACCAAAATAAATGTTGAAAGCCTGCAGTAAAACATGATTAGAGAAAAAACTGACACGTGAGAATGACTAAAATTTTCCTTGTTTGTTTTTTTTCCTTAGTGTTACATGAGCAATAGTGCAGTTTCACTAGTGGAAGAGTCTGTAAACATGTTAATAGCTCTAGAAGTAGATCAAGAGTTGCCTAGATAATAGGTTTCTATTTTCTAAGTACATAATTTTTTTCTCCATTAATAAGAAAAAAATCCATAGTTGAATTGCATCAGTTGGTATGTTGTCTTCTGGCTGAATTCCTGTTAAGTGATGCTGTCCTCAAGGCATTTTTTCTTAATAGCTTTATTTTGGCAAGTCTTAAGGGAAAATTAACAGCAGAGGTATGCAATTTGAAAAAAATTGTTAATATTCAGAGAAGTTGTAGGGTAAGAAAAAAACCACTAATATTGGGGAATTGTAATGAAAAAAAATCCCAAATTATCTCATAGTAATTTCCTTAACTTGGGTATCAAGACAGACATATTTAATAATAGTATTTTTCTTCTTAAATAGTATCTGCCTGCATACAAAGTGAGTTTTTTTTTTTTTTTTTGTAAAAACCAAACTGAACCACAAACTCCCCACGCCCCAATAAACCCAACCAAAACAATACACAGTGCTTTTTAGTCTACTACAGCTTTTATGTCAGTGCTATGACAAGGTCTCAGCTGGCCCTAATTTCAACTGTTTGAGACAAGGACACTACAACAAGAGACAAACCAAACTGAAAAAAAGTGTATGGAGGAAGTGAAATAAAGTTACTCAAAAGAAAGGTATTTTTTCTCATTCTTAGATATAATATGTTCATGATGGAGAGCTTCAGAAGCAGAAGCATACAATATCCTGTAAATCTTAGTCACTCTTCAAAATCATCATTAGGCTCTATGGCTGAGAAAATAGTTATGCAGCAGGGAACTGCTACAGCAAGCTTAATGATGGGGGGATTAGAGTTGAAAGTGAGAGCACTAGACATTCTTTTCTAGCAAAATAGTTCAAATCCCAAGTGAGACAGTAGGATAAATGAGCCAGAGGGCCTCCATTCATTCTCCAGCAAACGGCACATCACAAAAGATCCATACATTATGCCAGGAAAATACTCAGCAAGAATGAGAAGCCTTGGAAACAGAAATTCTTGACTTAGAGTCTGGTTGAAGGTCACTGCTCTAACACTGCACAGTTCACATATTTGCATTTGACATATTGATATGTAAAGGAATTTCTGAGTTGTTTATGTTCTTTTAGTTCTGTAAATGATCCAAAGATTGAGAAAAATATTAATCTTTTCAACTTCATAGGCTGGTGTAAGGGGACTAAAAGAAATGCTTCACATTATTGAAGGAGCTACTAAAACTATACAGACAAACTCTTTCATCATTTCTGTATAAAGGAAAACAGAGTCAGATTTAAAGTTTTGGGTTTCACACCAGAGCTTCACTATAAATTAATAAGCCTACATCCAATTTGTTTGTTAAGATCCTGTTTAATGGTTTCAGAAAATTCCTGTTAGCTAATTAAACACGATGAACTGATGTTTACTGATTTGCTAGCCCCCTGCTTGACTTCAAAATAAATCAATGCTACATTGATTTTTTTATTATTCCATGATGCTTAAATCAAATGAGATTAGACACAGTTAAAAAAGCAGCACTAATCTGAAAACACTACTCAATCAAATAAAGTGACAGGCCTTTCATTAAAAATATACAGAAAAGACTCCAACAGTGACTAGATTATTTTCCTTTTTTTTCAGAAACCCTTTTGTATGACAAAGAGTACTTAGCCTGGCATCTCATTATTATTCAAATCATATAATCCATTGCAAAGGATTCTGCAATCCTTGCACAGTGTGTAAGCGCCATTTACTGCAGGAACCAATAATGCACTGAGATGTGGAACTTCAGTGCAACAAATCAGATGTGTGAGTGCCCAAACACTGGCACTGCTGATTGCAATCAGCTGCTGGGACACATAGAAAAAGTTATAGGCATAAATTAATGGCTGTTTTTCAGAAGCTTAGATTAGCAGGTTGCTGTTTGACTCAGTTTATTACTGCATGTGGCCAAAGAGGAGGACACAAATAAGCATTTGCTGTTTTACAAACACTTGACTGAATGCACATGCACACAGCAGACACAGATGTGATCCATCCACCATTACAATGACTGTGAACTGCTGAGTGATTTTCTGGGACTCCAACTGGACAAGTGCTGTCTGAGAGTATTCTTTAGCAGATACATGTATCTGTCTCTAGCTGGTTGGTGAACTGCACCCAACTCCAGAAATCCAGGGTGGTGATTCTGCAGTAGGGACTCTAAGGTATGGCATGCTTCATCTTCTGAAAGCAAAACCCACTTAAAAATATGCAGTTCAGAGTATCTTATAATTTCACCATCCAAAACAACAAAGGCACAACATCTCATTTCTTGAAATCAAATTTCTAACCTCATGAAGCACACCTGCCTCTATCAATAGTACTTGCACTTTGGTTCTTCTTGTTGCAGCACACTGGCTGCAAGACTGAGGAAATGAGCTTGAAGTGTAGGACACACATGGATCCTTAAAGCTTCAGCTCAGACAAAAACTCACCTAAATAAGGGAATGGTTAAATTAATTGCACCATGAGGGTCTTGCTCATAAATGATTAATGCATTTCAAAGTTCTTACTGTCTTCCTCCTTTGCTGATAGCATGGCACACAGAAATAGAAACCAGTCTCTGACCCCTGCACACAGAACTAAAGCCAGCACAAGCAAGAGAAGAACATGACATAAATTACATAAATTGCTGTTGTAGCTAAGTTTATTTGCATACTGAAAAATCTTTCTTTGATGGGGCCAGCTGCTAGTGAGAAGAATGTGTTTGGTGTCATTCTAAGGACACCTAGAAAGAGGGGTATTCTGACATTACAGTATCACACAGGTGAATATGCAAACAAGAAAAGGCTGGGAGAGATCAAAACAACCATGTTTAGAAAAAGTATATTATGTATGTAACACTATTTTACCAGCATTTCAGCACCTCTTGTGTTGACTGGTGTTCAGAGTTAAAATTCTGAGAAAAAATCCACTCTAACTTTACCAACTGTGAAGACACTCCTCAAGTACATAAACAAAGAATCTTACTATTCTAAAGCACAAACTCTTTTAAAACCAAGAAATATGCCAAGGAACTAGAACCCAATCCATGTAATTCAATAGCAAGAAACTTCTGTCTGAATATCTACAAAACCCTTGTGGTTTTGATAGTTTGATGAAAGAGTTGCTTCTTAAATAGCTCTTTAAATCATATATCCTTAAAGGTTCTTTGTTTTCAGTTATGTATTACCCTAAAATTAATTTTTTACCTAGGTAATATTGAAATGAAACTCTCCTTTTCCTAGGTATCATCCCTCACAAAGAAGTTGGTGCTTGTGCCATGACTGCAACATTTTTCCAAGAGCTGAAACAAGTACAGTCATGTGCACTGAGCTGTGAGCAGTGCTGCTGTGAGGGAGGAGAGCAGACATTCCCCTGCTGGCTATTACAGCTGCTGTTTTCCCCAGCCTTTTCTGCCATCCTCCAGCAGTATTAGATCACAGACATTTACATGCAAACTTCTCTATGTAACACATTTCAAATTTTTTCAATCCCTGTGATTGCATCTTTTTATTTAATAGTTAAGCTGACATAAACCTATCAATTTCAAAGTAAAAATGTTTCTAATATATCCCTGTATTTTCCCTCAGGATTCTCCCTTATTTTTTCAAAGTCAGCTGAAAAGATATGTGAAAATCAGGTTAATTTTGTCTTCAAAATAATTTAGATTGATAAATTCACAAAAAAAAAAAAAAAAAGCCAATTCATAACTCTGAAAAAATAAAATTGCCCTGAAGATAATGCAACATGAAAAGAAAGTTTCCTTGTATTACTTAACTTGAAAATAGTTGACACATAAAAATTTTATAAAAATATAAACATCCAAAATATTATAAATGTTTCTCCCTCAAAGTATTACAACATTACAATAAATGCTTTAATCTAATTCTCTTTGGATTTTACAATACCCCTCACTATTATATATTCACAGTTACTTTAATTCAGAATTTAAAAAATCACTACTGAGCAATAGTTATCACAATTAAGATCCAAAATTAAAATCTTTTCAGGTTTAAAACCCACAAAAAGTTGATTTGGAAACATCTGCTAACACAATCATTTGTTACTAACACCAAGCACTGTTTCTAACAGTAAGACTGTACAGGTTAATAAATAGACATACAACAGTTCTTACCATAGCAGGAGGCTGTCATGGTCTACTGTGAGCTCTTAAAATGCAAAAGCTTCTTGACAAAAGACACACCTTGAGGAGTTCCGTGCCCAATCAGCACTCAGACCTGCCCAGGAGACAGCAGCTGATGAATCACAGGGACGATAACTGAGCAGAGAGGTTTTTCCCCCTAAATCAAGGAGAAGTTGAATACTGTGTTGAGTAAACTTATTCGCACTTTAATTTTAATTACTATTTTTACTTTTCTACTAGGTGAAAAATGTGCCATCTATTTGCCAATGAGCCATTATGAAATACAGAAGTTCCTACTTTCAGCCCAGAGTTTTGCAGGCTACTTCTTAAAAAAATATCTTATTAAAAATTATTGTAAAAAAGTTTATTTATAAGCTGGAAGAAAGAAGAAAATCCAAATATCACCACCCCCCTTGCTCCTAACAAAAGGACAAGCTCAAAAACACCCTCCAACAGTCCAGAGTTCAGCAAACGAATAGGGAGGTAAACTTATCTATTCCAGGCATCACACTATATTTTATAATGTATTAGTAGTAGTAGTAGCATTAATGATGATAATGAAAATGATGATGATGATGATGATGATATGGAAGTTACTAAAAGTTCCAGTTAGGATCACTGCCCACCCACTCAGGCTGTATATCTGCCCTGGAAACATTGGTACTCTCGAAACCTAGACGTGTGACTGCATCACGGTGCGGTGCTTTCCCCAGGGGTTGTTTGCTCCCAGAGCACTGACACTGCCTGATCAGTGACGGCCACAGGAGGCGCAGGCCGGGGCTGTGCTGATGCAGAGCTGGTGCTCAGGCTCTGCTGGGACATCTCCTGTGGCCGCAGGACACAGCTCAGGCTCTGCTGGGACAGCTCCCGTGGCCGCAGGACACAGCTCAGGCTCTGCTGGGACATCTCCTGTGGCCGCAGGACACAGCTCAGGCTCTGCTGGGACATCTCCTGTGGCCGCAGGACACAGCTCAGGCTCTGCTGGGACATCTCCCGTGGCCGCAGGACACAGCCAGCTGGAGGAGAGGGGTCCACACGGGGCTCTCACTCCACACCGCTCATTGCACTGACTGTGTGTCCTTGTCTTCATCTAATAGTGCAACAAACAGCCACTAAGTGAAATGTTTGACAGTGGACATGAGAAATAGAATTGCCTTAAGAAAATCCTATAAGAGCTCAAACCAAAATGTCAGATGCCCTTTCCCTGGACACAATCTGCCCAGTGTGCTGAGCTCTGTTTTGGGACTTGTTCAATACTACACAACTCAGCATCTGGAAGGAAATAAAACTACCTACACTATCCTTTTCCTTTACAGTGTTAGCCACAACAAATGGCATTTTAAGCAATATTTTATAATCTGTCTTGCGTAGTATGACCTTAACAAACCCATATCTCAGTATGCAAATCAACAGGTCACTAATTTGCTTTTAGATATAACACAAAGGAAGAGAGGTATCACATCAGAAGTGTTAAAATTCATGAGCTGAAAATGAATGATTCTGCCATTTATGTAAGTATATTAAAGTTAAACTGTATATGGCTTGCACTTGTAAATTCCCACGTCAGATGTATGTCACACAAGCTTTGCTAACAGAGAGACAGAAAACAATCTGAATTTCTGATTTTATGAAGAAGGAAATAAATACACCTGGGGAACTGATTTCATCATGTTCTATCATGTTTGAGCTGCACACTCACTCTAAACCTATTCTACACTGAAGAAGTGAAGACCCTGAAAAAACAATCTCTACCCAAAGCAACCCCTTAACAAAGTTTTATTAGCAACCATTTTGGTTGCTAATGTGAGACCTCATTCTCCATGATCCAGGTCCTTATGTTACCCCTTTGCCCCTTCTTTTTTTCACTTACACTCTCAGATTTTCTAAGGATTCTAAAGCAACTTCTCTACCAGATTCCATTATTGCATTTTAACCCAGTGTTAAAGTTACTTGTCCAGCCTGCCTAGAGATACAATTTCTCACACTTTCACCAAATGCTATTTCACTCTTTCTCATTTTTATTGGTAACATAAAACACACATCTATGTCTAGTAGATAACTGCTTTGCTGTCAAACAAACAAACAAACAAACAAACAAAAAAGCACAGTCAAAAAGCATAAGGCCTCTATGTAACAAATACCAATTACATAGCAATTAATACCAAATAGAAAAAGGGCCTATTTCCCTTCCAAACTGCCTGTGAATAATCTTATTAGTCCTTGAAGGTAAATTAAGAAGCCATATTCCCCTTTTTAGACACAAAGGAGTATCTTGTCATCACAGCACTAACAAAAGCAAGTGATAATTTTTGTAGGAAGTTTATAGAAAAAGGCCACTTGTATTGAAATCTGATTGAAATGTCCCTGACCCACCATGTGGGTGTAAATGTCTCCCCTAATCTCTGTCATTTTGGATGAGAGCTGGGATGGTATTTCTTTTGGCTCTTTGATACTATTTTCCTGGATTCCAAACCCTAGTGATTGCAAACTCAGGTATTTACAAAATTAACTACAGTCATATATTGTAATAACAACAACAAACAACAACAACAACACATTATCTCTGTGGAGAGTGTGGTAAAAAATAAGGGGTCTTGTTAGCAGTGATTCCTATGATTTCCAGACATCACTGACTGTGGAAGCTGCTTGTTTCACTTCACTGCAGGAATGACTGGTACCTATTACTAATTTGAATAAACCAAGATACACCTCTATAAAAGTATATCACGATTCTGAACACAGGAAATTAATTTTGTGTGTTAAGTCAATGCTTACTGCCTGCCAGCAGTTTGGAAATGAAAGTAAACCCCTAGAAGAACAAAGGACATTCTTTTACTTCAATGCTAGAATTGAAGAAAATTCACTGCTGATTTAGAGTGGCAGAGCTAACGCTGCACATTCATCACAAAGGAGCCTTTTGTCTGCTCTGTCTGCACAGAAGACTCTTTGATGTGCAGCTTTTTGTTTCTTCATACTGTAACTTCTGCTGGGTGATAAGTTGCATTAACTTCAATGACTGGTTTTATGAGACAAAAATTGGAAGGAGAATATGGAGCAAAGACTATGCAAGGATTAGCTATAAAAATCACTTGCTAGTTCAGTGTGCTTCCACTATGGCTGTTAAAAGAGAGAAAAAGTTCTACTGATAGATTACAAAAGTGGAGTCTGAGCTTGTGTTCTGCTTTGGCCTTAGTGCAAGATTGCAACATGGCATTCACTTACACAATATCTAAATGACTTCCAAAACAAATCTGCTGTGGTTACAGACACAAAGCTCCTTTTTTTTACATTTGTCAGTCTCGAAGCACCGATCAAACCAATATTAGAGCATACCCAGTATAAGAGGCAGCTGCCTCTTCACGCAGTCATTTCAACAGAGATTCTCAAGGACAAAGTTTAATGTACGTGGTGTATGAACTAACTTTGCTTTTACACTTTCCTTTCATACATCTCTTATCTTCAACACATGGTAAATTAAGTCTTCCAGCTGTAATACAAATTAGCCAGACTTTAATTGGCCAGTATGATGGTAAATCTGGGTCAAATAATGAGCATAGGCTATTGCAACTAGCAATAAATTTGGCAGATCAACAGTTCTGAAAATAGTAATCTATCTGCATTACAGAATCACACTCATTATACAATTTTATGGATGGAAAATAAGAAAAAGAAGATTTGAGTAGGACTCCAGATAGCTAAGTCAGAGCTGAGCTGGCTCTGCTAGGGACTGGAAGAGATATTTGACTAAATCATTTAACCATGAGTCAGTCTACCTACAACTGGAATTCTGCAATCAATCTTCTTTTATGAAACCATTTGATACCATCAAATTGAATTTTAAAAGGCTAGCAATTACTAACAAAGTAATAACTGATGTATACATTTCAGGTAGCTGCTATTCTATTTCTAATGACATCTTAGTTTTCCAACTGTGCACAAACCTCAAATTCCTTCTGCTTTTTCTGTTCATCTCTCCTTTTTTTTTCCTGATGGTACAAAGCCTTCTGCCACAGCTCCTTTTCCTCAGTTAGCTCCTGTGCATCCCTGATCTACACTCTAGTAGCAATTATATCAGAAAAAAGCCCTGTGGTCTTCTCTTACTATAGAAATAATTTCAGATTTCTACCTGTGTACAAGAGAATGCTCATTTTCACAAGAAGTCACTCTGATCTTTCTGCAATTTGTGAAATTGGAAGAGATCTGTTTCCCTTTTGGTAGATAGCATGCAGGGGTACAAGAGGCCCAAGACAGCAGTGATGTCCTTCTAGTGACACTTTTTGTTCAAAGGACACAGAGAATCCACAGGCAACTCCTTTGTAGCAGAGGTGCTCGATGACCTTCCTTGTCCACTGTGTGTGTGAACCAAGAGCTGCTGAGCATCTCCTCTGCACAACTGTGCCTGTGCAGGGTCTGCTGCTCAGTCACACCCTTCACACTTGGGGTGAAAGAGCAGGAGTGAGAAAGGTGAAGAATGTGCTCAAACAGTTAAAAGGTTATGGATACTGACTGAAGAGTTGTCAATTCCACAGAAATATTATGGAGCTAAAGTCCTGCAGCTGGATATCACCCTAAAAGAAAATGTGAATTGCTTGCCTTGCCATGCTTCAGGGCCAAGACAAACCCAGGGTTAGAATTTGGGAATTCTGCCAGGATGAAAAAACCAGATCAAATTAACAACAGAAAACACTGAAAACATTGAAATTGTCTTGAAACAGACTCCCATCTCTCTGTAAATCAGATGTACTCCACTTTTGGCCAGAGGCACTAGCTAGGACTTCTCCAAACGTCCTGTTGCAGTGCTCTGAGAAGTGCCATGTGACTGCTCAGGTTTGGCACTGGCAGGGAGCACTCTTGCAGTAAATGCCTTTGCAGCACCTGATCTGTTAGTAGAACTACACAGAATTAACGTTATAACCCCCTGGAGAGATGATTTGGCATAACTGATCATGTGTCCCCAGCTTCTCAAAGGCAATGCTCTTGGAATTTCTCCTGTCTACCCAAACATATTCAAGAGGGCAGAACATGCATTAGGCCAATAACAGCCATAAATAAGAGAATTGGAAGAGGTTAACAGCTTCCTGCTGGCAGCCTGACAAACAAACTATCCAATACCCTGACAGTCACATGGCAATTACAGCCTTCCCTGAGGAAAAGGCAGAGATGCAGAAGCATCTACAATGCAGAGAATTTATCTGCATGTTAAGAAAATAAAATTTTAAAAAATGAATCAAATTGTCAATTACCAAAAGAAACCTCCCTGAAACAGTTCTTTCCAGTATCCTCAGACCTTGTACATCCCAGCATTTTTTCCTGCCAGTTTGAAGAGTGCTTTCTCTTGCTGCACTACACAGATGAATCATTAGAGCAGTAGGGTTGTAATAATCCTCCCTGAAATGTAGAGATGGTGAAGGGTCCCATTTAGGTAATCTATACATTACAGCCTTCTCTGACCTCTTGCAAAAAGTGTATTAATCACACTTGTTTTTAGAGAAAGGTGGTGGTACTCCCAACAAACATCTCTGGAAGCCCTACAAATTTGGAAATTGCCATTAAAATTCATTTTAAAGCTCAAATCTTACCAAAAGTACTTGGATATACAGTACATAGCACTACAGCACATTAACAGAAGTTAATGTTAAAAACCATGTTGTAAAAATGATTCACAGATGACTTTAATTTCATAAATAATGATGTCTAGATTTATTTTAATCAATAGAAGACTGCTATAGGATGATAATAATTTTTGCCTCCATTGATTCATTTCCTGTCTTGTGTCAACGTATTCCTACCTCAGTTTCTCCTCCCTTTAAAAAATATCAAAATAGCTCAGCAAAATTTCTCTGAGTGCTGGTAACTAAGCTCAGCACAACTCTATTCCAAGTAACTTCTGCTCCTTGATAAAGAACATGAAGTTGAAGAGGAGCTGAAATGAAAGCCAGCTTGCAACAGAAGTGGACTTCAGACAGTCCCAGAAGAGGGAAAGTCCAAAGGACCGACCTGGATACACACGGCAGCAAAGGTTAAGGAGATCGGCGGTTTTTGCCACTGAGCACATTCCGTGAGATCATGACCCGGGAGCCGCCCTGTTTCTCGTGCAGTAGCTCCATCTGCTGTCCAAACGCAAAGGGGGACTTGGCACCGGCACTACATCTACAGAATAAAAAAGCAAAACGACTTGAATATTTTGAAAAGTTTCTGGAAAAACTCCGAACGTTTCCCGCAGTGTTCCCGCATGAATGGAACCAGCCTTTTCTACCTTTATAAACCAACTATCCACAACGAAAATACAAGAGTCTCAGAACCAGTCTTGTGACAAAAAAGAATGGTTCTTCACCATCTGCAGCCACTCAGTGCCATGCTGTCCGAAGGTGCCACGCCACCAGATCACACTGGTGAGGCACCAACATTCACTGCACCCCACAATGAGCACACCCAGGTGTCCACAAACTACAAGATGCTTACAGTGATTCTTAGTTACTTACAAGAGGTTTATTTGAATTGCACAAACATAAATTTAAGCTTATTCTGAAGATCAACTCAGTTCTTAAAAACAAGACTTCTGTTTCTTTTCTGCAGTACAGGGCTTTAAGGAGTCAAACTTTCCAGATTTGCATTCCTTTACCAGGAGCACTATGAAGAGGTCTGTCCATAACAGAAAAATTGTGGCTGTGGCAAGACCCAGAGCTGGCAAATTCGACCAGATGTGCTCCGAATCTTGTACAGCTTAGTGATTCTTGGGTTGTTTACAAATGTTCTGGGTCAACAACAGTCTCTTAGCTTGGGGGTTGTACCCCCAGTTTGGTACTTGCTGTAACAGCTGAACCCTTCCAGCAAGCTCCTTTCTGGGCAGCATTGCAGGAGCTATTGGGTCACCAGGCAGCTCAGGAGCTGCGGCTCAGTGCTGGCCACGGGCACGGCAGCAGCCGGCTCCCTGGGAAGCACAGCAGGCCCTGCCGGAGTCACCGCGGTTATTCATTACACGCGCTATCTCAGCCCCGGCTGCAATACCTCAGCGATTGTGGATCCGAGCGTTTATTTTCCATCGGTGTGATTAGCTTCCTTGTTCCCTAGATTTTAGGGCGTGCTTAGTTATATGTTTTTCTCCACTCTTATGGGTAACTGTACTTTTAAATTACGATGAAGTGCAGCACGAGAGTGTCAAAGTTTCACTGCACAGGCCTCGCTGCCCGGGGCCCTCCCGGGGCCGGCAGCCCCGCGCCCCTCCCCGAGCAGCAGGCCACAGGCTGCGCTTGCGAGGCTAAAGAAAGAATACCTCCTACTCTTGTCTCTTGGGGTTTCTATTATGCCTATTCATTATTAAAAATATGGTATCACAGACTTGTTTCAGGCTAGAATTACAGCTTTAAAGGAAAAATCTTCTCTTTCAGAATCCATGGGGGAGGGTGGTGCTACTGAGTATTTACGGACGTCTGGAGGAAGAGTTCCTCAATACAAGGCCAATTGTGGGTTATAATTATATCCCTCGAGCATAAGGATCAGTACTGGAAATGCCAAAGTGGGATGCCGACAAATATTTTATAGTGATTACTGATGAAGTCGGTCTTCCATAAGAAATAAGGACGCAGCCTGGTGGCGAGCGCTGCTCAGGAAGCCGTGGGCCCCACCCGGGCTGCGGGCAGCGCTCAGGCAGCACTCAGGGGCTGCCGCGGGACTCGTTTGCGCAGCACCGTGTACGAATAACCCTGCTCATGCTGCCTAGGAAAAATAAAACTGAAAAAAAAGACGAAAACAGCCGAAGCATTCGGGGCTAGCGCGTGACGGCGCGCGCAGGCTCTATTGACGGGGTGAGAAGATTCCAACAGGTGGCTCCGTGGCGCAATGGATAGCGCATTGGACTTCTAGAGGGTTTGAAGGGATTCAAAGGTTCCGGGTTCGAGTCCCGGCGGAGTCGTGTCTTCTCTTTTTCTATTTTATTTATTTTTTTAAAAATACATTTCCCCCGCCCCCTACGCCTTTTGGGCGGAAATCTTTCCCGGGGCTCCCCTGTCCCTTACCTCACGGCCGCAGGTATCCGGTTCGCCGGCCTGGCCCTTCTCCCGTCAGCGAGGCTCTCCGGGCCCGCCTCCCGCCGTGCCTGGCGGCTTTGGGAACGCTGGAAGCGGGCGGCGACAGCCGCCATCGACCGGACCTGCCGTGTCCGCTCGGCCCGGCGACACGAACCTTCCTCACCGGCAGCGAGAAGGCGGAGCAGGAGAAGGGCTCTGCTCTCCTTCCCCTGCCGCCCTCGGGCTGAGGGAAAAGGGCTCTGCTCTCCTTCCCCTGCCGCCCTCGGGCTGAGGGAAAAGGGCTCTGCTCTCCTTCCCCTGCCGCCCTCGGGCTGAGGGAAAAGGGCTCCGCTCCTGCTCCCCTGGCCCGAGCTTCGCCACAGCGGTCCGAACCGACAACCAGCCCTGTGGGGCCGCTACGCTTCCAGAACTGTCTGCGAAAGTAATTTTACTTAAAAACCCAAGACTTCGTCTTTCCTGGAGGCAGTTCAGTTACGATGGGTCACTGTGATACATTTCTGGTTAGTTTCAAATAACAAGTCCACAAACTGCACAAACCAGAATTAACACAATATTTTCTGACTTACCGACAGAAGATTAAGAACCATTTTAATTACAGCAATCAAACTGCTGTAAATAAAACAAAACAGTAGCAGCAATAAACAAAGCACCTTGATCTTGCTCAGAATGGAATAAATTGATCTGATTCATTATTCCTGAGTTACTAAATTTGTGGGGTTTTCTTGATAAATTATTTTTAATTCTGCAGGTGTGACTTTTCCAACTGCAATTCTGCTTATTTAAAAGCAATAAAGGAAAATCGGAAAATGAACCACGCCATCAGGCACATTAACCATCAGTCAGTAAAGGTGCAATTACAAATTAGCACCAATGTTTCTGCCATTAAAAGACAATACTACTCACAATTGATAGGGAGAGCTTCATTAAAGTTTTTATGTTTCCAGAGTAATCTAATACCACAGGCAATCACATGGTGCATTTGGGTTTTAATCTCTCCAGCACCTTCACCTTTATGTCAATTTCAAAGCCCGTCTGTATGTTTTAAGGCAAACTGGAGGTTAAGGGAAGGTGCTCTGGTCAGTGCCACATCTGACAGGCTGAGGCACCAGCTCAGGCCAAGCCAGCCAACACAACCTGTGGGTGCCAGGCTGCAGTCCTGGAACACAGCACATCCCACCCCTCTGCAGCCCTGGGACACAGCACATCCCATCCCTCTGCAGCCTGGGACACAGCACATCCCACCCCTCTGCAGCCTGGGACACAGCACATCCCACCCCTCTGCAGCCCTGGAACACAGCACATCCCACCCTCTGCAGCCCTGGGACACAGCACATCCCACTCTGCAGCCTGGGACACAGCACATCCCACTCTGCAGCCTGGAACACAGCACATCCCACCCTCTGCAGCCTGGGACACAGCACATCCCACCCCTCTGCACACAACACGGGCACTTGCTGGGCACAGGGTGGGGGAAACAGAAGGGATTAGAAGAATCAAAGGACAGGATACAGAGCCCAAGCCAAATCCCCTTGTAGCTATGCTGCATATGAAGTAACTGCTGGAGCTATTGAGCAGCCCAAGCAACAGGCACAGAGTTGTTGCTTGCTGTGTAACACCACAGCTTGCATGTCTGCCTCAAAGTCTTTCAGACTTGCAAGTTGCTTTTGCAAAGTTGCATTTGGAACACCCCAGGATGCAACAGAATGACATCTACTGTGATGCCTTGTTTTCTTCTCAGTGTTCAGTTTACATTTTTTTGTGCCTCCATGTCTCAGCCAGAGAACAAGACACCTAGCTGTTTTTATTGGCTTTTTTATCATTTACTGGAAATTGAGATACTGGCCTAAATGTAATTGCATTAAAATAGCCTGTGCATATTAACTGAGACCTAGGGACAGGTGGTTCTACTTGTATTTGTTTAATATTTCCCAATTAATTCACTTTACTTTGACACCATTCATCTCCAAGCCATGAAGATTTCTTCAGGACTCTAGATTCCTGTCTGTTTCTGGTAGTACAACATTATGGACAATGTTGGAATGATAAAAAACACCCTAAAGGATCTGAGGAAAATTTCTTTCAAGCATCATTTGGTGGTCAATACATACCACAATGCTCATTTCACCATAAATAACTAATCCTTAAAAAAACTAATTCTCAGTAGAAAACTTGATGGTTAAACATTAGTTAAGAACATAGTTAAGCATTCCTTGCTTAAGATCTGCAACCTTTAAGCTTCGGTGTTCTTGTGGCAAGGAAACAACGAACCACTGGTGCTCTGACAGTGACTTCTACATCCTAATCATCCAATCCACCTAAGACAATGTAGTGCCAGTTTAATTTCTTCTATTATTCATCTTTTCTGCTACCTCAGGGCAGTAACCAAGTTACACTAATTGTAACAGCAATAATGAGCAGGTCATTAAAAACCAACCAAACACTGCAGCAGTTCTGACACTCAAGTGATGGTCGTGAACTGTCACTGAAGGGGAACTGAGCCAGTGACATCTGTGGCTCTGCAGTGGCAGCAGAGGCCTTCCAGACTCACTCTATTTGCTCAGCTTGAGCTATTCCAGGTCAGCTAACAGACAATCTGCACAACACACCCTACATAATGGATGCCAATGTTATTTCCAAAAATATCATTAGACAATAATTAAACGGTAAAAATTAATAAAAACAAAATATGATTGTTAAAATCTGAGTTATATTACTTACGTAGTACTTATATTATTTATTAAATAATATGTAATTTGTATCTTCTAAATTATATATATATATATATATATATATTATAATGTATACACACATAAATATAAAAGTATATGTGTAGGCACTGAATTCCAGGACATTCTCTATACCACTATGGTCAGTGTTGAGATAAACCTTTAACAACCAAACCATTTTTCAATACTTTCCATTACAGTTTTGGCCAGCAGCACCTCTGACAAATCAAGGAAAAATATATTCTAGCACACAATATGTGCCAAGATAAATTATGCATATAACTTTAAACTGAATTTACTAATTAATTGATGTGAAGTCTGAAGCCTGAGAAGACCACAATCTGTGAAGCTGAATTTTTTACTCAGATTTAATATGCTTTCATATCATTATCTCTTTACATAAATATTAATCAAAATAAATATCAATTTTAAAATTGAAATGAATTTAAATTGAGATACATGATAATTTGCTAAAGTTTCCTAGCTTTATTCTCACAGCAAAAATTTCCCTAAACCTCAATTTGGATCTCACCTGCAATCTTAAAAGAAACCAAACACAACACCACAACCATAGCATTCTGTAAGAAAGTTTTATAACAAACAAGTTGTTCCAGCTTGGGATTTTTCTTCAATTCTTAATTGTGAAATTTCTTCTTCTTCCGATTCCTCTTCCCTGCTGCAAAAGCTGCTTTTTCACTCATGATCTCCTGATACTTCTTTTTATTATATCTGAACAAAATAGATAATTTACTTTTAAGCACGGCAAAACCAAAGTTCAGGAAAAGATAACATGGACAGTACTCTATGCACATTATTTGCCAAACTGAGTTTCCTCATCTTTTCTGAATCAGTTTCTTTGATTCATACATTTATGCATAAGTAAAGGGAATCAGCAGTTGGATCAATGATAAATGCAGGTAAATTTGCTTTGGAAGTAAATTCTGTTGAATTTTGTAATTAATTTTGGTTGGGGGAGGGAGGGTGTCCTCATTACATATGCAGTCACATTTTGGACAGTTGGCTGAAACACTGCTACTGCTCACAAGGGGAAGACTCGGCCATTTCCACAATACCATGAAGAAACTACAGCCATTTTATAGTGCCTTCTCACCACACTCAGGATAATAAACCTTACTCTACTGCAGATGGACAACTGAGATGAGGTGAATACTCAACAACAAGCAGGGTAATTGCTGAATGTGAGCTCCTCCAACAGACTCTTGTGTACCTGCAGTGATGAGTACCACCGACACTGCACACTGAGTACTGCTGAGGCTTTAAATGCAACACCAAAATCTGACAAATATCTGCACTAATGCTGAAGTATATGATTAAAGCCCTTAATCAGGCACAACATAAATTAATTGATGAAATTTCAAATACATTAATTTTTAAAACTCCTTGCTAATAAATATCTAATAAATCAGGTCAAATCAGAAAGCTACTTAAGAAATAGATGCAGTAAACTTGCCTTCCCAACATTATAGTTAAATTTACAAGTCTGACAAAATTAACTCTATAACCCCAAACCATGCACCACTTCAAAGAAAACATATGAAAGGAGAAGTGAATATTAACATCATGTAATAACCAATATCAAAATGGACCAACAAAATGATCTACTCCAAAAACTGTAAGCTGTGCAGACATTAATGAATCCAATCATAATATTCAGGTAAGCCTGCTGGCACAATTTTGATTCCCATGACAGGTGGCAGGCTGATGTATTTATAAAATGAAATAATATCAACATTCACAGAATTACAGACTGCTCTTTTCTTTCAATTATGCCAAGAAAAAATAATCAGTCTTTAAGAGTGACTGCCAATAGTGATGGCTGAAGTTGGATAAAATCCTTTAATGAAGATTAAATATACATTATCTCATTCTAATTATACCTTAGATAAAGGTTCTTTAGACCTTCTAAACTGCAGTACTATGGAAATGCTAAAAGACTAAAAATTTGTCTTTGAAGTATTAAAAACCACCCTACAAGCTGAATAAAACAAGAAAAGGCTATAGAGTTAAAAATAATCCTCTTTTACGTGGGATATTAGAATTAAAGAACTACTTTTAAATACCTTCTGAACTCTGAATCTGCAAGCAGCTCCTCCACAATTGTTCTCTTCCTCTGCTTCTTAGGGATTCGACTGTGATAAAAGTCTATGGGAGAATCAACTACAGTTCCAACCTAGGAAACAAAAATGAAAACATTCTTACTGTACATGAACAGCAAGATATTGATTATTTTGCCTTTTTTTTTAAATCCCCAGCAACAAGTGTGAAGACACCTATAGAGCAGATGAGAATGACAGCTGCCTAATAGAAGTGCAAAAAGCCAAAATAAATAAGTCATGTTTTGTATGCAGAGTCCCTTTTGGTCTCCTTGCATAGTGCAGAGAGGAAGGCCTGAGCTTTAAGACTGTACATTTTCAATGCTGGACTGCTGTATCAACACTTTAATTCATTAAAGTTCCTAACTTTTAAACATTTTAAACATAAGGGGAAAGGAACCTTTATGACCACCTTAAACCTCTTCCAGTCCTTCCTCCTGGTGATTTTGCTAGATGACTGCACAGCAGCTGTATCAGGGCTGTATCAGGGCTCCACAGCCCTAACACAAGGGCCTCATCCAGAAACACATCCCATTTTCCCAACCAGCATGTCAGTCAGCTCTCATGGCTCAGCTCAGCAGTAAAGATACACACAGTACATGTTTCATGCAGTGAAAATTAACCTGTCTGGAACACTTATGTGGAACACTTCAGTCCAATTTTCTCTAATTTCACAATATATAACACCCTGGACACTTCAGAGTGAAGTGGTAATATTTTGAGAAATGAAAACCTTTCCTCAAGCATGCTAACTATTCAAAGTTTCTGGAGGCCTATTTCTACAGCTTACCCAGTAATTTCTTTATCGATACAAACAATTTCAAAGATGAGAGCTACAAGCAGCAAAAATTTCAGCTTATCACAAAGGCAGCTGTCTCAATTTAAACTGTATTAGCTAGTAAGAAAATAAAAGCCAATTATTTTCTACACACTTGTTTACAAAGGCCAGTACTCCAAAAAAGCAGTGAAAATCTAGTCCCCTGAGGGTTCAAAATATGAATTCAGTAAGATATTTGATCATTTCTATAAGATCAGCCAAAGCTAAAAACATCAACAGCATATATACATATGTAACACAAAGTTAAACAGTTGCAAACTCCAGCCAAGTAATCAAAACACTTTCATAATTAAGATATGAAATTAAATTAATATAGAAGCTACCTACGAAATAGGCATTATTAGGTATCTTTAAACTTCAGCAGTACAATGCCACCTTCTGCTGCTTCCTTACCTGGAAGTACTTGGGCAGACCATCTCTGTCATTCTTCTTATAGAAATGCTTCGGGTCCAATGAAGCTCTCATCTTCAAAACTTTCAGATCATTTTTCAGTTCACTTGTGATTTCTGGGGCTTTCATACCAAACCAGCCATCACCTGTTGTTTTCTCTCGCTCTGCCTAGGATGCAATACCAAGAACAATGAATTTGCATTCAGTAACTAGGACGGGACAGAAAAGTGAACTCCTCCCTACAAAAGACAGATAAAGCATTTAGAATGTAAATATGTACCCCTAAAGCACGTATTTTATGATTATTATAAAGGAGGTTATCAGTACTGCATCAATGACAGATTTGTACTGAGCATATAACCATTAACTTCACTATGCTTGTGACTGAAAGGATGACTTTTCACAGGCCAGCTCAAAGAAGACCCTAATAAACTGCAGCTCATCACTCCATTTCCAGGGAGGCCTGGATACGCTCGGGGTCCCAGCACGCAGCTTTTCACCACACCTTGTTTCATTATTTGAGGCATTACCAGCTCTTCACTTACCCTGCGCTGTTTCTTCAGCTGGTGAAGTGACTCCCTGTAGGGTGGGACACATTCCTTTCTTTCAAAGTCTGGAGTTATTACACTCTTCTGCAAGAGCTGTAAGAATTTTTTTGAACATTAGAGAGCCACCTCACTGGTACAAATTTTACTGCTTAACTGTATTTACAGAACCTACTGAAGGACTCATGCAGAATCTAACAAGCATTCTAATGCAATACATGAGCAGTAAGATCTTCAAAACAGAGCACTGGACAACAACAGAAAGCAGCTGACTTGCCCAGGAGGAGGTGAGACAGCAAATCCTCTGGAGTAAAGAGGACTACTGTGGATGAGCCAAAGAAAAGTCTCAACAAAAAGAACACATACCCTTTACTTCAAAGGGTGCTTTTGAAAAAAAACCTGCTAAGTCCATACTAGGGTATAGACTCTTATTTACTGAAATTCATTCTGGCTATGGACTAAATATCTTGTCAGCAGACCTTAAGCTTGTGTATCATTAGGCAAAACTCCAGGTATAATCAACTTTAGTTTATTTTACAAGGTAATGCTAGAATTTGCACTGTTTTTCAGTTTCTGATAAGTCAGGTATATTTAAACTTTCACCATTAAAAGCAAATGTAAAACTACACTGGTCAAAGAGAATGTAAGTTCTCAATGAACCATGAAAATTATACTTCTTTAAAATCAAACAAACCAACCTTCTTAGACTAATATCTCTGTGTTACTATAGTCACAGATAACTCAATAACTGTAAACATGTTACCTGGTCCTTCTTCTTCTTCTGTGGTTCAATTGCACTCGATCTAGGCTTCTGATTTTTTGCATCAAAACTGATATACAGACCTCCAAGCTTCTTGATATTCAAACCAGGGTCTATGCTACTGGAAAGATGTAAACTAAAAAAGAAATAGTTAATAATTAGAACATTGTAACATGCATGCAGCTAAACCTTCTACTGTCCTGAGGAAGATGAACAGAAAAAATATTTTTCTTATTTTTCCCAAATAGGTTCAGTTCTGCAATGATTTTAAGTGTTGTTATCTAGATTATGTAGTTTTGAAATAACAGGTGTAGGAGAATTCATGCCATTATATGAAATAAGACTTATTATTAAAAAAAACCTGTGGAATAACTTCCACAAAATTTTTCATATTAACTCTAATGCTGGACTCTCATCTTATGTATTATCTTCTGTATAACAGAATTCTTAAATTTGCTTAACCTTGTCAGAAGAAGTCATGATTAGCATCCTTTTATATTCTGACAAGCTTGCTAGCTAAAGAGAAAAACCCCAAACATACTGACAGTAAAATTACTATAACTCTTAATAAAAAGTATGAAGAAAACACAATTCATTGCTTTAAACACAAGAAGGGATTTTAGCACCAGCTGGACTACAAGAATTCAAGTAGTATCACTCCACCTAAATTATTCTGATTCCATCCTAGGTTTCACCTGAAGAGTCACCATCCACAGCACAGCAACAACTGACATATAAAATTATATGCAACTATTTAAAAAGCATTATCTAATTAGGCAATGTGTAAGGAATTTGCTGGACCTTTTGTTATCTCCATTCCAACTGGAAAAAAAATTAACAAAACTGTGACCTGAATAACCAATTCAGTCAGCATGATCAGTTTCACATTGTTTTCTAGGCTGAACACATACAAGGCCTCCAGATGCCAAAAAAAATTCAGATTTCTGTTCCTACTATATTCAAAACTGAAAATAATCCCGAAACCTAAATTTATGGACCATATTCATATTTTATAATATGTGCAACACCATTTTCTGCAGCAACATGACATATGTGATAAGACTAGTCCCTTATTTATTCTGCACTTAATGTGCATATTCTTAAATGAAATGCAGATTCTTTAGCTATTCCTAGTAAGATACTTACACATCAACCTTATTTTTCAACAGATCATCATCTTCATCTTTTTCATCTTCATCTATCAATTCCTCTTCATCATCTTCTAAGTCTGATTCTTTAGCTTTTTCACCTCCTTCATGCTCACTTTTAGCATCACTGTCTTGGTCTACATCATCCAGATAATAGTTCTGGCTGGAACTCATGCCAGGCTCAGTATCAATTACAAAAAGACCTTCAACATGCAGTGAACCACTTTTTAAAGATTTTTTGAAGGAAGGAGTTTTCTCATCTGACTTTTTATAACACAGATTCTCATCAACTGTATCTATGTCTGCCACATCACTATTTTCAGAGTCATCACTTTCACTGTTGCTCAGAAACAACGCAAGGGAGTTATTATCACTGCTTGGTTTTTCACTGCTGTGTGATACCTCATTTTCTTCTGTTTGGTTGTCACCAATGTCTACACCAATTTTAAGCATCCTGCTCTTACCAATGCTTTCATTTGTCTGGGCAACAGCGATGTCCATTGATGGGCTGCTCACTGCACTTGCTTGCTTACTCTTCCTTAATTTATCATCACATGAGAAAGACTGCTGTGCATCTGTCTCAGCATCTGCTCTCTCACATTCTGTAATTTTTTTACTTTCATTTGGTGTTACTTGTCCTTGGGATTCTAGGAATTGTTTGGGACTCATGCAGTCTGTCAAAGAAACAGACACATGCTCCAATTTCCCCTTCCTTGCAAGTATTTTACTGTGATCTTCTTGTATTTGGCCACATATTGTATCTGAATGGTCTGTCTCAACAGACTGCGTATTTCTTTTTGTTTTTTTCACAGGTGATTTAGTGTCACTTTGTTTTGTTTTTGTAGGACTGGATGCCACATCATTTAAAATCTCTTCTTTTGCATCTTCACTCCATGTTGCATTAGCACATTTACTTCTAGGTGAACTGGGTTCTTTATTACCATCAATGAGAATGGAAGCATTTTCTGTGTCATTGACAAGTTCTGCACTAGGCCTAGAATCAGAAATTATGATGGGATCAGATTTAACAGTGTCCTCAATTAAATTCTCATCCTCTGAAACACATCTATTTTTTTTCTCGGTCTGCTTAGTATTTTGTGCTTCTGATTTCATTTGCATGCTCCTAGTAATTCGTTTGGGAGTGGCACATGGTTCCACAAGAGAACTCGGGCAACATGATTCTGCATCAGACGTATTTTCACTCTGGGCTTCAGGAACTCTGTGTGGCTGCAATTTTTTACTTTGTCTGCTCCTTGTACTTGTGGGAACATTAAGCATCTGGACACCAGAAACAGCAGAGGAACAAGACTCAGCTTCAGAGACATCATCTTCATCCTGAATCCTACTTAACTTATTTACAAAAGCTGTACTGTCATGTCTTTTTTTGTCAGCAGAATCTGGTTGATAAGGAATTACAATTTGTCGCCTCCGTGTTATTCTTACAAACAAAGGTGTCTGGAGACCGGATACAGAAGAGCAGTTTGATTCTGCTTCTGACACATAACCATCAACTTGTGGCTCAGCAACTGATTGTGCTGATGGGACAACTGTGTTCTCATTCCTAGTGATCTGCATCTCTGAGCTATCACTGACATCTGATTTCATTTCTGCATGTTCCAACTCTTCAAATGGACATTCCTGAATCACCTCTGGCTTACGAGCTGATTTAGTTCTTCTGGTCATCCTCCTAGCCACAGGAGTACTAATTTCAGCAGATCCCACCTAGAAAAGGAGTAAAAAAATATATGGTATTGACAGATAAAATAACTACATAAAAAGAATGCTATAAAAATCGCTAGCAAACTTTTAAAACAAATCTACTTAAACTCACAACATGCATCTCTGTGTAGCCCTACCTATGTGGAGGAAGCCTTAACAAACCATCCCTTGCTTATCTCTACTGTATTTTGGTCAGGGCAGGAGAAGAAACATACACATCCTTTACGAAATATAAACAAGTATCTCCTAATTCCAAAAAGTTCTGTCAAGTTGTCAGGGGAAGCAAATCCAGGAAAAACGTTCAGAAATATTCAAAGACTTCCTCAACTATAAGCCACTAAACACTATCAACTATCAAAATGTGCCCCAAAATGGTGTCCAAAACCAATTTTCGGTCTACGAACTAGCTGGCCTCTCAGCAATCGCAAAACAAGGTATGATCTGCTAAGTATTAAGTGACAGAAACAACGCTAAAACATCTGTCACGCAAATAAAATAAGCCTGCCTTTAACTGCCAAAGCTAAATGGCCTAATGACCTCCGGCGGCTGCAGGCACGGGCACGGCGGGCGCACCGCCACCGCCACCGCCCCTCCGGCCCGCGGCCGCGCTCCGAGCGGAGGCTGCACCGCCCGCCCGCCCCGCTCCCGGCTCCGCTCACCTCCGCAGCACCGGCGGGATCGGCATCGCCATCGCCGGGGCTGCTGCTGCTGCCGCCGCCTGCCCGCGGCCCGGGCTCCCGGCGCCGCGCCGCCGCCCGCCGGGTGTTCACCATGCTGCTGCCGCTGCGCCCGCCCCTTCCTCCCCGCCCTCCTTCCTTCCGTCCTTCCTGCCGCCCGCCCTTCCGGGCCCGCAGCAGGAAGAAGGGTGCGGGCGGCCCCGCGACGCGTGCCACCCGTGGAGTCCCGCGGTGCACGAGTTGGAAGAATGTAAAATGCTGCACCAAAATGCCTACGGGGGTTTCAAATTTTAGTTAGACTTTCAGGTTTCTCATGGAAGGAAATCCCCTCTCACCCATCTTGATGCAAACCACACGAATGAGATAATGTGGTAATTTGATAAAGTGTTATGCTATTGGTGACTCTAGAAATGCCACGTCTTAGAAAGTACTTTTCTACAGCAAGCAAACTATCAGCAGTTTACAGAAAGGAAATAAATCATCCCATTAGAGCAGCCTTTACATGGGGTTAGCACAGTTCCTGTTTTGTAGCATTTCAATATACAAACCTGAGCACACATGCCAAGTCTGGTAAGGTACAGATTTAGTCAAACACACAGAGATTACAGGTAGTGGTTAAATCATAAGCACACAGCACAGAGCTAGTAGGGAAGTTTAAAATTAAACTACGGTAATTTTGAACTCTGATGCACACTGGCCCAACATTAAAAAAGACACTTCATTTTTATTAAGAGAAAAACATCCAAACTTTTATTGATGCATTACTAGTTTCAATTCCCTGTTTGTCTCATTTGTCAAGAGAACTGAAGAAGCTAAGAAAATTTTCTGCTATTTGCCACTACAAAAACAATATCTGAGGACTAAGGTACCTTGAAAAACCTTAATTCATTAAACATAGTGGAATGGATTATAGGAAGCTGACACTCCAGGCACTACCTACAGGCATTCAAATTCCACTTGCTGCCTCTATGAAGAATTTGAAAGACGTTGGTGAAAAGTCATTCCCTTACAGTCCAAATCTCAAAATATGTACAACAAAGTTAATGACTACCACCAGTATGAGGCCATGCCCCTATCTGAAATCAAAATGTAATTTACTGTTTTAGACACTTGGTATCAAAGTTCCTGCTGAACTACAAGTTGAACTTTAGGTATCTACTCTCATTTAAAGGCCAAGGAAAGGAAAAGGCGTTTTTGACAGACGGACTACATTAAACCAAAAGCCTTGCCTCAGCTGCAGCAATCTCTCTGGGGTTAAAAAGCCAATGTGCTAATCTGCTGCTAAGCAGAAAGATACCTAACTTCAGGCTAAGCCTTGCTTCATCTTTTCTGAGTGGCACTCAAGCAACAATTTTCCCAGGCAACCTCACAAGAAGTAATTCATTTTAGTGAACAGCATCAGCATTTCTGTCTATTCTACTTGGCTAATTGCTTGCGTAGTTCACAAGTATCAAAAAAACGAGCCACAGTTGAGAAGGAGACAGGCACAATTTTTGATGAACAGATTTCTTCACTGCTTGTTTTCAAATCTTATTTTAAACATTCACTATTAATACATTTTCTATTTCAAACAGTAAAAATGCCATCACACTTGTGCGAACACTAAATGAAGCATATCGAGGCACAAAGAAGCCAGAAGCAATTCAAGTAACAATCAGAAAGTAATTTGGAAGATGCATTTTCTTCTAAATCATAGGGGTCTTTTCCACTCTATTAAAAATAAACTAATTTTCCCATGCCCGCAAATTAAATAGCTTACTTGACTATATATACATATCAAATAATGAGATAACAGCTTAATTTTTGGGGTATTGAATCATTAAAAAAATGACAATTTTCTATAAAAGCTAGTCCTTGAATGCTTGAAATGTATTCACCAGGTATGATTTAGGAGAAATTTGTTTTTTAAAAAAACAAAAATATATGTTTCTCCATGCTACCTAATGGCAGCTAAAATATAATGTTATATTTTACAGTGAACTGGTCATAAAAAGGAAATTATTTTAAACTGTTACTCTACAGATATCTTCAATTAAAAAAGTCCCAAAATATTTCATATTTTGAATGAACCCATCAATAGTTAAGAAAAATAGTGTTAGAACATTACAGACACTCCTACTGACATCACACTGAATAATTACAACTTTTGGTAGTTCATTATAAATGCTGTAAAAATCTTTCTATGAAAAATGCAATGTTCCCCCATCCCAAAGAAATTTAAACAGCCTTTACAAAAAAAAAACCACCAACAAAAAAACCAGAGTTTTAAGATGCATTTCTTTTAGCTTGTATGATATAGCCTTTGGACTTGATAATTCCTCTGCTTTTAACAATGACTGAATACCGCAGAAGCCATAAAGGAATCCAGTTGTTGGCTTTCATGTTCTGGATGCTTTCCTGGAGAACTTCTTGGAAACTTGCTTCACAAAGTAATTCTGAAGTTAAAAAGGGATATTTGTGCTTAAAACAATATCATGTAAACAGCTGCAAAAAGCAACACTTGGTAAGAAAAGCCTTTTCCAACAGTCAGGATCTTAAGTGGTACCACATACCCCTCAGATCCACTCCTCCAGAATGCATTTAGGATAAAAGCAGCTGAATATAAACCAAATAAATCTCCAGGACACTTTTTTGCAACATTAAGTATTTCTCACAAAACTAACTGAGACTCTGGAATATCAAAATGAGTTGATCAGCAGAGTCATTAGTGGAAGAAAAAGAAAATTAGATTTGAGAAGCTAGCTAGACAAAGCAGAGGTGAGTAAAGCTGAAATCAGCAAAGTACTGAGCATTCAGAGTTACCTCTGCAGTCACTGTAAAGTCAACATTCACAGTATTTCCCATAAGGGAGCTCATAATAACCATAAGCCCAGAAAGCCTTAAGAAAAATGGGCTTAAATGCCACAAAACAAAACAAAAGAAGGCAAGTACAAATCCTCCTAGTTTCCTCTGGAATGTTCATCAGAAGAACAATGTCTTTGGTGAGGAGTGCTTACCAAAAATGGTCTCGATACTCTTCAGCTGACTGTTACAGAAAAGTTAGGCCGAGCAAACAGCACATAAAGGAATCACAGCTTGTGCTGTTTTCTATCAAATCCTCTGCTCCTTAATTTCATGACTTTCAGTGGATACTATTTATTAAAATGCAAGTTGCATTTGACTTCAGAGGACTTGGAAATTGAATGGAAATTGTCAGATTGAATGGAAATTCATCTTGCATGCTGCCAGAGCAGTGATAAATCCAGCTGAGGCACTGATGAAATTCATCAGTTCTAACAGTGGTACTATGAAGTACATATTCCATAAGAAACGCTTCACATACTTTTTTCTTTGGGATCAAGGGGAAAGAAAAGAGAAGGAAGGAAAAGCATCATCATGAATAATTAGTCATGACCAAGAATGTAGGGAAGGACTTAAATATATATCGTTTAAGACGTTTTATTATTCCAACAAGGTGTTAAAGTGTCCAACTCTCTTAAAAGTGTTCTTAAGTGAAGAAGACTGATGATGTTTGAGAGAAATGAATGTTTTATCCCAGAATATTGTAGAGAACTGGGAACTCAGTTATACAGCTCAAAGGAAAGCCTCTAATTTCTTCATTAATTTAGCAAATAAATCATTGCATTAAAAAAGTGAAGAATTTACAACATTTTTTGTAATAATGTTATTTTAAGAAGTCAAGACTTTGAAAGAATCCTATTTAAAGCATAATAATTTTACAGATCTAATATTACTAAACTACTCAAAAATCAACTGGCCATTAACATTTTATGTAATCTATTTCACGTGTTCCAGGCAAGTACACTTTCATTTCTCATTTACTGGCAATACATTTAATTCCATATTTTGTAGAAATAAACATAGTACACATTGCTCAGTACGTTGTTCTTCTATTTATTTTATCTTCTCTGATTAGAAGTATTTCAAGAAATTATCCAAGGCTGCAAGCCTGTTTCAAGAAGGGGTGGGGGGGAGGAAGCAACAACAGTAACTTAACAGAAATATTTTATAAAGGAGAGACTTTTAGAATTCTTGGTTCAGGCCTCAATTATAACAAACTCTGAAGTTCAGGAAAAGATTATCCCTGATTTTCTATTGAATAAATGCGTTTAGAAGTCTTCTGTTAACTTAACCAGCAAAGTCTTACCTTTGGGATCATTGTGAGTTAGCAGCTGTATGTCACATTCTTTTGCAAATGCTGTGAGATCAGGTGGCATCACACAACAGGAAGCTAGGTTCACCTGATTACTACTTGGTTTCACCTGAGTAACAAAATATTTTTATAAGAAAAAATTACTAATGTACTTATATTAGCTGTTTCCCTCACGCCTTCTATTAGAACAAAAATTTTGCTTTGAACAATTTGTCTTTGACCATTGTTTTGAAGTCTGAGCAAGGCTAATTAATTCTGCATGACTAATTAATGTAGGCAAGCAGTTACTCTGTCCTAAGAACCGCTATGAGTAGGAAGTTGGTTCTCACCTGTGCCCACAGATACAGCTGCTCTAACAGTGTTTTATCTAGGTCGGAGGCACCTATGGCAACAATCTTCTTGTTTTGAACTAGATTTTCAAGTTCTTTCCAATAAGGTTGCAAATATTCCAAGGAGAGGTTAGTTCCATCTTCAACAGGAGGTGGGGAAATAATGACTGAGTCTAACTGAGCAACTCCGAGGGCAGAACACGCTGAGGAAAAAGAACAGACACTGCAAAATCTTTTATCAGATATGAACATAAACAGCATGACTCTTCAAATTTAGCAAAAACCACACCTCCTGCTTCACTCTGCTAGCTCTCCATTCACCATTTGAAACTCTGAGTGTATCTGAAGTCAAGAATAATAACACAACCTTTTTAGCAAAGATTCAAGAATACAGCTGAAGACCACGATCCAGTTTCAGGTCTTGGGAAAGCAAAAAACAAAACAATCAGAAAATGAACAAAAGCATGAAGCTTTTCCCTCCTTTTTAATGTTAAAACTGTATTTTTCTCTGAAGACACTGATGATAAACAAGTCTCTATTTCTTCACCCCCAATTTCTTTTAAAATTTGTAGCTTTCACCCTGAACTATACCTTAAGTACAGGACATGGGTTAGGAAAACTACTTGATATGTGTGAGGGAAAAGTGCAAGTCTTGGAGTCTCCCTGAGCTTTAGGAAAAATGCAAGTCATGAGGCCTCTTAAGCACAGTGAACGGAGTAGAACTGCTGAGCTAATTATTTTCTTCAAGAGGGGGAGTCCATTATTGTATGTTTGACAAATGGTGGTAAAAATTACAATAAATAAGCTATTATCTGGGGTATCAATAGAGAATAATGGTATCTGGCCCTTTCTTGTTTGGTCCCCCCTTAAGCCCAACAAACTTCCAAAAAAGTAAAGTTCATTGCTGCTCACAATTACTGCTACCTAAGGCCAACAGAACTTTATGCAGGGACATTGTATGGCATTTTCAGTAAAACCTAACTATTTCACCAGCTACTTGCAGCATTATTTTATTTCCTAAATAATCTCTGAAAAACTACTCAGTCACTAGCAAAGTTCATGATGTTAAATGCAACTAACAAGAACTGGCAAGAATGGCTGTATCACTGCTATTAAAACATCACATGCTAATTACTTTTTAACAAGTTTTGTGTGAAAGAACAGAAACTTGCTTCTGATTGTAGCAAGGAATCAGATTTGAGTTTGTGGATCCAAGCTCACAGTGATCCATTTAATAAGTTTACTGACTGAGCTACTGTGCAAATAGATTTGATTAAGTCTCTCTTAATAGGAAAAGAGGATATACTTGTGACAGTGACCAAATACACCTCTTAGAAATAACATTAGAAATTTTTCCATCTAAGTTCTAGAGTAAAAAAGAAATCTTAACTTAAGTTTGAGTTCCACACTTACCCAGGTCAACTGCGTCTCTGATCGATGAAGAATTTGATCCAACGATGAAAAGCTTTGCTATTTTCAAACAAACTGTAATCAGTAACTAAACAAGCCAGGTATTCCTAATATACAGCCATTTGCTTTTGCTGTAGTCACTATTAATGAGTTTTTGGGTAAAAGATTTTTAAAATATACACCATTTGCTTAAAAATTTGAAAAAACCCAGTTTTTTGAAAGGTCATTGCCCAATAAAGACACTGTCCTCTTAAATTTCGATGCTGTGCAGTCTCAGAACAAGAAATCATCCAGTCAGATGACAGAGAAAGCTGTAAAGCATCAAGACACGAAGCAGTAACAGTAACAACCTGTATAAGAACCCCAAATCTAATAGTACAAACAGACTTCTTCACAACTTACTGAGACTCAAAATGTACTAGAGTTAGTTTGGACTTCCTTCAAGTTCATCATATTCAACCTGGAAAAATTATGCAAATAAATGTGCTTCCAATACTATTTCCTAATTCCAGTATTATCTGTAATATTTTGCTTCAAAAATGTCAAAGATTCATGAAATAAATTTAAAATATCTTGAGGTGATGCAAGTTAAGCTAGAAAAATGCTGAGCTGCTTTAAAATCTGAAATATGAATTCAAGACTGCCTTAGCCAATGTTTAAGAACAACAGTGTGCAATAGTGCAATTTGATTCTGCAATTATAAAAGAGAGCAAAAAAACCCATCTATGAATATCCTATTAATGACTTCATATGAAATCTTTCAATGATACTGGATTTTTGACTGTGTTCTTACCTGATACTTTCAACTCATCCCTTTCTTCAGGATTTATTTTTTCTATAGCTTGAGCTACAGAACATTCCAGAACCTCCCGAGTTTCCTGTAGTAAGTACATGAGACTTATGAGCAACGTCAAGAGGAGACAGTAAGCTCCTGAAGAATGTTTTTAGGTAATTTGAAAAAAAAAGAAAAATAAAAAAAGAAAAAGCAAGTGCCTTACTGCAGTTGGAAACAAAAATAGTAGAAAAATGCAAAGACAGAAAGCAAGTAACCCAAGGCTTCTTGATCACTGAGGGGACATCAAAATAATGAACGTATATGGAAGGCCTTATATGACCCTAATATAGAAAATACAATTTACTGCTTAGAATTATTGGCACAAGATTCAGTAGTAAGTTTTAGAAGTGTAACCAACTATTTATGTCTTTGATTTCACATGGAAGATGGACAAGATGCATAACACCTCTCCTACCTGATTTTGGTCTTGGCTGATCTTTGAGCTCCACTCAGTCAGTGTTTTCTGGATGCAGTCTCGCACCTACAAAACATTTTTTCATGTTGAAGCGTGGGTATGTTCCAACCACACACAACCACAACAGTACAGAGATGGGCAGGACAGACTCACAGCTGAACTAATGACACCACACCACAGAAGATTCTTCCTTCATAGCTTCTAGCTGAAACTTGCTCAAACTCAAAATTTTTCTCTCCTCTTCCACAGAGTTTTAGCAGTAATACAAGTACTTGTAGTTATTTCTCAGACCAATGCCATCTTAAAAGGAAAGTACAATGCTAAGCAAGCAAGAACTAAGACATGGGGTGGTTTGGGGTTTTTTGCACAGAAATTCCTAAGTTACAAAGCAGTCAGAAAAGAGCGTAAGTGCCCTGACACTGCAGAAATGAGACTTGACAATCAACCCCTAAATACTCATTGTATTAATTTTTTCTCTTTTTACATGCATACAACCCTTCCTCTTTACTGCCTACCTACTCCACTGAGCAAAACCACTAATGCTTTTAAGTCCTCCATCACTGTAGGGGGAACCTACACATCCTATGCCACACTTGCATTTTTTCTTCATCCACAGATGCAAAATAAACTCGGCTAAGATTTTGATAATGACTTTTCTTGAACATAGTAAGACATAATTATTAAAGCAGCTAACTAATTTTATACAGTACCAGTGCTGCAGCTGTAGCTTCCCTCTGATCCATCCCAGGAGTTAAGCACAGGTACTGTCTGACTGCCACCTGCCACAGGTAGGACCACTTGCACCAGCTGCTGCTTTACTTCACTTTCCACAGTGTATTTTATAACTGTGTGCATACCTACTTTGTGTACCAGTAAGCAGCCATTTCCCATGACACCCAACTCGGAGAGCCCTAATACCATGCACAAACTAGAAGTCAACATCCCTGCCTGATATCAGACACAATACAGGAGCAATACTTTGTGAACAGAAATACTATACATTCCTTCCATCATTTAAAACAGTATAAAAGCCCCTAGACCCAAAAGGCAAGAATTGACCGTCCCAGTAAATAGCTAAGCACAATAACCCTTTAATAAAATAACTCTTAATCCGATTTTAATACAATTTATATTGTTATCTTTTCCTTTCTGGGGGCAAGTGAGACAGTACTAAATTTATATATGCTGCTGCTTTGCAGCTGCCACAGGACATATTTCTATTGCGGTTCCTATGCACCCGCCTCCGACTCCCAAGCACACCACTCCCCTGCCCTCAGGCCATGTGCAAAGAGCAGCGCATTCCACTGCTTTCATCAGCTTTTCCAAACACAGCTGCATCTCCTAACACTGGCATTCACAGTTTCCAAAATTTTAGCTTACATTCTGCCACTGAGAACTGACTACACCAAAGAGAGGAGCTGATTGCAAATGATCCCATTTATTTGCTTTTGAAAATACACCTACTCTGGAAAGCCAGTGGATTCCCCTTTAAACAAGTGAATTTTAGTACCTTAACTATTAGTTATGCACATTGGCCACTCTTTACTTAACAGCCCTCCAGAAACTCCCCACACAAGGGTGCCCATCGTGACACAGCTATGTCTTTGTTACAGAATCCAGCCTATTTCACACAGATCACAGAATGTTTAATAAACAACCAGGCCAAATAAAACGTTATGTGGTCACGTTACAACCACATGACAGCTCAACAAGAGTATGATGAATGATTCCTTCTTGTTACATCATCCTCCCTGCCACCTTTCTTCCACTAGTGCATGATTAATATGCAACCAACTAACTTCTAGGTTATCACTAGTGTGACTACATAGCAATAATCAGCCAAACCCATCGTTTTTCTCATTATTAAGTGACCATTCTGAGATTACTGTGCCATGATGAAACAGTAAATATGGTGGTTCTGAAGTTCATGGCCACAGCATCTCCAGACATTTTATGAGAACTGTTCTAAGTACTGACACACGCCGCTAAAGGCAATACTTTTAAGGTGATGATTAAAAAACTCTTTTCAACTTCTTAACAAAGAATGACAGCTCTCTGCTTCAAAGAAGACAACTGCTACTTTTCCCAAGATCTGCCTCTATGAAGAAATTAAAATTAACTTGCATCATCTGTAATGCAAGCTCGTACCTATGCATATTTTTATCTAACTAGAAAAGTATAAGGGATCCCCTTTGCCATTACAGACAGCACTTAAATTTGTAAGTGTTTTCTGATCCCTTAATTCCCGGGATCAGAAGGCTGGGCTCGCTCCTTCTCAGGGCAGAGTGCTTCCGGGGGCCCCGGCCTCCCCACAGGGCAGAACACAACGAACGCACGAAAACAGACAAAAAACCCCCTCTGTTTTTCCATTCCCATCTCCCGCCTCCCGACGGCACCGGCCAGCGGATGGCTCGGGAGCCAGAGCCCCTCCTCGCCGTCACGGGCACCGGGCCAGCCGTGCGCCACGGGAACGGGTCCCGCTCCGGACGCGCTCGGACCGCCGGGAGCGGCACCCAGCGCTCCCTCAGCCGCCAGCCCGCCCGCGGCCTGGCCCGGGCCCCTCGCCCCAGGGCGGACCTCCGCCGAGCCGCCCCGAAGGGAAGCTCCGGCCCGCCCCTCACCTCCTCGCCGGGGGTGGACGGGCACTTCTTGCGGAGGCAGCCCCAGTTGAGCAGGTTGCCGGTCTGCAGGGTGAGGGTGCCGGCGCGCTCCAGCAGGGCACGGGCGCCCTCGGTCCCCATGGCGCTGCTCAGGCGGTGGCCGGGGGCTCTCCGCAACACCTACGGCCCCGGGCAGCGCCGAGCCGGCCGTGACTCAGCACCGGCACCGGGGCGAGGGGCGGCGCGCGGACAATGGGCGGCGGGGCGGGCCCGGCGCGGGAGCGGCACGGAGCGGAGCGCGCTCCCCCTCGCGCTGCCTCACGGCGCGAGGCCGCGGGCAGGCGCCCCCTGGCGGCGGCCGGGCCGCAGCACGCCGGGCGGAGCCTCCGGGGGGCGGGCAGAGGGCGGGGCCGGGATCCGGGGGGCGGGGCCGGCAGAGGGCGGGGCCATCGGGGGCGGGGCCGGCCTCCCGGCGCCGCCGGGCTCGAGGGGCGCCGCACCGCGGTAGGGCCGGGTCCGTGTGTCGGTCCCTGGTCCGTGTATCGGTCCGGCCCCGAGGGCCAGCGGCCGCGGGAGCCCGACCCGGCATCGCCCCCAACGGAGTACCCAAGGCACACGTGGCGCTGCCCGGTAGTAGCGGCCCGGGTTCGGTAACACCCCCCGAGCCGCGGCCGCGCCGGGCTGTGGCGGCTGTGCAGGCTCAGTAAATGAGAGGAACCATCTGAATTGTGCTTATGACGCGTTCCAGTAACAGGTAGCCACTGACAGACACCGAGCTAAAAGGCCCAGAAGAAGCATCCAAATGCTTGCCCCTTCTGGCTGTGTTTGCACTTGGGTGAAACAGTGTCAGGGCAGCGCTCCAGTTTTACACCAGCTGGTTCCGGTGAAGACACACCGGGTAAATCCTGAAGGGTTATGGTTCGGGAGTATTTTCTTTTTTGAGATGAGGAGACTTCTGGAACACCACACTCTGACCAAAATCCTTCTGTACTGGAGAGTTGAGGGGGGTGGCTTTTTTCTTCTGTAACTCATGTTAAACGGAACAGTGAGCCACAAATTCTAATTTTGCAGTCAGCTTGGGAATTTGAACTGTGTTTCTAATAGATTTTTCTTCCTCAAGCTGTATTGTGCTAGTAGAGGGAACCAATTTGCATAACTTCTGTCAATCTGAAGCACTGCCTGATCGCTTTCTGGTACAGAAGGTTACTTTAAATGTTCTTCATATTTGTGATGTGATTAATTTTTCATGTTGGGAAATGTTTTCATGATTCTGTATGGTTACAGAACATGTGGAAATTAGATGTACTGAAAGAAATGCCAGCCCATTTGGAGAAGCAATAATTTTGTTTCTGTTTTTTTTAGCATAAAAATCCAGAATGTCTGACCTGGCCCAAACGTTAATTCTCCAGTCTCAGGGTTAGCTTGTGAAGCAGTGTATGTTTCTGTATTTTCCCATATTTACACTAATAATGAATAATATCCTGTTAGGGCTTTCTGATCAGCTTTTTGGCTTTCCAGCAGAGGCCTTTTCTTTTGGTGAAATTTATTATTTGATATTTCAGTAGCTTTGATGGTTATAGATCTGCGCAAGAAGGTTAAACTTGCAGATAGCAGAAGGTTTTCAAACAGTATATAGCATAAATCTTTCTGTCCAATAGAACTTTATGGCAGTGAAAAAGCAATATTCCTTTGTAGCCTGGTAGATTTTGTTGATATTTAATTACCATAGCTCTTAAAGAAAAGATATCACGTAAAGAAGACGGTGGAGGAAAAACAGTATCAGCTCTGTACTGCTTTATGCCACGTATGTAATCCTCAGCAGCGGCAGGAACACATCGCAGGAGGAGAAGGGATCTCAGCACAGTTCTGTTTCAGTCCAATCACTCCTGAAACATCAGGTAAACTATCAAAAAAAAGAAAGGAGAATGTCTTCTAGCTCATGATCAGTTGCATTTTTCAAGTTATCTCATTAAGATACTTCAGCTCTTTAAAAAGAAAAATATTTCCCGCAGTAATTCTCAAAGACAAATAAATCACCCTTCTGAATGAGATGTCACTCCCGGCGGCCGGTGCATATTGTTCTTCTCCCGCAGTTTTTGAACCCCGGGAGCTGCAGAACTTGGCGGTCCCGCACTGCTGCGGCTGCCCGGGGCAGCGCCGCGGGCTCGGCAGGCAGCGCTGCCAGCAGCCGCCCACCGGCACGGCCGGGCAGCGGCCCCGGCCCGGGCGGGGCGGGGGGTCCGGGCGCCGCCTGATTGGCCGCAGCGCGGGGCCCCGCGGAAGGTGCCGCGGGCGGCGGGGGCGGCGCGGCGGGTGCCCGCAGAATGGGCGGCAGAGCCGGCTTCTTCGAGGTGGGTGCGGGCGGCGCCGGGGGCGGGGGGCGGCCGAGGCGAGGCGAGCTCGGGCCAGGTCCCGCAGCATCCTGCCGCCGGTGGACGGGGCTGCCCGGGATCCCGGCGGGCTCCTTTCTCTTCCCCCTCCATCTGCATTGAAGCGCCGGGGAGTCGGAGCCAGCCGCTCCCGACTCTGCCGGGGGAAGTGACCGCCGCCGGAGCCGGGCAGAGGGGCCCGGAGGGGCACGCTGCTCCCCGGGGGTTTCACTGGGGCGAGGCAGCAAAAGCGGCTGCCGCCCGCCCCGTCCTCTCCTTCCCCGGGCACGTTCCCCTCGTCGTTCCCGATCCCCGCGTCCCCGGTGTTCCCGGAGAGCGGGGCGGGCGGAATCCCCGGGCTTCCCGGCGGTGCGCGGAGGCGCCGGATCAATGGCTCTGGGCTTCTCGCGGGTCCTGCCTAGGGCAGCACCGCGGGCAGCCTGCGCTGGCTCTGGCAGCGCGTCCCAGCCCTACGGAGAGAGCGAGAGCGAGGAATGTTCTCGGCACCTTCTGTCCCCAACTTCTCGGAAAACCCCGTGGCCAGCCGCTGTGCCCCTCGCCGGCAGCCGTCCCGCGCAGCCTTCCGGCCCGGTGCAGGCGTGGCCGCGGGCGGCAGCGCTCCGGGCCGGCTCGGCTCGGCGGCAGGGAACCGGCGGGCCAGTTGGTGCCCTGGCCGAGAGGACGGCGCCCGTGTCCGGCGGATACGGGCAAGAGCCCTCTGCTAGCACGGAGCGCTCGGTCTTGAGTGGGGAATGAAAAACAGCTGGGCGGAGTTTAGTACAGTCAGCTAGCTCCTTGTGCTCGCAGAAAGCGCAGGGTAACGTGCACCTGGGGAGCTTCAAGGGTAACATCTCATCCACTTACATAAACAGCCACACCGACTCTTTGCTAGAATTAGTTAGGCTGGCTAATACAAAAAATCTAAAGAGCGGCTTGTATTACAAAAACAGGTATGTACAAGCTAAATTACAGCAATCCTGAATGTGTTTCTGCAGGCTTATACTTGGGTTTCTCAATCACGACTTACCTAAAAAAAAATGCACAGGGAGGAATGTTCCTCCTCCCGTGCAAATTACAAATCAGTTGTTGTTATAACACTAATAGAATCCAAAGTAATCTGAAAATCATCTACCCCTTTAGTAACTCACCATGACCTAAAAGTTCAGGTTTTACTTTTCAAAGATATAAAAATGATCCAGACATCACAATTCAGCAAAATAAACTGCCTATAGCTATTTTGGGTGTGAGCTAGGCACCTGCTTTTTCCTCAGCAGTGCTGACTTCCTAGGATTGTTTTAGGAAAAACAACCAAGCTTTTACTGCCTCATGGATTTCTAACAGTGAGGTAGAACTCAAACTGTTGTGAGATCCAAATGCAGGAGCAAGCACATGTGTAATACCCTTCTGATTGCCCTTAGTCACTTCAGGTTTGCTCTTCTGCCTAGACTTACTTGAACTCCTGAAGAGCACTAGTTATTAGAAGACCTCAAAAGCACGGATATCGTTATTGTTGCCTGATTTTGCAGACGGGGAAACACACAAAAGTTGAATGACCTGCTCAGTCTTGCTAGGCAGGACAATAGCAGGAGATCCAGGTCTTTGGAATCCTAAATCAAGATCTCGTGTTTAAGCAATACTAAAGCAAACTCAGCATAATTCATAAATTTACATGTCAGCCTTGTATGTCTTAGTCCTTTTCTTTTTATGGCAGATAATGGGTGGAAAGAGATTTGCCCAGCTCATCCTGTGTGTGAGCTGTCTCAGGGGCAGGATGTGGACAAAGACTGCCTAAGTAGCACCAGCAATGCAGTTCCCTATTGCTTTCTGCACTGTTCTCCCTGATTTGTTTTCTGTTACAAATTCATTGACTTTGAATCCTGAATTGCATTTCCCCACCACACATTCAAAGCTGAGCTATGTAAAGAGAGAAGGTGAGTATCCCACTTCTCTCAGTAGTTCCTGGGGAGGCCAGGCAGAATTTCCACTGTTGTTATAAACTTTAGGGTTCCCTCTTTGAGGAACTGTATAAATTTGTACTTTTGCCTAAGCATTTATAAACCATTTACTCTTTACTGTTCTTCTATGGTGCTTCCTAATAAGAATCACAAATCACTTCACAATCACCAAACTGTCATCTTTACTTCAGATGTTGGTTTGTTTCTACTTTCACCTCATTTTTTAATCACTAATAGTCCAGAGAAGCTTCTCAAGGACAACTATAAATAAATATGCATATACTTGAAAATACTGCACCTGATAATTTGAGGAGATTCAACTCCAGACTGAGAGATGTATCACAGAGACTTGTATCTAGATTAATATTCTTTAGGAGTCTTAAATTCTCTAAGTTGCATAGAGAACAACTCTTCTGACCTATTTGAGGTTTGTTTCAGAGCTTATGATACTGTTTATCCTAACAGTGCCTCTTTTCCTCCTTTCCCTACGAGGGATGCCTATGTGATGTGCTCAGATATAAATGTCTCCAGTGGAGCTCTGAAGTTAGACTAATGAATTGTACTATTTCGTTTTACTTGACAGGTTTAGGTCTTCAAAAGCATTTCATGTAAAGAAAATAGTATGGTGTTCTGACTTCCCAGAGGAAAGATCCTTGAACAAATATATTCATACTGTAGAGAATTAGTATCACAAGAGCCACAGTTGTACTTTTGCTTCCTTAATTAGTTTGGATAGTAAGTGCCTTTTGTGAGCAGCAATACCCAAAAATGTTTTGGAATCTTCACTCCCTGATGATAGATTGAGCTGACATGTGCAGTACAGTCTAAAAGCAATAATATACTGGCCCCCCTTGCTGGCATTTAAAGTTCCCTCCCTCTTCTGTCTGTGATGAAAACCCTCTGAATGTAAGGGGGTGGCGACTGCTGTCTGGCTGGCATGGCTGGGATGTCACAGCTCCTGTTACAAAGGCTGCTCCCTCTCAGAGCTATGCTGTCTAAAGCCTCAGCAAGTAAGAGCACTGAGAGCAAGTGCTAAAAGCAGAACTGCGGAACATTTCAAGATGCTGTATCTTCCAAGAATTGCCAGAAAGACAAGGCCACAGATCAGATATTTGAACAGTCATTTAAAGGGACAATTGAAAATTTCCCTGCTGTTTGAAGACATCTGCTCTGTTTTCACAAGTAACACTAAAGATTATTATCATAGAAAGCGATGAGATGACAGGGCAAACATTATCCCTTACTCTTTTAACACCACTTTTTCCCACACTTACCAACACTTCAACATTCGGTTGTACTACTTTACTTAGAAGACAGCAATTTGTCTTTTTTCCTCTGTAAAGCTTGGAAGAGAAACTTAATTTTGTATAGGAGAAGATGATAGTAAGTCATTCATTGGTAGGAAGTACCTGGAGCTACTCAGAATTTGAAGGCTACATTTGAAATTATAAGTCTTATATTAGGAAAAAAATGGGCTTCTTTGAAGTGTATTTAGAAAAAAACCAAACCACCAGTTTTGTAAGTTCACCTGTCTGTATAAGCTCTTTAAAATTCCCAGGGTTTCCAATCTTCCTGCGCTATCAAAAGGCAGCAGACCCATCCTTGATGCTGCTAGGTAAAAAACAAAGAAAAAAACCCTCTTCAATTTCTTCAATTCCATGTCAAAATATACACTGTATGTACATTTTGACATCCCTACAGCAAATTATGCACAATGAGTAGTAATGAAACTAGAAATACTGAAGTTTGACAATGCAAACACAGTGCTTATACAAAGATATGATTGTGATTTCACAAAGAATTTGTGTAACTCTTCTACCTGCATATTGCCATTGTAGAAAACAACCATAAACTAAAGCCCCAAGGCAGTGAATATTCTCTTGCACAAGGAAAAGGCTGTGCAGTGGTGTTGGAAAACCTGGATGTCTACTTAGTGTTGAGTCAAAGCTGGCTCAGGTTCTCAGATGGAGGCACTCCAATGTGCTTCACAGTGACAGTGATACTCAGTGAATGATGTGACTTTTCAGTATGCCTGGGAAATTGGCAACATGCAGCTCTGTGTTAGCCAGCCTAAGTAAATATGCACTGAGTCAGTATTAACTGGTGGAGGTTCCTTTTCATCTTGTGTGTCCTGCAAGATCTCATAGTAGTAAAAGCTGAAAAGTTCTCATAGATTTTCAAGAGCCAGAATTCACTGTAAAGGCCTTAATGACTTTTCCTTTCTTGAAAAATAAATCAGCCTCCCACCCCAAGTGAATAGACCTTCCTTTTCCTTCCTGACTGTTCTTATGCTGACTCATTTTATCTCTGCCAATTATGAATCCATGTCTTTCTGAAGGATGAGCATTTGTAGATCTAGCTGTTAGCATCCCTAGGCCCAGGTCCACAAAGCAACTTGGGTTTTGCAATGTGTTTGGGTAGGCACCCAGCTCCAAGGTTAGATAGGACAATTTGGTCAGAGTATCCAAGTTTACTTCAACTCTTATCTCTTTACTGTGTGGTATCCCAGAAGGCATCTGCTGTAGAGAAATACTGAACAGAATTACAATGGAAGGGAGCAGTGATAAAAGGAGCCCAGAGAGACAGAAATTCAGGCTTTCTCTTTGGTAGGAGACAGCCCTTTTCACTGAATTCCTCTCCTGCCTGTGGTCTGCCTGTGGGAGAAATGGGGAATGGCAAAAGACATTCCAAAGCAATTTTCCCACTTCCTGGTAGTGTGTCTAACTATTACATGTAAAGCATGAAGAACTAGATCATCTCCTTTGCTGACAGTTTAGTTTCATTCAGAAACAATCTAAATGCTGTGCATTGTGCTGACCTTGGGATAAAGATGCTTACTGGATCAATATCCTTGGGGATTTAGATGAGAGCATGTCTAACTAGCAAATCAGAAACAGGTGGAAGAAATAAAAATGCAGTATGAGTGTCAGCACAGATCAAACACTGGCTTGCAGAAGAGTAGAACATAGGAAGCTGAGGAGTAAATACCTAGAGTATCTCTTGTGAACCTGTTAGACATCTAAATTCTACAAAAGTGAAAATTCATTTTAGAAAACCCTTTGAGTATGAGCATCACTGTATGTCTTCATACACAGTGAAATAATGCAATAAGATTCTAATCTTGTGAAATATGAGCCATTGCTTCAGAGGTAAGGATTTGTTTAGTTGGACTGCTTAGAGAATAAGGCTCTGCACTCCACAGGTAAGATGATGAAATTTTGCTTTGTGAACATTTGCTTGGTTCTGGTTTGGGAATTTCTCCCATAGCATGTGGCTAAGCTGTGAGACTCCCTGCCTCAGGACTGTTTACACAGGTTTAAAAGGCAAATGCATAAACTAGTTGAAGAAAGAAATCCATGAAAAATTATTAAATACATAGGCAGCACTTCTGGTGCAGGAGAATCAAAATCCCTGTGTCTTCCCTTTCCCTCAGTCACTACATTCTTGCCCTGTTTTATTGCTTCTTCTGAGTCACCTGCTGCTGGCTGTTTCAGAAAGCAATTCTAGATGGATCCTTAGACCCATCCTCTGCTGCAGTTTGTACCTTTCAGTGCAAGAGAAGCTTCAGACTGAGAGTCAGTTGTAAAGCAGCAGCACAAATAGAATTTTCAGTGTAAGTACACTTACAGCAATCTCCCTTTGGCTTAACTCTTGATTTGAAGAAAACTTCTTGATATACCCTAATGTGACATCACACTGAGGCATGCTTACTCCCTTCAGGAACAGCACAATCTACCAGAAAAGTCAAAGGAGATAGAGAAAATTAATAATTCTATAGGAAAAATGTTTAGAAATATTCAGTTTGCCACAGTTAGGACTGTGGCAACCACTAGATTGGTTTTTAAAATTCAAATAAACTGATTTATGTAAGCATTCTGACAGTTTAGGGGAGAATTCATTCTGCTCATTGCTCTTTCTCAGACTGGTTGGGTCCTATACTGTGAAATAAACTTTTTTTTAACTGAGTAATTTCAAAATAAATCAATACAATATATGCTTATGTCAGTGCTTATAAAGTCTCACTCAAGTTTACTCAATCTGCTGATTACAAATGGTTTCAAATTAAACTTCTAAGATGCACAGGATAAATGTGTCAGTATTGCCGTAATAGTTGTCACATTATTTTTGAAGATTTGTTGATCCTTTAGCACTTTAGCTATGGCTTTAAACTGCAGGAATTCAAGTGAACTATATTTTTGTAATCCTATTACAGAGACACTACATCTTAAAAACTCTTTTTACACACTTTGCTCAGCTGTTTTTCTCTGATGAATACTTTTATTTTACCTTTTTATTTTCTGAATAAAAATTGAACAGCTGAATATACTTTTCTGTACTTATATTGTGTATTGATTATTCTTTACCCTCAACCTGTTCTAAACATTAATAATCAGGATTTTTTCTTTTACTAATGACACTATTGATTTTTAATCCTTATGCAATTGAAGAAATTTGTCTTCTAATAAAAGATATATATTTGTAGTCACTTACAAAAGAGTTTTTAAGGTCTTACACAAATCTGCCTATTGATTAAGTTCTACTCTAAGTAGTCTCAGAGAAGCTGTAGTTTAAAATATCTTAAAAAATTCACCAAATAAATGGACTGTAAGTCTTACTGCACTAATGCAGGCCAACAGTTGATGTCCTATTGTGCTAAATGCTTTGAAAACACAATGAAATTGAAATTCTCTGAGCCAAACAATTTATGTTTAAAAGAGATGCTACCCATCAGTAAGTGTTCCAAGAACAGATTGCCGGGTGTCTGAAAACTGTTGCCAACCAATGCATTAACTGCCTTGGTGCTGTGCCTCAAGGCTGGAAACATTGTGTTCAGTGCTAGGGTGCTTCATGGGATTGGCCAGGATGTTCAGGAACTACGTTTCTCGCTTTGGGTCAGGCTTTTCTGTTCCTTCTGCAGGGAACACCTACACTGGGGGATGTTCTGATACATCTGAGAGGTGTGATAGAGGAAACAGTCACCTTGCTTTCACTCTGTTGCTGTACAATTTGCTGTGGACTGAAGTGGAATCTAAAGCTGTGTTCTGGCATCCATCTTTCTGAAAAGGAAAAGAATGTTTGATATTTGCTTAGATCTTGAAAGTAATTGAAAGTAAATTAAATGTTTGAAGTGGGAAAAAAAAAAAAAAAGAAACATTGAGCAGTTTAGGTTGCAGGAGCCTTGTGGAAATCATGAAAACTCCTGCTCAAAGCAGATACAGCCAGATCAAATGGCAAATGGCATTGTCCAGTCCAGCTTTAACTGTCCCCAAGAATGGAGATTCCACATCCTCTCTAAGCAACTTCTCATGTTTTGCCTAGCTCATGGTGAAAAAATTTCTTGTGTCTGGATTTTCTCCTATTTTATCCAGACACATTCCCTCTCACCATTATCTCTGTGCACTTCCAAGAAGAGTCTGGATCCATCATCTCTATAGGCTTCCTTTAGCTATTTGCATGGACCAATATAGGCAGGTATGACAGTTTGGCATTTGAAAGAATTGTGCTGGAACAGAACCAAATAACAGTAGAATCAAGCTTTATTTGTTTGTTTTACACACTGATTCTACAGAGATTTCTGTACAGCCACTCCCATGAAAACCACAGAGCTAAAGAAAAACGCTGTAACTTTCAGTCTGGTCTTGTGCCTAGCAATAATAACCAGGCTAAAATACCATAAGTGGTAGAAAGATATTTAAACCACTGTAATTGACCTGGAGAATATCTCTCAAATACAACCACCGGAGGCCATAAATTAAAACTGCGCCTGGGGGATTCTGATAAAATATATATATATATATATATATATATATATATATATATATATTTGGGTTGGGTATGGAATGAGAAGGACACTACTAAAAGTGTAGGGACTGCTGCAGTCTGCAGGGTATTCATTGACAAAAGAGCTTTGAGATACACCAGAGGTTTCAATAGTCCTTGTAGCAACTTGGCATCAGAAGGGAAAAAAAGTGGTGTACAGCTCCCTCTCTGCCCTGTACTTGTTCTGTGGACTGCAAGTGTCAGAATAATGTATTTCAAGAATAGTCTTCTGGGAAAGGAATCCATTTCATTTGCTTTCCCATGGAGATTTCACACCAACAGATATTAAAACTGTAAATATGTGTTATTTTAAATATAAAAAAATCAAGGGAAAACATATCCCAACAATCCATCAGATACTTGTTAGGTATCACAAAGGAGGAACAGCACTTATCTCTCTCAGTGTCCCAGTCAGAGCTTACAATGCACAGGCAGAAACCACCATGGCATTACTGTTCCTTGTGGAGATCAGATTTGCTAGGTGGGACTGGAGCTCAAGTGCTCCATTGCTGTGGCAGAAGAGAACCCTTTGGGACAAGTGAAACAAGGAAATAAGATACTCCAACCAAGTGATCTCTTCAAAGCAACCTTCTGAGAAAGATACTGGATTGTGACTCCTATTTTTAGTGAGGAATCATATTTAAAGTCTAATATTAATCCATTCTCTTGGCCAGTTAATACCAAACATAATTAATTCTAGATGTTTATATAAAAACCCCAACAACTGCAATGAGGTTTAGGGAGTTGCTGCAACTGGGCTTTGAAATGTCTGGGGACTTTTCTGCTTGGCTGTTGATCAAATCATAACATTTTGCCAAACTGCCATTTGATCATGGAAATAAACTGCTCTTTTCAGAGCTGTAGCTAAACCTCTGCTTGGAATATGAAATGCTATTATGTAATTATAAAACAAATGATTGAAGAGGCAAGAGTGACACTGACTATTCCTCTAACAAATTTTTAAGTGTTTGTGAAGCCCAGGTATTTAGCTGCATTTGTTCATTATGTCCACCAATATTTTCCACTCTCCTGACAATTAAAATATTTTTGAAATAATACACAATAATTTTCAAGCTTTATGTACTCAGAATATTTGCTTATATGCATCTATATACATTTAATTTTTTTCTCAAGCTCTTTATAATTTTATGAATCATAAAAGTACTGTTCCTTAGTGATTCCTGTGAAACTTCTCTACCCCTTACTTCTTCCACTTGTTCTAGCATAAGAAAATACCCAAGATCACCTTTTTTGATCAAACACCTAGCTACTTCTGCTACTGAATATATCCAAGAAGACAATTCATTTGGCTTTTTTTTTTTCCAAGTTGAGTGCTTCTGGAAACTGGTGATTGAAACTGTCTCTTGAGAACATCAAGAAGGTTTTGAACTCAATTCATAGATCAGAGAAAAACGGTGTCCCACTCTGAGAGTCACAGGAAATTGTGAATTTGAGAACCAGCTGAGTTTACACGTTATTTAGCCAATAATGATTAATTATCATTTTGTGTCCTCTCAGGTGGAAATCCTTGATTGGGAGACAAAGAAACAGCTATGCTTCCTAGATAAGGTAAAACAAAAATCTGCTTAAAAGACTAGGTGACTTTTTAAGAAATTATTAACTTTTCTGAAGTAAATATGGTGTTTATGAAGAGTATTTAATCTTCTGGTAGCCTTTCCTTGGCCACTTGCAATGATTATGCAAGCTTCATACTTACTACAGTGTATTTCAACCCTTTTCCAGAAGGAGCTTTTGGGCAAAAAGGACAACTTCAGTTGTCCTTTACTAAGTTGCTTTACTAAGAGGGTGCCTGTTGTTTGGTACTCAGAAACCATCAAATTGTCACTGCTGTAATAGTAACTCTTGATCACTGCTAGAGAAGCTGCCTCTGAAATAGGTGTCAAAAATTGTCCTGCCTTTTTCCTGTCAGTTCTTTGAATCCTTCATGCCAAGGCTAGGCACCTGTACAAAATAGCTACATTGTCTAAGTCACATTTCTATTTGGCCTAATACTCTTGCACCTAGTAGTTGTCATTCAAAACATGCATCTTATATTTACAATATTTTTGTTGCCTAGGTGGAACCAAATGCTACAATTAGAGAGATCAGATTGATGTTCCATAAATTATGTGAGTATAACTTCTGCAGCAGCTCACATCAGAATATCCAGTACATGAATAGGAAAAAAATTAAATAATTGAAACATAATGTACGCACACATAATGCTGATAATCTGCACATGAATGTGATCACAGCGAGATTTCAGTAAAAATATTTTATCCTATCCTGATACAGCTTTGTATTTTTTTTCCTGCTGTATAATTATCACCTATATTAGTGTTGAATAAATATTTAAAAAAACCTTTAAACAAAGCTCATCTTGTATTGCGTTCATTATAGTAGTGGGTGATCTAAACTAAACATTGTGTATCACACAACTCTGTATGGTCTTACAGATCCTCGGTGGTACCCAGCAAGGCAGTCAATAAAACTTGATCCAAGTAAGTACTTGTGAGGTCTGCAGTAACTAAACTGAGCAGGGCCCTGGCAGGAAAGGTGTACTTAGGGGTGTTGGCTCTTAAGAATCTGTTTCCAGCTATGATAATTAGCACTGTGAAAGCTGAAGAGAATCCAGAACAAATATTATTCTTTGGAAGGAAACATAGTTACACCCTGGTGCTTGGTAATTACATCAGGAGTTTGCACATTGTTCCAATGCACTTTCTAACTGCTGAGCACTGTTGCTCTCCAGAGAGGCAGCACAGGATCTAGATATTCACTGCCCTTAGCTGCAGTCAGATGATCTCCATGATGATGCTCAGCTGAAGCACCAAAAAGGGCTGTGAGTTTGAGCTATCAATTCACATAATCCTCTGTTCTCAGGCAGGAATTACAGTTCTTTTGAGGGAAGCTAATGCAGAACACATTGCTGTGGACATAGCAATTGCTGACAAAGCTGATGACAGCTGGCTGACTTCATTAATACACTTGTAGATATTGCTACTAGAAGCCTCTTACATGGCCTGAGTCCACAAAAGTCTAATTGCCAAACTGTGTTAATTCATCTTAGCTAAAATATAACACTTTCTTCCTTTGCTTTCATTAAGGATAAGTTTAAACAATCCCTTAAAAGTATGCTGGTGAAGATTTGCTCATTGTGTAAAATCTGTCCATGGAAAACAGATGTATCTTGTTTCCTTCTTTGAAGGTCTCCCTTGTCAGATTCTTCTATGAATTTACATAGTGAGACTTGACATGAGAAAATGCTGGCCTTTGGAGGTTCCTCCAAATCTAGGCATTAAAAGCTCAAGTGCAGTGGAATCACCTCATAGCTGATTGTTTGGGAAAAGAAAGGCAGTGAAAATTTCTATAGGAGAGTTTTCCAAACACAGCTTTTCCTATCTTCTGTTTGTCTGATGATGAGCAATGAGAAAAGCAGAAGAGAGAGAGAGGTGCAGCTGACTAGGAGGTCAGGGAACTGTCATAAAGGGCATCGCCCCATCAACAAATCCTGCTGTTGGCAGTGATGAAGAAAGTCTACTAAACTAGACAGGCACATAGGATTGGGAATTCTTTTAACTGTTTTGGTGTGAATAGAGGACCCAGGCTTATATGTGATTACAGGGATAAATAAAAATTAAGTGTAAATATTCTTGGTCTGTTTAATGAGACTCCAATAAACCCACATCACATCAAGGTGTCTCATAGATAAAGCACCATATAAAGCTAGTATGCTTCCAAAGTGGACTTGAATGTCACTAAGATGTAATTACTTCTTTCCTTCTCAGAAGGAAAGGCTCTGAGGGATGAAGAAATCCTGCAGCACCTCCCTGTTGGCACAACTGCTACCTTATACTTTAAAGATTTAGGGCCACAGATAGGATGGACTACGGTGAGCTCTGCTTCAAGTCTGAGCCATTTCAATGGCTAGTTTTCCACAGTTAATCCTTACATCACTTTTTGTTTCTCTCCAATATTTCTGCATGATGTCTGTTCTGATAGTGGATGCAGGCAATGAATCCTCATTGCTTCAGTTCATTTAATCAGGGAAAGCAGTAACAGATTGAATGCCTATTCAGTTCTCTGGGAGAGCAGCAGTGGAAAACCTGCTGCAGGGTAGGTTGGCTCTGCAGATTTTCAAATGGATGTCTACTGCAAAATCATTGTGAACTAGGTATGCAAATGCCTTTGGCAATCTGCTCCACCGGACCTGTGTAACTCCTGACAAAATTAGGATTATACTCCATTGAGTTTGTCCTACAAAGAGGCATGGGAGCAACTTCACATGTCAGTACCTGAAGTGACTTCAGCAAGAAAATGCATAAAATTAAGATTAGTTGCTGTCTGCATGTGACTGTGTCCCAGGATGCCAGTGACAGGCCAATGACAGCTGATAATTTCTGCAATATTAGCAGCAATCCACAAAGACCTTGCATATTTACTGTCTTAGCTCAAATGCAAATTTTATCATAACTCACTTGGCAGGCAACACAGCACTGCTGTTTATGCAGTGAGGTGACCAATGACCCTTCTAACTCTCTAGAAGGTCCTTGCTGCACAGTATTACACTAGTTCCGATAAACAGCACGATGTCAAGGGAAAAGTACCTCATAATTTAAAGACATATTTACCATTTATTAGCTATGAGATTTTAATAAAACCCTGTGTTGATTACAAATAGCAAAGACAATGTTAATAGGAGGTAAAATTTAAAAAGTCAAATATGTTTTGCAAGACTGAGTCTTCACATCTTTACTTTGGATGCAATGCTGATAAATCAAGCAGCTATTACTCAATTCAAAACCCAGGAAGACAGACAAAGGCTTCTAATGGCAGTGTAGACTTCAAGACACACATGCATTAATATCCACCAAAATATCACAGGGCAGAGTCACCCCAGGCTTCTACCATTTCGTAATCTTTTGCTCTCCCTGCCCTTCAAGCTACTTCATTCAAATATAAACTAACAAATAGTTTAGTATTATCAAATCAAAAAGATGAGCCTCTCATCTACAAGCAAACCTGATCTTCACCAGAGAAAATGCTGATCATAACAGAAGTCAGTAACTCAACTTTTCTGAGTATCAAAACAACTCTAAACACATTAGAGAACTGGGATTGTTTGGTTTTCTTTTTTGTTTGCTTTCTTTAGTTGTTGGGTTTTTGTTTGTTTGCTTGTGACGGAATTACAATCAATTTCCCTTCTTTCTCTGTATGTGAGGTATGGACCTACTTTCCTCACTTATAGATAGGTGGAAAATTCAGCTGTTAATATTTGGTCCAAAGTTAACTTCAATTTAAAGTGATATTCCTAAGAAATACACACTATCTGAATGAATTCAAGTTAGAGAAATAGCTTCTCTGGTTTCCTCTCTTTTTTTCCCCTTTCTTTTTATTTTCCTTCTAGTATTCCAATTAAAGCTTGTTTGAACATAGAATGAAATCATTGTTTCCCAGGACAACTGCTGTGCTAACTGTTCACACAGATGGGGTCACTGTGAATACTTACAAGCTGTGTTTCGAGTTTAAACAAAATTCATGCAGTAGAAGCAGAACTCCTATTTCTCAAGACAAATTCTTCACCAAATTTCATTTTAAACCAAAATAAAACAACAGCTTTTGAGTGCAAGAGAAGGGTGAGAGCTGCATAAATGTAACATGCATGCATATTTGTCATGATCTCTGGGCTGCCATTGTTATCTTTTCATACCCATACTGTGTCTGCTGCACTGGCAATGGCTGTTTGAATGCAACTGAGGCAAATAATTGCAAAATATTTAAGTGCATGGCTACCAGTTTCATAGCCAAACCTTCTACTACCTCCCTGCCTCTCTTAATGCCATCCTGGACGTGTGGAGGTGTTTATCCCACTGCATTAATTGTCACAAGGAGACCAAAGCAAAACCATCATCTAATTCAGCTGTCTAATGATTTTCTCTCTTTTTGCAGGTATTTTTGATAGAATATACAGGTCCATTGTTCATCTATTTTGTGTTTTATTTCCGCATGAATTTTGTCTATGGACTGGATGAGAGGTTTACATCAAGTCCACACCCAGTAGTTAAGTAAGTCTGTTTGCAGGCTTGAGCAGTATTTCTTGTAGTCTTATTCCAAATGTCTTGCCACACATGGCTTTTTTAAGCACTCTTAAATGCTTTTGTCTTGCTGTTTCTAGCTTGGCATGTATCTGCCATTCTTTCCACTACATCAAAAGGTTGATTGAAACAGTATTTGTTCATCGATTCTCCCGTGGGACTATGCCACTGAGGAATATTGTGAAGGTAAATTGTGCCAGAGTCTATCCACAGCTGCCCTTATAAATCCAGCCTAGCCAGCCTATGCTCTGCCTCTGCACCAGAGACATTTTGTGTAGCTTTTGTAGCAATGAACAGCATATCTCACCCATAAAGCTTCCCCAACTTCTTTCAGAAGATTTCCTCATGTCACTATCATATAACCCATATGCTGTCATACTGTTACTAATATTATAGAAGTCTCATTACTTTTTAAAATTTTAAACCTTCAGTATACCCTTCCTTTTCACTCAGTGAGATCCTTGGGTGTGAATGTTTTAGTAACAAGTTAGCTTTAAAGGTAGTACAGGCAGGCACAATGGTAGAGAGCTGCTTTCTTTTAAAAAAAATCTATTTTTGTAACAGTCATTTTATATCTGCTTTGCCCCTAAAATTCTCTTTGTTGTTAAGGAACTGTTAATTTACCTTGGATCCAGAGCAAAGCAGTTCAGTTGTTCTGCATTTTCTTCTCCACAGGAGCATTCCCTGATGTCACCAGTGCTGCTGGGGCACAGGGCAGCTCTTGGGGTGCAGAGTCTGTTCCCTGGGTGTCTGAGAAGTACAGTGACTGCATGGTTATGCATAATTATTTCATAAATGTTTGTAAAAGAGAACACACCAGTAATCAAAAGTACAATTTACTCTAAGGAAGACAAGAGATTATCAACTGGAAAAGCATTTGGGATTTAGGCAGTTCCTTGCAATTTGCACTATGGCAGTGATCCTTGTAGCAGCTGAAGCTCTACCTTGTGGCCAACTCCTTACAGCTGTCCAGTGGCCCTGGTCCTTCGGGTGATAGCTTTCAGGAAAGGAGGGTCTGTAGTGGGGCAGTGACCCTCCAAAAGAATCCTCCCTCGAAATTTATTGGGCTTCCTGCAGCATGAGTTGTTAAAAGGTTCACAGATCTCATTCTTGACACAACAGATCTTGCAGATCTCTTGTTCTTGACACAACAGTAGCTGTTTAGCAGTGCTTGGGTTTCATTTGCTTTTATAATTTCATTGGCCTTGGTGGTGTTACTCCAAAATTCTGCCAGTGTGAAAAACATCACATCTTTTTTTCCCATTTTTCCATCACATAGAAGTGGTAGACAAGGCTTCTTACTTTCAGGGTTTGATCACATACACAGCAGATATAGATAGCTTCTCTCCTAAGTGCTGTGGAATGCTATGGGGTACAGGAGATACTTCAGCCTCAATAAGCAGAAATCTGAGATGGGAATTGATGAGATGGGATTTTCATCCCTTTTTCCCAAATGGAACTAGGAATAAATTACTCCCTACAGTGCAGCAACCTCACCAAAAGCAGAGCATACTAACATAGTATAATTTTTTCTAAGACATGATTTTTCTAGGCATTGGAAAGGTAGAATACCTGATTTATCTGGACCTAGTAAACAACTCCTTAGGGTGAATAAAATAGGCATTAATACAAAAATTGTGTGGTGATAAAGAACTAATTGAAAGAAAGATAATTATGGCTGTGCCAAAAAAGGATCAGTCTGACCTTTAATAATAGGGAAGTACCAGAAGAATTCCTCCAAGATTAGCCTCATGATTGGTCTTATATGGTCTTTCTTTACCCATGAACATTTTTGTGAGTAAAAGGAAGGGATATCATCACTTTGTAGAAAAACATCTGGAGGAAAGAGAACATTAGATCTAAATAAATATTATTTAAAGTATTTAAATAGTATTTATTTAGACAATATAAGAAGACAAACAGAAGGGTACATGCTGGTCATGAGTAAACATAGGCAGGATATTAAGAACTATGGATTGTCTGTTGCAGTGGAGAAGATGAAAGTCCTAACTGTAAGTTTGGAAACTTAGGAATAATTTATTTCTGGGATCCCTGCAATATCTGAACTTGACCTGCAGCATTTTATAAGAGACTGTTGTAAAGCTTTATTATTCAGGATTCACAGAAACTCTTTCTTTTCTCCAAGTGGGTTTATGAAGTCTGCATGTTCCTATTTGAACCTCACTGGAGGCGTTTGTATGAGAAATATGGATTCAATGGCAGCTGGACATTTACCAGTATTACTGTAAAGGTCCTTAGCAGTGGTAGACCCCACTCATCTTGAAGTTTCTTTTCTTATAACCAAGGAATAGTCTTGCAGCAAATCATGTTCTTTGGGTGATTAGCACTTGTTCAGTTCAATTAGAACATGTAATTTTGGGGACTGAGCCATGATAATTCATTTTTTTAATTCTACTTCACTGAAATCCATTGCCATATGTTCCATCCTGTGCCAAGCCTTGAAGCTAGGAGAAGGTTTTCTTGAAGATACCATTCCTAGATTACAAGAAACTGTTTCCATCTAAGTTTGTACAGCAGTCAGTAATTTGTGTCTGTTGAAGAAGCTAATTTTAGGGAGGAAACAGTAGTTTATGGATAAGACACTACCTATACTGTTCCTCACTGGAATCATTCTCTTGGTTCTGCTGCATTTCCTGGGGGCAAAGGAAGTCATCACAGGGAAGCTATTTTTTCTGCTCATTCATCCCACCTGATTTGTAATTACTTGTTAATAATTTGCTCTTTTACATCAGTTATCTCTTACACAATCTCATTACAAGGACATACTAAGTGCTTGTATTACATCACACCCAAAAGGGTATCCATTTTGTCTGAGGTCTCTGGACACTGCAGTGGTTCAGTTAACCCTGAGAAAAAAATGGAAATGCAACTGAATGTTTGATACAGCTGCTTGCAGCAGATGAGGGGGCACCAGCATTTTCAGAAAAATGCACCATCAGACACTGCAGTCAGCTAGTGCAGGTTGGAGACGCTGAGGTAATCACTTTTCCAGGGTATTATTGCTAGAAATGCAGTTCTGGTATATACAGAGGGAAAAGACTGCAAAATTCAAAGCAAAACAAAAAAAGTTAAACCAGGCGGGAGAGCCTTGGGTGGGATTTTTACCTGCATGAGCAGGAAAGGAAGTGGTGAAGGAGAAAGCAGAAACACCTAGGAATGTCTAAGGTATAAGAACCTATTTGGAAGGCCAAGAAAAAGAAAGAAGACCAGGAAGACTAAGAGGATCAGAGTTTTGCTTAAAATTGAAAATAGGATGCAAGGAAAGATAAGGCAAAGAAAAGAAAGATAAAGAGCTCAGTTGTGGTCTTGCTGAAGTCCAGGTGATAAACAAACATACCCAAATACATCAAAAACTGAGGCGCTAGGTTGGGTAAAAGAAGACTAAACTGATGAGAGGCAAATGTTTGAATTGTTGAGGGTTGAAGTCTGTCTGCAAGAGAATGGCACCTAGAGGTCAGAGCACAGAGCAAAGAAGAGGAAGGGCCCAAGAAAAGGCCTCCCTCCCACCTACAAAAATAAGGAGGGAGAAAATAGCATGTCACCAAGACACCAAAGCAGCAATGACTGTCAGAAAAAACCCCAAAGGAGGCAGGGCCAAGGAGGCCAAATAAGAGGTAAAGGTTGTCATTGTAAGTAATTTTTTCATGGATGAAGCCTATGAACAAGCACTGAGATTGGTGAGGAATGTGGCAGTACAGCCATTAGTGACAGCTCATTATCAGTTTCGAGAGTGGAAACTGCACGGCAGAAACAAAAGGACAGCAGCAAAAGGGACTAACTAGAGAAATCACAGTGAAAGTGTAGAGGAAAGCATCAGGCAGGAAAAGTTAAAGCATAGGAAAGAAACTGATGGGGTGAAGGAAAAGGGTACAGGAGATTCGGCAGTGCAAAATAGTAAGTACAGCAGAGAGGACAGTGCCCAAATCTGGTCTTACAGTCTCAGGGGTCAGCAAAACAAGTTTCTCTTTAACATGCAGTCTGTATGCTCTTCAACTTTGCCCAATGGCTTGCCAGACAAGATAATTTTGTTTTCAGTCATATGATCATACTTTCTAAAACTGTTTATAAATTTAAGAGCTCCAAGATATTTTAGAGGAAATCTAAACTCTATTAGTACCATTTCCTTTCTTATTTCCTGTTACCTGCTCCCACCTACCACACTTAGTACTGCCATTTCTTGTTGTATTATTAGCAAGTTGAAGGATTGTCCTGATCCATTATTATCAATAGTCTTGCAGCAAATAGTGGCCTGAAAGACTGTACTAAAACAAAGAAAAATTGCTTATTTTTCAGAACTGCTTATATTACTGGGGATTTGCAGCTTGGCTTGCATATTACATCAATCATCCTCTTTACACTCCTCCTTGTAAGTAGCAAAACAGCCCTCAATGATTTAAGTATTTATGTATGTACTTCCTGCACTAGTACTAATGACATGCAAACTCTTTTTTTAATAGCTTATGGGAAAAAACAGATAAATTTTGCTGTGATCATGTTTCTGGTAGGTTTCTTGCTTTTTCTATAAAATGCTAAAATATCTTGCCTTGATTCTTTTGTCATATAAGTGGAGGACTGAATAGGATAAACAGATACTTAGGACTAGGACATTTGGGACATGCTGCTAAAGCTAACCACTTGCATGCAAAACAGACAAATCTGTTGGTTTTTAATATGATTTTGTACAAAGGAATATTTTGATTCAATGTCCATTCCAAGAATAGGATATTGATCTGTTGGGATGATCTCTCATAATCTTTTAAATTTTGTGACCTTGTGTTTAAAAGCCAGTGAGTTTGTTTTGTGAACTGTTTATTGAGCATTAAAAATCACAACAGATCATAAATCTCAGAGAACTGGCCAGAGAACTAAGAGAGTATGTTGCTGATAATTTCCACTGATAAAATTTCATTTTGCTGAGCTTCAAAACCTGTTTATAGCTTTCTTTATGATTCAAAATTCTTCAGTCACTGTTCATTCTCACAATTCCTAGGAACACTTCATACATGCAGAAGCAAAGTCAGTGTAGCCAATAAGATGTACCTCCATACAAAGGCTTTTCCTATGTATGTGTAACTTGTTCAGAACATCAGCTACTCACTTGCTTTGACAAATTAATCATCAGTGACTGCAGGATCCCAAAGCAGCTTCCCAAGATGAAAATTCTGTGAGGTCTTAATCTATTCACATTTTATTGAGAAACTCCATAACAGAAAGCACAGAGCTGGTAATAAACTCAGGAGCTCTGACCACTAGTCATTTGCTAATAGTTATGCATTGCAGACACTGGAAAGTGTCCATAATCATATAAATGGGTCATTTCAATACACTCTCTTCATAATTGATTGGGGCAGCATGCTTTAAATCTAGTGAAGGAAGCTGGGTCAGTTATATTTCATGACTCATATCAATTATACTCTAGAGAAGAAAACTTAGAGACCAAACTGTATCCTTCTTGGAATTTGAATAATTTTTGAGAAACCAAGACTATGCAAATAAGTTTTTTGATGTTTTTAAAGGCATAAGAATAATCAAAAAAATAAAGCAAGTATCCCCCAAGTTCACTTCTATCCCCTGTGCTTTATTTAGATTTCAAGGGGATTATGTAAGTAATAAACTTGATACTTTGGACATGGAGTCCACAGTTTCTTAAAAATATCATAAAGATATAACAGAATATAATATGGACTCATATTTGAATTGAGATGTTTCATCCTTCTGTCAGTAGTCTTAGTTAAGGATATTTATTGTGCTAATAATAGATTATTTTCCTTTTCTTAAATATTTTAAAGAACCCCAGGAAATAACAGGAATAAAAGGAAGAAAAACAAATAGAAGGGAAGAACATTTTTAACTCTGTCATACTTTTTCTTGCAGCTGTGTGAAGCTGGAAATTTTTCCATTCACGTTGCACTCAGTGACCTCCGGAGAAATGGTAAAAACTGCGTCATCATTTTCAGTTTTGTGCAGCCATTCAGTACTTCCTTCAGTTGCTCTGCTTCAGGAAAGACCTAATGCTGGGGGGTGTTGATGCTGCCAGCTGACTGCTGTGGGAGCACAGGTTTCCCAGCACTGTAAAGATTGGATTCTAAGGGAAATCAGACAGTGCAAGGACTCTGACATCAGACTGTTGAACAGCATTTCTTAACTTACTACAATCTTCACTGTTTGGGCTGGGTTGTGTTGGGAGCAGTTACATTGGTTATACTGCCAGTGCAAAATGAAACAATGCTGCTACAAACCATGCTTTGGTGAGCAAGGGAAAGTTCCCTCACAGGTATTCCACTCCCCACTCCTCTTGCGAGTCCAGAGGACATCCTCTCTTCCCACATCCTGTTTGTCCCTCTGACAGTCATGAGACACAGAAGTAGGCAGAGCTGGGTTGTCTTTACAGAAAACAATATATTTAGGAATATGAATATTTTGTGATTTGTTTTCTAATCTATAGGATCCAAAACCTGTAAGATCCCATATCCAACAAAGAATCCTTTCACATGGCTGTTTTTCTTTGTATCTTGCCCAAACTATACATACGAGGTATGTATTCTCAAACAAGATGTTCAGATTTTAGTTTCGCTGAAAACATTTTTGTTTCTTTTAGAATGTTTTACATGGAAGAAACCTCTGAAACCGTTCAGCTCAGTACATTTCCCCTCCTTCCCTAAACCCCATGAAATCAGGTTGTGGACAAGAATTTGTCTGCTCTTCCTCCCCTCCCTTGGGTCAGTACTGATGTGACTAACCTTACACAGACAGCCCTGACCCTGGGTCAGTGCTTCTAGGGGGCTGCTAGACAAGACATGCACTGTAAAGCAGGACAAATTCTGCAGCCAGGAACAGGGAGATTGTCACTGAACATGTGTTGCAATGAGAGATGGAGGTGTCTGGTGGATTTATAATGTAAGAGCCTAGAAATATCACTGCAGGCAGGAAGATAGTGGTCAGACAAATATAAGATACTGTGATAGAGAAAATGAGCCAAAGTCGTCTTCCCCATTTTAAGTTATGCAATCACTTGTGTTGGTGGTGACTGCTTTAGAAACTTGAATCAGTTTATCATTTCATATTCCTTAATAAGGAGCTAACTCCTGACTGAGTTCAGAAGCAGATAAAGTCAGTGCAACTCAGTGTAACATTCATTCTTGCACAGAAGGACAGTGTCAGGTTTGAAGTTCAGTGGAGATCAACAGATGTTATTGAGAACAGCATTGGGCCTTGGACTATAGAAAGTTGCCATTGCTAAGAGCGATGCAGGTCTGATGAATACAAATTAGGCAGAGAAACAGGAAGGACACTGTTTTAATGCTTTAAAGTTTGTCATTGTAATAGCTGTGGAAGCATATGTGAAGGTTTTTTTTGTGATAATAAGGCACTGTTCACCTTTTTAACTAAAGGTCATTAACAATAGAAATTGATCTGGCTGACCTTGATTTTTTTATTTACTTATACTAGGACAAGGTTATTTTGATCAATAGAGACATAAATGCAAATGCTGTCACCAGAAATATTTTCAATTTCCTTGGCCAAAACAGGTGGGGACCTGGATCAGTTTCACTATCATGACTCAGTGTGTTCCAGGTGAGTAATGTTTTGGTACTTCAACCTGAAGTGATGTCAGCAGCAAGAGCACGTTTTTAATCTGATAATGAAATAAATATTTTTTTCCCTTCCTTCCAGTGGGACTGTTCACCTTGCTTTGCTTCATTCAGATGACAGTCTGGGCAAAGGATAAACACTGCACCTACTTAAGAGAATTCAAGGATTATCCAAGTCATAGAATGCCAATTATTCCCTTTTTGTTGTAAGAAAAGAAGGCTCAATTTGAATATTGCACAGAACTTCAAGAAGAAAACCTCATAAATATCCTGCCAAATAAATGAATTAATTAAAAGGATTTTGGTGCATGTTGAATCTCCACTGCTAAGGGAAATTGTATGCACTTGAAAGCTACACTTCCTTACTTTCAAGAATTCTCAACTCAGAAGCACCTTAAAAGATAAGGCTTCATTGCACAGTTGCAAAGAAAAAGTCCCTGCAGCTCACTGTAACCTGTACAAGTCTGTTTAGATTGATGGATCAGAGATCCTGAGAAGTCTCTGCTGAAGAGCAGCTCAAATTTAGCAGTGGGATTCTGCAAGACAGAAGCACTCTGGAAGGAGGACACACCAGTTAACTACAGAGCTCAGTTCAGCCAGCAGGGCCAGCTGGCCTCAGGACAGTGGCATGATCTGCCTTCTTTGACTTGAAGAGTGTGTGCTGCCTGGAGGCAGGTGCTTTGTAACAGATAACATTACCAAAGAATATTAAGGCTTCCTGGAATAAAGAAATAGGCCATATCTCAAAAACCTGATTTGGGTCTAACACCTAATTTGCCAAAAGAATCTTAAATAAGAAATGTTCATAGTATTTATGAATGTAATATCCTGTGCTGGGGTTTTTTGTTTGTTTTTGGTCTTCTTCATTAGTAGTTGCATACTAGTAAATAAGATTCAGAAGCAATCTAACCTATGCCATATCTTTGATATCTGGCCTGTTTTGATATAACATCTCCTTAATTGACCTTTTACCTAGCATTTTACATCAGTCTTCTCTCAGTAGTTTTTAATACACTTTGTAAATACATGAAGTGACTGCTAGTCCTTGGAACGCTCCTCCTATTTTTGGAGCCAGGGAGAAAAATCAACTTCATTTTGGACTTCCTGTGTTTACTTTGTCACAGGATGTTCTGTGGGACTTAGTTGGGGTTTCTGTAAATCTAGTTTAAAAAGGCTATTGAAATCTATCTGAATGACATTTTAAAGAAGCTATTTGAGAATATGAAGAGAATGCATAGATACTGTTTTTTTTCATAATTAATTTATTTATCTATAATAGATGTATAGAAAGATTTTTGCAACTATTTGTAAGGGTGAAATATGCAATAAAATCTATTTTAAAACCAGTGGAAATAATTATGGCAAAAAGAGAAGGCTACAGCTGGTTGCTGAAGTTTCATAATATTTTGTATAGTAAAAAGCAAGAGTGTCCTTATAAAAAAAATCTACATCAATTGAAGAAAAATATCTTTCAAAGCAAAAAACCACGATTTTAATTCTGTATAACACAGAGAAGATTTCTTAGAAATTATTAGATATGATAGATAACTGAAGCAATACATCATTATGAATTTGTTTTCAGTGTTGTTTTTCCACTAGTTAAACTGTTAACCAGAAAAAGAGAACTAAATGTCAAATGATTTCCCACTGAGTGCAGTGTGGAGAACAAGCAGGTTGAAGTTTTCCTCCTGAGGAGGTAGAAAGCACATACCCTATTCACACCTTGCGCCCACTTAATGTCCAGTTGCAGGAAAGAAGAAAAAATTGATCCTGTTTAGTAACAAAGAGACCTTTCCATGTCTCTGCAAGAAAACAAAACTTTTGGCAGATTTGGTCATACTCTCTTTCTTTTTAATCTTCATTTTGACATTTGGCCTCTCTTTGAGGCAACTTGAAGATGAGTATGAGATCATTTTTAATTAATATTTTTTTAAGAGCAAGTTTCTTGTCTGGGTCTGAGCTCTGAATTAATTCTTTCCATTCTTGCTGAGACAACCGTCTGTTTTCACTGGCAGCCTGGTGAAACAGTGAAGCAATCTCCCAGGACTAGCCCCATCAGCCAGCACTGTCTGACCTTGACAGTCCCGTGCACTCAGCACAGCAGGAATCTGCTTCTAAGCTGGGCAGTGCTCTCAGCCTTGGGATCTGTCTGCTGACTCGCAGCAGTTAGAGTAAGGGTTAAAGAAGAAAACCAGCTAGAGAATCCATCTTTGATGTTATTTATATGTCAACAAGGAGGAATGAGACTCCTCTTCTTGTATCTTATGATGGACTTTACGTTAGAGGAAGATTTTATTCTATAGCAAGGACCTGCCTTTCCTTTGACACTCTCAGCATGTAGTGTTACTGGTAGAGCAGTAGAAGTTGGCTGTTGCTAGGGCTGTTGTTGTTGAGAGCACAGTACTCAGAAAGGTGCAAAAAAAAACGGTGTAATACCGAGTGTGCAAACCTTTGTTTTCCCCTTGCTCTGCTCTGGTATGGCACATGCCTGCCTGCACTGTGCACACACTAAGCCTGGAGGCTGCAGGAGCAGTCTATGCAACTGCCTGCTGATGCAGAGCTGGGGACACCCTGGCTTCTCGGCTGGCTCCAGCTGCACGTGGATGCAAAGGAATTTCCTCATCCTCCATCTGCTGTTTAGCAAAGTTCACAAAAACCTGTGTGAGGAAAGCAGAAAATGTCACCATGTCTTCAACTGGGAGGAGTTAGTGGAATGACTGCTCTGCAGGAAACAGACAGAAAGGGCAATCCACAGACATCAACTGAACTGAGACACTGCATTATCAGCTGAGATCATGAGTTCCTTCTTTATTTTCATAAACTTCCTTGCAACTTCCTTCCTTTGGATGCACTTGCTTGCAAGTAAAATCCTACTTTTTCTTAAGGAGGAAATGGCTTCAGCCAGGTTTGCATGGTTTGCACAGCACGAATTTGGTTGTGATAGGAAAGAGGAGACAGAGTATTTTAGTAGGAAGCTGAAAGGCAGCCAGGAATGCCTCTCTAGCAATCCCACCAAAAGCAGCTTTACATATGTGGACCCTTTGTTACTTAGGAGAGCAGAGAGATGGGGCCAATACTCTCTGGCAAGTGCGTGTTTTCAAAACATCCAATAGACTTCCTAGGTTTTGTGTGTCTAATTGCTTCTCACAGTATCTTTGACAAAACACAGTCCAAACCTCTTATTTAGAATAAAATGCTATTCTCAGCTCAGTTTCATTCCAAATTGCTGACCTTGCTTAGACTGCTCCTCCTGAAGGAATGGGTTGTGTGAATTCTGTCATATGGGAAATGCTGTCTTACCAGCTTTCACAGGGCACCTATTTACACAGGGAATAAGTTACTGATTCATACTGATACACCCTCCTTGATGAGAGGCCTGGGAATCTTTCCTGAGAAAGAGGTGTGAGATAATTCTCTAAACAATTTGGTCCTTCAGTTATTTGGATACATCCCCATTATGTTGCCTAATTCTCACCAGACAAGCTTTGTCTGTTTTTACTTTTACTTGATGTTTTACTTTTTACTCACCTGATCTAATGTTGTTTGAGACACAGAATATTCTTCAATATGCAAATTTTCCTTATTGGAGATTATTAATCGAAAAATCTTAGCCAGAGAGGAAGAGCAAATCTGATACTGCAGCATGTTGTAGTGTTTTTCTCTCTGGAAACTCCCTGGGAAGTTGATGCGTATGAATTTCTCAGCAGGAGCAGGATCTGGAGGCAGCCCAGACTTTGGAGCTTTGATTTTCAGAGTGACAATGTAGCCATCTCCAAACCTGGGAAGGACAAGTGGATTTAGGAAATGGGTGAAGAGGTTGTTTCATCATTCAGGAAGGAAATTACTTTTCTGCAGCTAGGAAAACAATAGCAGTATCTGAAAGATATTGCATAAGACCCAGCTTTTTAGGAAGTCCCTGTATTTGCCTTGCAGAAGTGGTATGTAGCATAATAGACTTGGAATGAGATCTGGTCAGATTGTCTAATATACAACAGAGCTGCACCCAGAAATAGGTGTGGTTAACCATTGAATTGCTTATATTAAGAATAGTACATGTCACATACACTAAATTTTCCCATTGAAAATCACTATAAAAATATTCTACTTACTTGTATTTTAGCTCCTGAATTGTGCCTAGGCATTTGAAGGTACCTTGTACCATGACGGCTAAACGAGTACAGAGGGCTTCACATTCTTCCATACTTTCAAAACAGAGAAGAGATATTTGAGATAAAAGCCAACAGATGTACTTCAGCTGCTTTCAGAGTCTGAGTTTGAACTGTTTTTACCTGTGTGAGGTTAGTACCACCGCTCGCCCATCTCTGAGCACACCAACAATAGAGTCCCACAGGAGGCGCCGGGACTGAGGGTCCATCCCCGTGGTCGGTTCATCCTGTAATGGAAATGTTAAGGCAATCAGAGTCAGATAAAACAGGGAAAATCTATTTAGAATCAGGTCATTGTTTGGACCATAGTGTGTGATTGTTTCTCTACAGTAATCTGTGCCTTGAGAAAGCACATAGTCCTTGAGAAGCGTAGGAGTGAGTGGGTACCAATGGATTCCCTGGCACAAAGCAGAAAGGAAACAAGACCATGGGCTGCAGGTAGGAATACAGAGCTGTCTGTGTGGGGCACAGCTACCGGGAAGGGATTGCCTTTTCTGGGCAACAGTGAGCTCTCACCAGGTTGTCTGACTTGCATAAACATATAGGACATTGTTCAGTTCAAGAAATCTGTGAAGTCATTCTGATTTACACTACCTAAGGATTTGATCCTACATAAGTCAGCTAACCCAGTAAGTAACAAAAAATGTAAACAAAATTAGGATAGAAAATTTTTCATTGAACATCTTGTCTTAAGAAATTATGAGAAAACATTTTATCTGACTGTTTACTACAGGCAGAATACATGTAAAGGCATATTAAATGGTACAAGGAACTAGGCTACTAATATGTATTAAAAAACTTCACAAAGTAAAAGTGAGTGTGTCTAAAAGTCACAGACATACAAATTAAGGTGGTAGAATATAATCTAAATAAAGAATTTCTGTAGTAATTTCATGCTGAATTTCCCTTTAGATATGCAAGGATCTAATAACTTATTTTATTTGGCAAGAACTACATTTCAGCATTTTTATAGTTTAGTATAAATTTGTATAATTTATTCCAAAGATATTAAAGGCTGTAAAGGCTGAAAAAGGGTAGGCATATTCCTTTGTTGTACTAGATAAAGCAGCTGGATGGATATGTTGGAAGATCATCTTTTACATCACTGGCTACACTTTGACAAGAAAAGGCAGACTGAAACTGAACAACAGTTTAAATTCAGATTTTTCTGGATTATAGACTTTATCTCAACACATTCTTTTTTGAAGATATTTCTTTTATAATCACTTGGGGTCCATTAGAAATATAGTTACACATCCCAGACTACATCTGAAATTAATTCAAAATTTCATTGAAATAGCTGTAAGTTGAGGGCAGAAAGGAACTTTCAATGACTTTGTAGCTCTTTAGCATGTAGTGTTATGAGATGTAATATTGAACTGGCCAGGGCTGTGTTTCCATGACACTTACTAGCAAGACGAGTGGTGGGCTGCCTATCAGGGCAATGGCAGTGGAGAGCTTGCGCTTGTTGCCACCACTGTAGGTCCCTGCCAGGTGGTCTGCGTACATAGGGAGTCCCAGCTTCTGGATGCCCCATTCAGCAACCTGTGAGAAAAACCATCTGTTTCACACGGCAGTAACTGCAGAACAGACAGGATTGCTGATACATTTCGGGTAGAAACATGACAGTCCCCTGGGATTTAGCACATTCATTTTGGAACTGGGCCAGGGAAGTAAAAAGTATTTATGATGATGATGAGAGGCGTTCTAACTAGGTGAGGGAAAGCCATAAAGCAGCCTCAGCTGTAGACTTCCATGTGTGCAAGAATTTAAATTATTTTCTTCTGGGATCTTCTTCATGTTTTCTTCCTTATACATACACAACTTTAAAGGCAAGAGCAAAACAGCAACCAGTGCCATTCTGAACCACAACAGTTGTATCTTTAGCCTTCCACTGTTGGTGCCACAGATTTGCAACTACCATTAATACCTGGGAACCTGCATTTGATAGCGTGGTCTTGTTACTCAACTGTCCAAATGACAGGAACCACATCCAGGACTTCAATACACAGAATAATGAGCACACTTTGGAAATTCTGGCTCTTAGCATGTTAAAATCGCCATTAATCATCACAAATATCACTGTAATTATGAAAAGAAAGAGTGCTTTACCCTCTCGATTTCTTCTGCTGGAACCCCCCGCAAGCGTGCATACAAATACAGGTGTTCTCGTCCTGTGAGCAGGTCATCAATGGCATCAAACTGAGGGCAGTATCCCATGTTTTGATGGACATCAGAAATGTGGGTCAATATACTGGAGAAACAAAGAAAAGAGTTGTAGTTCTGCAATACTAGCTCTAAGACAGCGAAGAAAACTTTGAATAAAATCCTTATTTTCTGGGGCAACAACTCTTGTAAGAGGAGAATTAATTCTTCCTGATAAAACATGCTACGAAAATATCTGTCTGTTCATAAGAGCAAGGAGTATATTGTTGTCTTAAGTCAGCTCAGTCCTGGTTAAGAGTGTAAGCCTGTTTTCCCTTACCCATTTTTTGTTATAGACTAACTTAACGAGAAGTTCTTTAAACAGCCACTTAGGCTTATTTATTTATTTTTTAAACAGTGTTTATATCTAGAAAAAAAAGAAGCAGTTATTTCAGCTCAAAAAATGGTCACTAGCAACAGATAGGCAGGACACAAGGCCAACACATCAATGGTAGTAGGAAAAGTACAAGATCACAGAATGGGTGTGGTTGGAAGGGGGCTCTGGAGGTTATCTTGTCCACTGACCCTGCCTGGGCAGAGTCACCTAGAACAGGCTGAGCAGGACCATGTCCTGGCAACAAAAGAGTTATTTTTCAGTCACAACAATGGACAAATAATCAAATCCCAACTACACCTAACAAGCCAAGGCACACAACCTGGAAGTAAACCAACATAAGTGCATACTAGATCACACTGTAATAACTTATGACATTATGCCAGCACTGTGTAAACAATGATGTTGGAAACAGCCAGAGAAAAATCCCAAAGCTCAGATCAAAGGACTCTGTTGGAGGGATTATCTTACGTTTGGGAGCTCTTGCCACTAGATATGATTGCCTTGTCCCACTGTGAGCATTACTAAAACTTACCCACAGATTTTACAAGTGTTAAAGATATCAAATGCAATTGTATGTTACTTGTGATCTCAGTGCCATAGAGCTGCTGGATCACTGAGAGTGTGATCTGGACAGTTCTATGCTGGTAAATGGAGTGTCACAGGGTTTTTTTTAAGGTACTTACCTACTGCCAGCCACTATAGCATCTCCAGATGTCACATCAGTATCTCCAGTCAGCATTTTGAATGTTGTTGTTTTGCCAGCACCATTCACTCCCAAAAGGCCAAAGCACTAAATTGCAAAATTTATCATATTCTTTAATATTTCCAACTTGTAAATCAGTGGGGGTGTAAAATCTGAACTGATCCATGGAATGTAATCCAGTGTTATTGAACAACCTACCTCTCCGGGACGGATGCCAACACAGACTCTGTCCACTGCAGGCTTGCGTCGACCTGCATAAATCTATATTGATGGGGGGAGGAAAAAAAAAAGGGAAGTTCCTATTTCAAGACATCTACAGAAATTAAAATCATCAGAATTTTTAGTTTAGTTTAATGCTATTGGGATGAGGCAACTTTAGAACTGAGACATGAGTAAATTTTTTTTTTCACTCTTCTCAAAATATTACCTTGGTCAGTTCTTGTAATTGTAAGATATCTGTTTTGTTTCCTCCATTCATAATTCTTTTTCTTTCTTCTGCAACATCTTCATCTTCATTAATAATAGGTGATATGGTAGTCTCAGCAAACCTAGAAAAACCCAAGATACTGGGTTGTCCTGGGTTCAGTTAGAATAACAGTGTAAAACAATGGCTAATCTGCTGCCAAAAATGTGACTGGTGGAATCAGTGGAGCTTAAACTTCACAATTGGCTGGAGTAGTCCTGCTATTGGGAGAAGCCCTGACCTTTAAAGTTAATCTCTAGATACTAAAAAGGAGGAAATGGCTTGCTCAAAAGAACATGCCTTGTCAGTCACTGATATGAGAATAACCTGCCCCTTAGCCACAGCTTTCACTATTTGGCTACTCTAGTAGCAAGTGATGGTCCTTAGAAATAGAAGTTTTGAGTAGATCTCTCAACAAGGCAGTATTTTTATAACTGCACCAATTAGTACTCTTGTTGGCAATCTTGAACAGAAGTGAATGACCCACTCACAGTTGGTAGGTAGCTCTTTTCATCAAGGGAGAGGCACATTTGTAAAGCAGAGACGGGAAGTTCACAACAGTGTCCAGGATACAGCTGTCCTGTGCCACAGACTAGAATTGCTGTCTTGGGATGCCAGGCTAGTAGCTCATAGTACTAGCTAGTACCTCGCCTGACTGAGAATACTACAAACTTTCCAGGTAATTTTATAATCTCACTACTACAGTGTTGTCTTCAATTAAAAAAAATTACATTAAAATCTTAATTCAATAAAACTAATTTCTTTAATAAAATATTCTTAAATCCTCTTAAGATAATGCAGATTTGTAAATGCTTTCTTGGATCAGGATATCAATAAATTAAGGTAAGATTGGGTAAGTAAATAGAGAACAAAAAAATCCACAAATTTAGAGAAAAATTAAGAACAAAAAGAAGAAAGAAGGAACATAGAGAATAACAAAGATAGTAATCTTTTTAATAAGGAACATTAATAGAACTTCTAGACATACCATCTTGTGGAGAACAAACGGTGATGCATAAAGAGATTCAGAAAGAAGAACACAACTCCTTGAAGAGCCATGGCAACCAGGTTCTTTCCAACAAAGTCCCACTGAAAGGGATCAGAAATATGCTCCTCACCTTTGGAGGAAGAGCACCAAAAGGGAATGTGAAATACTGCTGAAAAACCCCACTACTCCTCAGAACAAAAAGCATAATCATAGTGAATTACTGTACTTTATTTGCTCATGATCAAGCAATAGTTTTAATTTTCCAGTCTTATAAAAAGTCTTAACAAAATGCCTTCCAAGCTCAGCTGCTGCATAGGAGTAAAAATAATCTCTCTGAATACACACTAATTTGGATATTACACAAAACTTGCATGGATTATGTGAAAAGACACACATTTGCTGAATTAAAACAGATGAGTTCTGTCATAGGACCATTCTTTTAATAACTTGTCTGATATCAAAGACAAACATATCCCAAGAGAATGCATTTGAAGAACAACAGTCACTTTAAACATTAGCTGAGGTATTCAAATGAAATGAAAAAAACCCCACATCCTCCTGAGGTAATTTAGGGTCTTCCAATCAAAGGATAAAAAGACACCAGAGTCTGACACTGAAAAAATGGCTTCATTTCCAATGCAGACTACTGGTTGGGCCACAGAGTTCTGGCAGCACTACCAGAAGCTGTGATTCCTTCAGAGAAGGTGAACTTTCATACTTCTCATCCATCTGATGAAGGAAAAGGTGAAAAATCTCCTCTTTTCTGAGTTAATCCTTCCAAACATCTCATCCAAGGTCAAGACATGTGACATTGCCATATCTTTTTCTTATTGGCTTTACTTACCAAACCTTGCATATACTTCAGTCACAGCTTGGTTCATGGCCAAGTCGATGAGTCCACGGCCCAAACAAAAATGTGGGAGGACAAGCAGTACATTTTTCAATGTTTTATTAAACTTCAGCAAGGACTGTAAGAAAGAGAAACACCATAAGCTGTTTAAACCAGACCTGTTTAAAAAAACATAGCAATATAATTGAAAAGTTCTTTGTCGTGCCAGAGAAACTGGATGTTCTGTTTTCTTAAGAGAGAAAACAGACTATTTAAAATAATAAATTCAACTAATATCTCTAATATTTGCCTGTGATGGTATTTGGTGACTGATTTCTCCCAGTCCTTAACTCATGAAGCCTTCATTATATTTCTCTCCCCTGTCCAGGAGTAGAGAGGAGCGAGACAGAGGCTTTGGAGGTGCCTGGCATCCAGCAAAATTACAAAACATTACTTACTGGATTATTTTCAAATAATTCCAGGATAAATGTAATGACACTGCTGTTGATTCCCACAAAGAGATTAATGCAAGACAATGCAACATAAGCAGTGCTGGGGATACTGAAGAAAGAAGAAGCAGGGTACATCATGGGAATTACTGCCCATCTGCCATGCAAGAAACAGAAAAAAATTATGATAAATCCTCAGTATTCTCATGTCAGTTGGCCTAAAGAAAACACAAAGTTAAGCTTTCTTCCCATCTCAAGTATAACAAAATGGTGTAACCAACTCCCAACCCACCACAGTATTTTCTCCCTGGTTACTACATAAAATTTTTTTCTGCTTAGTCATTTTTTGCTATTAAAATGCAGGGCGTAAGACATTGCTGAAACTGAGAAAGCTTAATGCTAGCAAGGTTGCTATCACCCCAGGTATCTTTGCACATTTAAGTGAATTGTACACCAAGAAGAAACAAAGAAATGTTGAATGCTGAAAGACTGTGAATGCAGCAAATGAACAACCACTAAATTCCTACACAAAGTACAAGGAAGAAATCAGCAAACTGAACAAATATATTTTCCTGTACAGGTCACATCTGATGCTTAAAAATGCAAGGCAGGCAGTGACAAAAGAATCTCTTTTGCAGCATGTAGCCAGACAGAGTATGTAAATATCCCATAGAAGAATCTAGTTTTAACCTGTCTTGGATCCACCCAGTTCTATTCTTCAAAGCTGGGTTCCACTAAGTCCTGAGCTCAGCAACATGAAATAATTTCCATGTGAAATACAGGGCCCACCTGCAGCAATAACCTTGGGCACTCACCCATAGAGGAGCAGCAAGGCAACGAGCACAGGGAGATTGGTTGGGGAGGCGTATGCTTTCTTCTTGAATCCAGCAAATATAGCCACAACCATCCCAGCACTCAGTGAATAATTCACCTGCCACAGCACAGGGGGAAGAATGTGTGAGTCCTGAGAAGGGCTGCAAACATATCCAGATCCTACACATCATTCCAAAAGGAGCTTATATTGAGGAACATCAGAATTTGAGTTAGACTAGTCACGCTGAATTTTTTGGATCAACAGGTCCCTGGAAATGAGGGGCCTTAGTACTAAACATATTCCTAAGACATCTTTTATCAGACTGATCATCAAAAATATAACATATATTGTTGTTTCATAGATTATGATTTGTGAATTCATTATTTCATAGTCTGGCTGCCAGGCTTCCCCAAAAAAGTGGCCATGCAAGGGAAGTAGAGTTTCTAGTGATGCAAACAAAGGCTGTGTAAGGATGGCAGAGCTAGTCACTTGAGCCACATTCCTGAGAAGAGGCCAAAGTGAGTATGCTTGCCCACTGCTCCCTTACTCTGTTCAGTACTAGCAGCACTACTCTGCTGCAATGCATGGAATTCCCCATGCAGCATGGAAGGCAGCATTTCTCTGAACTGCTAACATCACTTCATGCCTTTGCATCATGCTGTCAAGGGCAATAGCCAAGCAGAATTCCTGTCAAGGAAGCGGCTGTGAACAGCAGGGAACAAGAACTCTGGGACCTGCTTCTTTCCCTCATTTACTAAAATAATGCTTTGTTTTATCTTCTCCTGGGAGAACACCTTCCAAATCCTGAAGAGTTCTGGGCTTTTCAATTATTGATTTTCTTCTAAAGTTTTTCAATTCCATGTTCATGCCTTTCTTACTGCATAATTCCTTGGCCACTTTCTTGCTTGCAAAGGCATGGCCAGAGAACCAGCCCTTGTTATGCCAAAGAATTTTCTTTTATGAAAAAGTGGCTGGAGGGAAGCTGAGCCCTGTCTAAGCAAGTCTTCACCTGTGGTATAAGTCTTTTTGGAATCACACTGACTATGATACAGTGACCTAAATGAAAATGTCATTTTAGACACACTAGAGTATTTCATCAGGCCTCTAGATACTGTTCCAGCAGGCTGTCAATCTTTCCCACTTAGGTTTCTTGAACATCTTAAAATATGTTTTGGGTCTTCTAGAGGACAGGAGCAACCAGGCAATGAGGCTTTTCCCTGCTGTAGTAAGTTGTACTTCATTATATATATTCAATTGTAACGGCTAGAAATCTTAGGAGTATAAAAAATACTGCTTCATTAGGTGACTGAATTGTGCACCTGAATTAATTTCTACATCTGTAATTGGTTCAGAGGCCAGATCCTTAGCATGGTCTCTGAGAAACACTTCAGAGAAATGAATGCTTTGCAATGCTTAGAATCACCTTCACTTGATTCACTGATTTGCCCTCAGCTCATGCACACCCAGGGTAAGCAGGGGCTGTCAGTCAGACCTGCAGTTACTTACTATGTCCCACATGAAGTTAGTTAGCCAGTAGGTAACAGGGCTCACACCACTGACAAACTGGAGATGTTTGGCTTTTGTTACACGTTCTTGGATCAGGTATAAAACAAAACTGGCTGGTATAAAGGACATGGCAAAAATCACACAAATGGCAACAACAGCATCCACTGAAGTGGTCAGTCTACAACAGAGCACAAGAAGGTAGTGTGAGCAAGGGAATGGATGCAATGCAACACTATATTAGCATTTGGGGACTCTGGAGGGTGCTCTAAGATCTAGAAGTAGCAAGGCTGTTTTTTAAGTAGAAGACTTCTCCAGTTTCAAAATGTGCTAGTGTATTTTTCCAACATGTTTTGAGGACTGTAGCTAACAAATATGGCACCACTCCCTGATCTTTTGCTTGCTTTATATTTTTCAGTTTGATAGCCTTTCCTGTGCGGGACATCCCAAACTAGACATTTAGGCACAATAGCCAAAGTGCTCTGGAAGCAGAGAAAAGAGAAACTTAAAAAGGCAAGTTGGAGACAGTGAGATGAAGCACAGTTTTTGCCTTTGTGCTATAATGCAAAGTTTTTGGTTTCGTTGAATTAGGAACTTAATAGGAGAGTGGAAAATCTTGTCTTTTAAGGGATGTCTTTTTCAAGGAATTATGACTTTCAGATTTGGGAATGCACCAACCCTACTACATGCCATTGAAAAATCCACCTGCATGCTGTCCTGGGCACCAAGAGAGTGGGCTGTTAACTACTTGACCTAGTCAATTATGGACAAGTTCTCATTCCATTTTTTAATATATGTTTTATTTCAGAAGTAAATGTATTGGATTTGGAGCATGAACAAAAATTTCAGAATCTTCATGCTTAGGAATCAATAGAAACATGCAATAATGTATATCCAATGGTCATAGCTCCTGTGTGGGATGGGAATGAAATCTCATGTGAATGTAACGAGACATGAATAGATTCTTGCTTAGAATAAAACTTCAGGGAAGGGCCTGCCCATTCTGTCAATTGAACTTTCTCCTCAGTGTGTGAGCATGCTGGAAGTTGCAAGTTGCCAGGAGAGGGGTGGTAAAAGCCAGAAGCAGAGCACAAGCACAAGCAAACTTACACAGTGACTTCAGAGAGTTGCTCCTTGGTGAGGTTCAGAGGATGGTTTATAGCAGTGATCCCATGTTCCTCAGGGTCTTGGCCAGTCCTCAGGTTAGCTCTGAGGATTGCATTATTGGCTACATTGAGGAAACTAACCATAGCATGCCAGCCTTTATTGTTAAACCACACCTAAAGGAGCCAGAAATCACAGATTAATTTGTCAGTTACTGTCTTCACTGAACTACAGGAGAAAATTTGGCTGCCTTTTATCTGCTTTGGTGAGCATTGTTAGCAGGGGTGAATCCAGCATCAGGAATACATAGTTCCCAGGCACAGTCCTGCAGGAGGAGCTCACATACTATGCTTTTAAAAGCATTGGACAACTACTGTCAGGGGATTTTACAGAAGCACATTTAAAGATTTAGTGTACCACTCAAAGTATTTAGGACAGCAAACAGTACTAAGAACATGATTTTAAAGAATCTCACATATGAAATATTATAAATAAGAATTACCTACATTATGGGATATAGTATTAATACAATTTCTAAAGTATAGCATTTCAACTCTTCTTGCATCTGGGAATACCACCAGCAATATTCTCATAATTTGAAGTCTATGTCAAGAAAGACTGTGAGGTAGCAGACTAATGCCAGCAAATACCTTAATATTATCTTCTGTTTCCATGTATTTAAGGAAATTAGGCATTTCTTTAGCAGCAGCCAGTGAAGCTGGTCCCTAAAACAAAACGAAAAAGCTAAATGCTGCAGTAACCATGCTTTAATAAGGGGACAAAACGCAACCAAACAAAATTAAAAGTCTTGCTTACTCCTGTCACATTCATCATTCGGCCAAGACCGCTTAAAAAATTGACAATTTGATCTCCAGAAACATGAAGGACTGGAAGCCTTCCTCCTATAGAGATTCCTCCATATCTAGTAAAGAGAAACATATCATCAATAATTCATACTACACACCCATAACTGTATGTTAATGGAAAAACAAAACACTTAAAAAAGACCCCCACTTAATGCAAGTTTAATTTCTATACATCAAATATTTAATATATAACAATTTCTACTCTTTTTTTAACAATTTGTACTAGGTCTTTTTAGGGCCTACAAATAATAGAAGCTCTGTAAGTTTCTGAGAGGCTGATGCCAGGATCCTAAGAAAATTATTTAGAGAGAATATTTGGAGAAAACAAAACAGTGATTTCTACAAAACAAAATCTTTATATCAAGGTAATTGCTATATAATGGTTTAGACAGCATGGAGGACTAAGGACAGCACAGACCTCAGCTGAAATTTCAGATGCTCTGAGAGGAGCAGATATTCACCAATGTCAGTACCAACCAGTACATAATTATAGATACTACTGTACAAGAGGAACTGAAGTCTAATCCCATATAAAGCAATGCTTGCACATGAAGCAGAAATTCTGTGAAGAAAGGCAGTCATCCAGCTGCTATCTTTGAAGGGAAATCCTACCACTGGTGAAAAATGAAATAAGTATGTGCTTCAGGCTAACCAGTTTCTTTCATAGCTTAGTAACTGCAGAGTAGATACCACACACCGGGGTTAGCTGCTGTCTCTGCCTAAAGAAGAGAACTAGTGGAATCTGGTTTCTAACTTCTGCTCATGTACAGAGCAGGCAGTTGTGGTTGTTACTTCTGTATTTGATAGGCTGGTGGCTAGGTTTCATCCCACTCAGGTCCCTTCTTTGGAGGGTATATATTTTTCTGTGGCACTAAAAAAGCTGTGTCACAGCAGTAGCACAGTATACTGTATTATTGTATCGAACCCTTTCACCACACGGTGCCCATTGGTTTGACTCCTGTAGGTAATAAAGCTCCATTGTGAGCCTCTTGCCTTCATCTCCTGCAGGGAGTTCAAACTAATACAATCTCTTGTCTTTATAAGACCCTTCCTGATCCCCAGCCTATTTCCCACTGAAGCCATGTCTTTGTTTTACAATTTCTGCCACAATTCCCCTTGTCCATTTACAGAAACATTGTGAGGCTCCCTGGTTAAATACATTGTTCCTTTATTTACTATCTTAATCTGTGAATTGTTACCTTACCTCTGCTCATTGACCCAGTATTTACTCTTCAAGCTGAAATAGACAAAGATAATCCCTCTCAATGCACAGAACCAAAGTCAATGATATGTTAAGCTTAAATAAAACTTAGAGTTGAATTCCTATACTTTGCAGACCTCCAGTCTGCTGGTTATTACTTTGAGTTGTGGTGTTGGCAGGACTTTTGGTATTCCTTGCAGTGTGTTTTTGGCTATTTGTTTTCTGACATGATTCATCTTCAACTCATACAGAGATAAGAAAGATTCCTGAAGTGACACATACTGGGCTATTCTAATCCATAATTAATTGATTTTAAAAGATGTATCTAAAGCAATTATGACACATGCTGAGGGGAATTAGTCAAAGGCAGTCAGCACATAGCTAATATAAGGGGAATTTCAGGAACTCTGCTGGGAACTGAAAAAGTAGCAAGGCCTGAATCAGAGATAACAGGCCATGGGCACTGCACAGCTAATTGCCACACAGGCCAGCTGAGGAGCTATCAGTAGAATGGATGTATCCCTGTAACACTGTCCTTTGGCTGCTCTTTAGCACTTCTGGGAAGCAAGTGATAATTAACTCAGGCAGTCACACTAGTGTGGCTACAGTTCTTCAGGGAGACAAGGTAATATCTCTGCAAGGCAGCTCACCAGAGCTCTGCAGAGGCACCATTTTTGTCACCATTAACACAGCGTTCCATCAGCACTGACACTTAGCTCTGCCTATAAAGGAGAACCTGATTATACAAATAGTTATAATTGAAAATATTTAAATCCCCTAAAAACAGCCTCTTCTAGTCCTCTATCAGAAATGTGGACATGGTGCTCAAACCTACATAATACTGTGACAAATCAGGTGTTATGTCATTATTAAATAAGAATTTCATCACCAGGTACAAAATACGAAATACGAAAAAGAAATAGAGATTTATTCCTACCTTCCTTTTATCAAAGTGGGATATGTTTTCACCAGAAAATCTGAAATATTTCTGTGGGTCATATCTTGAAGAATTTCTGTGCTGCGTTGCACTCTCTGGCAAGAAAAAAAAACCTAATCAATCACAAAGAAGTTCAGAGTGTCTTAAGCTCTTAAGTGTTTGTCAGGAAGTCGTTTTGGTTCAGAGAAAATGCTCAGGTTCATAGTATCACTGACAGAGAGTAGGTCAATCACTCGAGGGTCATTTGTAGCCTAAACATCCTTACTTTACTAAGACCTTAGAAGAAATCAAAAAGTTTGTGATGCATGCAACACAAAACAGTTGCATGTCACTCTGAAACAGGTCTTTGCAATGAAGGTCGGGGCTGCTCAAGGCTTTTTCTTCAATCTGAAAGTAGGAAATTTCAAATCAACTCAGGCTCCGGTCAAAAAAACCCAAGCAATTGTGACATTTTTTTCATTCTTTTCTTTCCTCTTTCTCCCTCCTGCCCTTCCCTCCTTTGAAGAAAGGCAACCTTCTAAATAGAACTGTTCTCTGGGGCAAAAGAAAATATTTTTTTTAAATTATGGGACAAATCATTCAATTTTTTTATGATTCTCTTCTACATTAAAAGTTTGCAGTTTGGATGAAAAATAGTAATCAACATTAATTTAAATGGGCAAGCTTTTCCTATACCTCTGAAACTGAATTCCAAATTCCAGCAAGTCTTGTTCTCTTGAAAAAGAATATACTCGACTCCTTCCATGTATATTAGTATGGCAAGGTACTTAGACACTGATCCCTTTTCTAGCAGTTGCCATGAAACTTTTCTACAAAGATTTATGGCACAAGGACACAACCTGTGGTGGTGGGAGGCCTCCTGCACCTGCAGGGCATTCTGGCAGCATAGTGAGTTTCTTGTGAGTGCTGCACTTGCAGGAAGGTGACGGATTTTCAGGGCTCCACTCTTGGCTCAGCAGGAGGCTGCTTAGGTTAGGATGGACAGCAGGTGTGCTCCAGGCAGTTGGCATGTTATTGCACGGGTAGCTCCTGTGGACAGGTACAGAGCTTCTAGCTGTGCAGAGATAACAGTCCACAAGAACTCACAAATCTACAAAATCACAATGCCCATAACAGATATTCCCCCTCAGCTCTCATCCTGTGAGTTTTGAATAAGAACAATATTTTAAAGTATTTGGTCCACATGAATAAATATAATCTCCTCCCACATCTCTGCCAAGTTTACTGCCTTCAGCTTGCAGATAGGACAGCGAAGAAACAAAGGGATTGTGTTTGATCCCTTAGTACTGGAAATCTGCAGTGAACATTATCTTTGTGAAGAAACTATCATTTTCTTTTCCCATGCACTATCTTTTCTTTTTTTAGAGTTTCCTCTTTGTTTCTGCTATACCGGGTAGAGGAGAGGAACAGGAGAAGAGAGGACAACCAGGAGGATCAAATTGCTGGATATCATGGCTGGAGAACGGGAACAAATATCAAAGCATAGCAAGCCAGTGACAAATGGCTCCAAAACAGGACTCACAGAGTAAGCAGGTAGGACAACAAAAGGTGGAGCCCTGCTAATGTTGCCCTCGCTTCAGAATGAGAACAGTTTCAAATCATAGACACTGTCCTATTGCCACTTCACAATCTGAGTGATTGCTAAAGCTGTTGCTTCCAAACACACCAATGGGAACTGGAAGAACCTGAAGGGACTCATACATGGAAAGGGCCAGGGAAGCTGTAAAGATCTGGGCCTGAGGTTACTGACATACTGACATAAATTTAAGTTTGCTTAACTCTCAATACCAAGCTGCATGAGCTGGTTTCTAGTCAGTCACATTGAGCACTGTGAATAATTCTTAATCCAGTGGCAGTGTTATCTTGCTTCTTGTTTGTTACTTTTGACCCAATATTAGATACAGCCAACAACACATCTGAAGCACTGGCTCTTGTGAAGAGTCAAGCAAGTACATTCTTGCTTCACTACTCAAGTTCCACTAGAAGTATCCTGCTAGGATCTCATTCAAGAGAAAATAGCTAGCAACTTACAAAAGAGGCTGATTCTTCATACAGCGAATCCCAAATCCTGGTTTATTCAAGAAAGCATGAGTAAGGGAGACCATCTGCTCATTGCCAGGACGTTCATTGCTAAGGGAATAAGATAGGACTTTATAAAATATTTTTTCAAACTATTGTACTGTAATACACATAGCAACTAGAGGAGGACAACCATATGGCAGTACCAACTGCCCCCCTTCAAATGCTGATCATTCAATTGTTTTATTTATTTATGTAAAAACCCGGAATGTTCTGAGATGGTTGAAAGGCTTTGGTTCTTTTCTCCTAATACTAAAGCTGACTTCTGACAAAGTCCAATTGCAGCATTCTTCAAAAAAGGCTTGAATCCTCACTGCTATTCTCTCAGTGCTGTCATAGTCAGGCAGCAGAAGATGAAAAACATATTCTGCATTTTCATTTACCTGGATCTCCTGTTAGATTGGATATGTAACTATAAGTGTTGAGGTCCTGAAATGAGGTGGGAAGAGGAGAATACTGAAGTTAAAAAGACATTTGAAAGACTATTTGTTAGATGTACTAGCAGTTGTATTCTCCAGCTGCACCAATTTCAAGCTATTTTAAATCTGTTGATTCCAGTGAAGTGAATCTTTTCTTACATCACACAGAATAAGAAAAAAGCAGTGAGACGGGGCCCCATGATGTTAAACTCTAGGGAGACATAGGTGTATGTGTGACAGATGTACTTTAGGTGTTCCTCTTACCTGAAGAAAGTAAACTGTTGTCCATAGATCCAAGGGTGTAATGTTAAGGCAGGATATTCTCCAAATGGAGGAATAATGACTGTAAGTACTAGAGACAGCAACACAAAACTAGCAGGGAGAACAACCTGTAGGGAACAGAAAAAATTCACATTAGGTTGTTGCATAAACACTGTAGAGTGACATTGTACACACCCCATAATACGTGTAAACAAAGGAAGGAAAGCAGGAGCACTCAGATCCATTCTGGTTTAACTCCCGAACATCAACAATTAATTTCCAGCCCTTTTGATTAAAATTCTGGTTGTCATAGAACTGCATTACATTAAAATAAAACACTGGGCTAATAGTAATAGAATCATGAACTTGGTGCAGTTGGTAGACTCCAAGCAGAAAGAAATAAAAGAGGCAAAAGAGTTGGAATCATAACTGCACTGTTACCCATTTGCAGCACCTCTATTGCTTTCCATAGGGCCATCATTGCTGGAAAGACAGTGTTGAGAATGTTGTGGGAAAGAACCTGGAACAGCACAAGTCAGTCAATACCTGTGCTAGGAAGTCCTTGAGGCTGCGGGAGGCGTGGTGGAAGCGTTTGATGAGCAGTGCTTTGATCTGCTGCTGTACAAGCTGAAAGCCTTTATACTGTTGGGACCCCTTGCCTTCATTTTGATCTCCTGGTTTGCCTACTGGCATTCGAGAGGAGTCACTGGTTTTCGGGGCTGCTTGTTCAGCTGCTTTGTTCTCAGTAGGAGTTTTGGCAAGAGCAGAACCATTTTCTTGAGCATCTCCTACGTTATGATGAGAAGCATCAGAGAAGACACTTTATCTTCCATACATAGAGTAGCACAGTCATTTTAATGAGGTCCATATTTTACCAACCATATATATCCTATCTCCAGATTGCTTTAATTACGACTGTTGCACCGTGGTAGTGACATCATATAGGTTAATTCTCCTCTTAGCAGGATGAACAGTTTAATCACCTATGTAGTTTATGGACTAATTGTAAGCAAATTACTTTTTATACAACTGCTAAAACCATTGACATGTGGGTGCTTGACACTCTACTTTTATTTGCATAGTTAAGAATCTCATCCAATCTAAATAGAAGTCTTTCTGCTGACTTAATCTTTATTTTTCAGCTATCATGCCAGGCCCTAAAACCAGATATTTGCTGACAAAATTTATTTTGTCAAGAACACATAAAAGACTGAAAGTTCTGAAACTCCTCTTCATAAAGTGTTCAGAATAAAAAGCAGTCCCAAGAACAGTTAATCAAATATGGATTTTGGATCTCTACCTGTTTTTTGCATTTCAGGGTCAGCTTCTGCTGTCACTTTTAGGAAAACCTGCCACAGAGAAATGCATTTTCTGGTTAGGAAAAGAATAGCTACAATAACCTGACTTTCAGAACACAATACAACATACTTCAATATAAAAGAAGAAAATTTGGATATATTTTCAGTACTTCATATTATTATCAATAATCAGCTCTCTTAAGAAATATCTCAGAAAATAAATGAACAAAAATACAAAAAAAAAAAAAAAAAAAAAAAAGGATGCATTTCAGGCTAATGAGTCTGGCTCCACGAGGCTACAATGAATTAAGGGTTGGATCCTTTCTCCTTTCTCTAGGCCCTTCTCAAAGATTTTATGAATGTGCCACAGCTTATAGGACTTGATTTTGAAGGAAATTTTAGGAATTAGGAATTAACTGTTTAAGAACAGGAATAGTCTCAGCAAACATTTTGGGTGCTAATGGTGAGGTCAGCAGGTATTTTAATGTCTGTTACCTCTTCAAGTGGTGTGTCTGAAACTCCAAAACTGCTGAGCCCCAGGTCATCCAAAGTTTCTTCCAGTTCTCTGAAGAGACTGGCATAAGATCGTTGTTTAAAATTTTTATTGGGCAAAAGATAAATGAGCTCCTGACCAATGCTTTCAATTAATTTTGCTTCTGGGATATGATGGTGGATTACTTCTGCTAGCTCATTCAGATCTCCTGTGAAAAGTCAAAAGAGTGTTCATAGAATGAATATTTAACCATATTGAGCATGATTTCAAAAGCTGGTGTTTGCACTAAAAGAGTACTGCTCTATTACATAACTCACAGATACCTCAGTTAATTCTGCACTAGACTGGGCTATGTTGTTAATTATGCTTTGGAACTTCATAGCAGGAAACTATATCAGGTTTGTTAATAAAGCACAACCAAATCTTCAGGAATATCTACTTAAATTATTATCTTATGCAGAAAAGCCAAAATTACTTTTTCTTCTGAGAAAGTCTATTTCCTTGCTGTAGATATGCTTCAGTTTTTTTTAAAAATTACACAAAACTCAACACTATACTTGTAAAGCAAACAAACTTCCATTTCATCATCTGTACTTGACACCACATATACACAAAAAAGGGTTAATGGCAAGCAAAACCACAAAGAACCCTTATTAAATTCATGTTACAATAGAATACAAATGTTAGACACAAGGACCAAAGAAGTGGGCCCTTGCAGCATTGATCTTTAAGACAAGATTGCAGCATAACAGGAGACATAGCTATGTGCTGGAATGCTGAATCATCCTGCTTCTTACCATCCAGTTCCAGCTCTGGACCTCCTTCTTCACCCCTGTGCACACAGCTGGAACAGGAGCAGGAGCACTGAGATCCACAGCTACAAAATGACTAGCATGGACAAGCAAGAGAGCAAAACATTAAAGTCCTTCAGACACACTCAAAACAGGATGTAAAGGCTGTCAATATTTGAACAGCTTGAGCCAATGAAAAATATGTCATATCCAGAGCAGCTTGAATGCACTATACTGAAAATCATCTGAATACTGGATTGACCAATGCAGGAAACATAAATCCATCTGCACAAATCAGCTCTAAACTGCCTACAGGATACCTGGGGAATGCAATCGGCAGGGGCCATGAGTGTTCAGATTGTGTTGCCACTAGGACTGGAAGCACTATGTCAACAGAAAGCACCCAGAACCCTAGTTTTCAAGCTGTGAGAGGCTGGTTTAGCTATGGACAAATGTAGACTTTTCTGGTGTCTGAGCCATTACCAGACTATCTGATATTTAAAATCAGTGTACTGCAAAAGTAAGAGTCAGAAAGACCTGTATACGGACAAAAGCAACCCGAGAGCTGGAGTTGTTCAGCCTGGAGAAGAGAAGGCTCCAGAGAGACCTAAAGAGGGCTACAAATGAACTGGATAGAGACTTACAAGCATGTAGCGATAGGACAAGGGGGAAAAGCTTTAAACTGAAACAGGGTAGATTTAGATTAGGTATTAGGAGGAAATTCTGTACTGTGAGGGCACTGGAACAGGTTGCTCAGAGATGATGTGGATGCCCCACCCTGGAAGTGTTCAAGGCCAGGCTGGATGGGGTTTGAGCAACCTGGTCTAGTGGAAAGTGTCTCTGCCCACAGCATGGGTGTTGGAACTAGATGATCCTTAAAGTCCCTTCCAACCCAAACCATGGGTGTCAAGAGGCACTTAAGTGCTTTTTACCTTGGTGCAGTGCAAGTGTTACTCAGATTAAGCATACTACACTCATACTTACTGTAGCCCTTCCCATTTTTGTGGTTCTCATTTTGCGAACAAGGGTGAGATAAAAGCCAGAGCCAAAAGAGTTCTTTAGGAATACAGGAGAGCCTGAGCAGAAGAGTTTCCCTTGGGATATGATGGCTACTCTGTCTCCAAGGATGTCTGCCTCATCCATATGATGGGTTGACAGGATAATAGTTCTGCCTAGAAGGAACAAGGAGGAATATTCAAGGCGTGAACTCTCTCTGGAACTCAAAACTGTGTTTAGCTTTTTGGCAATTATTTCTCTGCACCAAGGTCAGTCCCATGTTTGCTACAACCATTCTGTTCAAAGAATCTTGTTTGCTTGCATTCATATCCCACTACTCATGACAGTTTACACAGGAGGCACATACTGCATTTATGACAAGTTTAAAAAATCCCACCAAAAAAATCAAACAGTTTCTACTCCAAAATCTTACCTGGGCGATATTTCAGCAGAAGATCCCAGATAGATCGCCTGGAATATGGATCAACACCAGAAGTGGGCTCATCCAAGACTACCACTTTTGCTTCACCCACAAAAGCAATGGCAACAGACAATTTCCTTTGCATTCCACCTACCAGAGGACAAACACAGCCAGGAGTATAATATAAGTTCTATAGGTCATAGGGATGTAATTAAAATTGCTTTTTGGTGTGCAGACAAACTGCTACAAATAAAATTAAACCCATCCTAAGACACGTTTCCGCAAAGATAAATTAATAGTAATTTTTCTTCTGAAATGCAAACCAGGTTATTTATACATATATAAATAATACATATTTTCCATCTACACATCGCATTTTCTGCTTCTTGCCAGAAACAAAAGCAGGAAGATATGAGGTTTTCATGTTCTTTCATGAAACTAACCATCTTTTTTTTTTTAGAGTTGCAATCAGGACAAAGTAGTATAACAACAGATGGCTGTTTGTTCAAATCAGCCTTTGAATCTGAAAGTGAGAGTTATTCAAATACACTATGTGCATTTGTACCTTCAGAATGGAAGAAACTACTCCTACCAAATAATACAGTACTATGGAGCACAGATCCATACAGTGGGGCAGAATGACAGTATAGTATTTCATTTGCCTTGAAATAATAGGTTTTATTTTGTTTTGCTTGTTATATTAATCAATTTTTATACATATATTTATATTATTTTAAAACTAATAGCTTCAAGTATATTTGAATTTGTTGTATATTTATTAGACATAGAAGCCTTAGGGCCAGGTTGTGACAGCTTTACTATTTGTACAGACCAATGTAATTCTCCCAGTCCACATTGATATGTCAGAATATGGCCTCAAATATGTAACTTGATCAATAATTGCCAAAAGGCCAGGATGGGGCTACAACAACCTAGTCTAGCAGAAGGTGTTCCTGGCCATGAGAAGGGGTTTGAACTAGATAATCTTTAACATCCCTTCCAACCCAAACCATTCCATGATTTTATGAGAGACAAAGAAAAGGCAGCAGGACTAAACATCTTAGAAAATTCTTGTGGGCACCTGACAAATTCTGAGCTTCTTCATTTCTTTTATGGGTGAGGCCCATGTCTTCCAGCATGGTTTCTAGTTCTTGCTCAGCTTCTTCCCTGGATCTTCCTTTCAGTTGAGAATAAAACAAGATGTGCTCTGCTACAGTAAGGCTGTGACAGCAGACAAAAAGGCAGGAAGGCGCGTTAAATGAATAAACTGTTTTTATTCACGAGCAGCAATACATTCAAGCTTTATCTTGCTAAAGGAAGAGAGGTTGCATTACCCTAAAAGATCTTCTTTGGGATCAACACACTTCACTTGGAGGTCATAGTCTCTTTCTTTGCCTTTTCAAAGCAGAACCTGCTACTAAAGGAACAGGTATAGCAGGTATCAAACCATCCATTTATGAGAATAAAATGTAAGAGAGTCTGTTTTGAGGTAAACACAACCTAATGGAAGTGAAGCTGGAAATCACCAGAGAAGGCAGTAAGTGATTGAATGGTAGTAAGAAATGAGCATAAAAATATCCTGCTACTGCATTGTCAATTTGGAGTTTTTTGCTTTAGTGGTCCTAAATTATAGTGCATGAGCCTCCAGGATAACTCCTGCTAGCCTACAATGCAAAAGAAAACACCAGGAGCAGCGTTATTTTCCTAAGAAACTTTGTTCCCAGTGAAATGATGCAGGAGATTTCTCCTGCTTTGGCGTTGGGGATTCTCACACATGCAGACTGGGATGCTTCTCCTTGAAGGCAGTCTGGAGTGACACTTACTGGTTGAATAGGATGTTGTGCTGAGGGCACATCCCTAATCTGTGCCGAATGGAGTCCATGTGAGTCTGGATGTCCAGGCCGCCAACCAGCACAGTTCCAGACGTGGGAGGGAAGAGGCCTGTCAGTATCGACCTGGGAAAACAAAATGAGGAAATGCCCCCTCTCCTGTCTCTCTGTGCTAGATAAGGAAGCTACATTACATGATTCCACTAGGTGGAGCATGATGACTTCTTACCATAGGCCTTGACGAAGCCACCCCAGTGGAAAGCATGTATGTAAGCACTCTTGATGTGCTACAGAGAATCTGATGGATCTGCTAATGCCATTTTTGATACAACTGTCTATATGGTTCTGGCTTCCATCAAGAAACTGTTTTAGTTCAGCATGTTATATCACCCCTAGATATAAATGGGTCTAAAATCAGTAGGCTCAGTAGGATGAAAAAAGAATAATGGTTTGAGGTCTCTGGCCATGCTGACTCATCCCGTAAATCTTTATTTTCTGTAAACTACAAGACCAAATGTTATGTTGTAAATGGGTGGCATCTCTTAATAGATTTGGGTGATTAGTGGATTTTTCAGTATGAAAAAATTTAAAGCAATAAAAAAAAATTGTTTTTATAGAATAAACCCCCCAAATTACAAAACATTTCAGCAGATTAGGATGCTTTTACTTTGGGTTGAACATATTCCTTGTGAAACAATTTAAAAAATCATGAGGCAATTTAAAGTGCCTTTGAAATAAAAGTGTTTTAATTGAAAAATCCTAAAGTATTCTGCTGTGAAAAGTCATAATGAAATACATTTAATTCTTTCAACATTTGGTTAACTTGTCACAGATTTATAAAAGGTCTTGTTCACCAATGAATCCTATCTTGCCAAATAAGGTTCTGTATAAAGAAAATTAAACATCCTTGAAGTCCAGCCTCCTGGGATGCTTGGTTTCTAGGACTAGAGGAACAATTTAATCTGGACATGGATCTTGCATGCATGTAGCCATTTTATTTAAAGAGGGCCTGTATTTTATACTTCTTTGAACACAGACCAATAGATGTGACTGACCTAGAGCCAGTCAGAGAAACCAAGAACATGTGGAATATAGCGGCATGCAAATTTTTTCTTTCAACCAGAAATCCTTCTCTTTCTTCACCTATGGTAGTTTGGCCATGGGAAATGAATTCTGGGTGAGAGAATTGCTTCCTTTCCTCTGGACTTTCACTTGTTTGTGTCATGCATGACTTCCCTCCCAGGGCTTTAACTAATCCAGAATATCTCCTTTATGCCTAGGGGCAGCATTTCCCTGTCTGGAAAAAGCCTAATGCTGTGTGTCAAGCCAGCTGCAGGGGTGGTAGAGAGACAAGGGAAGAGTGAAAAGAAAAGACTGCCCCAGCAAAAGAGCACTGCCCTAGATTGCTTCTTCTAAAAGAAGAGACTTACATGGTAGTTGTCTTTCCTGCTCCATTGTGACCAAGGAAGGCTGTGATCTGACCCTCATAAAAAGTAATATTTATCCCATCTACTGCTGGTTTGGGCCTGTTTGCAAAAATCTTCACCAGGTTCTGAATGCACACTCCTGGAATCAATCCTGCTGGCTCAGGCTCAAAGAAGGCATTTACTTGAAAGAGAATAAAAGCACCTGTTTTAATCCTAGTTCTGATGATGACAACACATCAGTAAATGCAGAAGCAATAGCACATACCCAGCATAATAACTGTGTTCCAAGGCCAGATTGTCCAAGTCACACCAGTATAAAACTACGGCTAGATTTCTAATTGCAGTGCAATTTATTTAGATTTACCCTCATATCTATGAGAGGAGAAGCAGAGCCCAGAATTGTGGTGGTCTGTGGAGAGGTAACTCATTGGGCCAGGGGAAACTGAACATGCTTTCTGTTCTCATTGTGTAGCAGGAAGATTATTGGGAATTGTTTTCTGGAAATACTTAGATAGGCAGAGAGATTACATTAAACAAGCAGCAGGTTGCTTTTCTAGCTGGGCTGAAATCTGCCATTCAAATAATCTGCCCAGCTGTGCATTCTTTGACCATGATGCTTAAAAAACCTCCCCCAAACACAAACAAAACACAACAACAAAAAAATTTGCCTTTAATCCTGGTAGGTGAAATCTACCCCATTGCTGAGAACAGGTCAGAATTTAGATAGTACCTAACATGAGCACTACATGAGATAGCTTTCTCTCAGGATTAAAAATGCGTTATTGCAAATAGCATCATCAAGACATTTTATTGCATCAGCTTCTAGACAAAACAAACTTCCTTTGAAGTAAATTAAGCCCTTGGGTAATGTGAATTATGGGAGTTGAGAAATTGAAACTAAAGACCCTGTCCACTTTTGTTTACACAGAATGCTTTAGGCTTTGTAGAAGGCTTATTTTGCAATTGCAGTTTACTTAAATTGTTCAGTACCCAGCAGGCCTGTGTGGAAAGCAGCCAATGTCAGCTGGGCAAAACCAACCCCACATCTATCAGCAGCTTGTGTGACTGTCATTATTGTCACCAGCAGGACTCAGGAAAAAGTCCCAAATTTGTTGTACATGAGAGAACAGCTGTAATTATCAATATAGAATGGGTAGCACTATTTTAGATAAAATTATTTTTATGAGTTACTTTTCTTTTGACTTGTGAAAAGAATCTAGGTTTCCATTTACCTTGCTGGGACAAATACAAACATCTCTGTATTCACAAAAGTTCACATGGAGTCTGGCTAGATAGTTACCCATATACTGGCAATTGAGGCACCTTCCTTGGTTTTATATGTGTCATAATCTTGTCTTCAAAACTCACTGGCAAGTTATGAGGCAACTTCTCTAATGATCTCCCCCAGTATCTGCTTTGCATCACCTGAAGGACACTGGTGGAAGATTGAGCTCCCTTTTTTTGTGATTCATATTTCTCTATTTTGATCCTACATCCTCATTGTCATTGTACTAGGTGTGCTCTTGGCTTCTCCTCATGCCTCCCAGTTCCTGGGTGGCTGAAAGGGAAGACAGATTTGGTTTTTTTTGTGCAGTGACAGGCAGAAAGCCCTTCCTTTGTGGCTGTGGAGCAGCTGGAACCTGGGAACTAAGAAGTAAAGCACCAAAAAGATAAGGCAGTACTAGGAGAAGATTGGCTGAAATAACCTTTAACCTCAGCCTGTCCTTTTCCTTTGAAGTCCTGTCCTGTTTCCATTCACCCGGAATGCATGTTTTCAGTGCCTACGTGAGGAGCTCTGATGACCCCACTTTTATCTCTTGCTTTTCAAGAGAGTCAGAAAGGGCTCAGAGCTGTCTGTAGCAGTTACTTGTGCTACAGAATCCACATGCATTCCTCTGAGCATCTCATACAGAAAACTCCTCTGGCTCACCACAAAAGAAGACATTGGGGCTTGACAACAAGACAGGCCATTCAGGAATTCTTAGGTGATGGCTAATGTCAGCATCAGAAAAGGCTGCAGACAGACACACAGAGCACTTCAGATAAATCCCTTTGAAACCAGCCTTTTCCTACTGATGTAAAATGCACTAAAGATAGGCAAAAAAAAAAAAAAAAAAAAGAGGGGAGGGACTAAGAGGGAAGAACATTCCCCTCAGCGTATTTTTATTGAAATCATGGCTCTGTTTAATTTTAAAGAGTCAATGTATGTGGCTCTGAGGCTTCCCTCAGCAAGAAAACTAACTTGCCAAAGAAACATCCTGCATTTGTGTGATAAAAAAAAAAGTTAAGGAACTTCTCTGGAAGCCAGCTGTCTTAAGTGCAATGGCTAAAATATTCTAAGGGATGATGAATGTAGAGGAATAAATAAGAGTCAATGTCTCTCTCATGCTTAGCTCTGGCAGTTATATGCAATCACCTACTGGGTCCCTACTAGCTCTTGTAGCTTGGCTCCAATCACTGCTATGTCTAGTTTGGTATGAAGCACAATGAGTATAGTATCTCAGAATACTCAGGTTGCTCTCTCTCCTTACTATTAATTTCATCTTTGTCCTGGACATCTGTCTTAGGCTTCCCCTGCTCGCCGGGTTCTTTTTCTCGTTTGTGTTTACATTGTTTGTTTTTACCATCCTTCTTCCCCTGGCCGTCGCTCTTTTCTTCTGTTTTTTCAGGTTCTTCAGATTTATTTGAGTTGTTTTCATTTTTTTCCCTTTCCATGGTCTTCTGATCCACACAACCTTCTGACTCTGGACTTTTTTCTATATAAACCAAAAGTAATCAAGATTTAATTAACAAAAATTTAATATCCCTAGAGGTATTTTGAGGAAAAAGAAATAGCCCTAAGCCTTGAGCTTTTCAAGGGCTTTGTAGAAGAGAGGATCACATAACAATCAGCACAATCAGGCTACTTGAGATAATAATAGAATAATTTAGATCAGAAATGACTTCCAAAGACTTCCTGTTCAATCCTCAAAAAAATATGGCCAATTCAGATCATGGCAACTATCTCCAAAGATAGAGATTTCACAACCTTTCTGAACAATCTGTTGTAGTGCTCTAGCTACCTTCATGGTAATGACTTTTTTTCTTATATTGAATCTGAGTTCCTGTTTTCCAGTTTATATCCATTGCCTCTCATCCTTCCACTAGACACATCTGACAAGTCTAGCTCTTTTGAGCTTTCTCTCTTCAGGCTGAGCAGACACAGCTCTCTCAGCATCTTGTACGTGACATGCTCCAGCTCCTAATCAACTTGCTGGCTCTTTACTGAGCTTATTCACATTGGTAAAAGGGTGGCATAGATTATGATCTTGCTTAGAAACAGAAAGTAAACAGACTTAAACGAGTGTCAAACTATGTAGAAAAGAGTCAGGTTTAGAAAAGTAGGGAACCTCAGTGTAAGATTAACATTTCATGGATATTGTGCTGAGCAGTAAGAACTCCTTGAATGTCTCAAAAGGTGTTGGTTACAGAGTGAGGATTTGATGCTGCTTGTTAAGCCAGGCCTTAAATGCTCTCAGATGGAACAGTGACTCACCTCTAATGACTCTAATGATAGCACACCACTCCAAGTTCAAAAGCACTTGCCAAGACTCCCAGTGTATGGCAGTCTCTCACCTTTGCAGCAGGCCAGATAATGGAAATATTATGCAGTCACCTTTAAGCAGATCAGTGAAGTTATTTCTAAAAAACAAAGTTTTAAAAGAACTCACCATCAGCAGTTGCTGTTTTCTCAGCTTCTGGGCTTTTGGAGCCAAGCCAATAGGATTCCAGCAGAGGGAAATACCAAGGCTGTGGTAGCCCATAGTCCCCTAAAATAAAAATAAGTAGGTAAAGTGCACTTCATAACCCCATTCTGCAGTAGGCAGAAATTCATCTAAGCAAAGTCTAATTATAAACACTTGCAGTCCTAGTGTTGCATATCAGAAGGTCAAACCATGTACCAAGTAGTTGATAGAACAGATTTTGTTAACAGGTTTTTTTTTTCTTTTGGACAGCAGTAAAATATTCCGAAAATGTGACTTGCCTTACCTTGTCTTAAGTAGAAAGTAGTTTAATTGCAGAATAAAGCTATGCCCTGAATCCTTACCAACCAGGCAGCAACTCACTGCTTAAGGTGGGATCCTAGCCTCACTCAGGGACTTTCTTTTAATGCCCATTTAACACTTGAGGCTTGTTATGACTGAAAAGCTTTTTAAATTTACACTTATTACCTGGGGCTGAATTTACAACTGGTAATGAAAGAAGACACTCTGACTGTTATTTCAGCACACAGACTTTCAGGAAAAGTGACAGCAGTGTAATCCTCTTCTTAAACAAACATGGGCTTTTTTAGTTATAGGTTAATTCAGTTTGGTTAAGAGACAGCACAGTAACATTACCAGTTCTTGGCAGGTCAGACCAGACTTACTGGAAGTCAACACTGCTTTCCTGGACCATATTGATTTATAGAATGCAGAAATTTGAGCTTCTATGTTTAAAACTGGCATCTTTGTAACTCAAGATGTTATTGGCCTTGTGTTACTTATTCAAAACAGGCATGGGGATCTGTGATGCTCATAAAAAGATGGTCAGTTTTATTAATTGAAAACCACAGCTTATGAAAGTGCCTACTTACTTCTGAATTAAAAACTACCTGTGTTTCAGCCAACCACTTGTACTCCTATTCATGCACAGAAATGCTCTGTCTGCATTCACAAACAGTTTGCCTTCCTATGGACTGGATTATTCCCCTCTGAAACTGGTGGCCAAAAAAAACCAGTTTCTCATTCAGGATGATTGCAAACCCAAGTGAAATTTGTTATGGAGCAGAATGCTTGAATAGCCAAAGGGCCATTGTGCCAATGGGTGGCTGGTTTCTGAGCAGATGTGAGCAGGACAAGAACCAGAGGGTTCAAGGAATTATCCAGGGAATTCCTGTACTAACCTCAAGTAGTACAGCATTGATTTGGCAGGGCTGCATATGTGTGACAGAGAAATGCTAAGAGAAATTCTACAGAAAGAGAGTAGCAGAAAGACAAGACAGAGAAAATATTGGGAGCAAGTGAAGCTACTAACTAGAAGCCTAAAAGATGCTTCTTTTGTGTAAAGTGCTGACAGAAAAAAATTTGATTTTTGTTTATGAATGAAGAAATTTTTATTGTTTAGTTCCTGCTGAGTTCATGCAAATAGTCAATTGTCCACTCTTTTTTAAACAAAGAGTTACAGAAAAGGGAAAAAGAAAAGGGAAAAAGAAAAAGGGAAAAAGAAAAAGGGAAAAAGAAAAAGGGAAAAAGAAAAAGGGAAAAAGAAAAAGAAAAAGAAAAAGAAAAAGAAAAAGAAAAAGAAAAAGAAAAAGAAAAAGAAAAAGAAAAAGAAAAAGAAAAAGAAAAAGAAAAAGAAAAAGAAAAAGAAAAAGAAAAAGAAAAAGAAAAAGAAAAAGAAAAAGAAAAACAAAAAGAAAAAGAAAAAAGCCATCTGCCAAGAACACCTTCTGGAACTGCAGTTCACATGCAGCAGTAACAAACTGATGAAAAGAAAGCTCACTTGCTTGTACAGCATAAGAGTTGGTAGTTATTATATTGCAACAATATTAAATATGAAGCAAGATAACCATTTAAGCTAGAAGAACAAATCTTTTTTTTCCCACAGAAGGTTCCAGAATTTTGTAATTGATAACAAAGAAAGTCCTTCTGTGACTTTGTACTAGAATCATGACTTCCATTTAGAAACAAATCCACACAGGAACTTTCACAACTGCCAATGACACAGCATGTGTCTTAGGAAACAGTACCATCCTTTAAAAAACAGTTTGCATAATGTGGCCAAAGTAGATATGTGAATTAGAAAATCTAATCTACTGTCAAATCCATATTTTTAAAAATTTAAAGAAATCTCACTAGAAATGGTTGAAACTCTTCAAAAGAAAAGTATGTACACAAATTGGATTTTAACAGATGATGTTTTTGTAGATTTATTTTCTATTTAAATTATAAAACAGGACTAGAAATCACATCCTCCTTTTTACTCTTCCTTCTTCATTCTTTTCAGGAATAAAACAGGAGAGAGAAAAAAGAAAGAAGGAAAAGTGGAAGTCCTTAATAAACCAGGAGTGCTAAACTGGATAAGATTCATAGTCTACAAGGTCAAACACCCTGTTTCTGCCACTGAAATATGCAGAGACTAATTAGACTAACACAGGTTGCAGCAACTACCACTACTCTGTATGAATAAGAAACTGGCATACCTGGAAAAACATTATCAAGATACCAAGACAGTACTCCATAAAGGAAAGCATCAAAAATCATCATGTTAATGGAAAACAGAAAACTATATTCGTCTCCTTCCAAGGGACTGGTTCTGATGTTATCCCACTGGAGGCCAAGACCTTGTTCTTCATAGCGTGACAAGTATTCTGTACCGAACCCAAAAGCTACTTGAGAAAGCAAACTCTGGAATAAAGGAAAAAAGATATTCAGCCCTGACAGGGGGACACTTTCCAAAACCAAATAAGCAAACAAAAACCCACCACAAGAAGAAAACAAAAACCCTGAAACAAAAAAAAACCCCTCTGACTTTTAGGGACTAGACTTTAAACCTTGCATAACAAATGACATGAGAAAAGTTGTTTCACTTTTATATTGGCCTGTAATGTTTAATTTTCTGCAATTCTAAGCAGTATTCAGTATAGACCGAATTTAACCTTGGCTGTACTTGCTTTAACTACTAGGAAACTCTCATAGATAATTTTTTCTTCATTAATGTCTTTTTGGAAAAATACTATAGGTGCACCTAGAAGTTTACAGGGTACGCCTTTGATTATCTAGGTGAAACAAAGTATTTCCTGAGTGTATGAGGCAGGGCCACTATGAGTAACATGACAGAAAGTACACCAGATGATCGTGATATGGAAAACTAAAACTGCTTCCCCTGTCATGTCTGCTAGCTGATTCTAACACAACAAACTAATAAACCAGTAGTTTATACTTCATTTATAACTTTATACACTTAGTTACAGCTTTGGAAGTGTTTTGTTTTCTTTTTCCTTATATTTCCCAGTGCAAGAAGAGAAGATAGTTCCTTTACCTATGCTGTTAAAATGCTTGGTAAAAATGGGGAGACTGGACTCAAAACATCTGCTCTCCTTCCTGACTCATTGGGAACAGAAAATCAATCTGAGTAATTCTATAAGATCATGGTTCCTTCTCAAACAGCAAGAAGTTTTCAGCTCCCCTGACTTGTTAAGTATCTTACCTAAAATGGAAGAGAACCAACTGCATGAAGAATGTCTACAACTCATTAGATGAAAGGTATTTCTCAGAACTTTGGCACTGGGGTTCAATTCCTAACTTTATGGTTCAGGCAAAGAAGGAATGTGAACCTGAGGTCTTCTTATGCTTAGACATAGGGTGTTAAGTAGGTTATAGCACATGAGAAAGATAACTGTTCCTATTTTGTGAATTGCCTTCATATTTATTAAACATAACAGAAGTTAGATTTGACTTACAAGGAAATATTCAAAACATTTAAAATATTTTAGCATGCTAATTTCCTGGAATTCAAAGCATAAAATAAATTTATTGGCTTTTCTAAAAGCTATGAAGATATCTCTTGAACTGGGCCTGCTAAAGGCTTCCACACCTGCAATCCTTAATTATTTAAGAGAGATTTAGGGGTCTCCCTCCCTGAGTCAAAAAAGTCAAGAGGAAGAGATGTGCAATACTTTGTGATTCACATATGGACTGTGAGAAGGGGAGCAGAGATGCCATGCAACCAGTGAAAGGCTTACTGCTAGGATCTTCAGATTAGCAGTCAGACGATCCTGCCAGACAAAGCAGACGATGTGGGGCAGGTACAAGGTGAAGTAGATGACTCCACTGCAGGCAGCTGCCAGATTTGCTTTGGAGAAGAAGGTGCTGAACAAGAAACACTGCATTATGGTGGCTGTGGTGAATGTCAGTAGGAACAGAAAGAACAGAAGTGGATTGCTATAATGTAGCACTTGTCCATGCTGCAAGCAAAAGGAAAACAGAAATATTTACAAGTATTGCTCCTTTCTGCTAGCAGGAAAGGTCAGAATTGCTATTGACATGTAACAGATAAAGAGTAATAAGCCAGTCTTTCTTACCTAATATGACTTCTAACTCTTCCAGGTATTAGTTTCAACAACTGAAGTCATTACAATAACAAATCCTTCATCTAACTTTAGCCCTGTTCTTGGATTGTGACTTCAGGTTAGTACAACAAAATGAACAAAATTCATAACTGACTGAAAACAGACATTCTGTCCCTGTCTTAACAAGTAAATGATTCCAAGCAAGATCTGCCCCCTTGGAAACTCATGCGTTTTAAATAAAACTATTTGAAATATTACAATAAATTTTCATTTATCTCTTCACACCATCCCCTTAATCCACTTGCTTGATGTACTGAAAAGACAATGTAAGGAAGTGTTACAAAGCACATCTTTAAAAAATACCACAATAAAACCACAGGCAAATTATAAAGCTTCTACACCTGGATGTTATTCAAACAGAAGCATATCACATCTGAGAAATCCAAGTGCAGTTTCTCAGAGATCCCTGTGTATTAACTAACCCACTGGGTGAACTTTTATTGACCTTTCTTCATTAGAGCTTTTGTGGCTTAAATGCTTTCTCTCTCAAGAAGAACAGGGACTGCTGCCAATTATCTATGTAATCTTTAAAACCAATGTTGAGACCTATTTATTAGGTCAATTTATATAATGCTCAAATAGGTCTTTCAGGCTATAAATAGGTCTCAGCATGGTTGCAACATCCCACTGGGCCTTAGAGACTGATTTCTTTATCAACAGGAATGCAATGTCTCATAAGAATATATTTACAAAGGTGCCTCACACTGGCATAGTGAAATATGGGAAAGAAAGTGAATTACAGGTACAAGCACATTCTTCTGTGATATTAATTACCCTCTGATTTTTAATTAAACCAGTGTAGCAAATAAAGTGAGCTTTCTCTATCCACCCAAACTGCAATGGAAACACCAGGAACTACAAAAACTCATCAGGACATGCTGGTAAGACAGAACAGCTTGAACCCTAACTATGTATTTACACCAAAACCAGCTCCCCACATCAGAAAAGATGCAAGGGCATTCTTCCTTATCAAAATGCTATACATTTATATGATAAAACATAGCAGCAAGCTCTTAATATAAAGCTTGGTTCTCAGGTAGTGGAGACAAAAGGTAGTCCCCAGACACAACATCTGAACTGTCCTGAAAAGTTACAAAAATACAGTAATTCTGAATTACTGGAGCAAAAGGTGGATTTTTTTTTTTTTTAGGTTTTCCTGAAAGTTCTGTCCTTGCAGTCTCTTTTTCCATTGAAATAGTTGCCCAGTTTCTAAGCAGAGAAGCAATGGATATTAATAATTAATGACATGTAGTGAGTTATTATTATTTATTGGGAGATCTGCATCTGCCTACAGAAAATACGATATACAGAGTAACCAGCCTGATGTATTTTTTATGATCCCACAATAAATCTTTACTAGTGCATTTATTGTTCTGTCTCTGCCAAGTGCTGATGCTGTTATGAGGTCTGCTTAGAAGAATGTGCCTGCTGCGTGCTGTGATCAGGACAGGCCTCCACCATTCACATCTCCCTGTCAATGGCTACTATTCCTTCTCAACAGCAAACTGGTATCAGGAGTGCAAACACAAGAGTGAGTCTCAGAGTAGCAATCCTTACCATAATCAGAGCTGTGAGGAGCAATGTGCTCACAGCCATCATGGAAAAGCTGTCTAGGAACCAAGTGCACCAAATCACGCCGTTGGTTATGCCCCTGTTCTTCATGGCCTCTTTCAGACGCATTTCTTTCTCCAGCACTATGCTCTTCACAGTCATGGAGACTGAATATATCCAAGCCAGCACCATGAAGATGGGGAAGGCGCGGTTTAAGGTGATCATGAAGCTACCAAAGCAAGAAGGAATAAATTAAATTTAGGTAAAACAGAGAAATATTAGATGAAAAGCAAAAAGGAAAAGGAATGGGGAAGAGTGCATTAATTAAATACAGAACTGTAAAGTCTCAGTCCAAACATCAATAGCATGTCACTAGTAAACCTCACAAGCATCCTAAGTATTAATAAGGTAATGGTTTCTGCATTCCCATGAGTCAGATGAATGTTATTTCTATTTTACAAAGAGGTTCTAAGGGTTATTGAAGGCTACAAAATATTTGGTGCTTCATGAAAATACATCTTTCTTCACAGTGAATTTCCATAATGCTTTTACTATGATCTACAAAGAATATTTTAAGACATATGTTAAGGTTAACAATATGGGAGTGTCACTGTCTTTCTGCTCCAAAGATTCACTGACAAGAGAAATAAACAAATTAGTTGCTGAAAAAAGCAAGGTTGCTGAAATTCATACAAACCATGAATCAGGGTATTGGATCTAGCTGAGATGGAGTTAATTTTCCCCATAGCAGCCCTCACAGTGCTGGGCTTTGCATGGATAGCTAGAAAGGTGTTGAGAATGCACCAGTGTTTTGCCTGCTGCTGAGCAGTGCTGGCACAGCATTTGAGCTGTCTCTCCAGCATTCCCACTTCACCACTAGGCAAGGGGGTGAGCAGAATCTTGGGACAGGACACAACCAGTACAGCTGATCCAAACTGATCAAAGGGATATTCCATATTGTGTCTGCTCAGATATAAAATCTAAGGAAAAGGAGGAGAAAGTGTGTCTGGGAGGGTATTTGATATTTACAACATATGTCTTCCAAAGCAACTGCTATGCATGCTGAGTCCCTGTTTTCCAGGAAGCAGCTGGACATTGCTGGATGGGAAATAGTGAATGAATCTTTGGGTTATTTTTTGTTTTAACTTTAGTAAAGGGCCTCATCTTGACCTATGAGTTGTTTTCCATCTTAATTTGTTCTCCCTTCTTGCTGAGGAAGAGGGTGATAGAGAGGCTTGGTGGGCACCTGGCATCCACTCACAGCCAACTCACCACAGCCCTTGGCACGCAATGCAGGCTGAGCCAGGGGCAGTTTTCTATTAAGCACACAATAGTTACAGGAGTTTTTAACAAGGTCCTGTACAGGCCACAGTTTGTCAGCTGCACTGTTTATCTCTTCATTTTGCTGAGTCTGGGAACATGTTAACATAAACAATGTCTCCCTGGCACTGATGGCCTTGCTGTGCTGGGGGAGTTATCTGGTGAAGAAGATGAGGGAATACATCTCCCTCTCCCTAGTTACAATTGATGTGGATGGTTTTATTATTCAGGCTCCCAGGGTACTTTTTCATCCTTATGTGTGCACTTTAATACTACTAATTAACACTACTATCTATTATGGGGTTTGGGGAATCCAGTGTTGATTGTTTAGAGGCCAAAAGCTCACAGTTGCTAAAGGCAAGGAGCAAAAAGTCTTCAGCTTCCTAAGTCTGAGCCCTACAGAACTACGTTTTTGCCATATCAAAGCTACGTCAGTTTCAAAACAAAGGGAAAATCTTCACTTTTTCACCAAAAATGTCCTGAAAAGCAATCTAGTTTGGAGAAACAAACCCATGCTTTTGTGATATGGCCTAGGGCACACTGAGTTTTGCCTGTGGATGGATACAGGTAACAAGCACTAGGCTGGGCACAGCACAGCCTACCGGTTACCATGAGGATGCTCTTGCCTCACTTGAGCAGGATCTCTGCAGAGGCCATCACTGAGCTTGGACACCAACCCTGAACTGCCTGTGGCCACTGCAGGCTTCAGAGAACTTTTGCACAGATGGGGTTTCTGCTTCTGCAATATTCTCAGTGGAGAAGAACTAGACAGCAGGCTTGCCAGGGTGATGTTCTGTCAGATCAACATATAATGAGTGATGGGAATGACAGGCCAATCTATGTGTCTGCAATTTGCTTTTATCAGAAGTAGTAGCATTTGCCTGCTGTCAGAGCACATGGACAAAACTATGAAAAGATTCCTCTAATGCCTTTTTTTTTTTTTTTTGAGTGAAAAGTATAAGAGAACAGCTGCAGTATCACAGACTGCAGCATTGGAGCAAGCACACGGTGAACAGGGAAGAAATTGGAAAAAAACTGCTGCTTTTAAGGGGCTAGTGTATTGAGTTCATTTTAGGCCTGGGCACTGGATGAAACAAAGGCCAGGATTAGGATTAGGGGTTGAATCTTGGCAAAGGTGGCTTGTGGAGTCTGAGTTATGACAGGATAAGGAAAAAAACAAATTAATTCAGCTATGTCTCAGTTACTACTCTTGCATTTATACCTTAGGACATTCATAACTTAGGGCTAATTCTGGTACTTGAGAATCTTAAACCATCCAGCAATCCAAGTATTTAATAGAATTAAGACAAACTGCTTTTACTCACACATCATCCACAAAACATGGATATGGCATTTGCTGCAGATAAATTCCCAATGGCACTTCAGTGCTGGTCTGGGTCTTAATAATCCCATGCTCAATCATGTCCTGGAGATATGCAAAGCCTCCCCAGATATAACGTAAATCATCAACAGGATCAGCTCTTGGACCAGGATCCCAGTACCTCAAAAGAAAATTCACATGGAAATTATTTGGGTAAGCAGTGACTTTAGGGAAGGGTTGTGGGGCAAATTAATTAATTAATTAATCACAGCAACTGAAATTGTAGGGACAGTGCCTGGAGTTGTCTTTTCTAGACTTTGGTCTATCAGACCATATTGCTTAAGAAAGTAGAAGGCTCTTTTTTTCCCTTTTATTTTCTCTACACTGACTTGGAATAGCAATTTTGGCCTGAAATGTACAAAAATTAGTCCCATAGCAGAATAACTGTTCTAGAATAGAAATAACTGTATTTAGAATTGCAACTACCAGATACCATTATATTCTTCTGTAGAGAGTCCTGAGAAATTATATCCCTTTAAGTGAGTCTATTTGGTGGGGACTTGAGGAGGAACAGCAGAGAAGCTCTGCTGTCCAGGTGGAGGAGAGATGAGTCACAATCCATGCAGGACTTCCTAGTCTGTCTTTCCCAATGGTGGGGCCATCTATAAACTGAAGCAGGTTACTGAACAGATTCTGAGCAGAATTATCCCTTTGCCTTGTATTCCTACACCTACCTACTACCTGGCTTGTCACAAGAGTGATACCATTTATGTTAGCACCTGGTAAATGGAGATGGATTCTGCACTGCACTACACTGTAACTATTAACAAATACAGCTGGATTTTACATATGTATCCAACACAGATTCCAACACCCTTGTGTCTCTCATATTTATGTTATGGCAGGCAAGAACTGAGAAACCCTTTCAGGTAAATACCTGTCTTTGATTTTGTTTGTTTTCTCCACTGCGTCTATGTCCATTCGGATCTTGTATGTCACATGTGGTGGGAGACTGCTGGCTGTAGGTTCTAAGTCTGAAAAAACCACAGCAGCCCATAATTTGTTTTCCTCCAGCAGATAAAGGGCTTGACGAGTCAGCTGAGCTTCATCAAGATAACCTTCAAATTTATCCAAGGTTAAACACTACAAATAATTACAAAGAGAAAACTTGCATGGGATTAAAATACTAAGAGATGTACATTAAAGCAAACAGCAGTGGTTGAAAACAGAAAAGGAAAGTAGGTTCAACTGAAACTGTTATTTTCAGCTTTATGTTGAAACTATTGTTGACTCTCTCCTCCCTTCTTCAGCCCAGGAAGTGCCTGAGTGAATACTAGACAGCTAAAGGATGACTGATCTGTAAGAAAAGAACATTGGCTGTGGACTTCAGATGAAAAGCATTTTGTCAAGTGAAGCACTAGGAAAAGTCACAGCATACATTTAAATTTAAATGTCTCTTAGGTATTTCAACATTCCTTCCTATGTAACCAGACAAGTAATTGATTTATCTAACTGGTCCTGACTTAAGTTAATGAGTCATTTTTATGGGCTATCTCAAAAAAAGGTATTCTTTCTTGGTCTCTGTCATTACTACAAACTGTATTCTTATCAATGCCCATAAAAGACAAAAATTCATCAAAACCTAAGTCCTTTATGTTCCTCCATTTAGGTCCTACTTAGTCCTACTTAGCAGACATTGCAAAAAGAAAAATTGGGAATGCTATAAACTCTAGCATTAGTTGTCTGTAAAATTACAAATTTATGTTTGTATTTTAGCTTCTGCCCCTCAGAATTGGCAAAATATTAACAGAGAGTAGAAGTATTTAAACCCTGATTGGAAAGATACTTTTTGAATTCCTTTGCTTCATAAAATTCCAACAGGCTAACTTGTTTGATCTTATCTCCTTGATCATTTCTTGCAAGCCAATAATTAAAAATTAGTCTACATCAAAGGGCTCATACTGGTACTTGTTATTTAATCTTAAAGACTCCTTTACTTAACCCTTCCCTGTGAGAAATCATGCTATGTTTCCCTTAAAACTTATATTATCACATCTTAATGGGATCCATATGAAAATATATTTTTTAAATCACAACAGAACAGTGCTTAAATTGATAACACTATTATGTGGCTTTATTCTTCCTAGTGTTTGTAGGAGTTCATTTTCCCTTTTGCTTCAGAAAACTAACATACATCAAATTTCATATCAGAAGGCAAAATAAGGCAGAAAACTTTGCATGTCAGAAGAGAAAGAAAATCAGACCAATGGATCATACTGCATTAATTTTTTTGGAATACATTTATCCCACATGCTGTTAGCTGAGTTTAGGAATTTAGTTTAGTTCTTGCAAAAGTGGCAGTGAGTGCAAAGCAAACCCTTCCTGTGGAACTGTGGAACTTTGCAGGGTCTGGAGGATTACTTGTTGTTTCTTTATCAGGAGGAATTATTTTCAAGATACTTATTTCAGCTGCAGAAGAACTCAGATAGTTCTCCAGGGGAATCTGTGAGAATGATACTGGCAAATGATAGTGACAGCAACTGAACTTGTCTAGATTTTCACTGCAGATCAGACAATGCCTGGAGTGGGCTGAGGAGCAGCATAGGCTCTTGTCCAGGGGTCCAGTAAAGGAAGCTGCAAATGTTCAAAACACAAATGCTTATAGATCTTCTCCATGAGTAGAGTGAAATCAAAGCTTGTATAATAACAAAGGGCTAGATGGGAGTGTTGCAATAATTCACACAGTTTGAAAGTGAGAAGACGTTTTATATAGTAATCTATGAGCCAAAGCTAGAATTTATTTCTCTTAACATGAATTGCATTCAAAACAAAGGCTGTATGCTCTACCTAGGCTTTTCTTATCCCCCAGTGAATTTGAACTCAGTTTGTATCTTCATAAATATCACTATATCAAAGTTAATTCTTCAACTACTTGGGGAAATTTATTTCAAATCTGCTCCCAGTAATTATTTAACAATTTTAAATGGTCTAATGAAAATGGGAAAACCGAAATCAAAATAATAAGAACAGGTTTGGAAGTTAAAACCAGAGAATAATAAACATCAAGAAGTGACTGCATAGCTCTCACTAATAGTTTAGCAGTTCTGTGGCCTAAGGTAATCAAAGGGAAGAACAGGAATTTCTTGGGGTGGTGAGGAGGAGCGGCCACTGCATAATTTGTGGGATTCTCAGCTGCATCACAGTTTGCAGCAGAGACCTGGAGTTGCCAAAGACAGGTGCTGGCAACACCCTGTCCTCATTGCATACTATGGAGGTAAGGAGCGGGCTATTCCCCAAAGGGAACTATTTGTTGCCATTGTGTCTGGCACAGTGGGAAAGCATTCTCAAGTGCTTACAACTCTGTGTAAACAGCAGACTTTAAAGAATAAGCTCATTAGAAAGAACATTAGGACACAAAGATCTATTACCAGGTACAGTAACTGTTTTGGTATTACTGATGTTCCAGCACTGACCTGCCGCACACAATATATTTAGCTCAGTTTGACAAGAAATAATTCTGCTAACATGATACAAAAAGATCATTAAATGAATCAGCAGACCTTTGTGCAAAGCCTTTATTGTTCCTTCTTGTACTAGCTGTAGGAAGGCAGATAAACTTTCAGTTCCTGCCATCTTGATAGGGACAAATGGTCTTTTAGACTGAACTAGATTGAAATTAGGAGTTAGGCTTAGTCCTGTTGCCTATAACTGGTACCAATTTTCTCTCAAAAATCCTCAGAAGGCACCACTGAAAACAACTTGCTAGAGAAGAGAGGTACAGATTACAGGAAAGACAGACATCTTGTCAGAAGTGACCACAGAACAAGTGGAAACTCCCTCATTGGTTTCAATGGAATTTTGATCAGGTGCTAAAAACCTGCAAGGGGACTTACCAAAGAACTATTTGTTCCTCTGCTCCTGAACTTGCTGAAATTAGTGGCCTGTTGGTTATTAATACTTACAAAAAACAAATTCTTTGAAGTTTTGCATTCACTTTCTGCCTCTCAGCATTGAAATGTGTTCAGTCAACCAGCATTTTGAGTAAAGCATTTGAAGACCATCAAATTGAACTTTTTTTAATACTCAGCATTCATGTACTTGTGCCACTGTATTATTCTAAATACATGGATTTAATAATGAGATTCATCTTGAAACAAACAAATATTTTATGATTTTAACTTTCTTGTCTGTTACCACAGACCCAGTACAGCCTAACTGGTTTTAAGACCTCCTCTACAACTAGAAGGGCAGGGATAAATTTACCTCCAAATACTGACTGAGCAAACGCAGAACTTGGTCTACAGCACTGAAGATGTTCCGCCAGTCAAAGTCCGGCATTCCCTTCTCCCGGCTCCTTGAAGATCCATTGTGCAGAAAGTTGATGATTTGCTCTGCGGTGAAGCCTTCTGCAGCCATCTGGCTGTTCAGGAAGTCCCTCACTGTAGGGTGCTTCAGAGAGTCCTGAACAAAAACATGACAGCTTTGTCACAATGATGGGTCTTTCCATGCCCTGTTTAGCTAGAAAGGTTTCCATTTCCACAACTCTTTCAACACATGAAAAAGGACAAAAGGGTATGCTAAAGAATCAATTTTACAAATGGGTCATTGCATAACTGGATGTGTGAGCTGAAGAATGGATGAAAAGAAATCTTTCCTTGACTATTTATTGCATTATTTCCTTACAAGCAAGAGGACAAATGTTATAAATGTCTAATACAATACAGAAAAATGAGGAAATCAAATGTATTTTTCTAGTATGAACTGCTTTATAAACTTTAACTACAGGTAGTGATTGCAGCTGATCAAAGTCAAATCTAAATGATGCAGAAGTAAGCAATATCCCAAAATAAATTTCTGTCTGGCCCAGAAAATTATAGTCTTACTGCCTTCTTTGCCTATATAGAATTCAAGAAAATCAAGTTGTCTGTTCTTGAAAGACATTTTTGGGAGGCAGGGAAGCAGCAATTGCTGCCTTTATTAAGAAATCATTACCCAGATTCTTGACTGCCCAGATATGAGGTTTTGTCACAGGGATGCTGTAATGCATCTATGACTTGCCTTCAAACCAAGCTCAGCAGCCAACAGCCTTAAAGGCCACAGCTTCCTTGCTGCAAAGGCTGTGCTGCTGGCCAAACCTTTCAAAATTAATCTTCTTCTCCATGAATAAAAATAAAAGATGGTGAAAGGCTCCTCTTACTGAGGATCATTGATAATTTATAACATACACGGATCATGTTCATTTGCAGGCTGTTTTGAAAGAAGTGCCACAACTGAGGTCCTACTTCCTCCCAAGCTTTGGTCAACAATTGGAGGCGTTCAAGCTCCTCAAAAGTGAAGTTTGCCTGATAAAAAAACCAGCAGAAAAGAATGTTAGAAATCTAAGGAGATAGACAGAATTTATGATCTATCCAGGATTTGGTGACAGAGGAACCTCTAACTTAGCTGTATTTTTTACCTTCAAAACTTATCCAACTTGTTCAAATAGCAGAAATTTTAATAACCATCAGAAAAAGAATCCATAAAATCCAGACAGAATCAAATTCACTTAGGATAAAATTCTGTGGTATATGTAATGGAAAAAACAATTGCACATTAAGCCTAGGTAATTTCAATTCCTTAAAATACTCAGATTTTTGGTAGAATTATCTAGAATTTTCCCATTGACTATCTCTCCCCATTAAGAACTAAAAAGGAAGATGATGATGTTAGTAGATGAATGAATGGAAGGCAGCTGGAAAAGACAGATACTCCCATAGCTATGCTATTAAGACCTGAAATGCTGAGCTGCTGTAAATCTGATGTTTTTCTGTGTGAAATCTGAGCAGCAATTCTGTGCCTTGTACAGATCTCTGGAGTAGTGAATTACTGCTTATGAGGTGGCCAAAACCCGGGTCATATGCAACCTTGATTAACTGCTCAGATTTATTTCACTCAACCTCAAGCATTTTGCTGAAGAGTCCAGGTTCCATCCTATTTTAACGATGTGAAAATTCTTTATGCATTCAAAAGATGAAATAATAATGTTGCTATTGGTTTGCAATATCTCAGTGTTAGTTCTCAATAAGATTATCTAAGTCTCACAGTTGCTCCATTTAAATATTTACTGGCACAGAGCTGCTCATGTTCCTACCTCTGTAAAATAAATATTACTATGCTTACTGGTGTAAATGTGGAATCATGCCAACAAAAAGCTGCTTGGGTGAGCTGGACAAACCATGAAGCATGGACCAAGATGGTATGAATCAGTGAAGACCTGTCTCCTGTTTTTTGAACAGAGTACCTGTCCTTCCTTCAGGACCATCAGAACAAATGGAGTTTTGAGAAGAAAATCTGATTAGGCTGACTGTCACTGTTTTTCAAAAGACGTTTTTGGGGTACAGTTTTTTAGAAATGTACACTTTTGTATTTCAAAACTTACATTTTTTACAATTTCCCGTACAGAAGGTGAATCAGGAGCAAAGAGAATTTTTCCCATCAGCAGGGGCTTCACAGCATGCCAGGCTATTTTGGTTAAAGGGTTTGATTCCAAGTTCTGGATCAATGCATTACAAAAGGGTGCTAGAGACAGAAAGAAAGACAGTCTTTATGTAAAACCCTATTAAAATCCTATCACACATAACATCCTGTGGGGCTTTTTAGTTGCAGCACAGACATATTGAATCTGAATGAGTGAAAGCACATTCTCCAATGCAGAAGTACAATGACGGAATGGACAGAAAGACTACTAAGTAGATATTGGAGTTGTAAAATATGCTATGAAAATTGGAAAAGCAAACATAAATAACCATTTGAAATTTGCTGTTATTTACATGGTATTTCAAATGGAAGGAAACAAGACAGCTCAGAACTGACTGAGCAGTTTGAGCTTTATTTGCTTTACTCCTAATGGCTTAGCTCCTTTGTATTGCAGCTGATACTAATACAAAGCTGATCCTGTGGACTTGGATGTTGAACTCCGGAACAGTTCAGAACTGATTCCTACAATAATTTAAAATTAAATATTTTAATATAAATATTTTTATCTTACCCCTACACTATGAAGTAATTAGTTTGCCTGGACATCATTCAATTAATTTGTTTCCTGGTTGAAGAGAGGGAGTACTGGGCCTCTTTGGAAGTCTCAGGCATAAGCAGAGCCAAGTATTAACACAAACAGTGAAAGGTAGGAGCCTCTGTAAGCAAAGTGCCCATCTGTACTTTGTCACCATGCAATCATATCTATCATAGCAGAAGGGACACAGAGCTACCAGCTATAACATGAGTGGTAGTACAGAAAAAACTGCTGGTGAGCTCAGTGTAGAGAAAAACTAACTAGCAAACAGAAGGGGACATAATAAAAAGACAAAATAACCAATGGTAAAAAATTGGTTGTTCTTTGCATTATATCCTATTACAATAGGAGGAAATAAAGAATGAGGAAATAAAAGCAACAAAAATTGGTAAATTGAAATATATTCTGTATAAAATGTAATCATGCTGTAGAACATTACTAATACAAAATAGATGCACTTTTATGCCGGAAAATAACAGCCACCATGTATCAAATTGACTATTATTGGAAAGGAGAGATGGTTAAATTCCTGTGCCCAAGGCCATCAAACAAGTTAGGAGAAAAAATAAAGTTTAGAAAAATACTTTGGAGAAAAGTAATTCCAGAATGCCATACTGTCTTTTCCTGAACCTTCTTCAGGAACATCTTGTTGTTCCTGATATCAGTAGCATATAATAGAAGATAAAACAGAGGAACAGTCTTAATTATGATCATGGCTATGATTACGCCTTCCATATTAAAAAAAAAAGGGTATTTCTGTCAGTTGTCAAGTCCTGGGCTTCTCTGGTTCCAGCTATGAAGCAAGTATGGAGTAAAATAATTTCACCTGGCTCTAATTTCCTAAATCAACTGCTTTAAAATGTTATTTATAAAAGCAAGATTCTATGCTAGTACTTGAACATAAGGTGCACCTGTCAAGAGTTTCTTAATGGATTGGTGGGAAAACTTACTGGTTGTATTATCATAAAGATAACCAGATTTCTTCCTTGTTGAGTCAATCCCCAGGAAAGCTTTGTAGTTGTTATCTTCATACCAGTTGAAGGAAAGCACTCTGGATCCACCTCCTTCTGGGTAGCCACAGAAAAGATCTGACAGGGAACTCACCAAGTGGCCCAAGGACTCTGGTCTTCCATCTTGTAGAAATGGTTGCAGAACCCTCAAAAGGTCCTGAACACTTGGCTTCCTGGCCAGCTGCAGTAAGACAAGACTTGGTTAATGACAGCCCTCAAGGCAAGTAAGCATCTGGTGAGGTCACAGCTGTGCCATCAGGTAAAGTGCAAATGCGGTCAGAACCTCATCCTTTCATCTCCTCTGCCCTGGTCACAGGCACCATTTTCAATTCTTGTTCCTTCATATCTTTTCTGAAGAAAAGAATACACTTCAGAATTGCCAATGCTTATGTCTACATTTATTTTGTAATGAGAGAAGAATGAATTTTTAAGGAATCAGCTCTTCCCCAACAGTTCTATCTTTTTTTTTTCTGGTAAAGTGGGTAACTGGAACATAAAAACAACAAAGGAAAAAAAGACTATGAGCTATACAGAAAAGTGATGTAATTTATTATTAGACCACTTACCTTTTGCACTGCTTGGGAGACATTAGACAGCACCCTCCCCCAAGCCTTCAGGTCAGCACCTGGTGAGTTTCTGTCCAACACAGAGGGAAGCTGTGAATACATAAAAAATAGGGACAACCTTCTACATGACAACAGTTAAAACAATGAGAAGAAAATCCAAATGGTATCTCTGTAGCTCAAATTCTTTGAGTTATTTGGAACAATATCTTATAAGCCTGTCTTATGGGGCCACAAATCCACTACCCATGTGCAAGACACACAGAAATCTGTGTGGATGTTCTTTCTCATGTAAGGCTGAAACAAATACAGGCCACTTAAAATATATCTGGGGATTTGTTCTGCTCATCTAAGACCACCATGACAAAAGGTGGAAAGATGGAGGTCTGCAGTAACTGGGACATGGGACATTTGAGAAGCTGCTCTCACAGAGGCTATTCTTCCAGTGAGATATACAGACTCCTGGTGACTTCCAAATTTAGCTAAGGTTTGACACAGAAGTCTGCATTTGCCATGGAGGTAAATAATTTGTAGAACTTTATACTTTGGAAACTCCTGGATTTTGAATAGTCTGGTCCTCAATGTTTGTCAAACCTGAGAGAAACCATTACTTTCCCAAGCTTCTTCAGAATGACCAAACTGCCTTTTCAGTAGAAGTTAACATTTTATTTATCAGTGACTTAAATGAAACAGGTGACACCATGGTATTCTGTCACATACCACTTTGTTTGCATCACTGCATCCTTCTTTGTCAGCTGTCTAAAGAATCACATATGCACTTGGAGCTGGCACTCTTGAGGCTTTCTCAGGCATTTCTTCTGCTAGTACAACAAAATACAAAGCTGGACTTGTAGATAACTAGACTGTGATATTAATGAGACAAGCCCCTAAAAAGCCTTCCCCAATACGCCTACACACCCTGCTGATTGCCTGCCATTCCCTTCAGTCAGTAGGTGGCTAAGAAAGCAGAAGACAGCTGCACTGTGTAGGTACCTGGCAGGGAGTCACAAAGGCAAGAGCTTTTATGGAAAGCTCATGTTAGCATGTTCTGATCTGTCACTTGACATTCAGGCAGGAAGAATACATGCAGGGCTTCAAAATACACTTCTCCTTGTCCCCTAAGGAGAACTAGTCTGTGCAAAGATTATACAGTGTTCTTGGAGCATCTGCCTGAACCTGGTCTTTTTGAAACTCTGAGGAACAGGGTTTGTAAACCTGTAAAAAATGCTGGGCAGTACATTGTGAATATTCACTTGAAGACCTCAAATATTTTAGAAATACTGTGGTATTAATTCTCTGCACCTTCCAACAAGCATAAGATACATGAAAACATAAGACAATATATTTTTAGGAATGGAAAAGAGCGTCTCTCAGAAGCTGACCACAAATCCTTATCAGGGTTGGTAAAATCACATGGGCACAATGACTGACTATTAATGCTACCATAATCAAACAGTGTTTTGCTGGTGTGTCAATTGCAGTTCCTGGTATATTCTGTTCCCAGTTCTGGGAAAATCACAGCTGAACAAAATCCATGTTAAATTAATCATAATGCTACACTGCTGTGGCAGAAGAGTCTGACCAATACTTCCTATGCAACTTGAGGAGTTTTTCATATATCCTGCCTGCTCCTATAAAGCAAACTGACAATGTGATGGTTTCATGACATCACATTAAAGGTGAAAACCAGCAAATTGAATTCAGTGTTGAAAAATGCAAAGCATGATCATAGGGAAAACAAACATGAAAGATATATACACAGTGATGGACATTTAAGATTGATATCATGAGGAAAGAGACCTTGGAGCCTTTATTAATAGTTCTCTGAAAGCATCACTTCAGTATGCAGAATACAAATGAAATACTAGAAAACTATGCCATTTTATATTTTTTAATGTAATTTGTAGTTTATTATATACTTTAAAGTAATAATATTAATCCATGTTTATACATATTTATAGAGTGGCATAATATCGCCATACTAAACCAAGGCTGCAGAAGTGGCGAATTCATAGCAAAGTCACAGTAGAAACAGGAACACAAAGAAGGGCAAACAAAATGAACAGGAGTAAGGAAAAGCTTCTATAGAAAGAGTGATGAAAGCCAGCACAACTTCCGAGTTTGGTTTGGCTTTTTCAAAATGGCTCACATGGCTACACCAGCTCAAGCTGCACTGTGACTTTGACTGCCATGTAAAATTCTGTCATGCTGGACAGAGCAAAGACAGAATGGGCTGCATCCAGTATTTCCAGAATCCTCATGATTCCCTATAGGTTTGCCACACATTGTTTGGCTACACAGACTGGAAAGACCAGATAATATTTCAACACAAACTTTGAATTAAAAACTGCATTTGAATCTCTTAGTTCTGCTGTACTGTGAATTTCATCTGTTTCATTCCAAAATGTACTCAGAACTATCTGGTGTCCTGCTGGTGGTAGGTTAACAATCACACATCCATAACCTTACATTTGCAGGGGTAAATAAACTAAGACCACTCAGAAAATTGGTGATGTAGTAAAAAAAAAAAAAAAAAAAATCTTGAAGGGCAATGAAATTTAAGGGAAAAAAAAAAAAAGACAACATAAGGCAGAGTTAATTGTGTTAATACTTACCAGCCGGAATAGCTTAAAGAAATCAACATTTGCATACAAGGCATCTTCTACTCTTTGTAGACTGTCCTGGGACAGGGCACACATGGCCTTGTGTACAGAAGGGAGACCTCTTCGGCTGCTGAAGATAATAAAGCGGTCCAGGAGTGCCTCACTGCAAGCAATGTCCTTCAGAGTCAAGCTAGGGACACCATAGGCAAACTGCAAACAAAACCAGTGTTTTACTTATTATTATGACACTTGCATACTGCTCAGGAACAATTAAAAATTTATCAAAAGCGGACAGTTTGATATCAGCCCCTGCTAATATTTTAATGAATGGCAGAGAGATGTGGTCAGCTGAAGCATCAACCCTTGAATCACCTTCACTTAATGATATGCTAGATCATCTTGCCTTCAGACATATTTTTGTCTTCTCATTAGTGATTTTTCTTCCATTGCAAAAGTCCCTGTGAGTCATCTTCCCTTCCTCACTGTCATCTAAGCGCACATGAAGCCATGCCGCCCATCCTTGTGGCTAAGGAGGAATAGCTGCAGCTTGCTTGAAATTATTTTCCCAGGACCAAATGATTGTACTACATCACTCTACCTTTTATATTCAGGTTAGTTATATTTTTGCTGTTACTTGCTCTAAAAAAAAAAAAAAAAACAATACCTCTCATTCTCAAGCTTGATTTCCCTCAGCATTCTATTTCAGTTATGACTATTTCACTACAGTGCTTCCCACAGCCATTTTTCGCTGTCACTCTGCACAGGCACTTAGCCAGGATTTTCAAAGCCATTCTACATTAAATCACACCCATTTACTGATTACCACTTCTAACATAAACATAGAACAGAAAAAGCCCAAATTTTTTCTCTTTAGTGTTCAACTAATGGGAACGCATTAGTTTCTAGTTAAACCAATGTACATGCAGAATAACTCTATAGAAATGAGTAGATTTACATGGGATTTACATTGCTGTTATGGAATCTTTGTAGTCTATGAATAAATTCTACTTACTTCATAATATAGAGTACCAGGAAATATAATAAAAAGTAGTCCTGGAAATTGCTTATAAGCTAATGTTCTCATCCTCTGTCCATCTCCTTTCAGAGTGCAAATTTAAGGAAAACACTGCTCAGAACACTGTGATGACTGTAAATGTATGCTGTGTTTGAGATGAACACAGACTTTCAAAACTAAGCAAAAACTATGCACTGACACAATATCATTAGACTAAATGAATTTAATAAGAAATTATTAAATTTCTTATTAGAAATTGTCAAAATCTACCCAGGAAAATAATTTTCTTTAGAAAAACAATCTGCTGAGCATTCCAGTCTTCAAGACATATGGATTGAAAAAACACACCACAGCTATACCAGGTCAGACATAGATGTATATTTACTTCTTATCTAAGCAAATTAGGAAACTCATAATTATAAAAATTTTATATGTGAAAACCATTGTACTTTATCTGCCATGACTACCCTGAGCTTCAGCTTATGGAGCAGCAGTTGACAAAAAAAGAAAGGCCTCTGAATTACACAGAGATTGTATTTTGGAATTATGATGCAAAACAGGGATGTGAATTTCTAGAAGTATCTGAGAGGCACTATCATCACTACAGCTGTACTGGTATAAAGGTGTTATTAACACAAGTTTGACAGTGCAGAGAAACGCAGAATGCAAAAGAAGGAATTCAACTGACAGATCCAGCCTGCCTTGCAAAAAAACTCCAAAATCACCCATCCCTGCCCTCCCTCAAATTGGAACATTTGAATTAGATTTAAGTTAGTTTATGTCAGTGAAATAATTAGCATATTTGCTGGGCCACTTAAGTCCTGAGGATATGTGTGGTAAGAACAGCATTTTTTAACCATACACGCCTCATTTTGTGTGGTCCTCATCAGGCAGGGTCAACTGCAATGAAACTGGGCTGCACAGGGAGGCAGCCTGGGAACCTTGATTTGACTTGTGAAATGAGGAAACAGTGACATTAACATCACTAACAAGGATAAACACAGAAAAAAAAAGGAGTTGTTATTTACAAACTGTAACTGCTTTTCAATAATGTTCATGAACAGATGGGATTAGAAAAACACCAAACCTCCACCCTTCCAATTTTTCCGGTAGGCTGTGCTGCTGCCAATCTTTCATGAACTTCTTATTGTTGTGCTTTAACATCAGTTTCTTATCTTTATCTTAGAATGACTCAAAAAAGCAGGCTCTCAGAGGGAAACTTCAATACTTTTTTTTTAAAATCAATGTGTCACTGTTTAGCCAAAGCTGGCAAGATGAAGTCCAAATTATTTTTTCAGCTAGTTGGCTGTTTGATCAGGTTTAGCTTTCAGCTCTGTGTGTCATTTCCTGACTCCCAGGCAGCTCAGACCTAGATCTCCAGCCAGCTGTTGGCAACAGTCAGGCTTTTGTAAACAAGTTGCTTTCAGGTTGATCAGCTCTGTGCCATCAGCAGCAGGGGGAAAGGGTGTACAGAAACAAGCAGGCTAAAAGAGGGCAGAGCAGCATGAAGAACTGGAGATGAACTATCACGGCTGAAAATTAAGACAATCATAGATCTAGGGTCCAGTCATGGCTCTGAAACTTCCACCTCAACCATGCAGAAGTCCAGCCCTAGCAGCTTGCTTATCAAGATGGGCTATTGGAATGAAGCAAATAATCTCCCACAGAAAATGCCAGTGTTCAATTCCTACTGAAAATAATTCTCTTGCTGTGTCTTTAAAATTATGAGATTGATTTTTCTGCATCATTTTCACCTGAAAGAAGTATTCAGAGCACTTTCTTTCCTCAGAGCTGTAAATCAGCTCTGGTGAGATGATCTTGTATCCCTGCAATTACTGCTAACAAGGAAACTGCATAGAGGGCAGCAAAAGTGGTATTTAATACCACATCTCCTCTGGCTTCCTCTAACCAATACTCAATTTCTTTAATTTCCAGCATAAAGAGAACTACATATCTTTCTACATCAGCACAGAAAATGCAGCAGAAAGACACCACATTCCAGCAGGTTTCAATAATTATTTTTTGGTGATGATGTTGAGAACTTCAGTCCTGCATACACTGGCAAGCAGAAATTTTAGCAGGAGATGAATGAATGCCACTGGGGAGCTAATAGAGTCTAATACAGCAGCACTCAGTTCTCCTGCCACAGCAGATCTCTGGTGCAGAAGAGGTATGGGATTAATAGGAAAAGAGAAACCCAGCAAGATATCTGTATATAGTCTCCTTGTCACAAGCAGCAAGGAAGTAAATTTTCAACATCTCAGCTGACATGGAAGTGTGAAAATGCATAGGATGTATCAATTTACACTGGCTTTGGTATGGTCTTGTGGTATTGCTTCATGATAAAATGAGGACAGGGGAGGGCTTCCCCAGGTACCAATCAAGAATTCAGCAAATAAGTAATTTGGCTACTGGTCACACCAACTGGAACCTATGATGCACAAAAGGAACTGCATGAAAAGTCATGAATGCCCTCCTTCTTTCTGCCCACACACAGTTTTAGAATTTGCATTTTATGTGGCAGAGAAACAGAGGAATTGTGTCTTTCAGCCTCAATTATTCACTTGCTTCCACCCACACTAATGCAGTGTAGAAATTGTTCCAGAATTCTGATTCAGCAACATTCATTCATTAACAGAGCATTCCTCAGAGAGCTCCCAGCCACCATGCAGGAGCATTTACAGCATGTACGTGCAGAAGCAGAGACAGCCCGGACTTGGTCAAACATAGCTCCTTGCTTAGCTGCTTCAGGAGGGATTTGACCCGCACTTTTCACTCTGAATTTTCTGAGCAGATCTATTTTTCAATCAGAATCAAAGAAACTGGGTCTGTTTCTCCACTTTCACCTATTCATGTAAGACAATACCAAAAAGATACCATGCTGACGTTAGGGCAGAGAAATTATAAATTAAGAACCTCCAATAGTTCTTCTCTCATCAGTACTATTATCTCAAAAGGATGCACAGCTTCCTTATGTTTTTGAGTCAAGTCTTCAGTCATGGGGATGGATGCAGTACTTGCCATACTGTTTCTCAATGCTCATTATTTGGGTGCAACAACAGAATTTTGCTGTTTATTTAATGATTTTTTAATATTTAATGTATACTCAAAATGTTATTTAAAGACAAACCAAACATCTCTTCCTCTAGATTCACAAAAAACAAATGGAGAAATGGAACAAACAACCCATAAGGCATCAGTTATTCTGGGCCCAAGGCCTTCACTGAGGCTACTTTGCCTCACATAGAGCCAGGAGTTTGGTTCCTCACAGATAATCACCTGGTAGCTGTTAAACCCTACCCACCTGTTCAGGGCGCACTTGAGCATTAATAAGCTGGTAAACAACAAAATCTGGGAGGCCAACATTTTCTAGCAAGAAGGAAGTGAGGGTCTCCCCATCTTTCAAAATGTCAAGAATTCGTATTCCTCTTCCTGGATGAAAAAAGAATGCACAGATCAGTGAGATACCAAACAAAGGAAGTTAAAGAACAGCTCATATCCTGGCTTAAACCTGCAAAAAGAATGTGCTTTGGCTCTTATACCTAGTCGTGACTAACTGGGGCTAAAATTATTTTTGCAATTCAAAATCATTTTAATCCTTTGTTGGGAAATGATAATCAGAAAATGCTGAGTGTTCTGGCTCTGCATATCTGATCTCTCAAAGATGTTTCAGACTAGGGCTACAGTAATGGACACATTGAAAGCAGCCCTGACTGTATCTGAAACTGTCTGATTTTTTCTGATGTAATGCTTTATTTTAAAGGTTCAGATTCAAGTATGCTACAGTTCTTAGTGTCCTTTCTTCTGAGCCTTGTGTAAATAACTTCAGTCAACCCTTTACATTTACACTAATTCTCAGTGTTGTCAATCAATTTTAGTTACTTAACCTTATTCTCTAGCATTGCAAATGTGACCCTTGAAAATCTTCCATGAGAAATAACTTCTTTGGAGAAGCATAAAGTGTAGCTTATGCTTCATAATAAACTAGATTAACAACTATATTAAGCTAGATTAACAACTACTCTTCAGGCAAACCAGCGAGACTACTCACTGTTAAATTAGATACATGTAAGATGTTACATTAGTCACATGTAAGAGGCCACCAATTTCCCTGCTACTGTCTGGAACAATACAAAAAGTACTGCTGTTCCTAAAGTCAAACAGTTCCAATCTTTCAAAACTTGTCTCTGTTACAAATCTTATCAGTGAGAACTCTGCCTCAGCATGGTGCAAGAGAAAATCTTGGAAACCTAATGTTGCTCATGTTCATCAAATATTTATTATAACTTTACTAAATTATACCTTTATTAAAGGTAAATCACACAGCATCCACAGACTTTGGTAAAGAATGCTTGAATAGCTCTAATTCTTCTTGTCTTTAGAACAGGCAATGGAAACTGACCGGAGCAGTGTGTATCCTACTGACATAGGGAATGTAACTTTCAACATTTCTAATAAAAATGCACTCCATTCTGTGAGCTGAGTCTTATCAGAGTTTGCCAACTAACTTCCACAATTCCATCTGCACTAAGCATATTCTGGCCTGAGGCTACAGGGTCTGAGAACTTCTTCAATTGTTTCTCCACATATTTATTCAAGCAGTAAACACTGAAAACAATAGGAGGGGTCTGTCCCTCATATTCTTACTGATGCCTTTCCTGGCATCCAGGCAGTGTGGAGGAAAAAGCATGCCACAAAAAAACATCTCATCAAAAGTGTGAGAGCAAAGGGAGACCAGGACAAGGAAGGAGGACTCAAGAGGCAGGTCTGATTTCAGGAATCAGAAGAAGGGGCAATCACAACTCTGGCATTTGCAAATTTTTCCTTGCTCAACATTGCAGCTATTCAATTAAGATTGTTATTTAAAAGCGATAGTAGTAAGCTGTAAACACAGACAGCTTAAATAGGCAGTCTTTCAGTAACTTTTGCTGTATGAAGAAAGATGGCAATTCCTATTTTATTTAGTTAAGCTTCAGAACTGACTTTTTAGTGTTTTATATTAAAGGAAATTCTAAATTTCTACTTTTTTTAAAGTAAAACACATCCAAAACCTCCACAGACTCCGAAGGAGCGTTAACATTTCATGTCACAGGATTTGTGGGAATGTACTCTATATTTCATGAGTAAAGTTGATATGGGATGTAAAGGCAACTTCCTAAACCATGGGGTGTGGCCCCTTAGCAATACACAGCAAATCCATGGCATGACACGCTTTTCCTCCCCTCTAAATAGTCATGTTTGATTTCTATGGCTGGGTACAAACAACAGCTCAGATTATACTCGAGTTCTTGTTTACATTCTGGGGCATTTGGTTGTCTCACTGTTATTTACAAGGAGATAATCCCTTTTTTACTTCTAGTTGTAAACCTCTGATAGGATAGTGGACCATGTGCATCAGATGGTTTATACACATCCTGTTAAAAATATATGGAGAGTGACTAATTTTAATAAGAATGCTATTCCTGTGACAAAGGATTTGAGAATGGGACAGATCAATTCACAAAGCCAGACCATTTTTAAACCTTTAGTTTTAGGAGTACCCTTTTCAAATTCTATACTTCAAGTCCAAAAATTTTACAATTATACCTTTCCCTATTTTCCCCAGGACTGTGTTTTGAGTTTGGCAAGTTGCTTTGAATAAAAATTAATGCAATGATTTCGCAATTCTGTTTATAAGTGTTCTATGCTTTCTAAATAGATCATGAAGAGTTTCCTTCTTCACTGTTTCAAACCTGTTTTAGCTAAGACTGTAACCAAGTACCTCTAAGCACTTCTCTGGGTTATGCTCCTGGCATATATTCATTGTTCCTAATTTTTCATTCCTTTGCATCTTCCAGTGAACTTTCTCACTGCTTTTGCTTTTCCTTTAATGATAATTAATGACATTTCTTAAGCCATGTTTTACTTTGTGTGGTGAGATATCCATGCTTTTCAAGTTTTTGTCTACTGTTATTTAAGATGGCTGTAGTAGGAGATGACTGCCTCTTCTCCTTTTCCTTAAATGACAAGTGTTTGTCATGGAACAGATTTTAATTTACCCTAACAGTAAGCAGAGCAGCAGCTACATGTGAAATATATTATAATGCTGCCAGACTTCAAAGTAACTACTATACAACTCTCAGAAGGAAAAATTAAATAGTCTAAAGGATATAGACACAACAATTACCTGCAATTCTTTCAGGATTAGTTCTCATTGTTTCCATAAACTGAGTCATAATGATCAGCTCTTCCCAGATTCTTCCAAGGTCATGGATTTCAGGGGTTTCCAGTAAAAGCTCCTGAGCATCTTTATATACCCTTGCAAGGCTGAAAAGAGAAATAATGAAGAAACAGTAATTTAAGAGTGATGACTCTTGAGAACCTTTCAAGTAAAAAAACCCCAAAACCAAATGAAAGAGAAGAGAAGAGAAGAGAAGAGAAGAGAAGAGAAGAGAAGAGAAGAGAAGAGAAGAGAAGAGAAGAGGAAATGTTGACTGTATGTATTAGGGATGAGGAAAAAAAATAAGTTGTCTTGTCCTCAGTTTCAGATAGTTTGGGGTTCAGTTAGATTTGAAATTCCACAGAAGTTTTAAGAGAGCTACTGGCGTTGCAGAAGATTGGCCATTAATATATTTTTTTGTTAGCCATGCTGGTCCTTCTGGGGACACAGGACCTTCCCCAGACAACTTGTATCTCACCCTTATAGTGCAAATCTGCCCTGGCTCTAGCCCAGGCCCACCTCCAGCAGTTGAATGGGGCACTCTGGGTATATGCTCAGCCTAGCAAATGACATGGAGTCATTCACAAACAGAAACATCCTTCACCTCACACATCAGTCTCCTCCAATTTGTTTGGCCCCTTCAGAATATTTCTTCTAGGAGGAGCAGGAAAACACAAGTAACAAATAGTCACAGGCAGCTGTTCAACTACTGGTTCGGGGTTAGAACATGCAGATCAAGCAAGGATGCAACCAGACCCTCTGTTTATGAGCAAGCATAAGAAATTCTAACTATCAGGCAAGGCCATTACACTTCTTTAACAGTATTGTGTTTTTCCATGCATGCAATAGTGTATCTCACTCCCCATGACTCATTTTAGCTTACAGGAAACAACAAACAGGAAGGACCAAATTATTTCAGAGAACACAATGAATTTACTTCTGCTGTAGTGCACTGGATTCGGTGGGACTGACAAAGCAACAGTTTGCTCTGTTACAAGCAACCTAGAAGAGCTAGAATGTACAGAGACCAGAACCCTCTAGCTTCACTGTGTGTTTGACTGTACCCCACCAAATATGTTCAGCTGACTATTTTTAATCCTGTTCACCAGGAACAAAAGGTCAAATGGTAAGTTAAGTCCACATTACAGACTTTCACATGACAGGGGCTTCAGTGGCCTTCACATTATTAGCTCATGAATTTTAATCATTGGATGCTCTAAAGTGGACTCTGCAACAGGGAGATTTGAAGCATTTTTATATTTAGGCTGACAGAGTTTTTTCACTCCAAGGGTCCTTGTCCGCTATACTTTCTTTCGTGACTCAGCTGCAATGAACAATGCAATAAAACACTCCAACAGCCCTTTTTCAGTAATAGTCTGGAAATCTCTCATCCTCCTATTTTTCAAACAAACTTAGTATCTGAAGGTTATGTGCTGATTAAAGTCTCACAAGTATATAGTCAAAACAGGTGTTACATAAGAAGTGGCAGTGCAACTTGCTGCTACTTCAGCAGAACTCTCATTCAGAGGGGACAACTCTAGTGATGAGAAAAAAAGGCTTAAGTATTCCATGCTCTTTTATCAAAAAGGTTTGTCCCAAGACATTCAGTAAGTAAATTCTTATGGATTTTATTAAGTGAACATGTTTTATTAGAGACATGCACTGAAGTCTCTCTCTAAAAGGCCTAAACCTACCATTGTGAGCTGTTTCAACTTTGTTGACTATTTGCAGCATGAAACCAAAGTGCTGGAACTGAAAATTTTTGTCTTCCAATGTTTGCACACTGGTATATTATTATCTTCCCTATTCATTCACCCCACAGAACAATTCTTCAAAATATTTCTTGATGCAGTGAGAGACCTTTCTAAGCAAGGTGAGGATACTCCAGCCTTTCTCCCTGCATCATTCATGCTCATGACTGCCCAACAGGTGCCCAGAGCAAGCCATGAGCAGTTCCCTAGCAGGCCTGTACCGCTGCAACCCAGCCTCACACACACAGCTCTGCTTACATGGAATTTTTGTAGTTGGACACTACACCTGGAGCCTCTCCATGGGTTGGGCTGCGGAAACAGGGATTGTTCATGTTGCAGAAGATGCCATGTAACCATGGCAGTGTTCCTGCTGATGGCATTGCCTTGTTTGGGAAGTGACCTAGAGTACCAAAAAACAAAATAGAAATTGTTAGGTGTCTTTTCCAATGCAGCCTTTGTGAATATAAATAGCACGATGAGTTGGCTCTCTACAGAAGGAATGTGATAGGAATCACATAGGTTTATCCTTAACTGAGAAAAATTAAGCCACCAATATAAGCAATATGGCTATTTTCAACAGAAACTGAGTAATGTGATTCTGAGTAACGTGAATGACTTTTTAAATAGGTAGTAAGGTAGTACAGGATTATGGAAATCCAAAACTAGATAGCACCTTGAAACCCCACATAAGTCTGACCAGAAAGCATCTCACAGGAAAACTTGACATTTTTCCTATGTCTTCACTGCTAGGTCTTACACTACATGGCTACAAATAACTAAGCTATTTGAACTGAAGTCTGTTCTTTCACCACTGGATAGTAACTCTCCACAAACAGATCCCAATACCTCTGTCTGAGAACATCTACTTATTACAAGTCAGATCATGATAACATCTGAAACATTCTTACATTCATGCTGGCGATACAGTGGATTTGCTTTCCTCAGCCAGACAAGTGCAAGAAACAATGACAGAGGCCATAAAAGCTCCACTAGAAAACGAAGCTGGAAAAAAAGAAAAAAAGTAAATTAAAAATAAATTTTACAAATAGACCACTGTAGAGTCACTAGATGGCTAAAGGCATGAGACCTCCTCTCACAGCAGAAAAGCCCAGTGCAGCACGTGCCCATGGCTATCCATTGCCTGTTACACCATTTGAGAAGGAAACCCAAAAGAGGATTTCATCAGAATGCCATGAAGCATCACTATGAATTCAGTGCTCAGTGGCTTCTCTACCTCTTCTAAAGAAACACCTAAACATCCTGACTGAGGTGAAAAGAGGCAGGAGGTAGTGCATGACTCTACAACAAGGATTAGATATAAGTGACAGATGGATTATTTTAATCCACACTTTGACACTGCTGGGCTCATTAGCAGGCTGTCAGCACACTCTGCTTACCCAAAAGTAAATGACTGCAGCATAAGCTTTACATACTTTGACCTTTACTTTCGTTTCTTTTTGTCATTATTCATTTCAATGCTATTAATTTCCTAATACCTGTGGAAATGCATGTATTAAGATCAAACACCTTATTCAATAACACAGAAGACCCCATCAAAAGCCACTTTATTGCCCAGACCTTTCAATACACTTAGAACAGTCACCAGCTCCCGTGTCACGCCAGAAAATCAAGGGCACTGCTTTACCACAGAGCAACATCCTGCTTGGTTTTGAGTCTGTTTCCTCCACTCCTGTGTTTCAGTTTGTTTTACTGCCTCTGTGTGTTTTGGCAGAGGTTTGAAACTACAATCCTTTGATCCTGTAACACAGGCCTTGGGCTCTGAGGAACAGCAATGGGATTTTTGTGTCCAGACATATGGCGCTTTTTTGCTCCTCCCTGTAACTGCCTGGACAAATTATCTTCAGAACCAGGGTTGTAGTACAGAAAAACCCTCCTTGTTTCTTTACCTTTGCTCCCTCCTCCCCAACCAGATACCAAATACGTGATAATAATGCACATAGCAGCAGAGCCAAAGACAAGATGGGTCACATGTGAATGTTGTTTTGGGCAAAAGGCACTCCACAGCATCATTAAGAACAGGTTTTTTGGAGCTGCCCTGTTTATCCACTCTAATTTTGTCTAACAGCTTTAGTTAAGCACAACATATTCTCACAGCAAAAGGGTAGAAAGCTTTACACCACGCAACAATTTTCTATTTCACAGTTTTCCTCTTAAGGCTTTCCTTTCTAAAACAGAACAATAACAAAAAACCCACCCACCACCACCTAGGAAGTTATGCATGCCTGATCTTTTTAAAAGCAGACAAAATCTTACCAGCAGCAAAGGGCAAATGACACATTTATTAGAGACGGAAACCTGACAGCTGTTGTGCACAGCTCTGAATACCCGTCCCAGCAGGGTCCACAAGGTCTGATCAATATCCATTGCCAACCATTTGGGACAAGCACTAAACACTCAAATGCAGAGGGGCAAGAACTGGTGAGACTCCTTGGTCCACCTTTGCTGCAGAGTAAATCTGTGTTAATGCTCAGATGTTGATTCTTTCTTCACCCCCAGGAAATACAAAATCCTCAGACTTGAATTTGGTAGCTCCTTTCTGTCTGAGTTAACTAGTTTGGAAAAGATTGAAGTCTGAAACTCAAGGGAAGCTTGCTTTCAACTTGGTACACAATGTGTTGTGTGGTAAGGATGGACCAGTGCTGTCAGACCTCTGACTTTTTCCTGTGGACCTTATCCAGAGGACAAAAAGGTGTCTCAGAATTCACTAGAAGTATCAGAAAGCAGCCCATAATCCTGCAGAACCACATGATAAATAGCCAGAAATCCCAGCAACATGCACAGAGAAATGTAATATCCAGACAGAGCTGTAATGGAGCAAGCACAGTTATAACACCACATAAATGTGAGAAGCTTAAATTGGCTATGGATCAGCTGTAGACTCTGCAATGAAGTCTTGCTGTAAGACAAAATATCATAAGATCTAAGAGGATTTGAAAGTACTTAAAATATTTCTGGCTTTTGCCTTACTTATGTCATTCAGCCATACTAAAAAAGACACAATCTGTGTGAACTGTAAGATCCTAACTAGAATCACATCTAAGAGCAGCTAAGTGTGAAGGGCAAATCTAAAATTAGGAAGCAAACCCTCCTGAGCTGAATGATGATCATTATGTTTTCTAACAACAGATCTTTTTATGTGAAAACATATAAATATTACTAACCACAGCTTTTCTGGTACACAATGTTATTTGTCAAAGAAAATCCCAACATGGCTATTCTATGTTTGGTCTGTAAAGAGCAGCTTTGTAAACTGCACCAGACAAGATGCCAGACAACAGGCCCCTACAAAGATCACATGTGAATCTTTGAGGAACTTGAGAGTTTTGCATGCTGATAAATGTACCAGTGGAGTGCATGGTTCAAACCTGAAACCCAAAGACTAATACTTTACCTTTTGTCTTTTCCGAAGGATCCAGTTCTTCCAGAGGAGAAGTCTGACTTGCCTGAAGAAGTTCATTCTTCTGCATCAATACTTGTGGTTAACCTGTGGCAAAGGATGCATTGCCATTTCTTAGCTGACATCAGAAACAGACCTTAGAGCAAAATAACAGCTTTCTCTTCTTATTTTAAGATTATGTTATCACAGAGATCAGTTCCTTTCATTGTCTGTACCATTTAATTTTGCACTTTTCATACACTATCATGCATGAAAAATCGTGAGTTTCCTTTGTTTGGAGGCTACTTCCTGTGACACATTTATCAGCACTGAAAAGCAGTAGAGAGGAAGAACATCTCTTTAGAATAAAAAAAGTCATGAACATTGAATCTGGCTATTAACTTGGACTTGCGTGTAATGAAGGCAGTTAATTGTTGCATCATTTATCACAACAAATATTTTTTACTACTTTAAGGAGAGAAAAACACTATAATAAAACAGCACAGTAGAACCATAATAAAGAATAGTACCTAGTAATAATGTGTGGAGAACTCCACTTGGTCTGAGGAGGTACATGAACTTCTGGAGTGATAAGTCATGGTGGAGCTCTATCTTCACTCTTTACAGGCAGCACCCTGCTCATAAAATCAGTGTTGGCTTGGGATGGCTGCAATCAGAAAGAGAGTAGGCACTGAAAGAAATTCAATTTCCATAAAAGAAGTTCATTTACATATATAACAAGACTCCTCTAAAATCAGAAAAAGACCACTACACTTAACTGGGTGAACACTGAATTCCCTATAGATTCTCATCTGTAAAGGGCATCTGAAACAGCAATGTAGCAAAACCTCCTACCAGTGCTCATGCTGGGCAATGATGCTATATAAGCACTAGCACAGTTTCCCTGTGATTATTCTTCCAAGTAGAATCTGAACAACAATCCAGCTTTCATTATTGAAAAAAGAATTTAAAAGCATGTGGCAGTGCTTGCCCTTTTCTTTCCCCTTCAGAGGGCTTTGGGTACACCTTTGAAAATCCTCCACAAAACTGCTTTACAGAATTTAACACTCTGTAGATTTTCCCCAGCCCACTGCAGCTCTGACAGCAGAGCACTGCACTCTGCACCTTCCCCAGCACCATCATTGGGCCTTTGAGCCCCTGCATACAGGGGCCACCTAAACCACGCACTTTAAGCTGGCTTCTGGCACAAATTATAACAAAGCAGAGGATCAGGCCATCCCTATGTGCTGAAAGGTGAGCCAGCAGGGAAGAAGACCAGCCTTGGCTGAACAGGGCACTTTCACTGGAAGTCAGGGAAAAATAGAGAGTTTACAACCTTTGGAAGAAGGGGCAGCCAACTCAGGAAGAGTGCAAGGACGTTGTTAGGTCACATAGAGAGAAAATAAGAATGGCAAAAGCTCAGCTAGAACTCAAACTGACAACCGCTGTGAAAAATAATAAAAAGTGTTTTTATAAATGCATAAACAACAAAATGAGGGCCAAAGGAAATCTCCATCCTTTACTGCATGCAGAGAGAAACATTGTAACCAAGGATGAGGAAAAGCCCTTGGTATTTAATGCCTTCTTGGCCTCAGTCTTCAACACAAAGATTGGTTATCCTCAGGGCAACCATTCCGCTGCGCTGGGATGGGGAGCAGAAGATTTCCCCTGCAATCTATTAGGCCATAGTTAGTGACCTGCTGTGCCACTTAGACACTCACAAGTCTATGAAGTAGGATGGGATCCACTCAGGAGTACAGGAGGAACCGGCAAAAGAGCTCACCAGGCCTCCCTCCATCATTTATCATCCATCCTGGAAAACCAGGCAGTCCCAGATGACTGGAGATTGGCTAGTGTGACAACCATTTGCCAATGGTCACAACAAACCCAGGCAGAACTATGGACAGGGGGGAAGAGTGTCTGGAAAGCTCCTCAGTGGAAAAAGCCTGGGGGTGCTGGTTGACAGCAGCTGAACATGAGCTAGGTGTGCCCAGGGGCATCCTGGCCTCTATCAGGAGCAGTGTGGCAGCAGGAGCAGGGATTGTGCCCCTGTACTGGGCACTGGTGAGGGCACAGCTGGAGAGCCGTGCCCAGCTGTGGGCCCATCACCTCGGGGGAGACACTCAGGGGCTGGGGCCAGCCTGGAGAGGGGCAGCAGGGCTGGGAAAGGGGCTGGAGAGCGAGTCCTGTGAGGAGTGGCTGAGGGAGCAGGGGTTTGGTCTGGAGAGGAGGAGGCTCGGGGCAGAATTTACCATTCTCTACATTCTCTTGGAAGTGCTCAAGAAATGACTGAACATGGCACTTAGTGCTATGGTTTAGTTGATGTGGTGGTTTTGGTCAAAAGTTGGGCTTGATCTTGGAGGTCCCTTTCTAACCTCAATGATTCTATTCTATGGTTCTATGGCAACCTCCTCTTGTAAAAGTGGCTTTAATCTAATTTCTCTTGAGCAAATGTTCATATTACAGGTAAGACACAGCCTGCTTCAATCTAGACAGAGAAACAAAACTTCATAAAGCCTCAGATAGAAGCTAACTCTGACTAATGGCAGGGCAAAGCAGAGAAACCAGCACTGCTGCTGCTTCTCAGCTGCAGACTGGGTTTGAGCCCTACCACAATGTGTGAGGCAAACAGATAATTTAATTGTTTTATCCAGCAAACAAGCTTTTCATCTCTGAAATCCTAAGGCAAGTTATTTTAAGAAATGGATCTCTTTTTGCTATCCACATGTTTTCAAAGACAGCTCTAACAGATTAAATTAATCTCTCCTAATTAGATTTTTACATCACAATTGGATGATGGTAGAGGATATTTTGCTTTCTATGGTCAACTACATCTGCTGCTCCTGTGACCCATTTCTACTTTCTAGCTTTACAAAGGGATCTTCAGAAGTAAACAGAGAAAGCTTATGTAGGGCCTAACTCTTTTACATGGGAGGGTAAAACAGAGCAGCTTATGGAACACACTGCACAATTTCACTGTAGCTCTACCCACAGTCATCACTAGGACTTAGCTATTTCCTAAAGACCTGTAGTTCGTTACCAGCAACAACAAATCATGAGACATTCCACTTACATATCAGACCATAAAGAAAGTAGAAATAGATGTTTGGTGACAGTCTTGCATTTTGCCTACAGTAGATACAATAATCCCAGTGACATGCTTCATGAGCACCTATATGCAATACATGGGGTCACATGGCATGTGTGTTGTGATATCCTCTTACCTCACACATATGCCATAATTTTAACAGCTGTTTTAAATATCAGAATCTTGTTTTCTTATTTCCAGGCTTATTCCTGACTTTTGACTAAAAAATTAAGTCTGATTAAATGCTATTTGTTCAGCAAATGATAAAAATATCCCCAGTAATCTCTCCAGTACCACAAACAAATATTTCTGTAAAATAAAGAAAATTTTAAAATTACCAGAAAAGATAGCTTTGCAAATATCCACACTTAGCTGTATTGGGTGTGCTCATGGGCCAGCACTTCTAATGTTCAACAATGCTTTCCAGCATTTCCTGACCTGTGAGACATTTTTATGCATGTAGAAGATGTCCCTCGACACAGGCTCACTAGAAAGTTAACACAATTAATGCTACACAATTTTGCCTAGACTGACTGTAGGAGTAGGTGAGTATAAATGCATCCTATAAACAGATCTATCTATGTGTATGGAAAGAAAACTACACAAACACAGGTTGAGGCTTTCTGAGTTAATTTTTGCACCCAACTATCTCAAACTACTGGGGGAAACCCAAGCTGAAGCTTTTTAGGTGTTTCCTATGTATTTCACTCCTTCTGAAATAAGGAGTAACTTGAAAGACAAGAATGGGAAGTTCTGTCAAACCAGGATCAAATGATAAACATCAGAGAGACTAAGAAAAGGCCCCATGGAACTTCTGTTTGAAAGGTGTATTTCTATGAATCAAAGACAATCACAATCAGACTCTTCTTCTGTCAAACACAGACTGAATGTACATTAGTAGCCGCAGCACATCAGGTAGGGTGCTGAAGCACACATTCCAGTTTAGGTTCACCCAAACAGAACTAACTCTGTGTGCTCTGAGCCCGCCCTGTATGGTGAGCTGCAGTGTATGTAGCAAAGTCACACAGAAAGTACAAACACGCTCTGAGCTAGGTTACCAACGTTACCATACGTACGCTGCCTTTGCAGAGCCTTTCGTGTCAGCTCTCAGATTAGCTCCATTAGGCCTCTGCTACACGGAAGCTAAAGACTTCATGGATTTGCAAGCAAAACACAGACTTCTTACACAGAAGCAACAAAAACCTTGAAAACTTACCACAAAAGCTTACCTCATCTCTGAGAACTGCTGAAAGAGAAAGGTTTCTGAAGGAATGTTCAGCTTGGCAGCAAAGAAACACACATCTTAGGTGCAGTTAGCAGTCGCAGAATAACACTGCTCAGTTGTAAGGAGATTGTTTTAATCCCCTGCTTGATACAGAACAGCTCCATCTGCGAGTTTAAGGACTCATGAATAAAAATCCTCCCAAATATCCAATATGACCTACCCAAGCACAATCAAGCCTGTACCAGGACGTTGATATTTCTGTATTTCTTCAGATCTGAACAAACCCCTTGTTTGAGAAGATGGTTTCAGAAGGGTAGCTCTGGTAGCCTCAGAGGCCCTACTAAACAAACAGCTGTCATGACTAATTAGGTCAGCGACTGACAGAAGTCGGTACTCTGCCAAAGCTTTAAGAGGGATGAGGCAGTGCATTACGACTTCAGAAAATGCAATTACCAAACAAATCTGAGTGCAAGAGGTTTCCTCCCCAGAGTTCAAGCTGCTGGGTTCTGGCATTTTGCATGATCCACAGCCTGGCACCTGGGGCAGGTGGGTAGGATTGCTGCACCTCCATTGGAGTGAACCCATTTCAAACCAAGACAGAGGAAAATCTCCATCTGAACCAAAAGAAACAACAGGGACCAATCGAAACATTTCCAGTTCCAAAGGAAACCAAGTCTTTTCCACCAGGCGTAAGGCTCCGCTGCCGCGGCCGCCTCCTCATCCCCTCAGGCGGCCGCCGGACCCGCTCCCTCACAGGGCGGGCGAGCCCTCAGCGTACGGGCCCCAACACAACACTGCCGTGACGCCACCGTGCAAATGTTTACGGAAATTGACAAATCAAGAAGTCACATAATGGCCTCGAAGCCGCCGTGTCCCAGCCTCCCCCTCCGGCCCCGCTGCCCCTGGGCTGGAGGGAAGGCTCGGAAAGAGCCCCGGGCCCCAGTCCGCAGGCGCTGCTGCGCTGCCGCCACGCCGGGCAGCAGGGCCGTAACACTTACATAGGCTCCAGAGGTTTCCATTTCCAATGTTGTGCCCTTGCTCTTCGCTTCTATTACATAAAAACACTTGAAGGCATTATAAAGCTGGGACACGTAAATCATCTTCTACAATGGATGTTTTCCCTGAAATAACATGGGTTTGTAAAACACCTACAGTTCCCCACCCACAGGCACCGGGCCCTGCTCACGCCGCTGGCACCTGCGGTGCTGTGGGAAACACCTTAAAAAGAGCAGAAACCTTCAGGACTAGCAAAAGATGGAAGATGTTATGTAAAAAGGTGTATGGCAAGAGCCAGTAACAACTGGTATTATGACTTGAATAAGAAATGTTTGTTTCTCACGGGTCAGTATTCACTGTTGTAATTCTCTATCTCAGGAGCCTGCTCTGGGGAGTACCAGAGACCTCCATCACAGTAGCTGAACAACTTTATTATTATTAAATTAAGAAATTATTAAATTGAGACGTTTAATTAATTTCTTAAGCCATTACCATATCCAGTGTTAGACATGCTTTAACAAATATAGCCAGACAATAAATTTAATGGTAATTCACAGATTATTTTGCTATTTTGTGGTCCTAATTAACATTGACCCTTTCACAACTGTGCTGTGAAGTTACACTACACTTTCTTTAATGATTCATTAACCAGTTTTGTGGGGTATATATAGTCCACTCCTCCACTGTCAAAGTAGAACGAATTCCCATCTATGTCAAGAAGCCTTTCCAGATATTTTGTTCTGCAACTCCCAACACCAGTCTGGGCAGACAACAGCATCTGGGGCTTTCAGGTTTTTTGTAATAAGAGGCAGCTCCCCAAGAAATGACCTCAAGCATGGCCAGATCCATCCAGTGATACAATGGCCTTTGCCAAGAATGCAAGTCCTACTTCTGTGGAAATGTGACAAGGAATCAAAGTCCAGCATTGTGAGTTTTAGAAACAAAAATCAGATTATGTCCACCAAACAGACTGTGGGATTTTATCTGTGGTGTTTAGGGAAGATTGGCAAAGGTAATGGTGTATTAAAATCCAGTGTATTTCCTGTTGAAAAAACAGAAAAGTGATTTTTGACCTTTGCCATCCTTTGAGAGTCATCCTGGTGCTTACATCTGTAGAAAGTACCATGCTAAAACAACTGTACTCTATAGTATGCAGGAAAGGGTCATGCTAATTGTAATCCCATAAAGAAAAGTGTGCCACCCTCTAGTCCCAGAAGACAGATGCAGGAGAGTACTACACTATTGCAAAGGCCAAACATCTGTATTTTAATAAGTTAGAAGAAGTCCAGATATAGAAGCCATAGAGTCACTGAAATGTTAACACGTTAATATATTTTAAAGCAAATATAACACAGTGTACACATAAAAACCATTTAATACAAAGTGAAAACCATTAGATGCACCTACTAATGCTGATTTTTGGTTATTTTTATCTGTTTCATGGAAACTTGGAAACAAAGCTCTTAATTTCAGTTACACCAGGTTAAGTGGTAAAACTGATCTATAGCAAGCAAATCACTGCCTTGTCATTCACCTGGGAAAGACAACACCAGGGCAATGAATGTGTCCAGAATGGCACCCAAGTGAAACAGGCTGTGCACATCTGCCCCACTCACTAAGCTATACAAGAGACCAGATGTGAATTGACTGCTGCTTCAGAATAGTGAAGCTCAGTAAATGCATCCTTGCTGTACAAAAGAAAAGATTAAAGTGGCAACATAGAAAAATGGCAACAGATAACCATGTCTGCCTAAAATATACACATATGATACATAATTATTGCCATGCTGGCCAGTATGTAAGCCTGTTCAAAAGCAAAGCTTTAATTGCACAGATTAGAAAAATGAACAAATGCTTTTACAGAGCAAAGCACAAGCTTTGGTTTATGCTTAGACAGTGAACATTAAACCTTTCATTTTTACTATAACATCTATTAAGAAAAATAGCTGTTTCTCTATGAATAAGCACTCCATTCCACACAATGAAATGAAGCTCAATGTCTTATTCAATGAACCCCTGTGTCTAGACTGGGAATGTATTACATCTTTATTGAAAGCTATTGAACTACAAAAGGTTTGACTTTAATTCACAGTTCCCCTGGCCTCCCCCCATTTTTAAAATGCTGCATATATAAAAATAACTCAAATATGGCACAAAAGTGGGATTCCCAAGGGAAGGCAAAGGATAAAGGGGCAAAGGGAAGCCTCCACTGGGCAACATCAAGAAATTGCATATAGTACAAGAGGAATTTGCACCCTATACAAAATGAGCTTCCCTGTGTTCCAGTTCTTGGATCCTTTTTGGTCTCAGTCTATGGTAAGCAGGCTTCAGATCTGTGGAGTGACTATCCTCTGAGCTAGATTTCTGTTCATTTGTGTTTTGTTCATCACCTGACAGAAGTGCAGAGCTCCTAGCCAGTTTCACAGTATTATCCTGGGGGAGCACAGAGCTAGCACCGGTGGGTGCACAAGCTTTAGCAGAAGAACCATCTCCATTTTCTTTTGATTTGTTAGAGGGTGGTTTATAAAATGTCCCTGGGGGTGGTTGTAATGTTCTTGGTGGCCTAAAGGCAGCAAGAGGATTAACATCAGGACCATTCTCTTCTGCTGCTGTCCTTCCTGACCCAACAACAGAATATGGCTTATTAGGAAGAATGGCTTTAGCTGGATTGTTCCCAAGGCTGCTTGATGATGATAAAGCACCTGCAGTTCCACTCTCGAGTGCTCGGATCTCCTGGGGCGCATTAGTCACGATCATTGCTGTCCTTGCTGTGATATCATACTGTTTGTACTGCTTGTCCCAAGTTTTTCGCAGCATCTGGCTGTCATAACAAGGCAGTCTGCAGCAGGTATCAACAGCAGGGACTGCCTTCACCTCTGAGACTTCTTCAATAGTGGGGCTTCTGCCCAGCTTCTCTGAACTGATTGCCCCTGCATTTCGTGAATTCCTTTCATTCAGAACACACGGAGGCAGTATTCGGTCCACAGGCAGGCTGACAGGGCGAGACAATGCCTTTGTCCTTGGAGCCCGCAACGGAACTTTGCCCATCTGACGGTTGGGTTTCACAGCAACTAAGTTCACTTGACAGGGGTCTTCACCTTGAGAAATGAATGGATCATTGTCTTTCTCTGAAGCTGGACTCGCAACATCACCTAGAGACACAAACAGATGTGACTGAATCTTTTTGCCAAGAGATCAGCAAGACTTCAATGACCCATTGCTAGTTAGTATTTTAATGGGATAACAGCTTTTAGGGATAGCTGGTATACATACTAGCAACGGCCTACTCTAACCAAATGTATGCATTTCACTAGCAGTAAAACACATACTGTACAGCTGTAACCAAAGAGAAAACACACAGACACTTCATTTTCTGGCTGGTGCTTTGCCATCCCTGAATATTTTCAGTCTTAGCATGTTTCAGGATGTCGCACAGTTGATGTACGGGATATGACTGAAGCGGTAACACTAGACGAAAATCAGTACAATTAAAAGGGAATATGTATAGTTACTCCTAAATGAAGTACATTAAATCATACCTACATTAAACCAAACCCCTGTAGTAGCATAAGCAGATAAATAGAGAAAAAAATTCAGAGTTAGAATAAGGTTAGCAAACCTGGGATTTTTTAAGCAAAAATACTGATATCCAAAATGCTCTGATTATTCTGTCAGACAATTACTCTTTCCAGAGCCTTCTGGTGTAGTTCCAGTGAGTGGCAATGATACATATTTTGGGGGAATAGTGGTCAAAATACATAAATTGCTGGGTATTAGCTTACAGGTAATAGTGGATTTCAGAAATCAGTCACAGCATAATTAGGATTTTTTTTTGTTTGCTTTCTTTAAAACAAGGGAGAAACCTAACCACTGCTATGCTCTTATCAAATACTATGAGCTCTGATTCCATAAACACAGATTTCTTAGAAGCATTTAGAAAGATCTAATTTTCTGTTCTTATTACAAAAAAAAAAAAAAGTGTATCAAACAGTGACGAACAGGTTTTATCACTTGCTTATGTCTACATTGCAGAGTTACATGCACTATAATCTAAAGCATTCAGGGCTCCTTATTTACCCACACCCAGATTTAACAGCATACTAACCAGATAGAGATATATCTGCTTCTTCTTTTGTATTCTTGCTGTTCTTCGATTCCAAAAAGAGTGCAGCTGTTTCTGAAGCTCTTTCACATGGAACTATTTGAATACCCTGCTAACAAAAGTCAGAGCAGAAGTAAATGAGAATCAACAAAAAAGGCACTCCTTATTAAAAAAAACCCAAAAAGACTTATTAGAAATATGCTCTGGAATGCTCCAGAATTTAACACAGAAGTTAATATGGCACGGGTAACTTTGTGGCAGCAAAAGAGTCACTCACTTCCTTTACAGCAACAAATGATTTCCTCTGCTGCTGTGGCTCCCTCTCGTCTGCTGATAAAGCAACTCTGATCATACCAGCTGTTTCTTCAGCATGAGAAGTGCTCAGAAGTGGTTTCAAGGAGACATCAAATATCTTTTCATAGTACGTTATGAGCAGCTCCACTACCCGGGCCTGGTAAGGGTAGTCCACAAGTGATGACAAAGAAACCGTAGCATCGGTTTGACGTGGCCTGATCAGAGTTGGGCCAAATATTATGCCAAGGTTGCTGGCTGACATTTTATTTTCATCACACTGTTCTGTAACTCTGCACAAAGAGGGGGAAAAAACCAAACCAAAAGAAATCCCCAAGTGTTAGAGGGTTTTATTACTTCAGAAATTCTTTTGATATTAAAATCTTATGTCTAAAGAGGGTAAGAGACAATAAAAAACAGAGTGGGTTTGGTAAGCAGGCAGAATCTTCAGTGCAGACCACATATAACAGTGGCTTGAACTTCCCACACAGGGTGTTTTTATGACCTATTTGTTAAAGTTATTTGTGGCTATTTGGCATTTCTGGGGTTGGAAAAAGAATGTCTCTCATTCTAACTAATAACACAGCTATAACCCAGTATTACCCATTTTTATAGGCAATCACTGGTTTAGTACATCATCATACAAATCACCATTTGGAGGACAAGGAAGTGAAATGTGACTGAAGAATGGTTATTAAAAGACATGATACAAGTTTCAATTTTCTGTTAACAGCCATCAAATCACTGCCCTATCTTTGTTACATTGCAATTTAAATCATATTTAGATCCCTGAATGTGACACTAATTACTACTGACCCCAATGCTAGCACAGAATCAAAAATAACGGAGGCCAATGCTTTCCCTGCTTTATTTCCTTTCATATTCTTCTCTCACTTGGGGATTCATTACATGGAAAAACCTGCAGCAACAGAACAGTGTCTTCAAAGGCATATGTGACTTCTTCCTCAACAGTCATCAAAAAGGTACAAGAGATTCCTAGCATGCAGCATGTAGCAGTTAAGTTTTCAACATCAGTTTGCATTTAAAGTATTTTCTTACCTGTGAAGGTGTCCAATAAGGTACTGAAGAGTGTTATAATTTGGTACAGGCAGTTGTTTCAGAAGATCTTTAATTTTAATGATGATCCTGTTCAGTTCAATACAGAGTGACTGTCTTGTCTTTGCTTTGGGGCTAGCTTGTTTAGCATCCGATTCCTCATTAGCATTCTGACTTTCTTTAGCAAGTCCAATGAACTCATTGTAAAGCCGAAACAAAATCAAGGGCTCTGGAAGCTGAAGAAATAGGAACATTTCAGAAACATACTTAAACCTGAATTTTAACTATTTGCTTCTTGTTTTTCTTCAACTTCTTCTGGTCTAGCATCTTTTCTTAGATTATGACATTGTTTAATCCTTGTTCATTAGCTCAATCCCCAATTTTCCCTTTTCCAATCCACACCTTTTTCCAGACATCATTTGCTAACCCTTTCCTACAGTAGCTCCAGGAGTGAGCATTTATCACAATTTATTGAAATAAGATTTCAAGAAAAAAAGTTGATTTCAAAATCATTTAATGGTGATGATCATAGGATTGGAATGCTCATCTCTAACAGCCAGCATGAGGAGGAGGACAGGGCCATCCAGCTAAAGACTATTCCTTTCAGGGCTAACAATTTCACTGGGCTACATCACAGCTTCATTTTTTCACATACATATTGAAATTGTTTTAGAAAATTCACTCATGAAGCTTTAAAGCTCTATTTTAGAAGAAAAAGATGGATAATCCCTCCATAATGAACACATCAGGACCACTACGAGCGTTTCATGATGTTTTTGTTAGCAGGTATTAACAGCAATATATCAGCATCTGTCTGCATGAAGAGGCAAGAACATGGGAATCTTTTAAACTCCACATAAGGCAAGCAAATTCACTAATCAGAAAGGTTTTAGAAATAAACTCAACTATGAGTAGATAAACAAGCTTGTTATGCACAATTTCCCTGTAGAATACATATTGTAATCCCAGCACTTTTCCCAGTTCTTGTCACAGACTCCATATAAATAAAGAAGCCATTGCAGTTATCCAAGGCACTTGTTTAATTGCTGCTGTAGGAGTGCTGAAAAGGAGTGGTTGTTTTGTACTGTACTGAAGAAATTTACTACAGCACTTTGGTTTTCCATCTGACCTCTCAATTCCATACCTGGCGGAGATACAGCTTGAGAACATTGCTGATGTCATGTGCATAGAGTTCTGAGAGCTCAACCAAATCCTTTCCATTTTCAAAAGCTTGACAAAGCTTTTCAACTCTTGACTTGGCTCCATTCACACGATAGATGCCCTAAAATTAAAAGGCAAGCACAACTCTATTTCAATTTGAATGGAACTTGATGATACTAACAGCATTAAAATCTTAAGAGAATTTTTTTTTAAAGATTGTGTCAAACTTAAGCATGAACAAACTCGAGCATACCTTGACATTCAGTGCTCTGCTTTCAATTTCTGACGTACACTTTTTGATGATGAAAGGAATGCCATCAGGAAAACTTTTAGCAGCTTGGGCAAATTCCACTCCAAATAAGTGAAGCCTTCCATGAAGTTTTTTGTGCCCACATTGAATAGCTAAAGTCTCTAAACATTTTTTATGGCATGCAAGTGAACACTACAGGAGAAGAAACAAAAAAAGCACATGGCTTGATATAATCTGACACCATAGAAATATTTCAGCTGTTTCTCACCCCATATGTGAGCAAAACAAATTTGTTAGTATGATGTGCCTCTGCTTTAAGTTCATGGTGGTTATACAAGACACAAACTCCAGTTTTTATACAGAAACAGAACTCCCAACTGTACATAAACCCCAAGCAGCAATTAAAACTGATTTTCAACTTACCTCCTCACATTCAGCTCCATGAAATACTACTAGGCCGTCACATTCTCTGCATTTAGATGGAGCTCTCAGCTTCCGTAGTTTGTGTGTTTGTGCTGCTTTGGACATATTAGCATTTCTAAAAGGTCCTGGAGAATTTGCAGTTTCAGATGTGAGATCATTTAAACCTGAAGAGAATTTCCCTGTTATAGTCATTTTAATATCTACTACTGGGGTGGTAGTTACTCTGATTTTTTAGAATTGTGCTGCAGAACAGAAGTCTGTAAGTAATGGCAACTATCAAAGTAATCAAAATCATTTTAATCACAGGGAGGCAACACTATGTTGCAGTTCACATAACAGAGACATTAACTATCAAACAATCCTGTGTAAGAGCAGAACCAAACAATCTTTTTTGCCTTATTAAGTATTTAATTTTCTCCTGTATTGTGGCAATGTGAAAATATTAGGACATTTAATTCCAACTGCCCTGCATTTCAGGCAACAATTCATGGAAGTTTAATTTTATACATTTCAAAATCCTGTACTAGAGGATGAAAGACAGCTTGTTTTGCCCTTTAGTGTTTCTGAAATGCTTAAAAAAGAATTATTTTGCAGCACGGAAGAATTAAGACACACTCATTGCAGTAGCCTCATAAATTTTAAAAACATTACCGATTCTGAGTTTCCTGTAACAACATCAAATATTTTCTAAAGGATTCTAAAACAAAAAAGAATAGCAACTGGTCCTTTTTGTGTCCAATTTTTTTTTTCAAGCAATTTACTTAAAATGCTATCAATAACTCTGTGAACCAAACCCCTTTGTTTTACAGATAACTTAAAATTATCACATTCAGTTAATTGCCCAGAAAGCTTCTTAAAAGCTCAAGCATTGATTAAACAATATAACTCTACGTGAAAGCTTGCATTCAGTAACACATTGCCACACTTAAGTCTAGATCTGAATTAAAGCTGTTTACCACAAGTTTTTTCCTAGAAGGCAAAGTATACATTTAGGAAATAAGGGCTAAGTAAACAGTTTCCTAAGGGCTTTACTGAGCAAATGCCACAAATATTTCAAAATTAGTTTGTAAGTACTGTAGACACAATAGAACTACTTCTGATAATCCAGTTATTCAGGTTTCAATGCCTGAGGCAACATTGTTGTTATACAGTCAAAATTAATTTGAAAATTAGAAATGGCCTGGTCAAATCTGGGGCAGACATTACTGAACTCATTTATCTTAGTTGAAAGGGTGAAAATCTCAGCTACTACCCTAAACATTTGGTACCACTTTTTTTCCCAATTTGCAACTTATCACCTCTACGTATTTGTGCATTTCATGTCAAAGTTCAGAAGTGATCTTACATAAATCAGTATGGAGCTGAATTTAAATGCAAATGTCTGGAGGGAATGGTTAGTGGATCATTTGCTTTACCTCAAAAGGGTGACAACACTAGAAATGTCCTATGGTTGTCCATACAGTAACCTAAACATATAAAGGCAATTCTGCACCACTTCATTTGAATTACTTGAATATTATTCTTCATCTCTCAACCTGAAGTGGATGCATATTGTATTGAAAAACAATGCTGCTGGCAATCACACCTTGTTAAAGTACTTTTCTTAAGAACATTAGAAAGAAAAGCCACACTGTAACAAAAAGCATCTTCTGAGGACTTCAGAAACAACATTACCACAGTCTGAAGGAGATGGTGGCTCTCTTTCATCAAGATCATCTGCAGATGACATAGTCCCAGTGGAAGGTGTTCGGGGAAGTCGTCTTTTAAAATCCCCTAACAGATGATAAAAGTTTTCAGGAAGTTGTAAGTATCAGTCCCACCCAAGTGTTCAGTTTTCATTACATGCTCTGCTCAATACTTGTTTATTTAACAATGTCTTCACTAATGTGAAACAGTGCAGGGAAAAGAGTTCAGGTTAGCAGAGCAGTGAGGGCAGCTGTACCTGGGCTGGCAGATGGAGAATCCATGGACCGGGACTCGCTGCTCCCCCCTGCACTTTCAGAGTCACTGCACATTCCCCCACTCTGGTTGCCAACTGACCATGATCTGAATGGTGGTGGGCCTCGCACTGCTTTCAAAAAGAAAGTTTACAAATTCCAAATGTCAAAGACAAAATTTAGGTTTTTTAAACTGAAAACTAACTACGAATATATTCAAAAGAGGAAAAACTGCACAAGTCACATGAACATGCAAGAGAGTGAAAAAACCCCAGGGCATATATTCCTGTAAAAGCTTCAGGGGCTAAGAAAATTAATTTCAGAAACTAGACAGTTGTGCTTTTACAGAGGACCTGCAATCAACATGTAACTTACAAAACCAATGGATTTTCAATTGCTAGAGTTTCACTTGGAAGAGTTTAGTCCACTGAGTTTGACAGTACTTGCTGTTTGAATTGTATCTCACCTTTCTTGTCAAAGGATCTAGGATCAGGCAGGTTTCCATTTGTCCTTATAATGCTCAAGTACATTGTTTTATAGGCTTTGAACTTTATAATACATTTTTAATCCTTCAGTGTTACATTAAAAAAAAATAAATTATTTATTTAAAGACTGAGCTCCAAAACAAACACAGAAGAACTACCTGGAATATCTGTGTTGCTGGAAGACCTCTTCTCTCTAACCTTTTGCGAATGATGATAAATTGGGCTTCCCATATCATCTAATGCCTGAGCAGGAAAATCTCCTGAACACTGAGATAAGTTACCATGGGATGTATGGACGCTGTTTGTTGATTGCTTATTAAAAACCCTTCAGGAAGAAAAAAAATAATTTGAAGAATGAATAAGACAGAAATTAATGAAAAGTAATGTATTTTTTTAATCCCTGGGCACAAAAAATGCTACATTTAATCATTTAATTACTATTAATGAGCATACATTTTTGACATGTCATTCTCATAATTATATTTAATTCCAAAATTTAAAAATAAAAATATTAAAAGAAGAGTGGTCATTTATTTTCAATTAAGTATGTGAGATTTCCCAGTGTTTTCTCTACACCCAGAGAGAATCATCTTTTCCACTTCTTCATGTATTATAAACATTATCTTGCAGACTTTGAAAAAACAGCCTATTTGTTCATCTGAAGGTAAGAATAATCAGAAGCCATTGTATTCTATGATTATGCTTTCCCCTCCAAAAGATTCTCTAACCAGCCATCAGGACCATCCACCTATAAACACAGGTGTTCACATATTGTGCTTTTTAAATGCACAGAAAATGTGTTGAAGCTGCCAGAGTGTCAGTCCATTTTGAAAATCCACTCTCACTGTAAGAACAGAATAATATTAACAGTAATTAACATAAAATGCTGAAGCACCCTGGGGACAAAATAGCCTGCTGGCCAAGTTTAGCAGTCAGGAAGCTGTTTCTTAATCACTTCTACCCTATCAAGCTTAAGGGAAACAGAGACTGAAAAACGTTCAAATTTGCATTTGTTCAAGGAGCAGTCCCTTAAATTAATGCAGAATCAAACAATAAAAATGATCAAGTACATGATGAATCACAAGGCTGTGACAAAGAAAATAAAAGGTGGGCAGAGGAGGAGAAAAAACATGCTCCTATAAATGTCAAGCAGTAAATAGCTGGGAGAGCACATAAAGTGCTGGAAATTTCACGCTCATCAGTCTCTCAGGGAGCTACATAGTTAAATTCCCCAAAGTCAAAGTTTATGAGTATAGCCTAAATCAGTCTTAAAAGGCAGGAAATTTACAGACAAGAATTAAGAATCTCAGCTTTAACTTTGAATTTCCTGCCTTTTGTTGGTAGAAGTCTGACTCAAGCATTTGGGTTTTTGTTTTTAGTTTCCTTTTGAAAAACGATGACGACTCTTTCCTGTAGAACTGTGAAACACACAGATTGAAATGGATATTCTGCTGCTCTAGTGCCAAGATGACCATTTTACAACAAATTAAAGGTGGAAAAGCATTTGGCATGCTGACACAAGGAGCTGTTTTTATCTTGAAGTCTTTACTTCCACATTAGCTGGAGCTTTCATAGTTTAATAATAACAATTTCTATTTCATACACATTGGAGAAAAAATAATTAAGTTATAACATGTCCCTACAAATGGACTCTGAGCTTTTTTTAGGCACATAGCATGAGATAGAAATCGAGACACATTTCCTGCCAAAAAGTTGCCAAATGTAAACAGTATGAAAGAAGCTACTGTATGCAGCAGCAGGGCTTGTGGAAGAGGAAAACTACCTCTTCAGACTTTCTAAATTTCTGATTTTCAAGTACTACTGCCACACAACCCTACCAAATCCAAAACTTACACTTTTCATATTAACCAATATCTATATTAAAATAGTAAAAAGTCTTGCACAACAATTGTCAATGCTTTAGCAAGTATTATTGCATGAAATAACATTCTGCCTCAGAATTCAGAGGCAGATTTTAATGTCAAAAAATTATATATAATCTTACCATTTAAAAGATGAGACTAAGAGAATAGTAAAGTATGTTAAAATACTCCTTTAGTTCCTCCAAAAATATTGTTTTATTGTTAAACACATATGCCTAAGCGTTGCATTTTAAACCAAGTAGTTGCCACCTGTACTTTGGCACTTACCCATCAACCTGGGAATTCTGGGTTTCAAAACAACCTGATTCAACAGGAACACCATCCTTTGGCAAACTTTTCACAAACTCTGAATACTGCTGACCAGGGTCATAGAGTTTGGCACTCTCACACAGGGACTGGCAGTTAACTGGCAGAGATACAACCTGAGCATGCTGCAGCTGGAACAGGTTAACTGTTGCCTGTTGGGAGAAAGATTTTCATTATTTATAGATCATTTACTAAATATTTCACTTACACTTTGCTCAACTCAAATTAATACCCTAGCAGAAGATTATTTGAACAATAAGACTAGAAAACTTCTAGAAAATAGTAACATGTTCCTTTTTACAGTCAACTTTCAGGAGACTTGAACAAGCTTCATCTGTAATAGAGACATGAGTATTTCTCTCCTCTCTGGGTTATTGAATCCTCCCCACTAGCAAAGGCAATTCCAATTTTTTCTCACTTTTGGTTGATCAAGGTAAACAACAAGGGCTTTTGCTATCAGAAAGGCTTTTTTCATGTTCTGGAGTGAATATTAGTCATCACTACAATAATGAAGTAGCTGGAATTCCAAACCCAGGTGAGCTCCGTACTGTCTTGTCCCAGCAGACAGATTAAGTGAACACTTTCTTCATTAAATTACCTAACATTTCTAAAAGATTTTATCACATGTTAGAGACCAGAGAAGGGGGACACTGCCTAACTGCTTTGTCAGCTTTTGGGTTACAAAGTAGTCTGCAATTTAAATATACTTGAACTGACAAGTCTGTCTATACTTTCTACTGCTCTTATGGGTTTGTTTTAGGGTTGCTTGTGGAGCAGCGTTGTTTGATATTTTACTTTCCCTCCCCATGCCAGCATTAAATTTTCATTGTCTCATCTAAACAAACAAATAGAAAAAAAAACAAACAAAAGCCCCCAAACATCTCTTGACATAATGATTTCTTACATTCCTCAAGATTTTTTTTAGAGCTGCGCATGTCATATGCAGTTTTGACCATCACTTCCCTATTACACCAATAAACTAGTACAATCTACTAGTCACAAAGGACCCTGCAGTAACTGAGACTGCCAGCAAGGCTGAAGTGTGCTAATATCCATGCTGGGCTTGATCCAAACATCTTTGCTAATGTACTAATCAAAGCAAAGAAAGCTGTACTCTTAAGCAACAGAGGAACACTACTGCCACCAAAATTTTGAAGAGATATTTTTTAAGGATTGTGTAGTCAGGGTGCTTGCAAGGCAACAGCTTATGAAACACCCAGAAACATTCAACCCCCCCCCCCGCCAATGTTTGTTTTTAAACTCCTACTAGAAAGGGAACACAGATTAAAAGTTTTCCTTCTTTTACTGTTGGCATGACATCTGTCCTTTGAAAACTTTCCATTTAAAATGGGGCTTACGGGGCCTTCTCTTAGTTCTAACAATATATAAATATCTGTGCAAAATGTATTTTAAAGACCATGCTTACAGCTTTAAGAGTAAGATCACACTGGTAAATAAGCTCCCGAAGCTGTGTTAAAACATCACTTTTAAAGCTTTCCAAATAATTTCTTTTTTCTTCAACCTCTGCCATGCTTGCTTTATAGTGCTCATTGGCTTCTTCAGCCTAGAGAAAACACAAGTATAAATAGTTGATGGATTACAGGCCTTGATACTAGAAGCAAGAAAAACTCCACTCAATATGCTTGTATTTGAGATTCCCTTTTAAGATAAAAACCCAAAGGAACATAGCATGATTAAAATTAAAAATGTGAACTCAACTTACTCAAATACTCTACTTGGGAAAACATGAATAAAACCAGTATAGACTTAACTTTAAAAGCAAGGAACAAACCTCTTTACCTTTTGAAGAGCTTCCTCTTCTAGCCTTCGTTTTTTCTCAAGTTGCTTGCTGAAATCTTTCACAAAGCTTCCACTTGAGCTAAGCTGTTCCTCCTCAGCACGAGCAGTGCAGGATTTTGCCTTTTCATACTCATCCTGACGCTGGGTATACAGCAACTTGGCTTTTCTGAGAGCAGCTTCCAGCTCTTGCTGCAGAATGCAGCCAGAGATAAAGAAGAATAAACAACATTAATTTTTCAGTATTTTAATATGATGTTTAAAGAGACTTATGCACAGGTCTGTATGATGCACTACCAAGTACATTGACATTGAAAGATAACCTCTTACAAATGCCAGACTGCCATGAAATTGACAGTTACATCTACTTTCACCAAGCTCTAGAGACTATGTGTGAATGTAAGTGCAGAACAGGCTAGTTTGAAAGTTTCATCCTTTTGAAGAATTCTAGACTGAACAGTTAAGATAAAGAATTACCAACCATTTTTTTCTGTTCTCGCTGCCAAAGGTCCTTGATATCTTTCCTTTGTCTATCCAACTCATTTTTCCTTCCAAGAAGAGGCTAAATAGGAAATATTAACGGAGTACATTAAAGGCATATAGGCTTTTTTGAATATTCTATGTAATTATATAGACTTTTGTCTCTTTTTTTAAACATACCTGCACAAATTTGTTAGACTGGAGAGCAGCAGCTGTTTGTTGCCAAAGTTGACTGTTCTCAATATCATTTTGAAAAGCATTAATGAATATTGACTGGAATGGCATATAATCCTGAAATTACACAGCACATGTTCTAGGTAAGACAGGTTAATGACATTCTGAATGTCTGTATAACTGAATTAGATTTTCAATTAAATTTAGTAAATTATTTACTAAAATAGTATGAATGTCAGATATGAATGTAGAAAATTACTAACTCATCTGTGATTCATTTTACTAGGAGAAAAGTCTACAAGCCCGAATCACAAAGCATACAAAATATTAGTCAGAAAAAAATATTGTGGATCTGCATATGCAACAAAAATAATATTATATATACCAATTTCCATCACATCCTTCCATTTGTTAAATGAAGATCTTTTTAACTACTGCTTTATCATATAAATCAATTCTGTATCAGCCTAAAAATTGATCCCTCAACATCGGAGTTTTACTCCTGGGCAAGCCATCCAATAAAGATTTAAGACTAAGATAAAGCCCCAAAGGTATACACTCACCTGGTGTCCAACAACAGCTTTAGCAGTTTCAGCCATTTTTGCTAAACTTTTAGCACACTCCACTTCTGTTAAAAAAATTTCACATTTACTGTTTACATTATAACACAACAACAGTTATAACACATGCTAAATGCTTTTTACAGTCTTCCTTTAACAAACAGACCACAGAGGGGACCACCTTCACTTTGTTACAGGCCTTTAATTGTAGGAAATGCATGATAGCTCTGTCCACTTCAGCGGAACAGCTACTAATTTAGAAATCACATTATTGACAGTCTGCAGCACAGAGGCCTGACAACAGATTTAATTTCATCATGACAAAGCTGATTAAATGCCAGAAAGAGCCACTCACCCAAGCTAAGCTTTTTTTCTACCCATGCGATTACATCCTTGGTATATTTGGACCATGCTTTAGCATAGGACAGAGCCGACTCAATTCCACTGTCATTTCTTAGCAGCATGCTATCAACCTCCTCTGCTCGAAGATGTCCTGCAAATAAAGCATCCAACACAAAGAAGTGATTTTTAGACATGACCACACACTGAGAGCAAAGCCAGTATTAGCCAACTGTGAATGCTTAAGCAGCTCTGATCTTGAGTTGGTCTTTAATGCTAGTTGACTCTAAACAGGACTGACAGCGGTTTTAGAACAAATTAAAGGGTCATAGTATTTTATCTGGAGTAATCATATGGTCAGCATAACTTTCTTCAAGAAAGTGACCCAACAAACACCAATCCTATGACAACACACAGAAGGTGCTTCAGGCCTTAGTTCTCCCCCCCCGCCCCCACCAAAAAAAAAAAAAAGGCAGCCTGGGTTGGTTATTTACAAACAAATGAAACCTTAGCAATAACTTTTTTTTCCCCAGTGAAGTTGTAAAGGCAGCATACGTATAAAATAGTGACCAAGCAACTTAGAACATTTTTACAAGAAAAACCCCCACAGATTACAAAACAGTGTTTATCAATGTTAAATGAATGACCTACCTTGAATATCATCCCTTTCATGCAGTGAACCCCCAGACTCCACAGAAAGATTCTCAAAAGACTGGTATGCAAGAAATAAAACATTAAGTTAGCAAAGCAAATCTCTCACTAGAACTGAAAGCTAACAAGATAAATGGCATTAGCAGCCCCTTTATTTTTTCACAGATAGAGCAGATAAAGCAAACTGCATCACTCCCTCTCATCTAAGGCACAACATTTTTTAAACCCCCATTGCTGGCAAATGAAAAAGAATAAATAGCAAGGAATCATTATATACCTTTACATCAATAACCTTGAAAGTCTGTAATGAAAGAGTTAAATATCAACCAGATTTGTTAAACAATTAAGTGAGCTTCAGCTTTTCTTAAATCCCTACCCATCTTTTAAAAACCTTTTCACACAGACTTAATGCCAGATATATAAAACAGACACCATTTTACAAGCCATTATAATCCTGTATTTCTTCCTCAAGGGAATAAAGTTTTTTGTAAATTACTTGCAGGTGGTGCACTGTAGGCACAACAGCTGACTGGTAACACTTGCTAATGAAACCCTGAGAATCAGTACAACCTGACAGAAAGTAATCCAATAATAAAAGGAATTTAGCACATCACGTCATCCCTACCTTTGTTCTCACTGCGTTTTGCTACCCCTTGAATTGTGCAAGTTGAATTATTTTTAAGACTGTGCTGTAGACCTGACTACTCAACAAATTTAAATAAATAAGAAGTTTACTTTGTAACCACTACCCCCTTAAAAGCCAAACCAAAACAAAGACAGAAATCAAATCCTACATAATTTTAAATGGATAAACTACTTTTGAATACTTTGAAGCACAAAGCAGACAGAAAACAAAGGCTAAGAAATAGCTGCAAAGTGTCCTCAAGCTTTGCAGGAACAGCTTATTTCCATTGGCGCTGGTCTATTTTCAGACATTCACTAAAATGGAGCACAGTTATCAATGATAAAAGTAGTTTTGGTGTTTTTTAATGCAAATGAAAACTGATCATAAATCACACAAAAATCTCTCAAGAATCATTGTTTACTTCACAGCAGAAGCAGCTTTTCCAAAGACCAAAACATGCAAGGTATTAATCATCAGTGACATCAAACAGAATCAAATTACAGCCTAAAGACACCCTTTGTTACTATTACAGTGGCTGTCTAATACAAGAGAGCTTCAACAAAATGGAATGTTTTCCAGAACAGGTGGGAAATCTATTCAAAGCTGTCCCCAACTAAATTGGTAAAAAAACCCTCTAAAATCTGAATTTAGCAATGGATCAATATTTGGTTGCAGAGAAAGCTTGAACATTCCTAGATTTAGTTCAGATTTTCTGTAAAGTATTACTGTCTTCAAGATTATTTAAAAGTTGTTAGGGGAGAAAAAAATAATAATTAGAAAAGCTCCATACTTTATATTAACTTGGTGCACTTTTAAGTTCTGGTCCTAAAATTTTTTTCCCATTTCTATAAGACCTAAATCATTACAGTCCTGAAAACTGTTCACTCCTTTCCAATAAATCAGGCACACTGGTTAATGCAGCTAATCAAAGGTCACTCATTCTTTCACATTCACCCACTGTAAATATGTAATACCAAATTTTAGAAGCAAGCATTAACAAATGCTTTTATCTATGTCAAATCTTTTATCTACAACTTATCATGACGTGATCCGTGCAGCTTGCCCCCCTCAAGCAACCCAATGACTCATCCCAACAGTTCTAGCAAAATGAAAACCCTGACTTTCATTTCCAACTTGAATCTGTCTCTTCTGCCTCTTTTTCCCCTCACTACCCAACTCTCCCCCTAACTCAGGCAAATGTCTTCACACACTTTGAAAATTTTATCCTTCTTTATTATGCTCTCAGATCTGCACAGCATCAAATAACATTCAAATAGCTTGTTGAATAATGAAAGGTCAGACATGTCTGTCTGGTCTCTTCTAGTATATTTTAAAATGCTTTTGTTTTTAATTAAAAAATCTTTGCTTCCATCTTGTACATCTGGTTGAACTACAAGAGCTAAAATGAGAGCGATTACATTTGCTAAGAGGGGGTATACATATCATTAAACTTAAGCTTCCAAGCGGAATGCCTAAAGTAAAGAATGTAGACTCCCCTGCAGTCAAGAGAAGCAAGATCAGCTCTGCCCACCCCCCTCCTTGGAGCCATCCTCATCAGCTTAATTAGGGAGGTCCCTAACTAAAGAGGCAATTAAAATATTTCTCCTTAATCAACCCTCAGAGTATTTACATGTTAAATTCTACCAAAATGTTATGCCCTGTTTAAAATACAGCTAGCTGCTATATCACTGAACACGCACAAGTAGAGAAAATTAAATATTTTGCATTTAACTCCTGTTAACACTCAACTCCTCACTGGCCTCCAAATTCCTCTCTGAATTGTAAATCAAAGTGAAATGATTCACCTGTTAAATGTGTCTTTATTTGCCTAAATGAAAATGCATTTCAGACAGATTTCTAAGAAACTGAAGTATGTTACCCTACCTGCTCCAAAATTTATAATTGCTCACCTTCACATTAGGAAAAGCATGAGGTACTACAAAAGTAAAGTTTTAAATATAAGCTGACTTCTGAAACATCTAGAATGGAATTCCTTCTTCATTTCACTATATTCAAATTTCCCCTTGGCCTTCTCCTCACCCCCATGTTCAGAACAGCAATCTTTTGGAAAATCAATCATTCACTTCACAATACAATATATAAGACCATCTCTTTCCACAAGCACATATTTTTGCAACGCAAAACCATTTCAAGATCAAGATGTTGGCAAATTCACCAATTTCCTTCTGCTGGTGAATGAATTAGATAAACCAGTACTTCTTCAAATAATCTCATTTAATTTGCATGTGATGCTGGGTTCTATGCTATTTTATTTCATATTTTTTATCAATGACCTAAATTGAAGGTCGCTAGAGCCGGTTTTCTGAGTAACCTCCATATTGTTTATGAAGATAAGTTTTGTAGCAGCTACAGAATAACACACATGAGAGAAAGATGAATTATCAAACATAGTGAAAGTCTGAAAAGACTGTTCAGCTCTAGCTGCATGGATAGCTGCACACAAGCCTGTGTGAAGAAATGCTAAGTCTTAAGCATGTTTCAACAAAGACTTTAAAAAAATGCATAATCTAACATTTTTAACCTTGCTGCAACTTAGCTTGTAATACACACTAATTATCAATTGTATTTTTCTTGCATGTAACTTTTAAATTTATTTCCTTTACCTGAAAGTCTGCTTCTCAATACACAAAAATTCAAAACAGAATTTGGTACTGAGCATTTTTCAATCATACCTTCAGAGTGTTTAAAGGAAGGTTTAAAATGTTGGTGTTTTTCTTTGACTACCTATAAGCTGACAGTTCTTTTAGTGAATTGTTGCTGAAACAGTTACAGCACAAACTGGGCTCCGAAAGAAGAAAAGGTAAAGAAAAGGTAATTTTGTCATAAATACAAGTTTTTAAAAGCCAAAATGAAGTCCTTAACCCTTTGGTTTCCAGGTTTAACAGGAAATTGTCTAACTACTTCAGCGAGCAATCATTCAAGTATCTTACTTTTCCCCATTTATTTTCACTTAACCAATTTAAAAATCTCGAAAACAATGACAGCAGGTAGACCTGTCAAGTCATCCCTATCATTTAGAATACATTCAAGCATTTGAAATGTTGAATACACATTTTTCCTGGGTTGAAACCTTGTTTTAAACCACAGATGACTGGTAGTGTCCCAGCCCAACGATGCAGAGAGTTTCAGTGGAACTGAAGTCTCCTTTAACAGATATCAATTTACACTCAGAGAGAACGTGTTCAGCCTACCCGACTTCTCCGAGATACAGGAAGCCCCAATGACGAGCCATTGTCTACATCTCCCATAAGGAAGTCTGAAACACTGCCAGAAAAACAAAGAATTGTGTTACTTCATTACTTTACCTCACCAAGCAATTCTGTAACACTGAATTCAGAAATTCAGATAGTGTTACTAAGTCCTTGAAAAGCTCTGCAAATCATTTTTAGTAGACATGTTATATTCTCTGCAATTTCTATACCATCCTAGATTTCCTTATTAAGGAAAAAACCAAACTGACAAAAACCCAAAACAGTAAAATGTTCTAGATGTAGCTAATTAAAATTACTTTATTAGAAAATAGTTGTCCAAAAGAAAACTAAAGCTTTTGTTATTATTTTGTCTTAATTTGATTCAGCTCCATTGAGTTCTTTAAAAACTTGTTCTGGATTCCAACTTACACGTTTCCAAAATTGAGTGCCAATCTGTCAATGGAAGAAAATATTTCACTGAAGAGTTCTCTCTTATTTTCTTCATTAACTTCTTTGAAGTTCACCGCTTACAAAAAAAAAACAACAAAAAAAAAAAAAAAAAAAAACAAAACAAAACAAAAAAAAAAAAAAAAAAAAAAAAAAAACAAACAAAAAAAACCAAAGGGTGAGACGTGGGGTCAATTAAGCAAGTTTACCGGGCCTAGAGACAAATTTTATACACTAAGTCTCCTACAGAACATGCAACATTATGCTTTTCTGAATAACTGAAAAAACATGGTTTTAAAGAAGATTAGCAAGAAAGTAAACACTAAAGAAAAAAAAAAAAAACACAATCCAGATGCTTCCCACAATGAAATCAGATTACTTTTGCACTTCCTGTATCTTCCCACTTAAGGAGCAGCTTTGTGTGGAAATGTTGGTAATGCATGAACAAAAACAGTCATTTACCAACCAGAGTGAAATCACACAAAGCAGCTCACAAAGGCAGTCAGATATTGGAACAGCTGTTTCTTTTCTGAGTAGAAATTTCAGAATTCCAAACAGGAGCAGCAGCTTGTGGGGGTGCCCCCTCAACTGAATGCAATCCAGAATCCAGCATTTCTGGCCTGAGTACAGGACAGGCAAGCAGAAAGTTATCAAAAGGTGGTGTCCACTGCAAAACCCTTCAGTTCTTAGCTCCACAGTCTGGCAAAAGCGCCTCAGTTTTTCCTGTCAGAAGTGGGGAAGAAATGCAGCGTAACTACTGGTGGTCCCAAATAGGAAGAAGAGTGTTGCTGGACAAATTACATGGTTTAAAGTGGTGATCAAGTACTTAATTACTCAATACAGCATTCAGCACACTTCTATAAAAAGCTGGAATAATGAAACAAGAATGATTCATCCAGAGTTTCTATTAACAACTACTAAACAAGAAGACAGAGGGAGAAAGGACAAGAAAAAAGCACGACCATTTTTGTCGGGTTTCAACTTAACTCCTTAATCAATGGTGACTGGGAGATCTTTTCTAGAAAAGCTGCATATATTGCTTTGAGCTGAAGCTGCATCCTCTGGAGGGAAGTTTTTCCCAGAGTTACATTGTGAGAAATGACAACTTCACATTAGTAATTTTTAAGGTTTTCTTTTTTTCAGCTTACTGTTTTTTAAGTTTATTTTTTTAAGCAATGCAATATTCTTAATTCTCTAGATTTATGTCACATATGCTCACACCTATTTTAGACGTACTGCAATGACACACATACAGGTACTCAACCCACATCACTTTTTGCAAAATCTAACAAGGTTAGTTTGTCTTCCTTACATTTCAAGTACAAATAGAATACAATGACTCATAGAAGTAGTACAATTAAAATAATGTTAAAATGTCGCCCATTCTATACAAATTTTCTCAGCAAATTAACAGGCTTTAATCTTAAAAAGTATTCAAACTTCCTGCCAGGTGCCTAAATACTAATGGGTAACAAACAAAGAAAGTACAGAATTTGCTCCCCCATTAGACTTCCTTTGTGAAAGGAAAAGTTTTTTACCAGTAAAGTAACACAGTTAAATCCATTTCTTTTTACAAAGTATGTCAACAGACTTGATCAATGTTTTATAACAACTATTTCTATACAAAGACATTACGGAAAATACATATTTTTCTCATGGGCTATTTTTAGAATTACTTGCAAATACAAAATAATTTTGTAATAAGCCTACAGCAAAAAACAATTTTCGCATATTATGACAACATTACCAGTCTCTGTTGACACAGTTCACTACTAAATTACAGCTTCTCCTAGCTCTTCATTCAGCTACACTTCGTAATTACAAAAAAAAGAAGCCTCTGGCACTTTTGTTTGAAATGAGATTCGATAAAGCTCCACAGATCGTTTTTTTTTTTTTAAATAACTTCGTAAATAGCAGTGGATTTCTTTTTTTTAAAATTCAGGTTTGTTGAGAACCTCAGCTTTGCAGAAATAATGTTGTGCATAAGTCTAAACTTTGCATTCCAAATCATTAAGCAGCAACAGTCACAAGAACTATTGATTACCAGTCCCTAATGACTGGAAAAATCATTTAAGAGCTGGCATGAAATGCAAACTGTTTCAAAATTAGAAGGAATTAGCAAAAACTGTCTATGTATTCCAAGCACTTACCATGGAAACATTTGTATATCCATTAGCTGCAGAGTCTTCGGAGAGAGAGCACTTCTTTCACTTAGCTAACAAGACATTAATATAGAGAGCCTTTCCCTAAAGAAATGCCGTCTGCTTCACTCTGCCTTCCTGTTCCAGGAAGGGTTTTGTTAAGCTTTACACTTTATATGCCAGAGAAATCCTTTCTTTTCAGGATCCATCACAACAGGAATAACAAATCTCAAATTTTTCTGATTTACTTCTTTTCACTTCTCCCAAAACAGGTTAATCTAATCTCTTAGTAATTCAGTAGAACACCACCAGCTTTTTTCTAGCTTACCACCACTGGAATGCTGATGTACTTCACGTCAACTTTAAACCACGCACTCTCTTTCCCCAGGACATCCTGACTGCACACAATAGCTACTGACAACAATGAACTGTAGTAATCTTGCCATGTCTGGAAATGACAGCTATCTATCTATAGTTCCACAGATTTCAAAGCAAGAATACAACTAGACAACCCTTTAAAGCAAGATTTCAGGTGACACATAATGAACTTCAAAAAATCATATGACAGTAGTACTTTAAAATCCAAATCCAGTACCAGAAATGCAAGCCTAGCTTGCAGTGGATCTCTATTTCTAAAGCTGTCTTCAAACAAAGGTGGGTTTGACAATCTCATTAAAAAGCTGCAGTATGCTGCAGTTCCAGCACTTGGGTCATGCCATCAAAACTTCTTCAAATCAAGCGCAGATCAGGCTAGGGAACCCGAAACAGCCGTGAAGGCTTAGGAATTGAGAATCCCAGAAGTTGAAGCATTGCCTGAGGACATTTGAGCAATGCTTCTAAAAACCATGAAGGAAAGGCTGCCAGCTCTGGAGACCCAAGGGCAAGCAGGGCCTTCAGAAGGTGATGGGTGGCTCCCAGTGAACTCACAGCCCATGGGACACAGCCACGCTGGAGGCAGCACAAGTTCACTCGCTGCCCCAAGCCTGCTGCCCACACACACGTGCAGGACTGACAGCAGCAAAGCTGCCTTGCCAGCTGCCTGCAGAGCCTGGGCAAGTGCTCAATTTGCTCTTTGCAGGTCAGCTTTCTCATACATGATGGATATATATGATAGCATCACCATGTATTTTCTTAGACAGGAACACATCCTCAATCCATGCTTTGCTAGCTGACATAAGTAAGCAACCAGCTGACTGGCTTAGAACTGAGTACCTTTGCAACGAGTTTTGTCTTTAAACTCTCAACAATGCCTTCAAAAACCTTTCAGAACCATGTCAAAAACAAAACAACCACCCAAGCAAACAAAAAACCCAACAGAGACCAAAAGACCACTCCCTCTGAAAACAAAGACTTCAATACCTCTTGTTATTACATCTCTTCTTCAAAAACATGTAAAATAAATGGGGAGAGGAACATAAGTAAAAAGAGTAATAGTATGGAGATTGGAAATAGGCAGAAGAACATTCTTGTATTCTAGAGAAGATCAACAGGCTGTCCAAGCCCTACTGTTCTACTTTTGGTTCTTAGTGCCACATCATTTCACCAGCCTGTACTTACTACCAGGTTTGGCAGCCTCCTCAACTTGAGCTGGATGCCAACAAGACAATTTCAAGGAACTGTGTCCTACTCTTTACATAATAAATTTTGCTCTCAATGAACATCACAGATACACCAAAAAAACTCAATTACTTCAGTTCAGTTTTTTATTTCTTGTTTGAGGTATTTCTTTTTGATGCAGAACTACTACAAAAAAGCCTATGCTTAAATAGCAAACTTCTACAAGTATAATTTTCAGCTTTACCAGGAATCAGTATTCATTCTAGTGATTAAGTCAAAGGGTGTAATTAAGAGCAGAAGAAGAGTACAAACTTGAATTCAGTATGGGATCAGGAGAACCATGTTCTCTGGGGCCATCAACTATTTAAAGGCACTGAGTGGAAAAATAACAACTATGAACATGATGCTGTGCCAGAATGGGAAGTGACTTACAGAAATGGGAGCCTAAACAGGTTCCAAGCAAGATGCTTTGCTAAGTCTCAATTCTTCCAGGTCAAGTGAGGTGCCATTTAAAAGACATTTGTCACGAAGCACTCAAGTAGGCATATAAAAGTAGTAGAGCCCAAAGAGGCCCAGTGAGGCATGTCATGTCCAAGATATAACCAGAGAAATCAAATGTGTCATGCCCCACTCTTTTCACTGCCATTTTCCCTCAACCTCAGTCCAAAACAGCCAAGTCTGACAAACCTGTACTGTCAAGCATGATTCTCTGTAGTATGATTCAGGTAACATGATATAAGTAGTTTTTCCTTCAATCTATCTAAAAAGAAAAGCATTGAACATCCAAAGCAGAACGAGGGGCACATTTGTCTCATTCCCATTGAAGGTCCTAAAAAATGGCCAAGAAGCTTGAAAGAGGGTCACATGCACTCTAATTTTTGTTAGCCTTTGAAATATTCACAGATGCACTAATCTAAAGGGGGGTAGTCCATCTGTACTGGACATTTTGATTAAAGCACAGTGCAACTTGTCATAGTTAGGAGAACACTGAACAAGACACTAAGACTTCACGAGCCACTAATGTTCCAAAGTTATTGTAACTGATTTAACGAAGAGCAAAAGGCATTTGTTTGTTATAATAGCAGTATGTCCCTACATGAAGTTCCAAAGAAAAACTGGATTTGAAACTCTGACATTATACAAAGACTCAAAAACCAGGAGGTAGAACCATGTGTAAATCTCAGCTTGTTTCTATTTCATCCTCTCCTAAATAAACATCAGAATTTTCCACATCAGGTTAATTTTCTTCCTATTCATAAATCCAACTACTGAGTGCTTCCATATCTTTTTATAGTTCTCTCCTCCAATGACAAGAAACAGATGAGTCACATGAACTTTTCATAATGTCACATTAACAAAGACAGGGAAGCCAGAGGAAAAAGGATACTGGATATGTTCTACCAGCTCCTCACATTCTTGTAGCTTCCTGTTTATTCAAAAGCTGCATTACCTCTGGTGAAATAACCACAGATGAAAACATGTGAACGCATGTGTTACACACAGGTCAAAGTAAGCAAATCTGAGGTCTGATATGCTTATAATCACCACAATGTGCTGCATTTTTATTTCCGCTTTCTCAGTACCAGCTGTCCTACACTTCAGTTTGAATATAAACTTGGAGCAGTAGGATCTTCAGAAAAAGAACAGCTGTAAAAACCAAACAGGTGCTAAAGGCAAACTGCCTTCACATTTACCACTGATTATGTTGGGGGAGGTAGTCTGTTTTCATACAGCAAAGGCTTCACTGCTCACAGAGAAGGAGGGCTGAAGTACCATCAAAGAGTCCTGAAGTCTTGAATCTCCCCATTTCCATCTCCAGAGGTGTCACAAATACACTGACAGGCATTACCAAAATCTTTGTATCAAAGTACTTGTTTGTATCAATGGTTACAAATATTGAGGCAGCACTGTTTCTTTTCAGCTCTTGTAAATGACAGTTCAACCCCTAGTGAAAAAAGATTTTCAGATAGGCTACTAAACTCTATGCAAGCCTTTTTTTTCCCCTTTTCAGTTTTAAGAGCTGGTTTTCTCCTTTTCAGAGGTAGGGGGCTGACTCATTCCTCCAGGAGATGGCAGGAAACCAGTCACCTGAGTGAACAGCTGAGCTCAAGTGCCTGGAGAAGGCCTCTAAGTGTTGTAGGATCACTGACATCATCCTGCTTTAGACTTCTATGGATTTTGCATTTCATGCTGTTAAGCTTGAGAGCGGTTCTAAAACAATATATGATTTACTTGCATACCTTAGGTCACTTCTCCTCAACATTTCTTAAATTAAATAAATTGAACATTGTCTACGACCACTGAAATTAGGGCAGAGGACACTGTCATCTTACCACAGCACTTAAGAATGGAAACAGCTTGTTGGAGGTGGAAGAATTATGTTTACTAAACAATTAACATGTTCACTGAACACTGACCACCACTGTATGTGAGTACTTCAACTTTCCCTGTGACCAATAAGCAAACAGCCCCACAAGAGATACCCTCTGTGTTTCTGCTGTAATGTACAAACCTCTAAAGCAAGCTCAGAAGTTACAGTCCTGTCCCATGATCATTTGAAATACAGGTACAAATTCATAGGAAACTCTGTGTGTAACACAAAGAAAATGAGAAGTACTCTGCTACTACCTGCCAAGATCAAACAAACTGGCAAAACCATGTATCAATAGGAACCATCCATAAGAAGCTTGGAAGAATCCAATATATAGGAATCAGGAAGCTAAACACATTATCATTTTAACTGATATTCCCACTTTACTGAATCAACAATACATTTCAGACATACTAAGATAAATAGGAAATAAGAGGGAAGGCCTAGACAAAGAAGAAAAACCATTTGTGTCTCTGAAGGAAGATATCCTACATGATTTAACACGGGCAAGAGGGAGAGATTTAACCCTCCTCAAAGCTGGTTCCACAGTAATATACCAGACTCCAGAGCAGGAAGAGCTGCAGTCAAAGGTTACACAGGGAAGGAACAGGTTTATGGGGCTGGAGCAATTGAGTGCTTTATTATTTGCATTTGTCTGGCATGCTGAGAACTGCAGTAGCAAAGATCAACAACAGAAAGTATTTACATGTCTGCAACACTTTTGTTGCTATTGACACCTTTATTGACACATGGCTGCATTGCACTTGTGGAATTTATAACTCTTCAACTATGCAGATTTGAATTGCTCAGAGATTTCTTCACCTGATATAAATACAATACCATCCTTACAGATTCAGAAACTTAGGCAAAGATTCTTGGCAAATCTCAAAGGAGATACATGCCACGTTTATTACTCTGTGATATTGTTCTGTGTTACTCAGGTAAAGAAAGCTTAAAATCAAAGGCTTGTGCTTTTAGAATTCAATGTGGGTTTGCACTTAGCTTCCTACAAGCAGAATTTTATCACATCGACAAGAGAACAAGCTACTTAATATTACTCTTCATTTAGGGAAGGCATTTTTTTAAACAAGTATTACAACATTATGCTTTAAAAACCCTCAGTTTCTACTGTATATGTAGAATTCTATCTATAATTCTAAGCCAATCAAGTCACTAATTACAATTTTCCATGAATATGAAAAACAGTAATTCCTTACCTTTTACTTTTGCAATAACTGTTCCTGCAGCACTAAGAATATCAACTGAATTTAGAGTCTGATGTTTATTTATCACTGCTTTTAAAACACGTAGTAACTCCCCCAGGCGTTCATGAACTACTTGATGCAGGCCATCATGATTTTCTGAAAAAAGTAAAGGAGAAACTTCATTAAAACAGTGAATTGACACCCAGTCACATTACAAAAGACTTTGAGAGTACTCACCTGCATGGAATTCTAAGCCATATTGAAGCTGAGCATACTTAAAATAAAGAAATTGTTAAAAACAGTTATAGTAGCAGCTGCGAATAGTAAACTTGCAATATTGTACACCATTTACACAAACTTATTTCTCACAAAAACTGAAGCAAGCATGCTTTAAAAAAAGGAGGGGAGGAATTCTATAACAACACCCTAAGGTTTCCAAATTAAACCATCATTTTTTCTCATGTAATTTCATCAACCACCATTTTGATAATTATTTATATGAAAAAAGGTATCAACAAAAGCAGATTCTGATTGTTCATTAAGTAATTCTTCACCTGATACAAATTCAACACCATGTAGGTATAGTTTGAAAATTAAAATTTCTGGCAAATGTTGGTTAGTTTTTGATTAAAGTATCAGCAAAACCTTAAGCATCTTTAGTATATAAGCCAAGATCTACAAAGGTCTGTCTTTAAGCATGTCAGTCCTGATAAGTAAGTTGAACATCTAAATTGGGCCAAATCAGAAAAATTCACAAACACACTCTAAGATGGTGATGCTTTTTATAGCACATGCCTCTTGCTATGTGCCTCCAAATCCCAACCTCATCTAAGTTTTTTACAAAATACTTATTGTTGCATGCACAGCACAGGTTAAACTACAATGTGTTCTGTTACAGAAGAGGTGCTGGTGCATGGAATTAAAGTTTCTCATGTGCCAGAGTGCTGCGTTGCAAGTTGTGGTAAAAAGCTTTCAAATTCAGGAAAGTCTAGCTTATGAAAAAGAAAAAGAGGATCTAATAGAAGCTGACTCACTTCCCCTCCGAGCAGGGCAATTCTGTGTTGTCTGTGGCCATGATAACAAACAGGTCAATACAGACAATCACAGTACACTGCAAATTGATCCAGTGCTGCTCAGAGAATAGTTTCAACTCAGAGCCATTTTTTTCTGGTGACAAGACATTATATTCAGGCTAGAGGCACCTAAATTTTTCTGAGGAATCCACACAGTACAACATGACACATCAGTATAGTGGATCACTGCTGTCAGGTGTGCAGGTGGGGAGGCTACACACAAATATTATATATTTGTATCAGGTACAATAGCAAGTCTCCTAAGGACTACCATGCTTCAGGCTTTATTTCCCTACATACCACATATCAGATTTTTTTTTTTCAACTCAGACTGGCTTATACATTGTCAAAGGAATAAGCCTTGACTCAGGAAGTACACCAAGGTAAACACTATCTACCATTCACAGGCACTTTTCCTGCTGGAAGGGACAAGCAAGCTCTATCTGTAACAGGACACACAAAAGTCTAGGAAAATCCATCTTAGTCAGCAGTAAATTAGGAAAGTTCTAAATAACTTGTTAAAAAAATGACCACCCAATTGTGGCTTCATCTTCATTTACGCCTACATATAATGATTTTGAACTGACTCAATACTATTAAAATTTGATAATATACCTTGCCAGAACAACAGAGCTGGGTGGGAAAGGCAAAATAAGTGAGAAAGGGAAAAACAAAAGAAAAGTCTTGAAGTGGACACAAGCCCCTTCAAGTCTGGAACACCAGTAATAAGCTTCAAAGGGAAATGCTAATGGAAAACAACCACTGAGTTGAATTAAATGTTTATCATACCATCCAGAAGAACACTATCACTAAAATAGTGCACTCAAGGAGGAGATTACTATTTGTACTTTCAAAAGCAAAGGCTACACCCAACTGAGATTTCTTTGTATTCCATCACTGTATCATTTGTTTACAAAATATCGGAAACATTGTTTCTGTGCCTCCAGAAGACAAAAGGTCTGCGACAAGTGGTGCTTGGGGAGAGGTGGGGGCAGAAGGCATCAGGAACCACAACTACACTGCATTCACAATAACTGAGACCAAACAGACACTAAACCAGAGATTTCCTGTTCAGGACAGATTTAGAAACCTCAGGTAGCAAAACAGCCTAAATATGCCCGATGAACAGAAACAGAGTTTTAATGGTAAGAAGTCTGAAAATGGCTGAGATCAAAACAACAGTAGAACAAATACAGTGAAAGGAATGCACAAGGAAATGTGCCTCCAATGAGTTCCTGCAGCAATTCAATCTAACTGAAGTACTCACAAAAAGTATTTACTTTCAATTTTTTTCTGTCCCTTGTATTGCTGTACACATTCATTGATGCACATGAAGTCAGCAGGAAATTCTCCACCAATGGATGCCATATTGTTTTAAAACCTCTCTCAAGCTTAACAGTATGAAATGCAAAATCCATAAAGTCTAAAGCAGGATGATGTCAGTGATCCTACAACACTTAGAAGCCTTCTCTGGGCACTTGAGCTCAGCTGTTCACTCAGGTGACTGGTTTCCTGCCATCTCCTGGAGTAATGAGTCAGCCCCCTACCTCTGAAAAGGAGAAAACCAGCTCTTAAAACTGAAAAGGGAAAAAAAAAAAAAAAAAAAAAGGCTTGCATAGAGTTTAGTAGCCTATCTGAAAATCTTCTTTCACTAGGGGTTGAACTGTCATTTACAAGAGCTGAAAACAAATGCTTCCCAAAAGAAAGCATATTCTGTAGGAGAGTGGAGACAGAAGAACAGAGTGAAAAAGCATGCATTCAAAGCTGACAAGTCTAATATACAAGAATGACAGTACAAAGCAGCTGGAAAATCTCTTTGCCAAGTCATCACAGTAGCACACTATTGTCACTGGCATCTCAGTCCTCAATGGTTTTGGTCACCACATTTTCTAACTGCTCACACATCTTTAATGTAAAAGTATAATCTACCTATTTTCTAATTTTACATATTTCTCAAAGGGAAGCCTTTGTTTAGTAAGTTACTAAGCAATAATGTCCTTACAGCTATGGATTCTATTCATGCAAAACAAAATCAAATTTGCTCATCAAGCTTGTGAGCACCAGTCACCCTCCCTGCCAAGTCAGGGCTGGTCACAATACACGCAGTCGGGAAAGGCACTGCTGTGTCAGTTGGCTGGCATTCTTTTGTCTGACCCGATTTATTATTGGCCCAAACATTTCTGAAGTTGTTTATGTCAACAAATGTTTGCCAGGATAAGTTTAAATACAGACTAACAGTCTTTCTTCCACTACACTGCTCTTCAGACCCATACAGGAGATGTACATGCAATTCTACTTTCTGCTTCTCCATGTAGAATATTAAGGCCTTTTAATAGCAGCAGACTTTCTCTCTACTACTCAATTTCCACCAGTCCCCAAAGAAGGGAAACCACTAATACAACTATTGTTTTGCTGTGGCTAACAGTTTGTTTAGAATGGAAGTTGGTCTCACTAAAGAAAGACAGGGTAGCAGTCTAGATAAAACAACTGAGAAGTAACATCTCTGCAAAATTCCTTGAGTCAGAATGCATGTGAGACTGTCAAAGCAGATATTCTAGTTCACAACAAGTAAAAGTCCAGCTTTCCATTAGGAACCTTTTACAGTTAAGAAGATGTGGTTAGTGCATTCAAATATTCTCAAGAACATTACACAGTGTGAACAACATGCTGGGCATATCCTCTACAGCCACAAGTTTATAGACACAGAGCAGCTCTTCAGACTCAGGGAAATCTACAGAAACTCACCTCACTGGTCAAAATCTCACTATAAACAAGGTATCTTGGAGTTTGCACAAATATCTTCTGCATCTACCTTCATAAACACACTATGCCTTCACTATGATCAGAATCTACAGAGAACTCACTCTGGACATTTCCAGTAGAATAAATGCAGCTGATGAGAGCCCTAAATGCCCATAGCAGCCAACACCCTCACTAGGTCTAGTCCTCATTCTGGGAGCTCCCTCTGTAAATCTGTTCTCCTGGGATCACTGAAGTGTGTGTACTTCACCTCCCCTTCAACTGAAATATAATATTCTGAATTCCAATTTTAGGCACAATTTCACATCTTCTCCATAAATCCTAACCTCTCTCAGGACAAACAGGCCAGTCAAATAATCTTGCAGGATGGTGGTGAGGACAAGCACACAAACTTGGAAACAATTTCCCAAATATCTGGATCCAGAACTTCAATAAAAGGTTTCACCTTATAGGATGCAAACAGTCAGCTTCTCATCATTTTCAGTCTTTGAAGGACACAGAAAAAAGAGGCTTGAGTAATAAACATTTCACTATTCAAGACCAACATCTTGGCTAAGAGACTATTCACTCTGTTTATTAAAAAATCTCATTTGGACTTTAAGTAAATTATATCCTGTTTTAATTACACTCTAGAGAAGGATTACACGGCATCACTACTTGTGCCACCTAGGGCAGGGAAAAAAATCAGCAATGGAATGAAGCTGATCCAAAGTAAAACAGATTTTAGCTAAAAATCTCATTATTATCATCTTCATCTATGTCCATACTGCATACTAGGACACTGTCAGCACTCAGGTCTGAATCTGATCCAGACCATGAGACTTCCCAGTAAGCATCACAGAGTAGGCAAAACAATCACACCATCATAAACTGTGTGGAAATCACCTAATTCCTATATCTGAAGTTTGGCAAACAGTCCCAGATTAAACTATCATTTTCTTTTTGCCTGTTATCTCTGTCAGCCCCATTCTAACACAATTAACAGCCTGGCACATTTGTTTGATTTAACAGAGTTCACTACCACATTCAAAAGACCACAAGAATTAATCAAACACACAGTGAGCAAGTTTTACATTGATTGTGGTTTGACCATAGCAAAGTTACCTATGTCCCTGCACCTGGTCTACCAAAAGCAGCTTTTTTTAGGCAGTAAATATATGAGTTAGACATGATTTTCATTGACTGTATGGATATAAAATGAACAAAACTACTTCCTTTAATGGTGGTAGAGATATTTGTTGGTGGTCATAGTTCAGGAGTGATGAGAAAGCAACAGTTTAGCTATCACGTTTCTTCATTATTTGGCTACATGCTGCAGATATAAGGCAAGAAACATTTTAATTCACTGAAAAACTCACTCAGAGAATTCCTGGAAGAATTTATTCCTGCAAAATCTCTAGCAAGGCTGGAAGCTGCAGAAGGGTCTGGGAGAGTCATCACCTTTCTATCCTGTGCACAATGCAGAGTAAGAAGCCACCTACCCATCCCTCTGTCAAGGAACATAGCACTTGAAGCTTCCAAATTAGCAAGATAGCCACTCCCAGCCTTTTTGTACATCAGTATCATGGCAACCCCTGTTGTCATGGCATCATTAAAACACACCACACTAAATTCATAGTCTTTAGCAGCATGTGCTCCAACAATCCTCTAACTACATCATACTGCAGCAAAAAATTACAATTTATGGAAAATAATCAGTTAAGAAATTATTTCAATGAGGAAAATCTAGGGACACGTGAAGTTTGATTAGGAATGAGGAAAACAAAGTAACAAAAACAGTAACCCAAATGCCTATATTTGAAATAAAAGCATTAGAGTTTTCTAAGGGTTTTTTTTTGAGAAGAGCAATATTGACCCAGTTCAGTGAGAATGCATTGAGACTTCCTGCAAACAGCTCACTGAATACAGTACTGAAAGTAGCACTGTTTGATTCCAGTTATTCCACACAAAAAATTCCTTTTTAATAAAAGAAAGCATTTAACATTTGGAAAGTTAATGGTCTCTTTACTGTTAAACTACTAAATTTATTCTTAAAGTCAGGTTGCACAAATTTAGGGTGAAATAAAAAAGCACCTGGTACTTACCTCTTTTTTAATTTGAACAGTAACAGTTTTGTCTTTACTTTTTGAAATAAGCACCCTGTATAGGCAAGCTTGCAATTTTTGCAGAAAAAATACCCCTGAATAGAACACAAAAACTATCCCCCATTAGTTAATGCTTCCAAGGTAAGTTTTCTAGCATGATGACTTTTTGTTATATATCACAAATGCAAAAATAGCCCTTTCAAATGTGTCATTTGCTGTTAGGGACTGGCCAACATACAACAATTTAACCATTTAGATTCAACAACTAACCACGCTGATCAGCCTCTGATGTGACCTTGAGCTGTGCTGGTTTTTGTTTTTCATTAAACTGGACTAACATTCCTACCCCATTTTAGTTATGGGCCAATTCTGTGCTTGTGAATTCAAAACTTTTGTAAGAAGTCCTTCTTGACCACATATTTAGAGCAAATCCAGACTAAATTAATGTTCAGAAATTAAAGTTACAAAAAAAAGTCTTAAAACAATCTTTTCAAACATTAATAAAATAGGTGTATATGCAAAATACATCAGACAAATCAAAATCTTATAGTTCTGCTTACACTGACAGCAGTTGTATATTTTCCTTTTGTTTGTTTGCCAACTGACATCAGCAGAAAAGTTGTTACTTCACGTTTGTCTCACATTTAGATTCATAGATGAATTCCCCATTTGCTGAAGAGGGGAAGCCTTTCAGAAAAAAAACTACCACAAAGCAGTTTCTATTCTATTTCAATATGCTGTACACTACATGCCTTTATTATTCTACTAGCCTTGAGATTCCAGTCAACTAACCCAGGTGTGTTCAGCCACACAGTTTAATCTTTAGAATACTTTAATCTTTTATTAAACCAAAATTTAGAGACCAGAATGCAGTAATGAATGAAAATTGAAAGTGTTTCCTTACTTACCCATTTCTGACAAAATGAGAGTGAAAAACATTACTTGGTCATTTTAGTCACTGTTCATTTCCCTGAATCTTCCCAGAGATTAAGAATAAATCCAGGTGAGGATAACGTTTCAGAAGATTCAAGACATATTTTAAGCTAAAATTGTAAATTGTCAAGTGGACATAAGGCTATATTCTTTAGTATGAATTCATTAGCAATACACCTAATCAGTCAAATCAGTCACAGTTCACAAAAAAATCATATCCATTGGGACAGGCAACCATACATCTAATAGTGACTAGTTACTTATTTCTTATTCAAGGATATTTCACTAAAACTTAGTCAAACAGTCACTAGACTGAACAGCTGCCAATGGAAGACACTGTTAAAATACAATGAGAACTCTTATGCTCTAAGCAACTATGTTCCTTGCACACTGGTTCAAGTTCTGAGAGTATATGAAGTAATATTCACTCAACATTTACAGCACGAATTTAAAAAAAGAACAAATCACAAAATGAAAGATTCTCCAGCAAGTTGATCATACCACATCAAACTGGCACACAGAAAGAGTAGTATGAAAGTTATGGTTTATTAATTCTAAATAAAATTAATTTCACCTTTGGTAACCAACATCAAGAGATGATCAAACAATACTTAACCTTTAACTCACGTTAATTTCAATCTAAAATGCTGTTTGTTCTACCTGCCTGCTCCTTCCACTTTCAGCGTAAGCCACTGAGTGAGTGAAGAAGTTATGTTACTGCTGCCTGCCCACCTAGTTTTCTAAAGACCTCACAAAGCCAGGATTACAAGACAATACGGTGTTAAACAAGGGGTGTGTTATTTTGTGCATTTATTTTAAAGGATTTTTTTAAACACAACTATGGACTGCTATAGGATGTGATAGTAGTCCATTTCTGGTTTATTGATTAAAAGAAAAAAGTTACACTTTAAAATCAACTTAAATTTAAAGTTGTATTCAAGTCCCTAAAGGAGCAGCTGATAACATCAGTTGTCTAGAAAACTGGAGAACATAAAGGATTAAGGGTTATTTGAAGTTCCTTCAATGATGTCCTGCTGAAACAACCACCCAACAGAGTAAAACCTGACTGCAGAACTCATATGTGACGAGCCATTTGAATGGTCCAAACAAATACTTTTAAAATCTTCCCATTTACTAAACTCAGGAGCAGTCAATCTCCACTGCAATATAATGTTTTGATACCAGTTAATTCACACCAAAGCATTTTTGAAGATCTTTGGATAAAGAGAAAATACAGTAACACTATCATTAAGGCAGCAACTGATGTCACACTGGCACTTGCACTTCCCAAAACACAACAGTAACTCACTGTACATCTCACCATTAATTTTTAACAGAGTAGTATTTATTGAAAATACCTTGCAACAGAAAGGTGAGAAACACAGCAGAATTCATTTGCTTTGTGGTTCTGGATTCACCCATCTGTTTTTCCCTAGTACCACTGAAGTTATCATTCCAGGTAGTCAATGCTAGATCAAGAATTTATGTGCTTCAGGCCTATTGCTTTCTTTCCAAATTAAGTTCTCAGCCACCTTCTCTAAAATCTCATGTCTAGCCATCATCTGAAGCCAACTACAGCTAGAAGGAGTTCTCCATTGCTTGCTGAATTTGTTTGCTTGTCCTTAACACAAGGGTTTAAACATAATAGCAGAAAGCATTTAATCTGAGCACTGCAGTCTGAACCCTACTGTCAGCTTCCCCTTCAGCACTGGCATCAGCTGTTTATCACAGTCACTTTCTCAAAGCCCTTCACAAACTGTCTTCACTCAGCTATCACAATTCATGTGTACTGCTAAGCTTTCAGATAAACAATTTGCAGCTTACTCAACACAGAACAAAGCATTTAGAACTACCTCTCAAAAAAGCTGCCTGCTCAACTGCTCTTCTGCTTGTGAGCTGAGACCATTCTGACTACCAATCCTCACTGCTCTGCACCTCCACCACTTCAGTGATTCCAGTGAACACTTTTTTCCCCACTTGTTGTCAGCACTGGACAACTTCTGGACAGACCTTTTAGTTCCACAATTGTGGCAGAACAAAATAACTAACACACCCTGTACACAATAAATTAATTAAATCAAAAGTCCACAGGAGAAACAAACAAAAAAACCCCACAGAAAGCATTCTACTAAAGAATCCATTCATACCACTATAAACACTAAAACAGCAAGATAAATCTGTGAACACTGAGCAGTCTTTAAGCTAATGCTTCAGGAATACCATGTCCATAACTATTTCAGTGTCATCTGAGCTTAAAAGTAGAGCTAAGAATATAACTGTAGTCCAAAAGTAGAACATTAACTGATATATAACATTCCCTCACAACACAGAGCCCTAAAACAATCACACCTGCATAAACTGGGAAAATTTAAATACAATATTTAGAGAAGAACTTGGAAATGCTAAGTATGTCAAGTCCTAAAGGTATCAAAGCCTCTTTCTGCAAAGTCATGAAGGTACTTTAATTCCACCATACAAATATACTTCCTGCAACTTACTGATCTACAACCCTGCAATTGACATTTTCCATTATTTTTTTCATGCATTTTTGCTGAAACTTCCTCACTAGGTCCTTCCCATCTCACAGACTTCTAAAACCAGGGAAAGACTGAGACATTATAAGATTTAGAAGAGCATCTGATCCCTTCCCAAACCAGAACCTCCCCTTCCCTTCAGCAGGTACGTGCAGCAAGCTCCACAATCCCAGGATCACTGTGTGTCTCACAGACAAGAAGCACTAACAGAACTTGTACCAACATCATGAACTGCTGCAACACCCCCCTGTAGGCCCTGAACCAAAGTTATACACAGCAGAGAGAATCAGCATATCTGAAAAAGGGGACATGTTATATTACTACAATAGCTTAAATATCTGAAGTAGTTCAGTAATGACAAAGAAAACAAGACTGAAGAGGTAAACTTTGTTAACTTAAGATTAAAACCGGTTTATCAACTAAAAATAACTGTAATTGGCAAGTAAGAATTCCTACATACTTTTAAAAATTAGTCCAAGAAATTATTCAAGCAATAAAGGAGAAAAAAATGGGGAAAAGGAAAAAATCTTTTGTTCAGCTAAATCTCAGCCTCAAGAAAAGAAAATTCCTCAAGTCCTAGGTTTTGCATTTACACTGTTCTGTAACAAATGCCATTAAGATGAAAGTATAACTCACACTTAAGTATTTTCTACAGCCTTACATGAGCCACGTCCGTCTTCCATAGAAAGGGGCATTTTAGGCAGACAAAGGAATAAGCCCCCATAAAATCCCTATTTTCCTGAGGAAAGGAAAACAGCTATGTACAAAAATCAAGGTCCAAGCTCTGTATCAAATCTCCTAGCCTGCCATGCTGTTCTAACTCTAATGCATTAGCAAGACATTAGCTCTAACAATCAAATCACTAGAACTGTCAGATTGGATGAACATTTGCTCAGAATTAAGCAACAAGTCAGCTTCAGTTCTGTGACCTAGCCACATAAATAGGAAGAACAAACACTTCCAACAAAACTGGTGGAAAAGGAATGGTTTAGTCCATGAAAACTTCATGAAGTCAAGATCATTAAGATGACAATTACAACTCTTAACTCTATGCTGTCAGGCACACAAAAATTGTTTGTACTGATGTTCTTCTTTTATGTTGCAACTTTGATAAATTGACGCATGAGCAAAATGAGAAAACCAAATATTTTTGTGGATTTGCTATAATACATTTTGCCAAGAGTGGGAAACTCATTTATGGCAAGCATTTTTTGTTTTGTTTTGAAACACACAAGAGCTCCTACATGTACATGGAAATTGCTGTTTAGAACACAAGACTTAGACTGAATATGGGTCAATTCTTATCTTTCAGATGTTATCACAGAGCTCTTAGAGAGATACAAGTTGTTTTTAGGTTCAAGTGTTTCTGCTCCTTAAGCTGTAAACTATATTAGAAAGATTTTTGTTCTTGAAGGGCCTAGTTTTACTTTCAAAAATTAAAATACTACTATTCATCCTCTTCCTCACTAGTGACCTTTCATCTTGCTGTTCTTGTCATTTCAGTTCCATTAGTCTAGCTGCTGTGATGGAAAGGGAAGCTAATTGTAATTAACACTCCAGCTAAGGCTCCAAGTGTTTTGAGCTGCTTTTGTACATTAGAAAAGGAGTAAGAATGAAGTTTTTCCTTGTATTACATTTTTTTGCACTTCAAAAGCAACATGAGAATGAAAAATGCCTGTGCTCTCTTATAAACAGCTCAGAGTTCTCCTAAAGAAAGATATGCTAATTATTTAAGTCAACCAAAATATCTGACTGCACATAAGGGATGATTTTACATTTTAAACACTCACGAGCCTTCAAGACACCCCCCCTCCTGACTGCTGATCTTAGACACTATAGCAACAAGTGAACATTTGTTCTGAAGGAATGTGGAGTATGCAACTGGGGGAGGGGTAGTACTATCAGCCACAAACTTATCTCCTGGTCCACTAAGTTATTATTTAACTTCAATCTTCTCTGAACCTGAAGAAACAGCATTTCCTATCCAACATTAGCAACCAGCATTTAACAGGCAGCTTACACTTTGACTAAGAAGAACACAGATTTGCTTGAACTCAACTTGAAGAGGAGGTTGGTTTTTTCCTCTTGCTCAGAATAGTGGAAACAGAGGACTGCAGATGAATTAAGCAGTGCACTACCACTGCAAACTTGCAAAACCAAACAAAATACCCAGCTCCTCTGGCTCTGTTCACAGAGCCTGAAAGTCCAAGATTCCCTGACTAAAGCCTGCAGCCAGCAGACTCAGAACAGGAGGCTTGGGCAAAACAGACTGCGGGATGATCTGGAGTGAAATGAAAAGGAAGGTGGGAAGTTTGCTCTCCAGACTAAGTGCAATGTTCCTGGGGAAAACCTATGGTTCATAGCTATGCCTGCCTCCCATAGACTGACTGTAAAATACCTTTTTTCACTCTGCTATGGGTTTGCCTTCATCCAGGCTGTACATTTCTCTGCCTAGCTTCTCAACTCTAAGGAAACTGGACAGGAACATGACTCAGGGCCAGGGATCTCAGTGTTTTCTGTCCAAGGACCAGAAAATGACAATGTGAAAGTTAAGGAAGCATGGGAAAATGACCAGGAGGTCTCTGGCTTGCTGTGGTCCTACAGCTACACTAAAAGAAGCAACCTAATTTTTTTTTCTCTGAGTTTTGCCATTAAATAACCCAGGAAAACCTCTTTTAAAAAGTCACTATTAGCTTTCAGTTCTTAGCAATAGTTTTACTTATTAAAGAAAATTTAAGGAACTATTTACTTTGTTTTTATCCTTGTTTATATCCTTCACATCTTTTAGCTTGAAAGACAATTTCAGATTTGTGAAAGGACAATTTCAGTTTCAGATTGACAGCACTTCTACTTAGCAGTGACTCCTATTTGGAGGTACGTGAAAGGGTGTACTAAGGAATTTCTAGGTCAGAAAGACTGGAAGCAGATATGACTGTGCATGTACTTAGCAGGTTTCAGAAAGGCAGTTTAGAAGATGACTGTCAAATTCAAGTGTGCCAAAAGCTCACTGCTAAGGTGACTGGGTAATTTGTCATCTACAAAGAGCATCCTCTGCTTGCTCTTCTCCCCACCACCACCCCACCTTTAATAACCCCTGTCACACTTAGCATTCAATAAAGGAGACAAAAGAATTGATACAGGTTTTAGCAGTGCATGCTGTGATGCCAGACTGGAGGGCCACACCAACTCTGCCTACAGCCTCACAGTCTTGTTCCACTTTAACCTCTGGCCCCTTGTTCTTTTGCCAGCCACCTTCTCCCTTTTTGCTGGCACTCAGTACAACCTTCCAGCCAGCTCATGGAACTGATCCAGCTAAAAACTAGTTCCTTTCTTCCTAGGACTAGTTTTCAGGTAGCTCTGCCCCAAAACTCAGCTTGCTATGCAGTCACCAGAGAACTAGCACCAGTGTCAAGGACAACAGTGAGATCACAGCAGCTCATGCAGAAGTTTCTTTGTAAACTGCTCTGGTGATAGACTATCAACATATTTAAAACAAAACCCCAAACATAACAAGCTTTATAATAAGAAAACAGCAGGTTTAGATGGATCTTGAGTATTTTAAACAGTTACAGAACTCTATCAACAATTAAGCTGCTGATGGAGAGAGGGAAAATAAAGCCAATTTCTGCAGGAGCACGGCACAAGTTATTCCCTGCAGCTGCCCCAGCCTGGTTTAGTCCTGCCCTCCCTGCCACCGAGGCTCGAACAGGCACTTCTGCTAACTCTGCCATGGGAACCAGAACACCCAAAGCAGCAAACAAAACTTGTCAGAATTCACCTTTTAACATCTAATTTGGTTCAGCAAGAGGATGAACAATCTTATTAAAGGCAAATGCATTTGAAACATGCTGTTAGTTCCTTGTGGATCAAGTTTGAATAGAGCCACAAAGTACAAAAGAAATATACTTTAATAATAAATCACAAAATTATTCTTTCAGATACTGCAAGCATATCACATTTTGACAGATTCTGGAAGTGATAAAACTTAAAATTCCACTTTAGACTATTTCTCAACTTCCTCAACTATTTTTAATTCTGTAATATTATTTATTAGTTACTAGACAGTTCGTTTTCCTTCTTTTTTGTGCTACATTGGAATAAGAGAAACAATGTGCTACACATTACATGGATTCCTCTGCTTTTTTCTACCAGTTCTCAGAGGTCATTTAATAATTCACAAGCAGGTTGTTTACACATTTGATAATCACTGTGTTTTCACAGTTCCCAAAAGTTAGCTGCCCTGACAGCATTTTCTTTTCCCTTCTCTCATAAATGTTTTTTATTTATCAAACAAAAATACCACCCAGCAGAAAACCAGCACCATCTTCCACAAAAAGTCCTAAGAGATCAGTCCAACTGCCCCCAAAACAAAACAAATATAAAAAACTCTCCCAAATGTTGCTTCCAGAAACTGCTGCAAAAAAAAGTAAATACTTTATCAGATCCTTGTTTGGAGCAGTTCGCCCACCTACCAAGCATTAATAGTATAATGTGTCATTAGACAGGTAAATACATCTAGTTTAAGGTGTATCAAAGACAGCACCTTTCACTGAGAAACATCAAAATTGGAATAAAGAACAAACAGCAAAATTACACCTAATATTAAAAATTATCATAAATTCAATCTGTAATCACTGCAGTAACTAATGAGCTTCAGATTTCCCTAGCAAAACAGGACAAACTGACTTTCAAGAACACTGCCTCAGAAAAAGGACAGTAGTATTTTAGACTATAAGAAAATAAGGAAATGAATGAAATGCTAATACTACTGCAGTGCCTTAATCATACTAAAAATAGGGACAAGATACATTATCAAGCCAGGAAGGGCTGCAGAGAAATCATTCACCTTTGAGCCTCAGGCACTATATTCAGTAAATGGCTTTTGGATTTAGTGCAGTACCTGATTAACACCAATTTCTGTGGTGCTAAAAGAAATTTTGAAGTCACTGAAGATTACAAGTTCCTCATTTTGAGGAAACTGTTTACCTTGAGACACCTTTAGAATTGTCCCACTGGGGTGAATATCTTATCCTGCAAAAATAACAACCTGATAGGTTTCAAGTTAGGCTGCATTCCTGATGGGTTTGAAAGTATTGGTGCTACTGTAAAGAGAATGCAAACATTCCTGACCAGGCCATCCAGCTTCAGCAGCACTTTCACCTCTGCTTCAGTTAGAAAAAAAAAAAAAAAACAAACAACAAAACAAAACCACCAAACAGAAACAAAAGCCAAAAAAACCACAAAAAATGCAACAAACCCCAACAAAAACAAACAAAAACCAAACTCCAAACAAAAAAATCTACCAAACTCTAAAAAAATTAGACATATTCTGAACCTCAGAGAAACCTGTAATTAAAGATAATAGCTTTATCTTGCTACTCTGGTTCTAAGATACCTGAGAAAAAAAGAGTATATTAATATTTTAGAATGAACTACAATTTACATTTGTTGAAGATAGGATGAAATTGAAGCAAAAGTTTTTGCTCATTAAAAGGATGCAGAACTACCCACATGAAGGACGTAACATCACACTTTGATGATTACTTCAAAGTTTGTGATAAAGTAAGCAAAAATTCCAAAGTACAATCAAGACGACTACATATTAAAATGTAATTATTCCTGCACTTTTAAACCCCATGCAAATTTTACCCTTAGAGATATTCATAATGAAACAGCATTTCCCACAGTCTCAAGGGCAGATCTTATGGTATATACTATATTCCTAAAAAGAAAAAAAAAGTAGCAGATGCCACAAAACTAGTAGCTAAGTACCTTCAGAGCAGGGAAACAGGAATGTTTTCTCCCTCTCTAATGCAATACAAGCAAAAGCTGCTATGTACTGTTTAAAGATTAAATACTTAACTTCAGCTCATAATCAGAAGATATTTTACTGTGTCCTAAATATTCTTTTGCGTGAGAAAATGAACCTCATCTGAGCAAAGACCACACAGTAACATCATTTACTTGAAGCAACAGTAAAATTTATTATATGCAGTAAAAGCTTGGACTGTAGTCACCAACCTCATACATAGACACCTATTAAATAGACACTCAACTTTGCATATCAATGCAGTAAGCAATGTTTTTTTGACCTGGTAGATTCTCACATACAAGTTTGTAAGAGTTAGGTCCTGCATGTTTGGGACAAGAACTAACCTCTTCAAGTTACAGGATTTACCTTAAATACACCTCACACCTTCAAAACCTTTAATATTTTCAATACTGTGGTCAGGTTTCTAAGCCCACAGCAGGTCTCCATGGGAAGCAAACAACTTCTCAGTTCCTAAAACTGTTTTCACCATAGGAAGTTACTTTTATCCTGTGTGCCACCACTCTGAAAATCAGAGATTGGCTCCAGCCTCTATACTGTACTTCCCAGTGTGTCCTACCCTTGCAAAGAGGGGTCTAAGTTGAAGGCTACAATAAGGTTCTCACACTCTCAGCCAAGAGCTGAAATGTTACTGTTGGAACTCAAAGCACAGAGAAAACTAGCCAGCTGTCAAGCCATTATGATTTAACAGTTTGTACTTTGGATGTAAATTAGAACAGAAAGAAGTAAACCTGGGGCACATCAGGAAAACAATGCCACCCATAAAACTGAACAGTCAAATGCACAGCACTAAGAATAGCACAAATTGTAGGGAATTATCTGAGTTTTCTGTGTACTAACTCAACATACACTCCTAGGTCTGGTCTTCCAGGCAGGAATTGCTAGGGAATTGTTTGCATTTTCTTCCCATCAGAAAAGAAATGAGACTTATTTTGAGATTTCTCAATAAATTTAAATTATCTCTAACTACATAAAATACAAATTCTATAACTGAAGACGACCTTCCAGTTCAAACACAAAAACACAGTGACAACTGTCCTTACTGGTACTAGCCACATGACCATCTTGCTCATCTGGAAATTTAGCTGAAGACTCGACCAAGACTGCATCAGTTGCACTAACCACCACTACAGTTTCAGCCTGGCATTGAGCAGAATTAAAAATTTGTGAAACAGCACTGGATTCATTGACCTAGGTTCAAAAAATGCCCTGAGCTCTTCTTTAATGAAGACAATGATAAAGTATCTGATTTTGTAGTGATCCCCAGCTTGGATCACTAACAACAGAATGTTACATCCAATGAGTACAGGCCTAAAGGACAGCAAGAACTGAAGGGTATGGAACATATGGTACTTCACTCAACACAGGAGACAACTGCAGCTCCCTCATGTCCAAGCAGCTGTCAAACTTTTAAACTCTACAGTTACACTCAGAGTGTTTTGTTTGCTGGTTTGGGGTGCTTTGGTTGGTTGGTTGTTGGTTTAGGTTTCCCTTTTTTGAAGGATATCAAAAAATTATTCAGCATTATGACAATGAGACTACTGTAAGAAATGAAATCATGTTAGCATAAGGAATGTAAAGAGAAGTAGCCTTGCAATCTATGGAACATTTCATTTACCAAATATTCCCCTCAAGAGATTTCAACTTATCCTTCATGGAACAAATCAACTTGCATTGGTACCATAACAAAACACAGTTCAAGGCCGTAACCCCAAGGCGTTTAGGCTCTAGTTTAGACACAAACACGTGTCATAACCCAAAATCTCTTAGATTTGTCATCCAAGATTCATCAGATGAATGTTAAGTGAAGCACAGATGGGTAACTGGTGGGCTTTTCTATGCTAGTTCAGGTACACAAGCATCAGTCAGTACGAATGGCACTGAAGGCCACACACACCCCTGGCCATCAGCTGCAGGGCCCAGCAGCACAAGGGGCACAACTGGGAGCCACAGGGTCAAGCCTGAAGCTACTGTGCATCAGAGTTTAGACAAATCTGCCAGAGAGGCAACACAACAACTAATACCTGATGCAGAAGCTGAGGGAAAAGTTAGAAGGTTAGAAGCTGAAAGACCTATGGGAGTCTCTAGCCATGCTTACCAAGTAAATATAAACACTCATTGATGCAACCCTTCCAAAGAGAAAGAAATTAATTTCCTATCCCTGCAACTGATTCCACCTTCAAATAATTGATGTAACTAATATCAGGGTGGTGGTAAGCTGCAAGCAATGCAAACCACAATTTTATGTGCAAGAAGTCTGTTCAACCACCTTGGTAAGTTTTTGGACAGACAATTGTGAATGTTTTCAAAATAAGAAAATGCAAATCAAACTATGCAGCTTCTAGGAGGTTGTCTCCAGCCAGCAGTAAGCATGGCCAGCATTACAGAGCTCACTATATTATGGGGATGAAGGTCAAAAAGAAAACTCCCAACTATGGAAGGGAAACATCTTTCCTTCCTTCAAAAATCATAAATCCTTTAAATGGACAACACAGTTTCACAAATTAATTCTATACCATATTATAAAATAAGATGACAACTCCTGTTTTCCATGTTAGTTTTTTTGGATCTTTTGACCTCAAAATTTTAAACTGACAAGCAGTTAACTACTGCTGCATGGCAATGGGAACACTTCAGTGTGTTGACAGACCTTTCCTACAGAATGCCCATTTCATTCTCAGTGGGCACCAGACACCCAACCTCACAAATAACTGCTCATCCCATATGCTCAGCAAAAACTATGAGGACATAAAAGTGATCACTGGTGCCAAATTATTGCTCACAAACATGTTAGCAGCAGTATTTCAGCTGTATGCACACTCACTTGAACACAGAGGTGACTGCAAATGTTCAGCACTCAGGACATCTTACACAAAGCTGCTCTGGCTATCAGCTCAGATATTAATCTCACAAAATTCAGATGAAATCTTTCCTGCTGATGACCAAAACTGGACTAGTGGTACTGCCCAGAAAGGTACAGGAATACAATGTGCACACACACCTCCTGCAAGGAAGATAATTTGCAGTTTCCACCTGCTGGCAGAAGACAGTAAATACTTCTCTTGCAAAGGAAGACTGTAGTTATATTCTACCTTAAAACTCAAACTACTAGTGTGGAAGACTTTCAGAAACCAAATCAGCCTAGAAAACTGAAATATAACCAAAATAGCAATAGAATTGTTTGGAATTACAAAAACCATTTTAACCATTCAAGCGGTTAAAAAACCAATCAGTCCATGGTCTCACAAATTTAAGCATCAGCCTAGACAGCCTGCTAAGAACTTATTTTCCCTTGTTATGATTATGAAACAGATTGCACTGTTCTGGTAAGGAAATGCAGAACCCAAACTAAAAACCATCACTTCCTGTAATCACCATGCTGGGGGTGGGGAGGGAAGAGGAAGGGAGGATAAATGGTGAAAGTAAAGGGCAGGGGGAAACAACCATAGCAAACACTACTTAAAACACACAAATGGAGTTGTTAAGAGTTTCAGAAAAATCAAAGAATTAAGAACAACTGACACACCTTCTGAAAGAAAGGCTTCCCTCAAATATAGTAGCACATCTGCAAATTTTCGGACATCGTTCACCACTTGCATGATATATTCTGGATCCACAACAGGATAATCAAAGCAGTCAGAGTTGGAGCTAATGCTGCTCAGGGAGCTGCTCTTGGTGCTGCGCCCCATGGCCCAGTTTCCTGCAGTGGAGATGGTGAAGAAGTTGGAGGTGGACAGGCGGGCTAATCCCAAACCACGCTTGTTGCTCCCGCCGTTCTGCCGCAACATCCCAGCAGCCGCCGCGCTTGGAGAGCCCCGCAGTCAACACTCGCTGTCACTTGGTGGCCATTGGGCAAGCCAGAGGTGAAACCCTTAGAAATTGGGGAGGGGGCAGGAGGTGGAAGAGAAGGAAAAATGCTGATTAGTATAGAATTATATGTGAAGCAATACTTTTGCACCGACAAGATCCAAAACTTTTTTCAAGATGGTACTACTTTACATTAAAATGCTAAACCGAGTACTATAAAGGCTTTCACTACTTGAAGTTATTTAAATTTGTACCGAAGACAGACTGTTGCATTAAAAAAAAAAAAAAATCAATGGCATGCCAAAATTATTTCAAAAGCTAAACATGATGCATGCTTACTTCATGAGAACTTTATTCCATGAATATTTAGAAATTGCATTCTCTACATTTACCAAGACCTACATTCTTTACCATGAAATGTTACTTCAACCGAATACAGTCACAGAAACACTTGATGTGATACAGACTATGATCAACATCCCTTCTTGCATGAGCCACCAAGCTGTATCTAGCATCCTGTCTATTCAGATAATACACAGCCTTGATCTAATAGGATGAATTTTCTTCGTGTAGCGTGCCACGTAAGAAACCATGGCCTATCACAATTTGTTTCAGAAAGGAAAATATCCTCAAAGAAGTTATGTGGGCTTTTCAGCCTGTTATCCATTAATATGAAAGGCAATCAAAAGAAAGACACAGAAAAATGAAGAAAATGAAAAAATATTTTAGTATCAAAGTTTATCTGCAAGTCTCAGTGCAGTTATCTTGAATGATGTTGCTCTGCTCTGAAAGTTCTACCATAAAAATGCACAAATTTGGAGGAGTATAAACTAAGAAATTACCTGCATTCCTTCCCTTTAGGAAAAAAAAAAAAAAACAGAAAGCTACTGAAAATGTTGCCATGTTAGGTTAAGCGATTCATTTCAAAGCAAACTGCAGGTGGCAGAGTCAGGTACGCTTCCAGCAGCTCCCACAACGCCTGCTGTTGTTCTCTCAACACCAGGAGAAATTCCCAGTGTTTACACTATAGTGTAAACACCACAGGGGAAAAAAAACCCCAAAAACCAAATTGGAACACAACAGCTAAAAAGTTAATGTGGGTTGCAGACACATCTGCAGCAAATCTTCAAATTCAATTACTTTACCTAAAAATAAAAGTTGTTATAAACTAAAAAATACAGGTTGAAACGGATTCTCCTGCATATGTTTATATTTGGTTAGACCAACTGAAGCAGTAGCACCTTTACCACCTTGAACACTCCCACTATGAATTTCAATTACTCTAATGCACCTCAATTATTTTTCCATTATTTCTGCTTTATTTCTCTTTGCAGTTTAAAAATATCAGAGGAAACGTGGTCAAAGCAGTTGTTTTTGTAATTAATGTGCAAGCCTTCCAGGGAGCATGTGCGGGGGGAGAGGGAAGAAAACTTCAGAATTTAACACAAATTAACTGCTCTAATTTCTGTTTACTGCTTAAAGTCAGTATGTATAAGAACACTCATCACACTATACAAATAATGGAGATAATTAAGCAATTCCAAACACCTCAAGTAGATTGAAGTGAGGTTTACATTAAACATAGTGTTTAAGCAAGTTTCTTCTGTTCCCACATATAATTCTCATGGCTACAAAGCTACTTTGCAATTCTGCCTTGCAATTAGAAGCAAAACATAACCTTCTCTCCTCTTAACGAGTGTGATATCTATTTATATCGAGCAAGATTTTCATATTATTTAAAAGACATGTCTCTTTTAAGTCTGGCCAGCTTCAGAGTCAACTTTTTAAGTAGCATGATGTGTTAGACTTGTTCCAGTGGCAAGCCCATGCTTTTAAAGCTGTGTTATTTTAGAAATGTTGCCTTTTTTTGGGTACAAGCAGCACAATAATGCCACCACTCTGAAAACTGTAAAAGTGATGACGAAGTGTTTCTAAGCGGGGAAAACTTGCGAAAACCAAAACCGAGCAGCTCAGCACAAGAGGCACCTTTTCCTCGTAAATATTAGCCCTTACGTCTGTTCCTCCTGTGTTACAAGGCAGATGGGGAACGTTTCCCTCCCAGAACACATGCCTTTCATTACTGAGAAGTGTTTCATATTTCTTCAGGAGACTCTGGCTTTGAAAGCGAAAAGCATCCACCAGCTTTGTTATAAACGCCTTCAGACTCCTTTGGCTCACAGCGAGCCATTGCCCGTCCCGACGGAAAAAAGATGAAAAACTAAAGCGCCAGATATTTCAAAAATTTGCTCTCCCAGCACAATCTCCCCGGTAGGGAGGGGAAGAAAGGGGAAAAAAAGCAAGCAAGAAAGAAAGGAAAGAAGGGGCCACGTCGCCGGCGGGTGGAGGGCAGGGCCGCTGCCGCTGCCCCGGGCGGGGGTCGGCGCTCCGCCCTGCCCCCGCCGCGCATTCCCAGCGCCCCGCGGCCGCCCCGGCCCGCACGGCCCCGCGGCGGGCGCGCTCTGCCCGCGGCCGCGCCAGGTACCGGGCGGCAGGGCGGAGGTGAGCGCGCCGAGAGGCGCCCGGCACCGCTCCGGGGCACCGCCGGGCGGGGCGCTGGGGGTCGCCGGGGCCAGACTCGCACCGGGCCCCTCCAGCCGCCCCCGTCCCCCCGGCGGCTCACCGGCGCCCTGCCCCACGCTCGCCCACGGCTCCTCCCGGCGGCGACAAGCGACGCCCGCCCTCCTCCCGCCGCAGCGTGCCCGCGGCCGGCACTTACCGGAGAGCGGCGGCCGAGCGCAGGCAGCAGCCGGGCCGCCGCGGGCCCCTCGCGCGGCCGCCCCGCTGCCCATGGAGCGCCCTCCCCTCAGCGAGCCCCGCTCGCCGCCGCCGCCCCCGGGGTCGCCACCGCCCCCGGCCCCGCCCGCGCTCCGCCATTGGCCGGCTCCTGGGGGCGGGGCTACCACGGAACACGCCCCCGAGCTCCGTGAGCGCCCGTGCGGGGCAGCGGCGCGCGGAGCGGGGCAGGTGCGGCGGGAGCACCGGGAGCCACGGGAGCCACGGGAGCCACCCGAGGCACGGGAGCCGCCGGAGCCGCCCGCCGCTCCGCGAGCCCGCTAAGCGCCGGGAAAGGAACCGCACAGCAGCCACTGCTGTGCGCCCAACACGCTTCAAAAGCGAGGAAAAGTCCAACTTCAGGCTACGTGGTGTTTAGCAAACAGGCTTTGCTTTTAAGGGATTTGGCCAACAAGAAACACAAACACCGTGGCAAAGCGCAGAATAAATTTCTCATGCTCAACCTCCCACGCTTTGAATTCCTGGATCCAGTTTATCATTAATTGAACAGCTTCCAGTATTGTTGTAAGGGAGTAACGTGTGCACACACACACTTGCTACTAAACTCAGCCCACTTCTATTCCTGCATGAGCTCTGTGGGTTACTTATTGAAAATTAAAGCAGTAACAAAATTACTATATAAACTCAGACTGTATCCCCAGGATAGCTGTGGATTCAGCTACCCAGACAGCCCAAATTTTGGCATAATTTATCTTCTGAATTTAGTTGCATGTGCAGATATATGCACTTTTTCTGGTTAAGAGGAAAGAGAAGCTGGAAAAGCAGAAATTTGCATCATCATACAGAAACTCAGTTCCCAGCAGCACCACGACCTTTAGACCTGAGTACAGACTTCTGTTACATCATCTCACAGTGCTTGATGGCAGCAGTAGTTTTTCCATCTTCTAGAGGCAGGACTACAAACCCACTCTTTATTTCTCTTTATTAAAAGGCCATTTAAATTCAGCAATCTTAGATCCAATGCCCGAGGTCTAGAATAGGACTTACTTTCAAAAATGTATCAAAGCCCCCAGCATCTAATTCATAGCCCAGTTCCTTAATCCTAGCAATTTCAGGCTCTACATCTTCAGTTTCCCCATCCTTGCTCCAGCCTCCTTTCCCAGCCACTCCCATGCAGGACTTTGTGTTAGAGCACCAATCTTCTCTTTTCTTCATCCTTCTTTTTCATATTTGTCATTATTTATTCTACTGGAAGAATTTTATTAAATTTCTTTTGGAATTCATAAAACCTGAAACTAAACAAGTAAACTAAAACAAGTTGTGACATTTCTTATCTCTCGTGTCAATGTTAAGCACTGTTCAAAAACTTTTCTTCACCTTGAAAAATTCTAAATAACATGTGATGTAAATTTAGAAATCCAGTGTTATAAATTCTTCAAGGCTTCTAAGCATGGGGAAAAAAAAGTAAAAAAGAAAACAATACTCTAACCTTCAAAAGGATTTTGATCATTCAGGTAATTGATACTGCAAGTGTCAAAATCAGGCAAGAATAAACAATTGTAAACTCATTTAATGTGAAAACAAGGAAGTATGGTAGAGAATGTGGGTTAAATAGTACAATCAATAATCACAACATCAGAAAAAGAAAGGTTTATTGTGGGAAAAGTCATTGAAACCATTAGATAAGTGTTCAAAAACAATAAAAAAGATAAACAAGAAATTCCACCTATACTTATCAATAGATAGAATACAAAGCAGTGGATACTATTTGGTGAGCCAAACCTTTGTTCAAAAGAAAAGCCTATAGCTACAGCAGAGTCTCTCTTCCTTACAGACACACTTTTTGAAAATAGAAGTGACTTTATCTTGCCATAATTACACCATTCCCAGGCACATTTTAGAAAATGCTAGGAAGAATAAACTCAGCTGTTCCAAGTGCATATATACTCTACTGAAGCAGACATACACTTCATATGCTCTGACACCTCCACAGTCTTGTCTCTCTCATGCCAGCTCCCACACAAGCTAACCTGGGTCCATACAAGAGTTCAGCAAATGTATTGGTGAATTGTTTGCAAGCAAAAAAAAAATCTGTTCTAGACTAAAATTGAGAGTGACAAAGACATAGAAATACTAGGATTATGTTTTTTATGCTTTTATGCTTTTGAAATATATTTTTCAGTTACTTTTGATCTGAAACATAAAAGTGTTCTACATTGTGGGAGGCCTAGCTTCAAACATCTTTTGAAAAAAGGGTTTGAGCCCACATGCTGCATTATGGGAATGTTAAGTGAAGTTGTGGGTTTTCCTCAAAGTAAAACAACAAACAATTGTCCTTTTGCTTTTTCATTGTTCAGAGCTTTTTTCCCTCCCCATTTTCAGCTTGGCTGCCAAATTGAATACAGATTGTCTGCACTCCCCCTGAATCAAATCTAGCACAAAACAGCTGCAACCATCTCTCAGACTGTACAGTGCTGATTGCCTCCTAAACTGCTTTGGAAAATACTACATGAAAGAGAAATGGAAATAGATCTACCTTCAAGAAAATATGCCTTGCATAAAAGGACAGGTGTACATCACAACTTTTGCTGCAGCAGATAAACTGGGAAGAGGATTTAGGGTCTGACAGCTGCTGTATGTTGGTCACCCTTTACTAATCCACAGGGCAATGCCCCTCTTTAGCCAAGTGTAGTCTACAGCACCACTAATGCAGCCTTCAGGGCACGAACAGAAGTTGAGCAGGTAAAAGGTTGCTTAAAATATTTTTTTTCTGTACTTTATCCAACTATATTAGTTTACTGTGAATTAACTATTAGGCAAACAGTGGGGCAATAAGAGACCAGTGTTTCAACAATGTAGTCTCCAAGAAGAGACACAAAAATTGAATTTGTTTCCATTAAAAATGCTAAATTTTCATGAGAGCAGCCAGTGAAATGTCCAACTCTGTAAGAGCCACTACTAGGATTTTTTAAACTTTTTTTTTCCTGATAAAGCATGTGCACACAGTGAAATAAAAGCTATAGCATATCTCTGTTACAATTTATAAAAGACAAACCAACAAAAACCCCAAACTCCAAGTCCTGTTTTGTTCCTTACTTTACTCACACAGAAGTGTCTTTGAAATCCAAAGAAACACCTGCCTGATGAAAGCTGCTCTACATTGCAGCCTCCAATCACTGTTTAGAGTAGAAACATTTCTAGATAGCAGCATTCATGTATCTAGAACTGGGAAAGTAATTTCTGTTAAGAAATCAGTTTCAAAACACTGCCTCTATTCTATCTATGTGCAGAACTGACAGATTTTCTAGACTAGTTGGAAGACGTAAATTATGAGCAGATAGGTAACTGCAATCAATAAACATTCAGTTCAAAGCTGGATGTTTGCTACTGTTGTTACCTGCCACATCTGCAAGTGAAGCAACAGCAAGAAACACAACTCTGGCCCCATGCTGAGCATCACTTTAAATAATTTTTAACTACTTGCTTAGAGAGATAACTTGGTAGAAGTTTCTACCTTCTGCTTGCATTCCAACAAGTAACATTCTGCTCTCAAGAAGTATTTCCATAAACCATTTCTTGCCAAGAATTTATATACAGGCTCCGGCAAAAGGCCAACACAATCTGTATATCAGAAAACCATTCAAGACTCAGCTTCTGTTTAAGGAAATAATGCGACATTTTTGGTAAAATAAAACCTGCACACTGCTATATTTTAAGTGAACTGTTATTGAAGAACAGCTAGAATGCAAACCTAAAAATTATTTGTTTAAAGTCTTAGAAAATTTAAAAAAATTGTTCCCCCAGCCCTACTGCATCTACTGACGGTTTATAAAAGAATTTATTTTTTTCTCTCACAAGATCCTTTTGGTAATAAATACCACCCACCTACCTGAGAACCCATCAAGATAAAAGATTCGTGCACACTTCCTAGAACACCCTACATTTCAGTCAGTGCAGCAGATGCCCTTAGGGGAGCTATGTGGGTGAAACTGCAGCAGCCACTATGGACTGGTATGAACCTGCAGAGCCAACTGATAGAGAACAGGAGCACCCCATGTCCTGCAGATGTGCCACTCACACAGGGATCAGCCATCCCTCTCTTCTCATCACTAGGCTTCAAGGCAGACCACAAAGATGAGCAAGAGAAATGAAATTAATAGCTTTAGCATGTACTAAATAATGATATTTTTATTTAATGGCTCATTGTAATTCACCCCCAAGATAATCCCTCCATGCTTTTTTATGTGATGAGCGAGGTCTCTTTCTATGGGAGATATTCACTCAATTACTTCTGCCCTTGCTAATAGACCTCTTCTCCACTAATCTCTCCTCTATTTCACAATTATTATCTGGCCTTTCTCTCAGATGATCTAGCTGTTTTATAGCTTAATGCAGAGCAGTTATTATCAGACTGATGCCCCAAACTGTTGAGTTTTTCTTTTCAGTTTCATCAACTGACCTAATTTAAAACTCATTCCCTGGTCTTCCCTGCTCTAGATGAGCTACATAACATCCCAAACTGTTCCTCAGACATTATGCAAAGCCGGAAGCACAATGAGAGAAATGCAACTGGACACAGAACAACTCCATTTGCTAATCCTGCAGGGAAAAGGATTGCCACTGGCATATACAGCACCCTATTTCCAAATTTTTAACAAGCAGTTTCTTAAGAAACTTCCACCTTAACTAGCAATTGCCAAGGACAACAGTGGGTGGTGAGGAATGAAAGGAAAGACTGCAGGAAGGGAACGACTTCCAGAAGGTTCGCAGCTTGCCAAACACCCTATTAACCAACAGTAATTACGGCACAGCGACCTGCTGCTGTGGGAGCCGGGAGGCCCGGAGCTACCACCCCGGCTCTGTTAGCCCCACCTGCCCTACCAGTACCAGCAGGATTTAAGGCAGAGAAAGCCCAGCAATTAAGGGTTAGCAGGGAAGCAGGCTGTTTCTGCAGGGACAGGAGGTTTGGCTGGCGAGGAGCTCCTTGCAGGTGGTATCCCGCCCATGGCTGCCGGCCGGGCGGCTCCTGCTCTGCTGCGCTCGGGGCCTGCAGCACCAGCTGGGAGAGGGGAAAAGCACGGCTCTCGCTGCTGGATTTGCCTTGCAGGACAAGGGGCTTGTGGTGCAGCTTCTGTGGGCTTTGCCACGCGAATTCAGGCTGGAAGTCGATTATAGGGTGATACAGTGTTAGCCAGTTTCTGGAAGCCTGCAGGACAGCAGGCCTGCAGGGACTCCTGCTGTCGCTGGGTTTCTGTCTCACTGCTCACACAAAGTCCTTCTGCAAGTGCTGGCTATTGCTGCTCTCATCCTCAAAGCAAAAATTCATTTCTATGTTGTTGACAGTATTTAGTACTTAAAGAATTTGATAAATCAAGAAAAAAGGAAAGTGTCACTAGAAACTTTTCTTTCCCCCAAATTTGACTAATTATTAACACAACAACAGTAAGTCAATTCAAATGTAGCAATAAAGTCCTTAATCTTCAGTAGTTTCAGAACTATTTTTAACATACATTCCATTTTTCCTCCAACAATAGTTCTCTGCCAGGGAGAACAGCGTATTTCAGGTTGGGAGAGCATGTAAGGTCCTCAAGTAGCAATCAAATGCACCACACGTGATTAAGTGGTTTCTACTTCCAGATCTATGCCTCTTCCTTCCTTCTCCTGCCCCTGATGTTGTGTGATGATTGTTTAAATCCAGCCCTGACAAAATGATCTAGGTTAAAAGAACCCCTATGGTTAAAGGTCTTGCAGTTCACTCAGCCCATTTTGCCAAGAGAGCGAGTACAGCCTGCCTCGAAGGTGGCAAACCCAAGTGTACTAGTTTGTGATGGGGTAGGAGCTGTAACCTCACAACCTGCTTAAGGGGAAGCTGGAATGGTTTTTCTCATTGTGGCTCAGGGTTTTCTATGCTAGTCTTATGGACTGTACTTGGCTTGCATATGCAGTTTTGTTGCCAGAGATCATATTTTTATGTTGGATCCTAGACAAATAAAAGAGAGATTCAGCTAAAGATCAGCACTGCTGATACCTTGGCTGTTATGCAGCTTGTTCAGGAAGAAACTGTTTCAGATTCAGTTTTTACGGCAATATACATGTTTGAGATACAATGACATATGTTTGCTGTGAACAAGTGAACACTGTTTAATGAGTGTAGTTAAAGCATAAAGCTGACCAATATTGGCTGGTAAGGACAACTGAGCTAATCATGGTGAAATTGAACTGTTGTGCCTGTGTGCTGTTACAAGTTTATCTCAAATGCAGCTAGAGCTGAGTGCTTGGATACTGTGAGGGAAAGGTGATGAGCTGCATTCTCCTGTGCATTACTAATGGGCACTATTTGGTACTTTAGGAGTAAAAAGGACTGGGAAATAAAGGTTATTCTCATCACCACAGAGCAAGACATACTTTGCCCTTTACTAAAGCTCATAATGAAGCTCTATGCTAAAATAGAGCTATGTGATTACTCTTCTTTCTAACTACAAAAGCAGCATTTGACCATGATATTAATAAGGCTAGGAAAACATAATCCAGCTATAATGGCTGGATCTCAAGCTTTCCTGAATTTCCTACACTGGTCACATTACCTGAGGAAGTATTTTTTGTACAAGGAGCTCATTCAGTAGTTTTCATCCTGGACATTGTAACCTGAATATCTAGGTCAAGTTCTTTCTAACATCTTCTTGCCAAATTAAGTATTACAGTCTGCTTTGTGATACAGTCATTTCAATCACCTGTATTAAGGGAGGTCTTTAAAATGACATTACACTTTATTGAACACTGGTGTGCATATAGATGCTAGAGGGTATAATATTGTTCAGTGAAGTTGCTAAAGTGATTATAATGTGTTCATAGGTTTTGAAAGTACAGTGCTATTGCCAGTGTCTTCTGTGTCAGTGAATGCAGATCAGTCTCCTGTGGCAATATTGTCATGAGAATTCTGTGGCATGTTTCTAGACTAGCATCAGGAGAGGGCTGTACTCCTAGTCCTGTATAACAATTTGCTTAATTGTGGGTGGTATTTCTCAGCTACAAAAATCTGGTCGCCTCCGTCAATGACAATTATAAATGCTTCTTGATCATGAATATGAGTTTCAGACAGAGTTTCCGGAGAAGACTTTCTACTCTAACTGACCTTTTCCACCCATCAGTATTTCCTTCCTTTCAAAGTATTGGATCTCCACTCAAGTGATGTAATTACAGAGGAAAGAAACATCTGCCATGCAGTTGTGAGACTTGTCCATGTGAACAGATCTTGTATAAATAGAAATAGAAATACAGAAAAGATACAGGCATGGGCCATTTAAAGACAAGGTACTAAATGCCTCTGACATATCCCTGAGTTTGCTGATCCCTGAACTACTGTACAAAAGCTTCAGTAAAAATAGTGAACTGTATGCAGTTTCTGATGTAACAATTGTAGATGCCTGGTCCTGAGGGACAATTCCTGAGTGGCTCTCAGCCTTGGTGTGGCACCTGAATTCCTGAAGGGAATTTCCTACTGACCTTAACTGCTCTTTGCCCAGGGCACAGGTTACTCAGCTGTCCTAAAATAAGGCTCCTAAATCTTCCTGTTAATAATAAAGGGAGTGTAGTGCCTAATGCAGAATTACCTGTAGGCCATGGGCTGAGACACCAAGTGCTTTAGTTCATTAGTCTCTCACTGGTCTTGTCCCAAAAATTCCTAATCCAACACCAACAGTGCTCTGTTTTGTTTTGTTTCCTGCTTTTGCTTTAAATAGTAATGATGAATGTGATTAGCTGCAAGACAGCAGATGCTATGGCAATATAATATTTGAATAACAGATGTGAGAACAGACTCTGGACTTGTTTCATACAACATGTTATTTAGTATTATATAACATTCTCTTGTGCAATGGAAGCAATGCTTTCTGCACTTCCAGAAACTCTCTACTGAATAATATGTACAAAATCAGGACCATTGTCATTTAATGTATATATATATATATATATATATATAAACTTGAGAAAATAACTTTGTATCTAAAAGAGCAGCATATCTTTTGAAATATTATACTAATCAGAGAAGGATTAAAGTAATAGGACTGATCTATTTCTGTCATTTTGCCTAGGTAAAATAATCCAATGTGATACTTACAGGTAGAGGCTAACAAAATGTACGAATCTGTTATTTTTTATTATGAATATAGCATAAAAATATAGAATACAATTCACTGTATTGAAAATCACAGTATTTTAACATTTTATTCTGAGAAAAGCCATAAATGCTCACATTTACTGATAGTTTTTCAAAAGGAGTTTCTTTTTAGCTAATATTATTTACAAATCTGTAGTTTTAATGAGAAATCCAAACTATATGTAACTAGAAGACTGCAGGATCAAATACAAATAAATAGCCCTATTTGTTTGTGTTTAAGTTATGACTGGTTCATTGGCATGTTAGCAGCATGGTACTGTGCTTGATAACAGCAGGAATGAGAAATCCAAGTTGGTAGGTTTGCAAATCTAGTGAGTGGAAAGGCTGCTGATACTGCCTGAGCTATGGCAGAATGCACTCCAACTGGGGACCCTCCTCAGCTTTCTCCTGAATAAATTGTCTTGGTAGGAACACGTGGGGATGCCCTGTGAGTTCCCCTGCTTGTCCCACTGAAGATGGGATGCCTCTGTGAGGAGACAGCCCTTGTGTCAGGGCAGGATGACTGCAGGTGGAGTCCTTGTGCTGTGGCAGACACTGCTGACAGCTGCTCTTGGAAGAGCAGTCCCAGTAGGTAAAAGCCTACAGAGATGAAAATTCCATTCTTTTAGAACCTGAGGACTTTACCAAAGGCAGATCACAAGCCTGGGCTGGTTCCTTCCTCGTCACCCTGTTGTGTGGAACAGCTTTGGAGACTCTCCTCTTCAGACAGAGAGCCTCCAGTGCCAGATGCAGCCATGAGGCAGCATATAATCAACGAAGCCACACTGGCAATCTTCAGCATAGGAATGTGACTCCAGTGTTGCTGGAGCATTTGCCATCTAATTTCAGTAACTTCTCCCAACCAGTAGAAAAATGCCCGAGACAGGCTTGGCTGCCAAACATTACAGGCTTTGAAGTCTGGTGGCAGGTAAAAGCTGTATGTCAGTGACCTACTAAAACATCAAAAGCTATGTCAGAGAATAGTCTTGCAGGGCTCAAGCTGGAAAGCTAAAAGAAAATCCTCAGAGATAATATTAAGGGACTTCAAAGGTAGGAGATATGCAGAAGTTTAACAAAACTGGTCAAAATCAGATAGAGAAAAATTTTCTCTGATGAGGAGAAGTTGGAAAGGAAATAAAAGGGAGAAATATGTACTGCTTTTAATGGTCACATGTATACATACTGTACAAGAAACAGCTATCTTGTCTTCAAAGTGGATGTATTGCTATCTTAGAATATAGGCATACACAGCTAATGCTGCAAAAGGAGACTAATAACAGATACCCACATTTTTCTTCTATCCTCACATATCTAAAGGTACTGTAGAATAGGATTTCTTTTTTAATAATATTATTTATCATGTGTAGCAAGTGTGTAACAGTGAAAGACACAAACATTAAAGATCAGGTCCTAATCTTACCGACTCCAAGGTGTGGGACCTAGCATATTCAAAAGTAAAGGCATTAATGTAAGAAATAAATTAGGCTATAGATTAATCTCGATACTACAAAGGATTTTTAATAATCTCTGGTACTTTATCTCTCAAACAAGGATTTTTCAGCAGTAAAACCTGAGAACATAGAATTTATGTAGGTAGGGCTTCAAAATAGGAATGACCAGGCTGGGTAAGACCAAGAGTCCAGTAGAACCAGTGTCTTGCTTCTATTAATAGCTATGAATGGATGCTTGAGAAATATATGAAACAGTGGACAGGAATATTCTCCTGAGCTTCCAGCCATTTGCAGCTGAGAAACTTCCTGAATCATGCATGACTTCTGTATCTAGTAATTTTCAGTGAATTCCTCTCCCATGAACTCCTGTAATCATCTCCAGAAACTTAATTTTTAGCAAACACATTCTGTAGCAGTGGGTGTTCCGAGCTTTACAAACAGACACTGCAAAGATTTACTCATTTTTAAAATTTTCTTTGCTGGTTTTGATATCTGAGAGTCAAATCTACTGTTCTGGGATTCAGTCTGGGTTTCTGAATCTGGCTCCTGCCACAGAATCTGTTCTGGGAAGACAGGCTTTATCAGAACAAGCTGCAGGAACAGATTTTCCATCAATGCCACTGTGCAACAACTGAAATGAATTGGAAAAGAGAAGGAAATAGCAGCACCATATGATCTTGAACATCAAAATGACCACAGGAAGACATGTTCAAAATGCATTAGAGCACACTTGTGTGTGCTTTTTGTGGTTTACCGTGGTGCCAGAGTGCACAGGGCTGTAGTTAAAATTCCACTGATTTTTTTTCCCCTCTTTGTGAAGTTCTGTTTTCAATTTTCAGTGTGCAGCAGCAGTGTTACCAAATATGGGAGAATCTGTGACCACTCTGGACCTATATCTCTGCACTGGAAATGCATAACATAAATGCATTTCTTTTTAAATTACTCTTTCCTTGTTATTTCAGTGGTAAAGCAGTGATTTCCTGTAGCCTCCAACATGGACACAGAAGCTTATAGGCATGATAAGGTAGATCAGATTGTTCCTACTTTTCATCTACACAATTAAAAAAAGAGAAAGAAGTTGTAAAAAGGAATATTGTTGAATATATATGACACAGTAAGTGGGTTAAGCTGTTAAGATCACCTGCTTCTCATGCAACATAACTCTTTTTTTTAACCCCTTCAGGAGGAAAATAAACAGTTCTCTTATCCCTAGGGTGGTAGCAAGCCCTAACAAGGAAAAACAGGACACATTCCTTTCTTCCTTCCTTTACAGCCAATCACTGAATTGCTCCCAACACATTCCAGATCTGGTAGGATAGCTTAATTGTCTTCACCTGGAGGCCACTGCCTGAGTTCCTGTCAGTTAATGCAGCACCCAGGGAGTGAGGCACTGAGATTCCTTTCAGATGAAAGTGGGTTAAGCACACAGCCCCATGGCCATAAGCAGTTTCATGGGTTCATTTGCATATGAAGATTTATGAGTTTTTTGGGTGTAACTGTGCCTATAGAAGTTTGAGTCTATAAGTGTCATCAAACATAATTCCTCCCTAAAGATTTAAAACAGATATGAGAAAGATGAGGAACTGTTTATTGTAATAAGTTGTGGCTATGAGTGAAATCTTTAATTGCTTCCTTACAATGAAAGGTCTGCATGGAGAAGGGAATGTTGCTGGTTTGCTTTCACTGGTGGTGAAATAGGGAAATTTCCGTAACAATCCATGATCAGGTGTGCAGGGTTATTCCACAAGGCAGCTGACATTGGGCAAAGCTATTGAGACAATAATTCTTGTCACAAAATGTTGTCAGCCTGTATTCTGGGTTATAGTTTCTCATTTCCATATTACCATTCACACAGAATGTCAAGAGGAGTCTCCAGTTTCAAATCAGTACTACTAAATCAGTAGTAAAACAGCAAGCTTATCTGTTTTTCCAAATGAGTAGCTAGACAATTAGACTAAAAAAATAAAAATACTTAAGTATATGGACTCAAACCACAGTTTGCCATTGTTATGCACTTATTCTAATTCGACCATATTTTATGAAGTATTTTGTAATAAGCTTTAAAACCTCACTTGTGTTGTCTGATTCTTATCCAAGTGAAGTGAAATATTAACAGTAATTCTGGAACAGAATTGAAAACAGTGTTTTAACTGACAACATTTTGACAGCCTGATAAAATATCAGGAATTTTGATAAGACAGCATCTTATCACAATATTGCCTAGATTTCAACAGACTACAATAAAAGTCAGAGCAAACCAGTGATAGCTCATCATTCATATGTCTACTGCAGAAATGAAAAAAGAGTCAGCAAGACAAGAAGGCCTCTAAGGCTCGAAAATCATGATGAACAAAGTACATAAAAATGTGCAATACCACAACCAGGATGATAAGCAAGAGAGTTATTAGCAATTCTATTTTCACCTGAGTGACAGAGATTACTAGAGAGAAGTTAATGATATAATTTTATTCTAAAGCTCAAAAGATAAATTTTTGTGATAAACAACAAAAAAGCACCTGACAATGTTAATTCACTTGGATTGTATCTCACACATCACTCTCCACATACATCAACCACTTAGTTTTATATGCATTCTTGGGAACTTATTTTTCTTCATTTAAAGAACCTTATCATACCACAGGAAAAGAATGGAATATCTGTTTCTCAGGTCTCTTGTACAAATATGCTTTTCCACTGCTCCCCTAACTACTGAAATGTTACCCAAAGTAGACCAACAGTGACTTAGAGTGGCTTAACCACTATGACAACAGAATATGCTCATTTAATACACCTTTGGTAAACCAAAAAGAAGATGTACATAAATTATTAGCTCAATAGTTGAGCTACTAAAATTATTTCTGCACAATGTATTTTACAGACATGACATAAACCCAAAGTTAGGAAGGCAAAGAGAGCTCTGCTGTCTCACCAGTGAAAAGCCAGTGCTTAGTGCACAGTCCCCCCAAATATGTACAGGAGATTTGGGGGTGAAGATCAGATGTGTACAGATAAAGAAAATACCCGACCTGTAGAATTTAAATTATCTGTCCAGAGCACAGGCAATGCAGACGTGGCTGTCCATAAGGCGTGTATCACAATTTCCTTTAGCCCTGGGGTTTCACCGCGCTGCACCCGGCCAAAGCTGACGCTGTGGCACCATCCTGTGGCGCACCTGGCACTTGCACGGCTCCAGCCGCTCTTCCAGCGCCGTCCCCTGCCCCTGACTGTTCCACCTGAACACCTGGAGCTTTAGTTCCATGGCCCTTTCTGTGGCTAAGCATCACACTGGCTACTCCAGCAGAGTTTCACCTTGTTCTAGGGAAAATGGTTTCAAGGGAAGGAAGTTTTCCCTACTATTCTAAAATTGATTCAAATATACTCCTCAATCTACAGCTAGTATAATATAAGCAAATAAAATATAGATTTGGGAGGTAGGTATCTGAAGAAGAACTACTGAGATAGGCTGAAAACATCAATTCCAAATTTCTGAAACAAACTAGAATAAAACCGTGGGATTGGTTTGGTGGAAGTATTTCCAACAAAGTCAGGGTGGTATGTAACTTGAGAACAGGCAATACAGTATCTCACAGTAAAAAGAAGGGAAGGGACAGAAATTACTCATGTCTGAAAAGCCCCTGAATTTGAATTTAGTTGTCTGCAATAATTTAGGGCAAATAATAAAGTGTTGAATAATCAGAGTAGGCAAGATTATATTTGATTTTCTAGACAAACATAATGTTGTCACACAATATGACTGAAGTGAACATTAATAAAACACATGGAGCTACTCAGAAATTTATTAATTAAGTTAGGAAAGTTGATATTTTTTGTAAGGATTATAGTACAGGGAAGAACTGGGTAAAAGTGGTCAGGTACAGAATGATTTTTAATGATGAATCAATGCTGTCATTAATGATGTGACACAAATGTTACCAGTACTCTACTGACAAAATAAATTAGAAGATATCATTAATATAATGCAGAAAAAATTGTTGATTCCAAGAAATTGAGGCATGAAATGGAATGAAGTTCTACAGGACACACTATACCATCATACTTCTGAAGAATAAAAATTACGTAGCTTTGAAGCAAACCTTAGTGCACTTTAACCCTTATTCTCACATTTGCTTCACTTTTCTAATAGCTCACTTGTGACTTGTTATTTTACTGAAATGCAGCAAATTCAAAGAGCACCAGTGAAAATACCCTCAAAATATTGCCACTATGTTCATTGTGAAATTGCATTTTGTGTTCAAAAGGCAGGTGACAAATCTAGAATTTCTGGAGAACCTTAAGGTGAGTTTGGATTATTGTGTAAAAAGACTGGAAGATTAATTAAATTATTTTGAACCAGTGAGGTACTGCTTATGTGACTACAATTTAATCAAATAAACTTGCAGACTAAGATGTGCTACTGTGTATGGGAGGTTCCAATATCCACCTCTAGAACTTCCAAGAAAAAACTATTATGACCTTAAATTACATTTGTAGACCTCCTTCTTTTTCTCTTTCCTCCTTCTCCAGACTCTTGTTATGCATTTTAACTTTCTCTTCTGAGATTTCAATTACTACTTTGCTTCCCTCCTTCACCCAGTGTAGGAGTCGGTGTTCTGCTTTCCCCAAGATCCTACATGATTCAGGCATATGATCTTTTCCTCACAGATATTCTCTTCTCAGAGCAGACAGAGCACCAGCTATGGTTGTGCTACATAACCCTTATTTCCATTATGAAAAAATGCTCTATTTTTCTTACTGAGAAGGCCTTGGAAAAACCAGAGACATAAGTTTCTTAAAATCTGAAGGTCCCCCGGCAACTGAAGCAATTTATTTAAGCTGTGAGATGACACAGAAGATGAGCCTCTTGGTGAAAGAGCAATTGCAGTGATACCTGAAGTAAACTTTGCAAAATGTGCCTGTAAGAGTACTCAGTACTTGCATGCCTTGATCTCTTGCCTGCTTTTAGCAATTTTATTCACCCTCCTTTGCCCAGGATTTCTTGGGCTGGAAGGTATTTCAACAATACAGTCCAGACAAGACAATTGCTCTGCTTCTCATTTAGCCGGGTAATGTGAGTCAAGCCCTATGATTTACAATTCCAGATTACAAAAGGAAATATATGATAGTCTTAAAAATTAGGGCACAGGTGTTTATGAAGGTCAGATACTTGGCCCAACTAAGTCTGGCAAAATAATTAGGAGGATGAAGTCTATTTTTCTTTTTGCTTAGTTATACACAACTGCTAGAGGTTTGGTCCATAGAGTATTTGGTTACTTCTGCTGCCTGTCTGTGCTATTCCCACCAAGTTAGTGTGAAATAAACTGGCATGTGAGCATTCAGTACATTAACTAAGCTGTGATAATAACAAGGAAATGTGTTTTTACTTGTACTAAAAAGTCACTCTCATTTCAGATAACAGCGCAATTGGCAGCTGAGTTTTGAATTGGAATGATGTAATTTGGATGATTATTTACTTCATATTTAAACTGTGTATCTTCTATTTATATGTTCTGCATTAAGATGGACTGTCTGAGTTCAGTCCTGTTGAGCTGGAGTGAAGAATCCTGCTCTACCTTATAAACTGTGCCTTAGCTGGCAGGCAGAGAGGGTGAGCTTTCAGCTGTGGCTTAGGGTGTAGCTCCCTGTAGGAAGGAACAGAGAATTTTCTCACGTTGTTTAGAGTCTTGCAACTTTATCCCTTAAGGCTGAAGAGATAAAACTTCACTATTTATATTTTCCTATGAAATTATTTTTTTTTCTGTACCGAAAAAGGAGTAAGTGTATCTGAGAATCTCTGTATTTTATAGATATAGATGATATAGATATAGATATATAGATGATATAGATATAGATATATAGATATAGATATAGATAGATATACACATGCACACATATCCATATACCTACAGGAACTTCCGCCATTTCTTTTTTATATTTGTAAAACTGGACTTGATCCTAAAGGTCTTTTCCAACCTAAATGGTTCTATGATTCCAAGAACTGAACTTGAACTCCCTGTCAAATAATTCTACCATGTTTCCCTCACCTCCTCTACCAAAAATTGGTAGCTCAGGTACCACTTGAGTGGTCCAGCCCACTCCATCTCACACCTCATTAAGTTGCCTTCTTTCACCCTTTTTCTTCTCCAGGCAATTAGCTCTAAATCCCTGCTTTCTGTTTTGCTCAGTAGTTCTAAATGTCACCCTCTTGTTTTGCAACCCATATCCACTCGGCTTTTCTTGTCTAATAATTTAATTCCCTCCCAATGCCAGAATCATTGTCCAACCCCTGTAATCTCCTTGCCCAACTGGTCTCCAAGCTCTCCTTCCTCTGCCTTCCTAACCCAACGTGGCTCAGATTCCTTTCCTAGATATCATCTGGTTAAGCCACTCCAGTTTCTGTACCCCTTCTTCATTGATTTCTTGTCAAGCCATTTCTTTCTCTTCCACTCAGTCTTGCCTCATCCTAATGCATTCCTTTCATTCCTAAAGTGGTTTTATCTGTTTGCATTCAGCTCAGTAGGATAATTCTGAAAGTCAAAAACTGTTACTATGCTCAGTCACCATTTCAAGCTGCATTTTGGCCCAAAAAACCCCTTGCAGAAAAAGCCTTGGAGCCTGCACAGTGCTTGATCAACAACAGGTTGGTCAGTCTGTGTGGAGAAAGGTTGCAGAAATGTGGGTAACATGACCTGTAAGGTTGGCCAGTCTGAGCTGGGAGGAGACAGATGCTATATGGTTGCTTTAGAGTGTGGTGCAGGCTGCTGAGCTGTGGCAGCTGTGAAGGGCATGAACATAACACATGATGGAATCTCCAGCACTGCTGGTAGCCTAAGGCCAAGAACTGTTACAGAAGGCACACAAATCTATTTCTGAAAAGCTAGTAATTTGTTAGTGTGAAGGAACAAACAGAAAACTTACTCATTAATGCTACATGAATACCATATGTGACCTGTTATTAGTCTATAAAAACAGACCATTAGGCTCCTAGAATGTTCAGTGTCTTGACATGGTTAATCAGAAGGGCTGCTATAATAATTGCCAACTTGTGAAATAATGGGTGGAGACAAGACTTCAGTTTTAGAAATCCATTTCAAGTTATCACTGCTCCTTCTTTGCCTACCTTTCTTCAGCTGCCTAGTGTGTAGCAAAATGGTAATTGAACCTAGTGTTACTAAATGCAAAGTATTGCATACCGAGGAGAAATTCTAATTTTACTTTAATTCTCAAAAAGATCTGAACTATACTGATGCAAAACAATGATTAAGGACTACTGTGTTTACCAAGGACAGAACTTTACTGGGGGTCATGCACTTAATACTGAATAGTTTGAAACTTCCTGTAATAAGAGGAGGTAGGAGACAAGTTTCCAGTAATATACCAGTAGGGAGAAGAGTTCTGTGGAATGTAAAACTGGACCCTCACTACTGATACTAAGCAAATAGATCTGCAGATAGAATGTATTAAAATCCTTGCTCTATTAGCATTCTTTCTACATTACCAATGTTAAAAACAAACTATATTTGTTCAAAGAACATGTCACGATGATATGTATTTATGGTCATAGCTCCTGTAAAACAGGAAGATGGGTCTGCTGAAGTTATTATGGTTTAAACCTAATGTCTGATACCGTATGACCTAATAGAAGAGAGAGAGAGATTATTCCCTTTTGAACAACTTTACAAATTTAAGCTCCATCACCTGAAATAAGAAGAAACCATGACATAAACAATGATGATGACACAGCTTTCCAAAAGCTTTCATATAAGTTAGTCTCTGCCAAACTCAATTCTGTTGCAAACCATGGTGACAAAATACAATGATCTAAAAGCTTGTTATATTCTATTAATATACTGAAAAAACCCATACTTTCCCATTGCTTCATTCTGGGAAATAATTGGACCACATTGGCATGATGTCTTTTATTAAATAAATTGATATCTAAGCTGAGATAGAAAATTTATGCAAGTCTTCAGTTTGCATCATTATAAGTCAGCAAATACATTAAAGAACAAAGATATCAGCTGAGAAGCACTGTTTATAAGAGAATTATGAGGCAATCTCAATAAAAGAAATAGAGATCTACCTATGAAAGAGATATTAGTTGTAAACATATTTTAAATGCCTTTCTTTAAATTACTGAATTCAGACATCAAACTTGACAGCTTGACTTTGCAAAGATCCACGATACTGTTCATGAATACCTTTTCCATAAAATGTTACTTAAGAATTTCTTCTGTTTTCTCACTTTCGGATGATAAATCAAAAACTTTTTAAACCAAGCATTATTCTAGGTATGATAAGGAAGGTAATATCAATGATATCTGGTCTTCTATTTATAATGTATCTAATAAAACATAAAACAATACAACATTTGAGATAAGCTAGAAATAAATATTGAGCAGTGAAATACCTTGGCTTTCAGATCACCAAAAGGTATCAAGATCAAACTGAGCACTGATCCACTTCAGAACAAGCTAAACAGGAACATCCAGTTTCAGTTTCTATTTTTCTACCCACTCACCTAGTCCTAACAAGGTAGGCAAGAGAAGCTCCAAATCATAACTGAAACTATTCATAAATGCAGAGTACTGTATTTTGGAGGAAAATCTAATTCTGTACTTTACACAGATTGTCCAATTAACCTGACTCACAAAAGGAGTATCAGCATTCTAAGCATCAATGTGAACAGCTTAGTTGAGACATCTTTGTGTAAAATGTCGAAGTCAGAAGCCAATTAACAACAAAAGCAAATAAAAACAGTAAGGAAAATAAAACAGTTCTTAGTACAAATCAGGTATTTTCTCTCTCTGCAGTACCAGTGTGTTTCCTGGACCAGCAGAATGAGTGGTTATGCTTACTGACATGACAAATTAGAATGGGTGTCAAACACCATACTTAGAATGAAATAATTGTGTGTTTGAAGAGAGTAAAATCCACTAAGAAAGCAGGTATGTGGAGTCTATACTGCCTCTAAGAGTATCTGGTACTATTCACATACAGAAAGAAGACCAGATAATTTCTGAGTCTGGTATAATAACAATAATTCCCGTGTATTTTCACATTTTCACCCAGACTTATAAATTTATGAGCTCTGCTTATAAAAAGAAATCTGCTGTCTTTTATATTGGAAAGGCATGAGCTATTAAGCAGAGGCAAAAGTTACTTGTACAGAGGCTAGTCACATAAAAAAATCCAAGTATATAAAGCAAAACTACAGACAGAAATCAAGAAATTGCACTAAGACTTGTGTGTAGCAATTAAACACTTGCAAGTTACAATGTCAGTTAATGAAGATTAGGAAAAGTACCCTTATGACCAAATAGAAGAGAGAGAGAGATGATTCCCTTTTGAACAACTTTACAAATTTAAAGTGAAGTAGGAAAGTGGGAAAGTGAAGTAATAACGGCACAGAAGGTCTACAAGCGTCAATTTAAAAGTCAATGCTCTGTACATCTTTTTTTTTTCTATACACCCCTTATCTTCTTCTGCCCATGCTATTCCCAGATTTTACTCACTGCTCAGAAAAACTACCTTCTCCCATCTAAAGTTCCTGTAGCACCAATCATCTAAGAGGCATGCAGCGGGTGGGTAAGAAAAGGGCAAGAACAAGAAGAGAAAATAGGTACAAAGAAATGGAAGCTTGTCTTCTCTCTGTGTTCTGTAGATCAAAGACAGTTTATGTCCATTTCAATTTCACCCTGTAGGCCCCACTCTGAAGATCAAACCTGCATTATAATCAGCATTGGAGGCTTACAGGTTTTGAGTGGCTGATACCAGATCTACCCTACTTCACCTGCACTGGAGTTTGAAGTTCTAAGAAGTGACTAAACATATAATGATACCAGCTGGCAGACATAAGTTGTATTAATACAAGACTTAATAAGATTATTGAGCATAATCTGTATCATTATTCATATACACCCATTTGCACATATATGAATTGATACATGACATAATGAAGCTCAACTTCAGATGTAGAATCTCCTCCTGTGAAACATCAACTTAATACCCTGTTGTAACACTTCAGCGGAAGGACAAAACCTTATCGCTTAGTGCTGATGACTGCATTAACAGAACAGTTTAATTATTTCCCTGTAAACCATGCCAGATTCTACTACTAAGTGATATATCTAGGAGATAACACAGATTTCACAAAAGAGACCACATCAATCCCTGGAACTTTCCTTCTTGCTTCACTAGTTATTAAGTTTTCAATACCACCGACTTGACTTAAAATTTAAAAAGTTAACAATCCTACTGAATTTATATACATTTGCTTAAAATTAAGCAAATGTAAGTCTGCAGAACAGAGTCCAGCACTACACAAATCACCTTCAAACTTGATGAACTTACATGATTCAGTTTGCATCTTACAGTTTACCTCAGCTTACATAAATTAATCTCATTTTTCTGCCACCTTTCACAACATTTGTAAGGTGCACTCCATGATATTTATATGTTACATTGGACTTACAATAAACAACATGATTTTTCATTTAATTATTAGATGACATGTTGTTCTCAGAATATAGCTGGGTGTTGTATGCCAAGTGCCAACAGCAAATAATACAGGTTCTTCCTGTTCTGGGAGAAACCAAATGGGAGCATCTTCTTATTTGTTCACTGAGACTCCATTAAGTAAAATGTATTCACATAACTATTAGTGGGACAAATATTCACTCTTATATTTCTGACTTTGACTTCTTAAAACTCAGGTGTCTAAAATCAAGAGTAGCTGAGGATATGAACTGAAAATCTGAACTGTTTAGCAATATTGTTACTGTTTATTATTATTAGACTTTGTTTTTTAAATTGTGAAATAGGAGAACTGCTTAGGCAGATACACTTCAGACGCAGGAGCCCAGCTTAACACTGCCTGTTACGAGGTCTCCTAATGTCCATTAGAGGATTTAAGATTTCAGTAGTAAACATACATTTTTCTTCCTACATGCTTCAGTCTTCCAGAGTACACTTTCTCATTTAAATATTTAAAATTGCTTGCTATGGATGTTCCTACTTAGCTAGTAAGAAGTTTGAATGATACCATGGACTGTATTAAAAAGATGGTTGTTCATTTGACCTTGCTTTATCAGAGAAACTAGACACAGTACTATTAGTACAGGCAACAGAACTGCTACTCTTTGTTTCTTCCAAGCTACCTTTCCCCCTCTAGCTTTTACATTTGAGATATCTTTGAATTAACATTGCTCTTATTTGTTACTTTAGAAAACTCTCACAGTTGACTTGTACCAAGAATATCAAGAAAGCAGTATGGCTGCAATGTATAAAGCGTTGAAATGCAGCAGATCTCAAACTGACGGGAAAAAAAAAAAAGGAGCTTTTGTCACAAAAACATTTGATCAGTGTGGATGATTTTATCAAGGATATGCTTAGCCATGAGTGCTGTTGGAAACTGATGAAATAATGGATCAATAAAAATCTCATGTTTTGACCTAAGTGCCCATTTGTCGATCATGTTTAAAAAGTTATTCTGAAAAAAAAACAACTTTCAGGAGTTGAGGCAGCAGAAGACAAAGTGGAGATCTGGATGCATTAGACAAGTTTCTCATAAAATTATAGGCACATGTGAAATCATTTCAGGAAAAAGAAGAGAAATAAAATATGTACTGGGTCATGGTATTGGCTAGTGTCAGAAAGTGGGCTAAGGACACTGAGCAGACAAACAGCAGAACACCAGTCACACAGACATGCAAACAACAAAGGTCAGCACGGCCCCAACTGATGGACAGTTCATGGAAACAAAGTTAGGCTGTACTAGACAGCAACTTCTGTGGAAGAGTACAACCAACCTAAGCTTAAAGAGGGAAGAGGACTTGTAAAGAAAAGCAGACAGTATCATAACATTCCTGATCTCTGTTCTGATATTGAGATTGAAAGTACCAGCAAAACTGTACTACAAAGATTCATAAACCTGAAAATTCAAAGAATTTTCCTTTTTGCAATTATTTTAATATAAGAAGTTTATTTTGATACCAAAAGTACCTCTTTTTAAGGTTCTCATACTCACCTACTCTCAAAGTATCTAAGATTTTAAAAACAAAAGTATTTTCACAAACATTCACCTTATAAAACATGAATTAATTAACGCTGGGTGATTCTGCTATATACTGAGGATCTGAAATACTTCAAATAGTTGACAATTCCTCCCACCCACACCAAAACCACCAATGTACAGCATGCATTAAAGCAGGGAGATTACTGATGCGTCTAAGGTCTCAAAACAAGTGGCAGAGAACTAAGTCCAACAGTTGTGACTCTAATGCTCTAAAAGAATGCTAACAATTTGAGACTTTGAGACTTCAGCTTTTACAACACAACATAAACTTGCTTTAAAATGCCTGATGATACCAAGCATAGGGAAAGAGAGCAAGAAAGAAGAGTATATGTGGTGATTCAGAATGAAGAACCAGGGATTACCTCTCAAACGGCAGCTTCAGACCTCCTACTCCAGGCAGGAATAATTGGAAGAAATAGGAGTACCTGATAAATTGACTGACCTATGTGCACACTTTTGTGCTACACTAAAAAAAAGCACAACATTCACAGGTATTCACATGTTTTTAAAAGCCTGTATGAGAACATTTTTCAAGACTAAAAATAAATACATTGATTCCACCTGCATTTTGATCTGCGTTTAAGTGTAATCAGAGAAATAGTTTTGTCATTTCAGTGTTAACCATGGCATCAATACAGGTTTTCACTATATAACCAACCAATTCCCACAGAAAGTAGAGACACTTCATATACATTATCAGGCGTCTTTCTGAGGGATATGACCACAGGGGAAGATCCAGTGTAAATACAGTTATGCTGGCATGGGTGTTTTTGCTGGTATAGCTTGACATGCCAATCTGTTATTAAGTCTGCTGGAGAAAGCACCGGCGCAGGTATAACTGGTTTTTGTGGGACAGAGCTAGCTGGTATCTCCTGCTGTACCTGGCATGGCTCTGCTCTTTATAGGCATTATTTTCCTGTACTTACACAGGTGACAACTCATTCCACCCCCTGCCTGACAGCCAACCTTGGCAGCTCCTCTCACTGCACTAACAAAAAAAAAAAAAAAAAAAAAGAGAAAAGACAAGGTGTTGCAAAACCTACATCAAAGTTTTTCTGAATTTTTAAAACGTTTTATTTTTTTTTTTTAAGTTTTATTTTTATTCCGTCGTTACCACATTCACAAGCCATTTCTAGCACACACTCAGGAATCACACTGTACCCCTACACAAAGAGCCCCGGGACGGTGGATGCCCGGAGCCCGCTCGGCAGGAGGCGGTGCCTGGGCACATTAACCCGCGGGCCGCGGGGGAGGCTCGGCTCGGCTCGGCTCGGCTGCTCAGCCCGACCTCCGGGCGAGGGCGGCCGGCGACAGGCCCGGCCCCGCCGGCGCGGGAGGAAACGCCCCTTCCTCCCCTCCCCTGGCCGTGGGGTCCGCCCGCTGCCAGGGGCTGCCAGGGAGCGGTAATTGCCGCCCCGGCCTTGCACAACCCGCTCCCGGCGCGGCCCGTCCCGCCGGCGGCGCGGGGCCGGGCGGCGCCGCCCCCTCCCGGCATCCCTCGCTCGGCTGCTGGGCTCGGCTGCGCTCGGTCGGCGGCTCCGTGCTGCTCTCGCCATGGCCGCCTACAGCAAGTTCCTCACCGCGCGGCACTCCGCCATCGCCGGGGCCGCCGCCGCCTGCGCGCTGCTCTGCCTGCTTAGCAAGCGGCGGGGGGCCGCGCAGCACGGGTGAGCGCGGGGCCGGGCCGGGCCGCGGGGCGGGAGGGGCCGGGCGAGCCGCGGGGCCGGCGCTGGGAGGCCGAGGCAGCGGGAGCAATGCTCGCCCTCACGGCCCTCGCCCGGCGGAGGGGCAGCCGCGCCCCTGTGCCACACACAGGGCGCTGCCACCGCTGCCATCTGCCCGGGAGGCGGCTCCTGGGCTCAGGGACAGCCTGCTTCTCCCCACGCCTTCTCCGGCGTCGGTTCTGTGCCCGTGTTGCGAGCATCCAACCACCGCCGCCTTGTTACCCAAATTATGTTGGCTTTTTCTATTTTCCGGACTAGGAATGAGAATAGGCACTTCTAGGGATGACCGTGTCTGCCTAGGCAGTTAATGGACTCAGCTGTTGTTTGAATGCTGCCGTGTGACAATAAGATACACGGGCAGTGATTTCAAAGCGGCCGAATGTGGTGATGTTCTCTGTGAGGTTGCCTTACAGTTATATGGTTCTAGGGTCTGTATTCGTTAATGCCTTACAAAGCACTGGTATTGCAAAGTGTGGCAGTCGAAGAATATATCGCAGGCTCAGCCCTTTCATGGTTTTACTGTATTTGAGATTGTAAGTTGTTAACTATATGCTTAAGACTTGATGTGTTGCGATGCTTAAGACTTGATGTGTTGCGATATTACAGTGCCTACAGGTGTCTTGTAAGCACTACCAAATACTGAGATGGACTTACTCAACAGACTTAAGTAATAACATACCTGAGATTAAGCAAGGATCCAGTTTTATTTTACCTAAGTCCACTCATGCACAATATCTGTGGGAGTTTAATGAAGTTGGGTAACTGTCACACAACATGGCAGACATTGATACCCTGCTGGCAAGTCATACATTTGCTACCTTAACTGTTTCTTGCATGAGAGTTAAAACAAGATCCTGAGCTATGGCTGTGAGTTGCTCTTCTATCAGACTCATAGGGAGGAGTGATTTTTTTCAAATATCTCTGCCTAAGTTAGTGAAATTCCACTTTCAAAAAGCAGAAGAGCTGTATGGAAGGGCACAAAAATGATGAGCTCAGATTTTCATGCCTAGTATAGTGGTGGTTGTAAGAAATACTGGGCCATGCAGATGTTCCAGGAGCAGTTATATGTTAAGTTTAGACCAAGAATGTCTAAAGTGAATGTCAGTTGTCCACACTTACCTTACTTTGCCTTCATTGAGGAATGATCTTGGAGCACACAAACATTCAGATTGGAGCGCATCTTCAAAACAGATGCAGGTCCAGTTTAGTTTTGAAGTGCATTTAATATTTTCCCACTGTTAGTAGCATTCATTTGATAGAAACAGGCTAGAACTTGTCCAGAGTCATCTCCCTATACTTGAAATAGATATTATGTGGGTCCTGTGCGGTCCCCATTAAACTGTTTTGCTTTCATGTCTTCTGATGTTGATCTGCAGGACTTGACAATGGCAATGCATGCATTAGTTTGGGGGTCAGTGTATGGAAAGTGTCAGCCTGAATGCTGAAGACTCTTTGGAATGTGTCTTTCCTGTGTGGATCTTCAATTTTGCTAGGTATAGTGTTAAAAAACTGAGGTATTCAGATATAGTAGGTGGACCAAACATTATTGCAAGATTATTGGGAATTGGGAAAGGAGGATAACTTATGAATTACATTCCAGCAAATTCAACAGATGCACGAGCTTGTGAGAGCCTGACTTGATCTGTCCCTTCTGCTCTCTCTGTACTGCAGTCTTTCTGATACCTTGTCCTTTACTTCTGTAATCTCTTTAGTCATTTTGCATTCTTGAATTTATTAGAAATGCAGTTGCTAAAGTAAGTGCCATGCTTACAAATTTGATTTTTCACTTGTGTGTATGTATTGTTTTACACTTTTGAGTCCCTCCACAGCTTAGGTCTTATTTACTGCTGGTACTGTATTGTGGCCATGGATTCCAAACTCTAACATCCAACATTTGGTTGTTTCAATAATAGCTGTGCTGCTGCTTGAATGCTATTTTGAGGATGGTTTTTGCCCACTGGTCTTCGTTCTTTTCTCCATGTTTCCCTGTGAGGCAAACCTTGCCAGGAGCCTTACAGAATGCTACCTATCAAGACTAGGCAGTAGGTAAGCTACATTGCCTATATCACCAGCCTAGACAAAAGCATCTGGTTATTACCATCGCCTCATCCTCCTTTAGTCTCATTAGTTCATGTATCGTTCATTTCTTCATGTTTTGTTGCTGATGTAAATTAGAGAATACTTTTGAAAAGGATTGTCTTCGTGCCACATCTTTACGTTTTCAGCATTCTTGTGCTGGTATATGATGCTGACATATAGTAACAAGTGCACAACCTTTGAAATCTGCAGGGCCTAGTGTGTCCTTTAGCATCTGTGTTTTATATCTCTGACTTTCTGGGAAGAGGAAGAAGTTGGGAAGGCATGGCTGTCCTAAATTTTTGTACTTATTCCTAGGGTGAAGAATTTCACTTGGCAATCTAGATAGTCTGGAAGAGGACTGGTAGTGTATCTGCTGCTTGAGGTTAACTGGCTAAAATCCGTGAGGTGATTTAGTTTTTTGTGTGTGAATTCCTTTGTTAACCTTGGTGTATAATGCCTGAAAATGTTGTGCCATGTCAGTGTGAGGTGAATTTCAACTTCTTGAATTCTGGAAGATGAAATTCTAGTTTTGAGCTTTGTAAGGGCAAAGGTAAATGTTGCAGACCTGAATATAACCAGCAGAACGCTGGGCTTAACATTCAGGTGAATCAATGAAGTGTTTTAGTGCAACTGTGAACTTTACCTGCAAAACTTCTTCCTTCCTCACATAGTTTCAGAATACATTCTTGTACATACTTTGTGTTCAAAATAACATTTCACATTTTCCTATTATTTCATGTATTTCTGCAGTACCTGCCATTTTTCTGTTTGATTTTTGTGTGCTTTTTAAAGTTTTGCTGGAATGTCAGCAATAGGTTTGCTGCTGGTTAAACTTGGAAAGTAAAATAACATACAAATTGAGAAAAAGAAAATCATCTTTTAGCAAATCAGGTGTGTTTGAATGTGTAACATGAAAGTTATGTCACAGGCCTGTCATGTTGTATGTGTTTGTTTTTATATAGAATAACCAGTTTATAGGAAGGAGAAGTAGCAACTTTAACCTACTTTTCTGCTCTCAGACAATAGGGGCAAAGTTCAGTACAACTCATATAAAGTAGTAATGTATGAATAATTAAGCTGTATGTGTTATGCCAACCTGCCTTACTAGGTCAAAGATCACTTAATTAGTACTGCCTGGATTAGTCACAGATGTTTTCTGTAAGAGGTATTACACTGCTCATTGATTTTCCAGAACTGAGAGGTGGTGTCACTTGCAATTTACAACACCTTATTACTACACTTTTCTGAAATCTTCTGAAGTAGAGTGATGTAGAACTGTTTGTTTAACTTGTTAGTTTTCAATCTTACTTCCTTGGAGTAAACATGGAGGAAAAATACATTGGTTCTTTTTCAAAGTTGCTCTCACAAAGTCTGTTTCCTTACAAAAGCTGTGTGTCCTCTTGGAAGGGGAAAGTTGTGGTATCTAAATGCAATTATGACTTCAATTGTAGTATTTGGGTTTTTTTAGAGTAATGGGAAGTTCTTTGAGAAACTACATTATCCTGGGTTTATAATGCAGAAAAAAAAAGTCTGTTTATTCTCTTTCACTAATCTTGCTTCAAACAAGAAGTTATAGAATATTTGCTTAAGATTTGATTGCTTCAGAATTAAAGCCTTAAAGGGTGTTACATAAAGGAGCTGGATATTTTTCATTACCCCTCTAATAAGAACTTTTCCCGAGTATCTGTGTAATTTAAAATAAAGTACTTACACAAGTAGAGAATGAGCTTGGTTTACTTTGAAAAAGAAGATCTTTAACTCATACAACTTTCTGCTGGAAGGAGGGATTGAGAGAGGTAATAGAAGGTAGTTGAGGTAAAGAGTTTGGAACTGCAAGGTTAGGGAAAGGCAATAAACAGTTTAGAGTAATAGGAAGGCATTTGTAGTGAATGAGAAGGTGACCAAATATTTTAGAATCTGCTTGTAGGGCCTTTCCTCTCACCTAGCTGCATTCATTAGAATCCAAGCAGATGCTAAGACATGGACACAATTTAATATAAACTGAACTTGGAAACCCCTGTAATGGTGTCCCACCTCTGGGGAAAAAATGAATAAAGCAAGAATATTGCCTGGGGCCTTAGAGGTTAGGCAAGCCTAGAGTGAGGGGAAAGCTCATTGAGTGGAGGGAGGCTGAGTTGCAGACAGTGTGTATCAAATAGGGTTTGCACAGTTCATCTTGGGTGACACTTAACCTGTGCTCCTGCCTGTCACTGTGCTCCTCAGCCGTTGTCTGCTGACAGAGTGGCAGCACGTGTCACTCGTGTCACTCCCTCAGATGTCCCTGCTTGTGTCCTCAGCTGCACAGCCTGAGAACGTGCTGTGACAGTGACAGTGTTGCAGTCAGAGGTGACAGACACACGTCCAAATGCTCAGAGGTGCTTTCAAACGTAAAATAGGAGTTTAGATGTAGCAAGTGGTAGTTGTAGCTTGAAACAGATGGTGCATTTTTATTCCATTTGTATATATTTAGAATGTTCTTCTCTCTTGTTAGTTTGTGTAATTTCTCTAGATTCTGAATGTCCTTGGGTGGGCTTTGCCAGTGTACTTCAAATGGAGGGACCTGTTCTAGTTGAGTCATGGCTGTTTGATAGGAAGGGTGAAATTACATTGCTGCAGATTAATAGACTGCTTTTGTGTATGTAAAAGCCTTAAAGGGAACCTGTGTTACTTGAAGGAAAGGTGGCAAGTAACAAAAACAACTTTATGCTAACTACATTGGAGTAAATTTTTCCAGATGTGAATGTGACTGTTCAGTCTGCTGCTTGCAGGAAGTGCACTAGCGTTGAGGGGGAAAAAAGACTAAATACGCAGATAGGATTACTAGAAAATATACTGAAAATGCAGTCTTGTAGAAAAACCTGCCTGGGGCTCAGGAAACCTGAATTCAGCTGGAGGGTATGGAGACAGGAGAAACCAGATGACTCAGCCCTAATCCTAGCATTTAGACCGCCTTTGTTTGGGGCCTGGCTAGCTAATTAGTGGTTTCTCTCTTAATTAAGTTGCATAAAATGCTTGCTGTCTAAGGGAAGATCTAGTATAAGTGTGTATGACAGTGTATAACTTTTTTAAAAAATGATTTAAAAATTTTTTTAGGAAACTAGCTAGAAATCTTTTTCCACTGTTATGAAGGAGATCTGCAGCCACAGCTCAGGCCCAAGCACAGCTTAAGACAAAATTATTAGTGCTGAGGTTTTTCTTGTATGTAAGATATATTATTGAGATGCATTCTTCTACTGAAACTTAGAATTTCCTCTCCAACAGTTCTGCTTTGTCTTCTTCTCATAGGTTTGTAGAAACCTTTTGAGCTTTAGCAATGCAGAGCTCCTGTTTGCAGTAACAGCTCTCTGTGACCTTCTGAGTCCCCTTCTTGCTTGCCTGAACACATTCCTCTCACATTATTTTTGGTTAAGCTGCAACTAGCCACCAATCTAGAGCCAAGAAAGTTCTGGTTTTGGTTTCTCTGTCTGCTCAGAGTGTACTGTGTAAATGGGCATGCTTTTGGACTGTGCCCAGGCTTCTGAGTAGGGTTGCTGCCCTTGACCTGAAATAACTGTACTGTTGCTCTCTACCCCTCTGTGTGAGACGTGCACTATGAAACTCTGCCTGCCAGTTAACTACACCAGACTTTTCTCCCTGTAGTTATTTCTTCACACTGTTGCATTGCATCTTTAGCCATTTGAATTTTATTCTCTTTACAATGTCTTAATGATTCCAAAACTAACCTGAAAACTGCACAAATAATCATGAACTATTGCAAAATTGTTTATTTTGTGTGATTTTTGGAAGCTGTGAAAACTTCACGGTGCCATTCCAACATGTAAGGTCTGCAGGATACAAAGGTTGCCTGGAGGTAACAACTCTTTGAAATGCTACACTAAATCCTAAACCAGATACTCTTTCTTTGCACTTGAGCAGATGCAAGTCATCCTAACTCCACAGAAGGAAGGTAGCATGACGTGAATGAAATTTGTAGGTTTTTTTTCAGTTAAGGACAGTGTAACACTTTAAAGCCCTTACTTCCTCATAATGTGCCATTAAACAGCAAGTCTTGCTTATCACCCTCTTCACCTGCAATTCCCTGTTGTGCTGAGCTCAGTGTAGATTGCTTCCTCTGAACTTTGTTCTGGATGGAGACAGGTATTTCTAAAGACAGTAAACCTTTAACTTTTTCCTGTTTACTAGTAAATGCCACAGAACTAGTGTGCCTGAGACCTTTCAGTAAGAAGACTCAGGCCTCTTGGAGGCTTTTCACAGTTTCTCAAATCACTTCCTTCTTCAGTAGTGTTGAGAATGATTCTGTTTGAGTAACCAGTATTATTGCATATTTCTTTAGAGAGAATAGCCTCACTGGTATGTAAATAGAGTCACAAGAGCCAGTACTCTGACCAGTCCTTCTTTGGAGACTGGAATTGCATGATTTCTCCATCCCCACTGGGCTTCCATACTGCCCTTGAAGTTGGATCAGCTGTCAGATGCCTGTACAGAGTCCCAAAACTCCATTAGTTTCTTTAAAGCATCTTGCTGGTATGGGCTGATCGTGTTTCTCATTTTGCAGGAGAAAGGTGTTTTGTTGTATTGCCTCCTGCCTACTGAGTAATTACTTACTTCTCTTTAGAGAGTTGCTATTCAGTTACCATGCACGGATGAATGACAAGTTTGGTGTAGTTGTGTCATCCCAGGTGCTGCTGATGCCTTTCTTTGCTTTTTATATCTGTGTTTGCTGTAAAAGCCCTGTGCATTTAAATAATAGGTAGCAGGCTACATCTGAAATGCTGTTTTTCCTGAAACTTCTTCAGGAGATATGTGTTCCATTATACCTCTAGACTCTTTGTGGTCTTAAAAAAATTTTACACATTGAATTGACTGCTTTGACTGCTTTGTGGAGGGTTTTGTGCAGTTAGATCTTGAAAATATATGGTGACAAGTTCCACTGTTTTTGATTCACTATTAGAAATGTTTTACTACTATATTTTTTCCTAATTTTTTCCTTTTCAAAAACCTTTTCATTGTCATCCCCCCTTGTCTGTGAGGGCACAAAGGAGCAGTGGCTCTGTACCAGGGGAGTTACTTGCACTGGGGAACTTGGCCAGCATGTAGCACTTACCTTCCTCCACCACCGAGCCTTGTGATGCTCCAGCATTATGTAAATGAGAGGTCTGGAATAATGGAGAGCCTGAATCTATTCCAAGTGTTAGAGCTCTCTGCTGCAACCAGATAGTCTTGCTGTATTCTTGCTGACTAATTGAGAATGTTATTTAGTCTTTAAATTCATTGAGAATGCAACCACCAAAAGTTTTACAGTAGTATAGTGGAGTCAGGAGTAGTGCCAATAGGTATTGGACTGGAAAGGTTTTATTCCAGGCTTGAATATGGCAGAGTCTTTATTTGCAAATAAAATGAGAGCTATATAGGCACATTTAATATTTTTTTCTTCTTGACTTCATATGTAAGATTGTTTCCATACTTTTTCAAGTATTAGTCTTGTTTTGAGTTTGCACAAATTTTTTAGAAAAAAGAGAACAGAACACTGTTAAAGCTCTTTTAAAATTAGATTTTAAATTTACAAATGCTTCATTTTTATCTTAAACTTTATAACTATAAATGCTAATTAAATGTGAGTTTATTATTAAATGTAAGATCTTGATTTCTGAACAATCTTCCTTTAATGGATATTCAGTTGCAGCTCAGTCAGTAATTTCGGCTGCTCAGTTTCTCTCAACAGCTACTGTAGGAAAAATGTATCAATAAATACATCAAAGATATTCAACTAACTGATAGAATAATTCTGGGCCTTATCTACCTAATAGATTACTCTATTAATATATTCACTTCTGATCCTTTTAAAGCTGAAATAGTTGTGTATTAGGAGTGTTGTGACTTCAAAGACTGGTGGAACTTGAAGCAGTAAAGCTTATAGGAATCATTACAGCATATATGGAAGAGCAGCATGCTTTCATCTTACATTATAACAAGTCATGAATCATCTAGAGAAATAACCACATAGTTTGATCACTACTCATTCATGCTTAATACTACTTTCCTCCTACTGCCAAACCTAATGTGATTGGACTGATCCATATTCAAGTTTTGTAAAATTAGAAGATGGATTGAGAAGTTTTTTGTACAAGAAATGCATTGCTCTTGCATCACCAGGATGTAGTCTCCAACTAGACTGTTTCTTAGACTTTACACTCTGTTACCATTTCCACAGATTTACTGCCCTCACAGCCTGATTAAATGTTATATCTCTTCTGAACTTTTATTATTTCTCCCTCAATCTGGCCCCTGCTGCCCTTCATATTAATTCTTTGTTTTGTCTTTTACACAAGTAGTCTTACAAGATTTTTATCTTCTCTCAGACTTCCGTCTCTGTTACCTTTAATTAAGTTCTTGCTGAACTGGTGGATCTCCCTTCTTGCTTTCATGGTCTCCTCCTTCCCTCCTTCTTTTCTCATGTTCTTCTGCTGCCTTGCCTCTTTCATAGTAATTAAGTTATTTCTTTTTATTCGTCAGTGACATTCATAGATCTTTTTAATCATCTTAAATTAAATTAGGCGCAGTTTCATTCTAGATATTTTCTTGGTGGAACTCTAAAACACAAGTGTGAAATGGTGCTGTTGATGAAGTTGTGGGACAGCTGGTTGTGTGGCAGTCTGCTCCTGTTTTGGTGTTGTAGACTGAAGGAGTTTCTGCTTTCTTGTAGTGTCCTAGGTTCTGCCTTGAAAGTGTATGAATGTTGTAGTTTTAAGGCAGCCTGCTCTCAGTGTTATAATACCATGGTTAAGAAAGTTATGGTTTAATATAGTTTGTGGCTTCTTCTAAACTACATAAATTCTCCAAACAGCTTCATGTGCTTGTCTGATGCTTGAGTGCTCCAAAAAGAAGAAAGACAAACTATAACTGCCTTACTGTTCAGCTTTTCTTTCTTAAAAGTCGAGGCAAAAAAAATAGTGTTGTGGTTTTGAATGTTTGTTTAACGCCAGTTGATAAATATTTTTCTACTAACTGTTCTGTTAAATGCAGAGGAAGGAAAACAGACTAAAAAATAACTCCCCTTTTAATGGACATCTTTGCAGGAACTTGATTTCACAGGAGCTGGCTTTTTTTCCCCTGTAGCACATGTGTATGAACAAATAATCTCTCTGTGTAGTAAATGTGTTATTTTTGAAGTCAAATGCAATGCAAAACAAATCTGGTTAGCTTATGTAGATAGTGTGAAACATCAAAGTTGGCTTGCTTGGATTGCTGGATCTGCATTCTTGTAGTTTTCATTTGTGGTCAGTGGAACCACGTAGCCATGCTTGTAAAGTATGTGTGAGAAACAGAAAAACTCTTGGAGTTCATGATACAAAGCCAAGGTAAAGCAGAACTTTGAGATGAAAGGGTGAGACTTGGTTTTCCTACGTGAAACTGGTTGCTGGAATGAGTGGGGTTTCACTGGCATTATATGTGCTGTATAACAGCAGCATGTAGGTTTGGCATTGGAGGTAGCCCTGCTGTATTGCCCTGAAAGAAATAGGTAGCAACATAATCCCAAGGTTTCCTCTCTGTCTTTTATGTGTAGCGATCAAGACAAAGAAAAGTGTGTTAATAACAAATAAATACTTTTTTTCTTTTCTCTGCAGTAAAAGAAGTGGAAAACAAGCTTTGCAGAATAATGAGGTAATTCTTTCCTTATGTCAAATATTCTTTAATAATTTTAAATAAACCTGATCTTTTAAAACTTTAAGTCCTGTCACTGTAGTTTGATCTTGGCTACGGTGCAAGTACAGTTTGAATGATACTTTCAGATTTGCATTGGTGAAACAAATGGAAGAATCAGGATAATCACAAGAGGCTGAAGTTTGACTCCATAATGATCAGTTCTTGATGTGCACAATGTTCTTTTATCTCTTATTGCCCTAGGAATTTGTAAGGACCAGTGTTGTAAGATTTTCTGTATAGATAGAAACAAACAGCTGTGTGTAGATTTGGTATAACTTCTGTTTATTTTTTTATGTGAAAGAAAAATGTATGGAACAAGATGTTGAGTCTCACAGTTACTAAATTAGAAACTACTTCACACATCTGGTAGGAGTTTTGTCATTTCCTTTATCTTTTGTGTGTCTGTTAATTCAGTTATTTGAAAGGGATGTACTAAATCCCTTTAAGCTAAGATTTTTGTTTCATGGTCAAATAAAATAGACCAAAAGGCAGAATCTGTGATTCTGGCATTACAATGCTATGAATAGATTCCATGTACTTATATCTTTACTGAAAACTTAAAATAAAAAGGGTTTGCACTGGATAAATAGAAGGGTGTACATTGTGTTTTCTGAGACCCCCAACAAAGGGAGGAAATGATGAATCTGATTCCATGTTCTTAGAAGGCTAATTTATTATTTTATGATTCTATATTATATAAAAGAATTCTATACTAAACTGTACTAAAGATAACAGAAAGGATACAGCAGACACCTAGAAGTACAGGTCTACTAGTACTGTACTATTGCAGTTTGTTTTGATAGTTCCCAATTCCTTATTTAACTTGTCTGAGCAAGTCTTAAGTTGGCAGGAAATATTGCAAATTCTGCAGAAGGAATATAGCTGTAAATGATTTGGAAAATATCACATCAACAGTTCAATAACACAAAAAGTTCTCACTTTTCTTGTTTTGTTCTGTGTGCAGCAGAAGGAGGGAAAGAAGGAGCGAGCCATGGTGGACAGAGTGTTTATTGCACGAATATGTCGAATCCTGAAAATAATGGTCCCTAGAACACTGTGCAAAGAGGTAAGCATTGCCTGCATTAATAAATAAAGAAATAAAGCTGGAGTCAAGTCTCTTTTGAAATTACATCAGAATTTAAACTGCATATACATTACTTAAATTGGACTAAATTGTGCTATGTATTTTAAAATAGCAATGTAATAATATAAAAGTCTACATCATGCTCAGTTGTTATATCACTAAAGGTTCTGTTTTCAATTACAAGATAGGCCATTTACTGTCAGCTGCTAACTACTGTTGTAGCATAACTTTTAAAAGGGCATCTTGGTTTGTCTTGTACAAGGCAGTACACTTCTGTGTGCAAAAGCTTCCTGCCTTTAAATAAGATTCAGTTCATTCATTATTTTGATTTAGTAACTTATAGCCAGGCCAACCTGTATTAGAAAATGAAGTTGTCAAAAGTTCTCTTCAGCATCATTTCAGGAAAGCTATGCAGTGTAGAAATCAGTGCCTCCATCTTTCTCAGGCCTTCCAGGGCACTTTTAAAAGAAAAAAGATCCAAAGCATTAGTTGAGCTTGGAACTTAAGCAATGAACTGTAAGAACCTAAACATACATCAGGCACAAGAGCAGTGAATTGTGATGTCCAGAGTGTAGACCAGGGGCCTTCAGCAGCCCAGCTACAAAAAGGAGGTGCACAGAAGGTAGAAGCATGGATGGAAATGCCTGTGAGAGTGCTCACAGAGCTAGCCTTTATCAGCTTCAAAAGCTCAGGGCCACTAGAGGAGGTTACAGATAATCCCAAAAAAACTCAAACTTTGCTCCCATATTTGAAAACAAGTTTACTGGTCAGCCTCATCATATTCGTGGCAAGTCTGTGAGCAAAACTTCTTGTAAGCTAACTCTGACCACAAAAGGGACAAAAAAGTGATTGCAAGCAACCTGGATTTACCAATGACAAATCATGCCTTACTAACCTGATTGCTTTCAGTGATGAGAGAACTGGCTGTGTGGATAAGGGAAGAACAGAGGATACTGAATACTTTGCTATCAGGTCTCCCTTAATACCATAACAGGCAAACTGAATTGGCTGGATGAGTGGACAGTGAAGTGCATGGGAAACTGTCTGCACTCTTGGTCTAACTGGTGACTGGTTACTAGTGGCCCTGTTGTAAGTAGGGAGTTGAAGTAGATGATGTTCAGAGGTCTCTTGCAACCTTATGGCAGAAAGTTGTCTTAGAATTGCAGTAACTTTTTTATTCCTGCAATCCTCCATCTTATAATGTGTCCAGTACATGGATCAACCAAATACAGCTTTTTTTAAAAGGCAAACTTTCACTGTAAATATGTAGTCAGTACTTTATTTAAGGTACTGTATGCTAATGTATTTCCAGCAAAGTAAGTAAATATTACATTAGCTAGGGCACCAGTGCTTTTCTGTTAGATACAGTTAGATGACTTGCTGAAAAAATGGTGAATTTTAGCCATTATTTACCTGTTACATTTCTGTGGTTGTACCAGACAGGTTATTTGCTGCTTATTGCTGTGATGCTGGTAGTCCGAACTTACTGTGACATTTGGATGATTCAAAATGGAACAGTCATTGAAAGGTACCTACACATTTGTTATTTTTAGACATTCTGTCAAGTGTTTAACAGGGAAAGTTTTCTATCACAATATATATTTGGACATTTTATAGCTTGCTTGTTTAAAACTGTTGGAAAACTGGTGTAGTTGCAATTTGGGGACAGACCACTATATTTTGATAAATATATTAAATTATTTTTGTTCATCAATAAAATTATTTGATTAAATTAATATTTTAAACTATTTATTAAATATTCATTTGGTAACATTTTGTACACTGAAGACACTAAATCTTGTTGATCTGAATGTCCAAGAAGGTACTTCAGAATAGTCATTTTATGTGATAGACTTAGACATGTTGTGTGGCTATTAGGACTTTAATTTCTTCCCACTGAGCTGTTTGCCCTTTAGGTTGATAAAAACAATGCTTTTGGTCTTAATATGTTAGAAAGTAGTTTTTAGACTTCTGATTATTCTTGCTGGTCTTGTTGCTAATTGAAGCAAGTCACAATGTGTCTTGAACTGTGTATTCAAAATGATACTGTGTTTTGAGGAGAGACATTTGGTGCTTTGTAGAATGGAAGGACTGCTTTGTTTCTCTTGTGAGAATCTATGAAAGCAGCGAAGGGAAAGGACTGGTATTCTGTGACCATGAATTTTTGAGCCCTTAATGTGGGCAGTTAGAGAGGAGCAGACAGGAGGTAACTGCTCAGTCTGCCACTTGCTGCTTAGCTTACTAGAGGGTGTCAGACTGGATCCTACAGCTGATGCTACAGGTTTCCATGATGACTTTGTTTTCTCTGTGTGGTCCTTTGAGAGTTTATCCACTTAAGACATGCAAGTTCATACTTTGTTGTTTCTCTTGTAACTGACTCTTAGCTGGTGGTCATTTGCAGTGCTATCATTGGCCGCAGCAGAAAAGATTTCAAGAAATACTTGTTCAACTTCATTGCTGCAATGCCTGCTGTAAGTGCTTTTCTTGTGCTGACCTATTAGTAGAACGTATTTTAAATGTAAATTAAGATTTTGAGGAAAAGGTCTCAAATGAGTGTCTTAAAACCTATGGAAATTAATTGTTTTGCATACAGGTCTGTATGAAAACACATTTAATTTTCTGGCTCCACTATGGGGAGACTTTATCAGCATATTTCCTTATTGGTAGCAACTATTTTTTTAACAGCTATGTTCAGGTTTTCAGGTTAGTTTTGTTGATGGCAATTTTGACTATAGGTTTGGGATTCCTTTGGCACCATTGAAGATGAAGATTTCTTTTAAACTTTAATTTTTATATTTCTTACATTTTTCACAGCTTTGTTATGCTTTCTTCCATGCTTTAAATTTCCTTCAGTTTATTGACATCTCTGATCTGCGCCAGATAGAATTAATTGTTGCTATCTGATTTGCAATAAATTTTAAAACTAGTTGACAGATTTAAGGCCGTGTTTGTAAAATGGTGGCTCTTGTCTAGAGTTTATCAGAAGAGCTGAAAATATGTAATATTGAATGTATTTTATCCTAAGTGGTGAGACCCACTAGAATCTGGAGACAGAAACTTAAGCAGTCGTCCTGTAGACACTGTCTGATTGGTCTTAGGTATGTTTATGGCATAATTGATTTTAAGGGGAGAATTGATCTGTTTTAAAGTATTTACACAATTTATGCTGCAAATTGATGTAAGTATATTTTCCCTTGTTAGTTAAATGTTATTGTCTCTTATTTTAGATCTCTTTAGTGAATAACTTCCTGAAGTATGGTCTAAATGAACTGAAGCTCTGCTTCCGAGTAAGACTTACCAGATATCTCTATGAAGAATATCTTAAGTAAGTAACACCTTGTCTACAGGTTTTATAAGTTGATTCAATTAATTTTAAGTACACAGTAAGAAGATTGCAAGGTTGCAATTAACTTGCAGTTGAGGGTGAGTGGCTTATCCAGGTTGCATATGCCATAGATACAAAGACGGTAAAGTTGGCTTAATTGGGGGACAAAATGCACTGCACTGCTTCCATGATTGGGTCAGATTCCAAAGTACTTCAGGTGCCTTCATATGGGGAAGACTGAATTGGATGTATGAGCTTGAGCAGCTACTTCTGGACTGAAATGTGGTTGTCAGATGGGCTGTAGTAGATTGTGTGAGGGTGTTCTAAGTTCAATAGCAGCACAGCATGAGCCTGAGCTTCAGCTCAGACATCCTGGAGCCTAAATGCCTAAACAATCCTTCAGCATTTAATGTGGGTTTAGTCAGGTAAAAGCACAAGCTACGTTGATTCCATACAGTAATGTAATGTTTGCCCTACTAAGTGTCTCAGTTGTATGAACCAAGGGTGTTCCAGTTATTTCAGATCCCAGGTAATGTTTTTTTTTTCCTGCCACTTAGCAATTGTTTTGTTTCAGAACTTATACATACTACAAAATGGGAAATCTGGACAACAGAATAGCCAATCCAGATCAACTCCTTACACAGGATGTGGAAAAATTCTGTAATAGTGTAGTGGACCTGTACTCAAACCTTAGCAAGGTAAGTCTTTTGAGAGAGAACTTTGAGTAGTAGCTGTTGGCATTTAGGATGGGGATGTCAACTCACAACAATTGCTTGGAGTATGGTACTAAAAAAATTGTTTATAATGCTGTAGTGTTTCATACTCTTTTTTGGCTTTCATGACCAAAGCACTGCTGCGAGTTGTTATAATTTGTATTAAATTTTCTTTTAAAGAACATAAAGCATTCTTTTGCAGATGAGCAATGATGACTTTGCTCTCTCAGGTAGATAGTTTCCAGAAGAAAAGCAATGCCTAGCTCTTAGTTACACACAAATATTTTTGTGTGTAGGGAGGAGTGGTTGAATAAGCTTTTCTCTGTTTCTGGTGAGAATTTTAAGGTGACTGGGTAGTGAATGAGAATACTGTTGACATATTTAGACTAAATTTTTTTTATGCTATATATTTCATGCAAGATGCATATAAGTAAACTACAATTTACTTTGTTCAAAATCTTCTGACTACAACAGATAGTAGTTTTTAGTTCAGTTGTTTTAGCTTTGTGAGGGAGGTTATAGAATTTTGGAATAGTCCTCCTATCAGGAACATAGCCTGATACATAAGGCATTATCTTTTAAGTATTTCTCATAATTACTTCAGTTAAGTTATTATGGGTTCTATTCCACCTTTGATAAGTGAACAGAATGTCATTACAGACCTAAAACAGCAAAGTACTCTTTTCATATGGTATGTATTTATCTGAAGATCATGATGTTTTTATGTTCAATTCTAGAGCCAGTGTTTTCTGGAAAAAGTCATGTGGCTGAGAATCCTTTTGTCTTAGCTTTCAGTTTGTATAATAGACTAGCCAGTATTTTAGTACAGAGCTGTAACTGTTCTTGGGGTGGTACATGGCTTCTGAACAGTATTATATTGGTTTTGTGTTCTAAGCCTTTTTTCCTATGCTTCTTGCAGCCCTTCTTGGATATAGTTTTGTACATCTTCAAGCTAACAAGTGCAATAGGAGCACAGGTAAATAAAAGGAGTGGTTTTTTTAGAACTATAAGCACATTTTCCCTTCTTTGTACCTGTTTGGAATCTGAGGAAAACTCTAGGTGGTAGTTGTGGATTCCTACATTATTTGAAGGGCTATACTGGAAATAGGCATTTACACTTAATGTTTTATGTGCTTTAGTGCCCTCTATTTTGAGGCAAGCAAAATAAAAAACAGGATTTTCAGGCAGTTTGAAGGATCAAGAAAGTTCTTTACTTTCTTCTAGTACTTATTTAGAAATCCTATTTAGTACAACACCCTTCTAATTGTTTGTGTCTTGCATGGATTGCATTTAAAGGTGAAAATAAGTTTTCTGTTTCTGTGCAGTTTCTATGAAGGGGAACCATTTCTTGCATTGAGCTGTAAGACTCAATAAGCTGAATAATTGCAGAATTAATTCTTCAGATTAGTGAAATGATGCATTATCAAAAATGTTCAGGAGTTGAAAAGGAGTAGCTGTGGGTCACATGGTGCAAGTTTTGTTGACAGTCTTGCAGTAAGGCTTAACTAAACCTTGGTAACTATCAGTCTCAGATGTCTTTGTTCTGCTCTCTTTAGTAGTTGTTGTGTGCAGTTTATGCCAAATTCAGTTTATGCCATTCCATGCTTCAGTGGTATTTAATCATCTGTCCTTCATCCGTGGAAACTTAGGATCCAGGACTACTTGAGAGACAAGGAAACAGTGGACAGTGGGATTGAAATATTGACTGCTGTGTGACACTTCAGCAAATGTACAGAGAAAGAAGTAGGCAGAAAGGAGGGAGAAGAAATGAGAGGGTATCAGTAAATCATTAATGAAGTAATCTAGGACAGTAGGGGACAGGTCACACTGGGTGGTGATAAAAACCTGAATAGAAGGCTGGGGTGGGAAGGACATCTAGGGACAGAGAATTAGTAAAATTAGTAAAGTAGTATCTATAACACCAAAGAAGGGGATATGATGGGAATTGCAAATGTAATTGACTTGGCAGCATAGGCACATAGGAGGTGAGAACTAAGGGATTCATGCTTTCTGGGCACTTTGGATACAGATACTGTCGTTTGAGACCACCTAAGCTTTTATTCTTTTTTGATTTTCCCAGGGTCCAGCTAGCATGATGGCGTACTTGATTATTTCAGGGTTTTTCCTTACACGTTTAAGGAGACCAATTGGCAAGATGACTATTATAGAACAGAAGTATGAAGGGGAGTACAGATATGTCAACTCACGGCTCATTACAAACAGGTATACACTTGCTTGGCTGCTAAGGTACAAGTGACTGTAGTGTGCGGTAAATGGAAGTTGTGTGTTAAAATATACTTGGGAAGTGTGATGTTATCAGGTTTGAGCCAAGTGTTTGCACCTTTATGTGCTGTAATTTGTATGTGCATTATATTCCACAGTCAAGACTGAGTGGGGTACAATAATTCTGTGTTCTTTGTTGTGAAAAAGTACAAGCCCGTATTTCATAAAGTAACTGAAAGTGCTATATTCCCATATTTTATGTCTGACTTTTTCAAAGACTGTCTTTAACAAAATGAAGTTGCATTTTTTTTTTTTTTTTTTTTTTTTTTTTTTTTTTTTTTTTTTTTTTTTTTAGTGAGGAAATTGCTTTTTATAATGGAAACTTGAGAGAAAAACAGACTATTCACAAGACTTTCCGTAAGCTGGTAAGCCTCTTTTACTTCTTAAAAATTTAAAGCAAAACTTTATTAATTCTATTGTGATGATTCCTGACATGTACTCATAAAAATTGAATTACAGTGGCTTGATGTTTTTGCTGCTACTTTCATTTGATTAAAAAATTAGCTGGTAGGCTATAAGCAGAACAGAAGTTTCTGTTAGAATGGCCTTTCTCTAGCCACTTACCTCCTTGTCACCCACCACAATTACTCTTCTCACTATTTAGTTTCATTTGTAGGTTGTTTTGATCACAAATATAAATCTGTGCCAGCAGGGACTCTTGTGCTTACCACACTTAGTGGCATGTTAATTTATCTGAGGTACTGAAAAATAATTGTTTGGAACCAAATGTCTAATAAAAGATAGTAAAACAGGTAGTGATAGAGTTTGAACTTCTTTCTTCTGTAACTTACCAGGTGGAACACTTGCATAATTTTATCCTGTTCCGGTTCTCTATGGGTTTCATTGATACTATCATTGCCAAATGTAAGTATGTCTCAAGTGCTAATGGATTCCTATAAATAACAAACAAACTTTTTACATAATAAGTGTCTTTTTTTACTGTTTCAATTAATGTGCAGCTTAATATTTATTCTTAAACTGCAGACCTTGCCACTGTGGTTGGCTACCTGGTTGTTAGTCGTCCATTTTTGAACCTGTCTGATCCACGCCATCAGAATAGCACTCATGCAGAACTTTTGGAGGTAAATAGACCAGAATTAAAACAACCTCTAAATTTTAAATTTTGTTAGTCCACATAAAGAAACTTTTCTTCTACTGTAGGATTACTACCAAAGTGGAAGAATGCTACTGAGAATGTCTCAAGCTCTGGGCAGAATAGTCCTAGCAGGCCGTGAAATGACGAGATTGGCTGGGTAAGTTTAATAATAAGAATCTTTCTCATCTCAATTTCAGAAACTGATTTTATAATTCAAATAAACTTATGTGCTTTGTTCCTTGCAGCATGCTAAAATTTCAGCAATTAAAAACATTTTATGCTGAAAACACGTCTGAAGATGTGCTATTATGTCCACTATAAGTTTCACATCTTGATAGTGCTAGCATGCAGTTTGAATGTGTAGTTGAAACCTTGTCAAATGCTCTTAAGTCAATTATGTATTTATTATTTGCAAAACTTTTTTTTTATATTGTAAGAAGTGAAATTTGGCTATTACAGGAAAAGGAGCTTTTAAAATATGGTGCATATTAGACAACCTGGTGCAACTCTAAAATGTAAACATTCTGCTTCTGTGCTGGGTTGAATAACTGTCATTTTAGCAGCTTGACAGAGTGCTTATTAGACCTTCTGTGGATTGTTTTTTCTTAAGTTTCACAGCTCGAATCACGGAATTAATGCAGGTTCTCAAGGACTTGAACAGTGGCAAATATCAGCGTACAATGATATCACAAGAAAAAGGTACATGTGATATAATATTCAATATGTCATCTCTGTGTAGCATTTCAGTCACTAATACATTTTTCTTTATTTAAGATGGAGATAAAAAGCAGCCTTTGTCTTTGATACCTGGATCTGGAGAAATTATCAACAGTGATAACCTTATCAAGTATGTTTGTGAAGTTTCCTCAAGTTCAATAGTTCAGTATTTTTAAAGTAGACTTTTTAAAAGTCTCTCTGTGACCATTAATAGAGGGCTGAATACCTGTTATTACAATTTGCAGTTCCTGTTGAACTTTATTTATTAGTAATCCCACCTCAGCATTTCTGTTCTGTAAGCCAGTCCTATCCTCTCATATTAGCAGAATGCATCTTCTGCTCTCTGAACTTGGGGTTTTTGGTAACATTCCTACTGTCCTTTAGAATATGACTTCTCAGACCATCTTGTTTCCTTTTAGAAATATATTAGTTATGGATCTTATTCTATTATATTATTCAAACAGGCAAGGGGGAGGTGAGCAGAGAAGTCATTCATTGCATGTTGTAGAACTAGTGAGATACACTTCACTACTAGGTTTAAAATGCCATGCATCCTTAAATGTAGGTTTGTATCCACAAGATGTTCTCCTGTTTTGGAGCCCAAAGGCTTAGGAGGATTCAAAAAACAAATACAGGGGATAAAACCAAGCCTGTAGATGTAGATATTTAAAAGCTAGAGTTTCAAGAACTTCCTTAGCTGTTCATAGCTGGAAAGTGGGAGAGTGAATCAGGTACTGGTGAGGTGTTTCCCAGTGCCTTAAATCTCTCAAGTAACCATGCAGTATTAGCTTCTTTTAGACAACTGTTGTGTTTTTCTTTTTTAACTTTGCAATACTTACAGGTTTGATCATGTTCCATTGGTGACACCTAATGGTGATGTTTTGATTGAAGACCTTAACTTTGAGGTAAGTTTTTTAGCATCATAGGAAACAATATTAATGTAAAATTTTCAAGGGAAGACGATAGCTTCGAAGGTCATCCTGTTTATAACGAAAGTACAAACAAATTGTCATGTTAGTTTAAAAAAAAAGGCAATAAGCTATTTTACCCAAAAAAGTTTTTATTGTTACAAGTTCATTTTCTTCCAGCTGCAGTTGCTGCTGCTAAACCAATTGGGGAAAAAACCTAGTTTTTGCTGGAAATTGCTCATTGTAATGTCAGAAACTTGTGAACAAGCATATGATAATACCAGATTGTCCTATTGATTGTTGAAACTTTCAGCAATACTTTCTCACTACCCTTTTATGTGTTGGCTTTGCGATTTTAGGTTCGATCTGGTGCAAATGTGCTGATTTGTGGGCCAAATGGGTGTGGGAAGAGCTCCCTGTTCCGTGTTCTTGGTGAGGTAAGGGAACTTTATAAAACCAACAGGGGAGAATGCAGAGCATGGTTATAATTGGACTTTTGTCACATTTTAATCTTTTTCCCTTTGCAGTTGTGGCCGTTGTTTGGTGGGCGTTTAACAAAACCTGTAAGAGGAAAGTTGTTCTATGTTCCTCAGGTGAGACCAAGTACTTTACTCACCAATAATACTCTCTTTCTTTGTACTTTGACTATGTTTGGAAATATTTGACATATCTTTTTGGTTCTAATTGTATCTCAGAGACCATACATGACTCTTGGAACGCTCAGAGATCAAGTTATATATCCAGATACTTTGGAAGATCAGAAAAAGAAAGGGATTTCTGACCAGGTAATGATAATTAGTTCATTAACCCTTTGTCTTGCTCAGGATGAGTAATGCTTCCAATTCAGAAATACTGAAACTGCTATGAAAAGCACTGCATTTAATAGGACTTTAATATTTACCAGGGTTGATAATGTTATGGTATAATCCTTTTTAGCTTTTTCAACCACTTGTGTTTTAAGTTCATGTAAGCTTTATTTGTCATTCCTGTTTCCATAAAAGGTGCTGAAGGAGTACTTGGATAATGTCCAGCTGGGTCCGATCTTGGAACGTGAAGGAGGCTGGGACAGTGTTCAGGACTGGATGGATGTACTCAGCGGGGGAGAAAAACAGAGAATGGCAGTATGTCTCAAAAGCATAAATGTTTAACAAATGCAGAACATTTGTAGCAGTAAAAAATAAAATGTGAACTGTAAGCTATTTTTATTCATTGAATACTAGTATTTGACTTAGAAAAAACCCCCAAAATGTGAAATACCTAAATACTGAAGGAACAACTGGAAATAGTGGGGTTTGTACTCAAAATTTAAAAGGAAATACTGGCTTTTAAACATTGTCTCGAATAAAAAAATAGGAGATCATGTACAACTCTTGGATTTTCAGGTTTCAGTGGTTTACAACTTAATTCCCTTTCCATAGTAGATTTTTGGACACTAATTCTTAGTTTAACTTCTAACACTGCACCATTGCTGGTAGTTTTGTATCCACAATATCCTTAGTATCCTTTTTTTTTTGGCTTGCATTGCAGATGGCAAGGCTGTTCTATCATAAGCCCCAGTTTGCAATTCTGGATGAGTGCACCAGTGCTGTTAGTGTGGATGTAGAGGGCTACATTTACAGCCACTGCAGAAAGGTGAGCTCTTTGTTTCTGGAGTTATCTCTCTGTACATTAACAAGAAACCTGAAATGGTACAAGGTTCACTCTTCCTTATGCCTAGTGCAGACTAAAAAAAAAAAAAAAAATCTGGAAAAAAGCTTAGAGGGGCATACAACTTCATGCATGCTAGAATTCAGTAATCATTTTGCAGTCCCAGGATAATTTAGATGCACGTGTAGCCTCTATGATATACATAGAACTCTTACTGACTGCTAAGTAACCTTACTTTTATAGATAGTCTTAGAATAACCTAAAATTATAGCATGCTTTCTTGTTCAAAAGGCTTCTTTTAGCCAGGGCAACAGAAGTGAAACTGGGAAGGTCACATTTCCATCTCTTTTGAGATATGAAAAGCCAAGCACTCTAGGAAGATATGATTATATAGCTTTGTGTTTCCTTGTCGTCTTAAACTCACCATTTCAGATTCTCTGTAGTGCCATCACAATAGTGAACTCAATAAGATTCAATTTCACACCCTAGTCTGGGAAAGAAAGGGCTTGAAATGACCTTAGTTATTGAGTAGCAGTATTCCAGAATGATAAGGGAGCAAAGCTGTGCAGCCACTGAAATATGTGCTTCAAACTGAAGGAGCCCTCTGCAGTAGAGAATGGACACTAGGTGAGGACTCTGCAGGAGGAGCATTACTTCATGGACTCATTTTACTACATTGGTATCAATACCCTGACGATTTTTAAAGCCTATTTTCCATATGCTTCTTATTCTATAAACATGAACATTCATTTGTGCTTGCCAAGTGGCTAGTGCATGTTGCTGAAAAAGTAGAATTCCTGGTTAGGCTGTCCTTGCAAAAAGAAAAAATGTTATCTTGCTTTATCATCAGAGTCATTTTGTCCTTGCATCCCTTGTTGGGGATGGATAGTTGGCTAAGTTGAAAGGAAACAACGGAAGGTTATTCACTTTAAATTGTCACTCTAAGTGTGTAATTGATTACTGCTTTTGTGGGTTTGGAATGTTTTTTTGTTGTTAAAATTCCTTTATTCACCAGCTTTATTGTTTTACCTGCTTCCTGCCTTACCTCTTTTACTCACTTAATTCTATGTTTGGCAATCTTTAGGAGCAAAAGAATAATGAAATCAATTAAAAATTATAAATCCCTCCTGATTGCTTCCCCCTCCCAGCAAAATCTTGAAATAAAAGCTATGTATGTGTAGTGTTAATAATAGCCTGGAAATTTGTGGTTATGAATTTAAGATCTTCATCTGATACAATACTGAAAAATTATTAACACCTTAGCCTTGAGAAGAATTAACTGTTTTGTGGGTATTTTTGTCATATAGGTTGGCATCACTCTCTTCACTGTTTCTCACAGGAAGTCACTCTGGAAACACCATGATGTATGTAATCTTAGCTTTATTAAGAATATGTCTGGGTTTTGTTGACTGACTGTAGGAAATTGACTTGGTGATTTGAGGTTTTATCGTTTTACATCCTAATAGGTTGTGTTACGTTTGGGTTTTTATAAGGTTTTACTTTTCAAAATCTCATTTTACTCTTTGAAATATTCTTATGCTTTTAGTTATGAAAGAATGCTATCCAAAAATTTTTATTGTATCTATAAAATATGAGAGGCTTGCTTAAGTCTTCTTTCTTAGACTCAAAAAAAACTCCTTGAACTAGAATTCAGTAAACAGCATGGATTTTTTTTGCTTTCATTATATCTAATCCATTTATGCTTTAAAAATAGTCGCTAAGGCCTGGACTTTTTTATTGCAAACTAAGGTTTTACTGTACTTTTTATGCAGACAGACTGTACCTGTGGATAAAAATACTGAATTCATACATGGGGATGAATCTGTGCCCCACAAAACCCAAGAGAACAGTGTTAAGTCTAGATATGGCTGTTAGCAGACTGATGCATGATATGCAAAAATACAATTTAACATTTTTACAGAGACAGGTGAATTTAATGACATGTGAGGTGAAAGCAGCTTACCCTCTGAGTTTAAGTTTACCCTCTAAAACTTTTTAAACATTTTTTTAAGTTTTAAAAATGTTATCTTTTTAAAATAATATTTAAAATTTTTATTTATATATATTATAAATTTTAAATATATATTTTAAATTGTATTTAAAATATAATTTGTTTTGGTCTTTATAGAGCTGGTAATTTTTAGTTAATAACATATATTGTTTTTTTTCAGTTCTACTTGCATATGGATGGCCGAGGAAACTATGAGTTCAAGAAAATAACTGAAGACACAGTTGAATTTGGATCTTAAAGTCATGAACTGAACTGCTAGAAATTGATGATTACAGGAAATGTGTAGAATGTCAGACAATGTACCATAAAATTACTCAGCTTGTTAAGCATTTACTATTATGTAGGATATTGCTAATTGTGTATATGTTGGTGTAATTATTGATACGTACTAAGAATGTCCTTATTCTTGTGGTTTAAAAACCTGCCTAAATTAAATTGGGCTTAAATTAGTGTAACCTGATTCATCCTGGGATGCAAACCATTTGAAATCGGCTGATTTGACTTTTGTAGACCTTCTTTCCCTTTGGTGAAAAGCCCTGTTAAAATTAGGGTTGCTACCTCTCTTGTTCCTGCAAAGCAGTCTTGGATTTTTGCTCTGTTCTATGCATGTTTCAGAGAGATTTCACATGGTGCAGGACATTGTCCCATCTTCAGATCTGTGCCCTGTTCAATGAAAGAGCCTTTTCCTTGTCCAAGCCTTGTGATGTAGCCAATGTGCCCTTGCTGAAAAAGGATGAACTGAAACTAAAAGACAAAACTAATTCCTTCTGGTGTTTAAAAAAAATTACGGTTGTTCTTTGCTGGGATTTGGATTTATCTTGAACATCTGTCTGTCCATGCAGTTCCCTCTGCAGCTCGCTCAGCTCTCATTGTCTCCCAATTTAGCAAAAGCTTCCTCCATCTCCCAGCCCAACTATCTTTTTTCTGACAAAGAAATATTGTGGTAATGAAGAGTTGAGTGGAGGTTGAGGGAGGAAAGGATTGACCCACAAGAAAAAATGGGAGGGAAAGAAAAGTGATGATCCTTGTATCAAAGAAGCTTGTGAATGTTTTTAGCTCTGAAGAAACAAATGACTCCCACAAGAGGGAACAGAGAAAAGAATGTGGGTCCAGTCTTTCATCAAATCAGTAGAGGTTATAATGAGCTCAAAAATGTTAATCTGTCCTGTAATACAGCGGTTACTTTTTCCAAGTTCCTCCTTTCCTCCCTCTTCAAAAAAATTTGATGATCCTATAGTTTTAGCTGCCCTTCATGTCTGAATTTGAAAGCAAATGACAATGGTACTCTCTGTTTGGTCTTCTGGACAGTGAAGCCTGAAACAATGCTTTCATTCTTCATGTTTATTCTCTTGACTGTCATGATGTTTCTTGATTTCCGTTACAAATTATTTACTAATGATTCTCTGTGTTTTGTAAGGATTTCCAGTCCTTGCTGGTTTTCTTGTTCCAGCTTCCAAATCCCCTCAAAGGAACCAAATTATTACAATAGTTTACTGTAGTTGTTTTTTCCATACAAATGATTACTGTGGTTGTCATTTGACTTTGACAAGCATAAATACAGCAAGGTGTTTTTTGTGATCAGGGAATAGGAAGGTGTAATTCAAACTGAATTGCTGTTTAGCCTTTAAAACAAAAAAATTACAATACCTGTTGTACAGTGAAGGTCTAGTAGTTTTTTAGTGTTCCATGTAAGATATAATATAGGAATGCACTACATGAAGGCATGCATAAAATATGCAATACATCTGTACTTTGTGCATCTTTTATCAAGGGTTTAGATTTTAAAAAACCCCTACTTTTTATAAAATGGATATGTACTTGGATGCACTGCTGTTTAATTTTTACCCAGTTTAATTAGGAAATTTCTTTCATGTTCAAATTGCTACCTGTTAATATTTTTCCTTTTATCATAGTTCTTGCCCCTACCTGTCAGTATTCTTTCAAAGTACTCAAATGCAAACAGCTGTCCCGGTACAAGAATCTAGTGACCACAGTGGAATCTGAGTATTATGCTTCAATGAAGATCATAAAAGCTTCTCTCTCAAGTACAGCATATTCCAGAGAATAAGGTACCAGAATCATTTTTGTGCTTGTTTTACAGGAAGGCAGATAGGTGCCTGATTTCACTAATCTCTTGGTTCTGTTCCTTCAGGTTCTCACATCAGCCATAACGTAGCAGGTAGCAGCATGCTGTGTGTGAGGTTGTAGTCTTTTTCAAAGTGTAACCATAGGGACAAATAGGGATGACAGGTTGGTGTAGGATGGTGTTTTGGTTTGGGGTTTTTTTTGTTAAAGTTCTCAGCACAAATGCAACTTCTTCTCTTGGGAGGGATGTTTTAGTAATCTTTTAGAGAGACAAAGAAAAAATTCTCGAAACTGAGAAAGTTGCTATGATCTTTGTGATTAGGGCAGTCTTGCAGTGGAGTAGCGAACTTGGGATACTTTAATGTGTTTTTAATGCTAACAAGTAAAACCATACACAGCACACTTACATTGCCCCCAGCAGCCAATCCCAATTGTACTTTACAATTTTACTGGAGGTAACAGAATTTTGTGTAATCTTATATTTATTTTTAAAACTAACAACAAGCAAACAAAAAAATCCATCCTCAAAACCAAGGAGGAATAGGTTTGCCTTTAGATGCTATGAAGTTTGTTGAAACTGAGGATGCTCATATCTCCTTAGGGCCAGGACTTGGTGTTTCTAAATATACTGGAAGGGAAAAAAATATTCTGTGCTTGATTGTAAGGGAGGCTTATAAAGAAAATATAAAAAAGAATAATATTTTAGAATTATATTCTTGAAAGGCCTTACATTAAAGTGTTTGAGATAGACTTGATCTAATGAGAGATTGTAAAAAAAAAAAATTAATGGAAATGATGGAAGTCTCAGTTCTGTTGCAGAATTGCACTGTGATACTGTATTTTAGTTATGTTTCTTTAATAGCACAAGTTGGAAGTTCATGAAGTGGAATTCTGAACTACCTTAATAGACAACACACTGATGCATACTTTCAGTCTCAAATTGCTGGTGCTTTGAAGATGGTACTGGAAATAGTCAGATGGCTGCATTTCAACGGTGGGAAACATTCCTGTGTGTAAATACTGTAAAGTGTTTTGGAGGGGGAAACGGCGCTATGTAAATGTAAGACATTAAGTGCCTCTGAAATAATAATAATAAAAAATCTAAAGATAAAATATATCTAGGTTTTTCATGTTTTTTAATGATGTGATTAGGAATTCTGTAGTAAATGCATATGCAACAAATGCTGAGTTGCTCAATGAGCTGATTGTCTTTGTGTTCAGCTTTGAAAAGCTGCAGTGCTGTGTGAAATTTGCCCTGGAATCAGCCAGGTGATGCCATCCAGTTTAGGCTTAACCAAGTACATGAGCTCAGTTCTTGAAGACACATGCTTAGAGCAGTGGGATTATAGGTACATTAATCTGCTCTGAGTCTGCACTGGATTGGCTCAGTTGGCTGTAGCCTGGTGCTAATAATGTACGAGCCATTGACCTAAGGGCTGGACTTGATCCTTCTGGGTCCCTTCCAGCTCACAGTATTCTGTGAGCCTGGCCTCTCCTTTGTCTCCTGGCCACTTCTTTTCCCTTTGTTGATTTTAGAAGGGCCAGAGTAAGATTAACATGATATCAGTATGTAATTCTTGTGAATGCTCCTTAATCTTTGTACTTTGAGGATAATAAGTTCATCTTTTTCCACATTTATTGTATTTTTAATTTTTAGTTGTTTTCCTTCGTTGTGGTAGACATACCAGCTATCAGGATACTTGAAACACAGTAATGCAGAAGTGCAGCCAAGATATGCCTGAATTCACTGATTTTTAAGTGAACAGTGTTTTCTAATGCCAACAAGTATGAATCTTTTCTTAACTGAGATTAGTTGTGCAACAAGTGTATTGTAAAGCATTCTAAAAGGGTAGACCTCCCTTTGAAGGAAAATATCTCAACCAAGAATGCATTCTTTCAAATCAAAGTGTTGTTCAGTTAGGTTGATGAGTTGGAGGAGGAAAGAAAGGAATTTCTGTGTTGTGGAGGGGACATTTAATACATAAATTTATTTTTAGATACATTAAGGTATAAGTTAAAATCCATTTTTTAAATTTAAATTTAACTGTCATTGGTACTGTGAGATGTCCATAGAAACATCCACGGTAATGATCATCTGAAATCCCACTGCAAAAAATAGTGGGGTGAAAAGGTTGGCAAGGTTTTATAGAGAAAATAAACCACAACTTATATCTGTCAAGAAAATCAAGTGTACCAGTTTAAATCTGCTTACAAGGCTGCTGTTCAAAGCAGTTATTTCTATGTATAATCTGTTTGCTTCTTTCTTAGGTGTACATAGCCAGATGGTTTGTGCGAGTCTCTTTCCTGAGCATGGAGAGAGGTTTCTTGATTTTACTAATCAGGGATGTGCAGCTGTGTCAGGAAGGGGTGGGTTGGCTGGTTTTCTTTCCCTTCACATGTTGTTGTTCAAGGTCTGGACACAGTCAGGTTTTTGTTATGATGCCTGAAACTTCACTGGGAAGTTTAAAGTGGCTGTGCACATTGCAGGTCCCTATGTTTGTTTATGTTCTGATGAAATCCATCCTGTCACGTGTACTCAGAGGATGAAACTGGTTTTATTCAACCCAAACCATTCTATCATTCATCTTGAAACAGAAATATAGCCAACCTAGGTTATTATGAAAGCAGCTTGTCTTTCACGTTAAAAATCTTAGAAAAAATGTTATCTTCAAAGCCTTCTTTGGACTTCTGCATAAGTTTCTTTGCTTGAAATCAAAAGCAGAGTCAGGTGACAAATAGCCTAGAACTTCACAGACAGAAGCTGTTTTAAGGGAGTAATTTGGAAAATAGAGTAAATTTTCAGGGATTAAATAGGAATAATAGGCCTAAGCAAATTCCTTGGGGATTGACTTGGGAAACTGAGGACATTTTGCCAGTAATCCTGCAATGAATGCTACAATGCAAGAATAATCATCCAGTTGGCATTTTTATATGGGAGAGAAGGGAAACTTGGACACTCTACTTCTGTGGGGGTACATCTTTCACAAACCAGACTTAATCACAGTCTCTCTTACACTGCTTAGAAACCTCTCTTAGTGACCTTTGGCAAGTCTGGACCATAAAGATAGAACACAATTGCTTTTACTGTGAAAGGAGCACATTTGTTGTAATGCCCAGCCCTGTTCCCTGCTCTGCTTGTCCACAAACCAGCATCCTTCATTTCCCACCCATCTCTCATTTTGGGAAACACATGATGAACCGAAATAGAACAGAACTGGAAAAATGAGGTCACTTCTGTCTAGACCCAAAAAAATGCTGAGACTGGTTTACTTGGGGAGAAATAGGGAACTCCACCTACGTGACTAAGCAAATTTTCTCCATTAAAGTGATTTAAGAGTTTGGCCCAAATCAAAGCTAAATTTTTAATACTGATTATTGAAAGTTTGGGGGAGGCTGCTTTGAAAGACAATCCAAGTGTGCAATTGAAGAAGCATTCTATGTAACCAAATATACCCTCAATCTCCTTACCCTGAGTGTTTGAGTGCAAGTAGGTCCTAAAAAACAATTGACTACTTTTAATCACTGTACAATAATGACAAGTGTAAAGGTGCTCCCCAAAATAAGCTAATGTTTCTTTAGCTTAATTTACTTAATTATAGTATTTTACTTCAGGAATTTGTTGGCACAAAAACAACAGCTAAACACGGCTATGTCAGAAGTAACTGATGGGACAGATGTGGTAACACTGAAAGATGAAGTACCTATAGAGGGATTGATGTGTTGGGAAAAAATAATAGTTAAAAAGCAAAGCATGTGCACCAGAGGATTGTTCCAACTTGGATGCAATATTATATATTGCAACAAGGCTTCTCTGAAAAGCCAGGAACCATGTGCAAAGACTTTTTGGAGCACAGTGGGGAATTAAGGGTCAAAGTCAAATTGCAGCCCATCAATGCTAACTAGATTAAGAAAAAAAACCTTACAATTTTTTTCAATTATGGAAATAGTTGTGTTGGAACTTCAGAAGGGCTGTGTCTAACAGACAGTACTAGCTCCTGCAGGCACCCTGTATTTTGCTGTCTCAGAGTTTGTTCTGTAAGGACCTGCTTGAGAGACAGGTACAGAAGAGCAACCTCTCAGCTGAGACATGTTTTGACTTTTTGTGCCTATCACTGGCTGTGGAGTAGAAAGTCATTATTTTCAAAAGGTGTTTTTGGGGTTGCTTTTTCAAGACAGGCTCAGCAGAACTCAAAGCACATCTGGCCCAAAATAGCCCCAGTTTCAAACACAGCTGCCTTCCTGCTATTCCTACCCGTGCCTTTCTTTTCCTTGCCACTGGAATAGTGTGTTATCACAGTTCCAAACATAGCTTGTACTTCAGCATAATTCACAGGGCTTCTACAGCTCAATTTATGACATGTGCAGCAGTAGTAAAACATTTTCCAGTACTTCTAGAAGACTACAGTTCTTTCTATAAGGTGCTTAGTCTGTTCCTCTAAGAGTTAAAAGGGCAGTAAGAGGACTCTGTTTTCTGTTTCAAGGATACTGAGGAAAGAAAGTCTAGTAAGAAGCTCAACAGTCAGCATGCAAATCTAGTTCTGAGGTATTCCTGAGTTTCTGAGACTAAAGAAGTTTGTCAGGAGAAGGGAGTAGGTTTTGTGCAGGCTTCAACACCAACTTGCAAACAATAGGTAAGTACTGATGGATTGTTAACCGGGCCTTTTTTCCAGCAATGTTTGAGTATTGACGGCACAGGGTATATTGTAGTCCAGGATTCCTGGAGAAGCTGTCAGAGGGAAGCACTGAATAGGAGATGGGAGGTGTTCAGGAGGAGAGACATTCCTGCCCTTAACATCAGATCTTATTGAGCTGTTCCATCTCTCTGTTCCTTTTCATTATTAGAAAAGAGAGGATCTAATACATTTCTCGTGCCCTTTTCCTCCAAATTTTGGTGAGCTCTGGATTTAAACTGGATGTCAGTGTGTTAATCATGTAGAAACATTTGGATTGTTAATGTGCTGATTATGCCCCTTTTTACCACTTGGTGTCACCTTTTCTAGGCTCACGAAGCACAGAAAGCAGACACAGAATTCCTGCGGAGGCGATGGCTTAGGGTAGAGGCTGTACGTGCAGGGGCGCTGCTCCCATGGGTGGCTGCGGGGGCAGGCAGGGAGGGAGGAGCGGCTGCGCGGTCACGGTCCTGCAGCGCTGACACACGGCTGTGGTCACCCTCGGTGCTCTCTGGAAGCAAGTGATCGTGTAAGAATCAAGTGGAGAGCTGGGAAATCAGACTGAGTATTATCTCTGTGGAGATGTACGTATTTGGGGTGAAGGGGTGGTAAAGTATGGAGGCAACAGAGGGAAAACTTTTTCTGTTAATCAAGGATGCACTCTTTAAAATGAAAAAACTCAACTAACAAACGCACATTTTTCCCTTGAATAAGGAGTGCTTCCTTATTGGAGTAGGTTTTAAAATCTCACTTGTCACTCTAGCTCTTCTAGTACATTAGCTGATTAATTGAGTTGTGTAATTACTGAATAACTAATTTAAAAAATACCATGTGATCTCACTGGGAAAATATTTCTCTGTTGAAAGGAAGGTGAGTTTTAATTACACCTCTTTTAATGAAATATTTTTTTTAAATTTAACAATGCCACTTTAATATTTCCTGAAGTAATAAGGTAGAAAATTTGAAAATAAAAATAGAAGAAAATGCATCAGGGAGTTCAAATGAGATCTGGAACTGTAAAGTTCATGTTAATAACTTCATTGCTATTTTAAACAAGATGCTAAAAAAATTACACTTAAATTTAATTAGGCGCAGTGAGGTATTTGGAGCAGTACTAGTGAATGTTCTGAAAGTTACTGTCTCAATAATACTGACCAAGAGGAGCTGTAGAAGGTAAAAAAATAATGCTTCCATGCTATTAATATGTTTCTGATTGTGATTTAGAGACATGGATTTATTCAGATTCTATATTATGATTAAAATGAGAGAGATCCTGCCTACCTGTCTGAAGAAATAAGGCAGAGGGTTCATCTCTCATGAAAAATAAGTAATGGGAATGAGTAGGGGATGGAGGAGAGGAAGGGAAACATCAACAAAAGAACTAGGGGAAGCCAGGAGCAGAAGCATTTCAAGCTTCTTACAGGAGCCAGTCACAGAAATATGTCTCTTTTGACAAGATGAGAAACAGGCACAACCTCTGCAATTGGACATCTGAGACAGCCTGGCAGTGAAACCCTGGGGGCAGTCAAGGTGGCTGCTTGTTTATAACCAGATACTGACAGGTTTTTCTGGAAGAAACCATCCCTGAGGGAAATCTTGCTGTTAACTTGGCTAATTCAGCTACAGTTAGAGGCTGAGAAGTTACAGGGAAAGATGTTCTTTCTGGGTCCTTTGGGGGATGCTGCAAGAGGCTCCGTGGGTTGAGTGAGGGCCTGTGCCAGAAGAAGCAGAGGGATCTCGTGGTGGGAAGGTTTCTCAATATATGTAGTAAGGAAGAAATCTTGTAGCACATCTTTATGTCCTCAGCTTTGCTAAAAGTTCTGCTGTAGTGCACTGGAAGACACACACATCAAATAAGGGAAGGGCAGCTCTCTGTGGCAGTTTGTAAGGGACAGACTTGGCGTAGTCTGTGAGGGAGCATATGCCATGGTGAGTAACACCACACCTAAGGGTTGTGGAAAGATTTTCAGCTGACCAGTTCCTGCTTCTGTCCTGTCCAGCAGGTTGTTCTTTTCCTGTCATTCTCAAACATGCACACCAGGACAAACATAGACTATAGAAAGCATGGTTTGTTGCATGTGGATAAATTCTGTGTAATTAGATTATTCAATTGACTCTTGGATCTGGTAATGTATATTACAAGGTTTCTGAAATTGTGGCGATCACTACTAACCTGCAAAATAATCAGCTTTACAAAACTGAACTGACAGGGTAATCTATCACAGTTGTTTATTCTCACTTCATGCAGAAAACTCTTTGTCCTGAGTTGCCACATAACTAGTGATCCAAGTTAAGCTCATAATCATGTTCTTATCATTACATGTCTCTCAGCAGCACTCTTCTCACACTGGAAAGCTGAGTCTGCTAGAAATAGCTAAGCTGTTTGCTGCCATATCCATCATGCACTTATGAAGCTCTCTACAGTTGTTCATTTTAAGTAATGGCAGTAATTTTATTATCTGTGTTTGCTGTTAGGGCTGACAGAAAAGCAGCAGAACAGCATCAGCCTTTTTTTGCTTGTGTGAAGAAGAATGTGGTTTTAAAGCAGGCTTGTTAAAGTGTGCAGTGTTACAGATTCACTTGCACAAGGAGAGGGCACAAGTACTGTGTGAGGCAGCTATGTAAATGTATTTATCCACTTGAAATAGTTGGATACCTTTTTCAGATGATGGAGCTAAGTGGAACAGGGGAATAGGGAGCATCAAAAGGAACATGCTTGCTTACAGAAACGTCCTTAGAAGAGGAGCCAGGGAACTTAGCTGCATAGGAAAAGCCTTCCCTTCCTCATATCCATTCCCTGTGTGTCTGCCTTCATCTTAAATCCATACAGTGCTGGAGTGGCCACATGTGTGGGCCTATTCTTTCTTCCTAGTGACAACACATTTATTGGTATTACAACTTCTGCCCAACCCAATACTCTGAGAAAGTCTCTGCCTAAAACATTTTGCGTGGGTGCAGCCCAAGAACTAGAACTTACAGAAGTTTGCAATTAAGAAGCCCCTTTCTCAACTGTCTCCACAAACAGAAAATACCCTCTTTGAAACAGGATCTGTGGGCCCCGTGACTCTGGTTACTCAGCATTGTTGGATGATAACATACTGCAGCTAGGAAACAGAAGTGCTTCAGACTTCCAGAACTGGTCCAGTCAGGGGTCTTTTACCATTTAAGGCACTTGTTTGCATTTCTGTGGGTGTCTCTTCTCCCCTCCTTCCCCCCCACCCAAATTCAGAACAAACCCAGAATCTCTTTAAGTATAGCATACTGTGTTGTCTATGACAAGCAACTGCATGGTCTAATTTAATAAATGCTATGCTGTAATTACAGGCTTTCCTTTTCCTATTAGCTCTTCCCTTTTGTGAGTCTGGCACTGAATGAAGCTGAGGAAGCAGAGTGCCTCAGGGAAGGGAAGTAATGATGACAACTTTGGAATGTTTTTAAATTGACTCCCACGAGCTCTCATGTTTTTGATTGTTGTTGTAAGATTCCTTCTCCATACAAGGTTTATACATCAGCAGAAAAGGCATTAAGCACTTATTGCTCAACACGAAGTAAACAGGGTTTTGGGTGGGGAATTTTGGTATATTTCTTCCCTCTGTAAAAAGAGGAATTAAAGACCCAAGAAAACCCCCCATAAACCACACTTAGACATTCCCAGGAGTTTTGACACATACACAGATGGTAGCTATAGTACAGCAGGGATGAAAAATAAAAATAAAATTCTGTACAAATTGTTTGATTGGGATAATAATTTTGTAAGGTATTCCTTCTCATGAATACAGTGGGTATCTTCTTTTAAGGCATGTATAAAGTGTTGAGATCCACAACCAGTTAGTTCCAACTACAAGGTGATTTTTTCTATTCTCTTGAGTTTTTGTGTTTGTGTAGGCTGACCACCATCATTAGCAGTTCTCATCTCTGAGGCAGGCCCATAATGCCTTGAATGAACATCAGTAACACAAGTACAGGCAGCACTGTGGGAATGGAAGGAGAAGCTGTGAATGCAAACCGTGACTAATTGCTCATGTAAGTGGATAGCAGAAATGTGACTCAGGACTCTTCAAAACCTCCAATTTGTGACCTGTGGCTTCTCCTAGATTTATCCTTGCAGGTGCCCTGGTATTCTGCTTTATACATTGTAAGATTGTGGCAGTTTGGCTACACTGCTGTCCCAAAATAAGTTTCCTGAATGTATATTTAATTTAGTTCTGGAATGAATACTGTACATCGTTTTGAAAAGGAAAAGAAAGACTTATGTTTCCAGTCACCTTTATTTTACTAGAAAAGTATAAATTACAATCATAAATACAGATAACACCAGTATAAAAATTAGATATATATTTTTATATATATAATTATATTTATGTAAATATATAATATAAACATAATTATATATAAAATTATATATAAAATATAATTATATATATAATATATTTATCATATATATAATTATATTTATATAAATATATAAATTCTCATTCATAAATACTAAAAGTCAAAGCAACAGGTATCTCCAAATCCCATCACCAAGATGATTTGAATCTACACCACAGAAATCATTCTTCAACTGTTAATTAAAAATGATGTTCAAATGCAATAAATACTGCTACCTATTCAGTGCTTGCTGAAGTGAGTTACTGTTGACTCAAAGCCTGCAAAGTATTTGTTCTAACACTTAGTTGAAACTATCAGATTTCCCTGTCTGTATAACTCTAGGTGTAGTGTAACTGGATATACTTTCCAGATAAAGAGCAAGTACCTGCTTCAATAGTGTTTCCTACAAATTGCCAGTGCAGTAGTTTCAGTTTGTTTACCTTTGTCTGCATCCAAAGATAAACAGACCAAGTTAATTTTATCCAAGAAGTGCAAAAACAATAGTAGCAGTTTTGTCGCATCTGAACTAACAGATTATTTCACCAGTTAATATTGTTAAGAGGCAGATAAATACAGGGTTTGTTTCACAGAAACAGAAAAATATTCCTTTTAGTTAGGTAAAGGACATCTCTTTTCAAAAAGTAGTGTTTTTTCCCCTCACAAGTACCGTAAATCTTCTGGCTCAATAAGGCCATGCTGATCAAGTTAAAAGTACCTCTAGTTCAGAATCCTGTTTGACAGGACAATAGAAGGAGCTTGGGAACAGTCTATGAAAAATGTCTCTGCAAAGAGACCTTGGCAATTTAGAGATGGCCAATCACCAGCCATAGGGAGTTCTACAAGGGAAAGTGCTGGGCTTGGCACCTGGCATGGGGCAGCCCTGGTGCACAGACAGGCTGGGGAAGGAGAGGCTGCACAGCAGAAAGGGGCCTGGGGGACCTGGTCAAGGCAAAGTTGAACATGAGCCAGCAGGGCCCTGGCAGCCAGGAGGGACATCCCTGTCCTGGGGACATCAGGGACAGCATCGCAGCCAGGCAAGGGAGGGGATTGTCCCGCTCTGCTCTGAGCTGGGGCGGCCTCACCCTGAGTGCTGGGGGCGGTTCTGGGTGCCACAATCCAAAAAAGACATTGAGCTGTTAGAGAGGGTCCAAAGGATGGTGAAGGCTCCAGAAGGAAAGCTGTGTGAGAAGTGGCTGAGGTCACTTGGTCTGTTCAGCTGGAGAAAAGGAGACTGAGGGGAGACACTTCAACAACCTTGCCAAAGGAAGCAGAGGGGCAGGTGCCAATCTCTTCACTCTCGTGACCAGTGACAGGACTCAAAAATCCAGCATGAAGCTCAGTCAGGGAAGGTTTTGGTTCATATCAGGGAACAGATTTTCACCCAGAGGGTGTTTGGGCACTGGAACAGGCTCCCCAGGGCAGTGGTCACAGCAGCAGCCTGGCAGAGGTCAAGAAGCTGTCAGAGAGCACTCTCAGGTACAGGCTGTGACTTGTGGGTATGGTGCTGTGCTGGGCCAGGAGTTGGACTCGATGATCCTGATGGGTCCCTTCCAACTCAGCACATTCTATAATTCTATGATTGTAACAGATCACCAGAATGTTCTAATGACACAGGGCTTCCTGATATCTGGATTTTTTTGTCTGTACTGTCTAGTGGATTTTTTAATCCACATAAAGTTTGGGCTTCAGAATTCCTGTTTCAGAGAGCCTAAAAGGGTCCATTCAATTACCCAATTTTGTTGTTGGGTGTTGGGGAAAATGAAACAGGAAAGCCTTATAAATATGATTGCCTGGCAAAAGATTTTGAGAATATAGAGACTATAAGCGAGATTGAAATGAAAGCAAGCTTTGAGATCCCTTAGTTACTGAACAATGGTGTGGCCACTGAAGGTAATGCCCTTTTGATGAAACAACACCCTCTGCAAGCAGGCAGGTCCAAGGGTCAGAGCAGACCCTGTCAGCTTGGCAGAAGGGGTCTAAAGAGTAGTTTTTAGGGTTTAAAATGTAGCACAATATGGTAATGTAGTGATTCTTATAGGTTGTATGGAAATGCTATAGGATTTGTATCTTGTACTAGATTGGTTAGTGAGAATTAGAATATTCAACATAGAAGATGATTTTAACGGGAGCTTCACTTACTTACTTACTTACTTTCTGTACTCTTACTCTTGCCTCTTGGCTCTTACCCCTTTTATGCTTTTACTCTCTCACCCTCTCATCCTCTCTACCCCTCTCTTCTCTCGGGCCTGCTCTGAGCTGCAGCTGGCAGCTCCCAGCAGGGCCCTGCACCCAGGCCCTTTGCAATAAACTGCAAGTTCCACAACCTGGCTTCAGAGATCTCTCGTCTCCGTCCGTCCTGACCGTGCTACCCCCCGTCACTCCTACAGTTGGGGTTTTTTCTGCTTTGGCTCTGCCACTAGTGTCTGCAGTACTTTTTCCTTAGATACCATTAAGCAGCTCCTTTTCTCTCTCAGCTCTTGCTCTCTTTGCTTTCTTGCGTTTACACAGAACCACGGGAAGGACAATGGCGAGACTGATGACTGCAACTGCTATCACTGCTAAGATGATAAAGACTTCTGTTCCATATTCTGTGGAGGAAATAAAAATCCAAGATTGAGTTATCAGAACCCACAATGTCACAGTGCTACAAACTCTTAGCACTCATTCCACTGAATGAAAAAATGCTTTCTAGATGTTAGTCTCACAGAAGTGGAGTCACCACATCAGCGTGAACTGAACAGATTTTAACATGGATTTGTTGAACTGAAGTAAAGTTTTATTCTACCTCGCTCACTCTAGGTTTTAATCCAGTTTAGTTAGTGCACTAAAGTACCATGCTAATACCACAAGAATAAGTAAAACCATTCCCCCTGCCTGTACATTATTTCTGTCCAAGTGAAAATCTATTCAAGGTTACAAGCTAGAAAAGACCAAGAGAAGATTTTTCTATTTAAATTTTAATGAAATTGTAATTTATCACTTTTGTGGTAAATTCTCTGGATAAGAAAGCTAATTTGAGTTCATTTGCCATTTTAGAAGAGTTTTTTTCTAGAGTGCAAATATTCTTACTCAGGGAGAAGAAAGATACAGTACAGTAATGTGATATTATTTAAGTAATATTGATGACTGTATATTGAAGAAAGTGTTATCCAAATGCCTGGCTGATTCACCTACACTTGCTAACTTATTTACCAGTAAAGAAGCCTATCTGCCAACCTCTGACCTCGTAACAGGAAAGAAAGTCTTATTCTCATCATCTCCTTTTGGCATAACTAAAGGTCAGTTCATTCTACAAGTAAATGGATATGTCGGTTTCCAACACTTTGATGTTTTAGAGCTAATCCTTCATGCACTTCCTATGGCACCTGCTATTGGAAGGATCCAAGGAAAACAATTCGAAACAAAAATGAAGCTGAAGGCTAGTGGTGACATCTGGAACCTCAGACACCAGTCATCAACTGAGACATTTTAACCAAAACAGTTGGGCAAAACCCTAAAACCAGCTCCAACTTACTAAAGATGGTGGACTCTTACTTAAAGTGAGGTCTTGCCATGAATTTCCATGTTCCACCTGTGTATTCTAACTTACACAGTAAACAGTTTATTTCATTGCAGGCACCAGAATTTAAAGATATGGATTTTTTTGTTAGACTATTAAAGACTGAGTGACAAACCTCATCTGATACTTACCATCTAAGATATTCCTTCCTACACTGGTGCAGAGCATCCTGCTTTCTTGGCCATTACGATTTTCTCTGCGAGAGGGAATGATTCCCTGGACATAGAAGCAGTAGTTCTTTCCGCTGTCAACGCTTACTTCAAAATTATGGCTTTTTGTTGTTACATCTTTCTGTAAAGGAAAAAAAATATTCCAAGTGTCAACTCTGAAGGTAACACAGAAATTGTGTAACTATATAGAATGTAATAATTATTACAGAACAAAAGCTAGAGTTAGACCATACCTTTCCAGAACTTTGATCTTTCCAGTAATAGAGTTTGTATTCCAGGTCATGCTGGAAAATATCTTGAATACTCATAAAGCTTCCATTAGGAAATATGTATGGTGTAAGCGGATCTTTGAACACGACATTCAGTTTGGAACCTTTTTGTGAATAATCCTTTATCTCTGGCTTTCCAATAACAGCTAAACAAAGATTTTTAGAATTTAAAAAATGACATCATTTATATATGACATGCTCTTTTTCCTTCCACCCTCCATTGCCTTCCCTTCTCAAATCTATTACAAGCTTACAAAGCCAGTGAGGGCCTAGATTGTAAACAAGTATCCTCACCTAGTATGCAATGTTAACTAAATGGTCTACTCAGTGTAGTGAGAAACAAATGAGAAACAAACTAAAATCTTTCACCCTCCCCTACAATAGGGAAAGCTTTATGCCTGAATACCTTCTTTTCTGTTATCAGCAGGGTTACCATAAGAATCTATAGAAAAAAATATTTAAGCTCAATCTAAACCTTGTTTAAATCAACAGAAGTAATCTTGAAAATAAATTTATAGTAAGATTTAATTGACAATCCTACTTACTCTGGCTATAAGGTGTAAATTTTTCAGAGACTTCAAAAGGTGGCTCTTCAAAGTTATCCGTCTCCGCAGGCTTTACAGACAGTATGTGTGCTGTATAGGTCTCCTTTACATTCCTGAGCGCATCAGTAACATCACACTCTGTTTCTGATGTCAGTATGCATTTTCTCCTCACGTCAGATGTCTGTCTGAAAAGAGCAAGAAGGAAATGTCAACACTTTTGAACCAGACATATATGTATTACGTACTTAGATACATTAAAAAACATTTTCCCCCTCAAAGTGTATAGATTTCCCTCATCCAATAGAACAGCCTTGCAGGCTAAAAGGAGAAAAGCTCACTATCCTGTACAGCTGTATTTCACAATTCAAAGCAGAATTCAGTAAATCAAGCATGATTGATATTAATTAGAGAAATGTGCCATAGGACACATTTGGTTTTGCATTTATGCAAATGCCACTAAGAACCAGACAGTAGCAGCAAATTTCAATGCAGAATTGCAATTTAAAAACACTGACAAAAAGTATGAACCATGCACTTCTCTTGATTTTTAAATGATAGAAAGGTCCATTTACTTGCGAAATAGCAATGAGACTATGAAAAATGTTAATTTCTCATTTTACTTCCTCACAAGAAGGAACAAAAAAACAGATTAGATATTAATCCTTCAATTCTTTTCCCTCTTTTTGCTGGTGAATTAAGGAAAGCAAAAGCTGTGTGATCTCAACTGGAAGAGCGAGTGCTCCCTGTTTGAATATTAACAAAGTGTTTTTTCTCAAAGTAGATTAAGTTTCCTTGTTTAGAGTCAGCTGAATTCCCTTCTCACTTCATCAGATTTCTTTTGTCACAGATCAGTGAGAGACAGTGCCACAAGAAGTGCACTGAAAAGGGATAGAGGTTTGACCTTTTTGATGAAACAAATGTACTTTGTAAATATACGTACACAAGAAAGCAAACATTTCATCCTACGTCCTCCATAACAGCCACTTCAGTTAAAAGAGATGCCTCTGCTGCAGAACTACACCTGATTCTATATTGAATCTTGGGCAAACAGATTTCAGTTTTTTGCAAGCAAAAAGTCTGGAAAGAAACTCCAGATTCAAAAATATCATAAAATGTGCTCTGCTAAGTGTGTGCTTTTAAGTCCATTAATCTAATCACGCCTAAAGAATGAAAAAGAACATTAAACCATTACACTGGTATTTCACTTTTTAGTCATGAGAGAACACTCATTTATGTGCCACTTTTAGAGACAGTAGAGACTACAGTACCACTTTTTCATTACTATGTAGGAAGTTTGATGATGCATTTTCCCTTTAGGGCATGTTTAATAATGCTCTGTGTATTAAAATGGGAGCTAAAACCAGCACAGATTTATTACTTAACTTCATGGCAAATTTTGTGCAGTTCTGAAAGAGGTATTAGGCACTTCACACAAGCTGGCTATGTTTATATCTACAATATTTTACAGCTTACATAAAATACAATATCAGAGGAAATCTTGGCAGAGGGAAATGAACAAAGGTAATTTTTAGTATTACCCAGTGAGACAAAATTATGAATTACTGTGATTCACCGATTAGAATAAAATGCAGACTCATTTATTAGACACCTCCCAAGACTGAAGACACAAGTCCAGACATCTTGGAAGACATAAGTTGTGTCTAATATGTGGTATGTCAGGTTGAGTATCAACTCCTTCAAAGTATCCTGGCTGGCTCTCTCGAGCAGCACCGAACCCTAGAACTGGAGCTGAACTGATCTAAAGCTCATTTCTCCATTTCTGAAGTGGGCAAAACCAGAAGTCTAAACCTGATATTTTTATAGTTGGACACTAAGAAGTATTAGGCAATTTTCCTAAATCCCAATATTTGAGCACTTTTCCTGTTACATTCCCTTTCAGAAATATTCAAACATGCTTTCTTTTCATTTTCTTCAATTGCCATTAATGAACATATCATGGTGTTATCTACTTACCCATGTATTTCTACAGTATAGAAGTAGCCTGATGGTCTTGGTTGCCACTGTAGTATAGTTTTAAAATTGATTGAAGACCAAGTTATATTGACTGCTGTTGGTAGGTCCTCGTAGCCTTTAAATACAGAAGAGAGTGCCATCAGTCATATTATATATAATTCGTGTTTCCCTGCAGTCATTGCTCAGTTGCCTTAATTGCAACTTGGAAACGTTTTCTTGGGGGAAAACGTTCAGTCCTGCCCTTAGGAAAGGACTGCTCATCTTACTAAAGAAATGAGTCCTGGTAGAAGTGAAGAATGAGAAGACAATTGTTTTCTGTCTTGTAACTCTGAAACTGATGAGGTAATTTAGAGTTCCTTTTTGATCCAAGACCTCCGCAGAAGGTACAAAAGCTTGAACATTCTCGTGAATGAAGCACTGAACAAATGAGGCATAGTTCAAAATCATCCCTAGCTGAATCTGCAGAAAGCGTAAGCTCCTGGATTCCCATTTCCATATCAGTGGTTACCCTACACACCTACAGTATACGAGAGAGGCCACCCCGGGATGAGCTCGTGTCCCCCTCAAGCACATTTTTGGCCAGCCACAGCTGCTTCGGGGACATGCCCAGGACGAAGCCGGATGGGAAAATCCCTCGCAACCCTGTAACCTCTGGAAACCCCTCGATAAGCTCGGAGCTGGGAACAAGGGGAGGAAATCACTCCACTACAGCTGCCCACCCCCGAGGCGGTCCCCGCTCCCATTAATGCCGCGGCCAGTGAGGAGCCCGCAGTGGCGCCCGGCCCGGCCGCCGGGGCGCTGTGCAGGGAGGGCCCGCGTCCCTGTCCCCTGCCCGCCGGCGCGTGGCCGCTCTCCCCGGACTCCCTCAGGGACACCCCGTCCTGGGGCTCCGAGGGACCGATCGCCGGCGCCATCCCTCCCACATCATCCCGCCCCATCCCATCCCGTCCCGTCCCGCCACTCACCGGCGGCCAGGGGCCAGAGCAGCGCGCCGAGCAGCAGTGCCCGTGGCGGGACGGCGGCACGCAGCATGCTGGGCGCGCTGAGGGAGCTGCCGCTGACGGCCGCCGCCGCCGCATATATGGGGCAGCGCCGCGCAGAGGCGGGACCCAGGCCGCGCCCCGGGGCCGCGCAGCGGGGGCGAGGGGACGGAGCGCGGCGGAAGCGCTCGGGCATCCCCGATTGAGCAAACACAGCGCGGGATCTTCGAGGAAAGGGAGGGAGGGGCGCTGAGGGACGGACGTGTCCCGCGGGATGCAGCCCCGCCACCGCATCCCCCGGCGCAGGCCGAGCTGGACGTGAGGGCGCACCTGGACATGCCTGCGGTCCGTGTCCCTCTGCCTGGCTGGTGTCATCAGGCCCTTCTACCACCCCTCCCTTCTCCTCTTGGAATTCTGGTGAAACTGGACACCACTGGATAGCCAACTTCATACTCTGCAAACATTTAGCTGCCTGTCGAGGGACACCCCAGCTCGGAAGTGGCTGCTCTGCGGGGCAGCTGGTCATGCAGAAGCGATGTTGAGTTAATTAACTTTGATCCCGTACATTCTGAAGGGCTAAATATGTCAGTCCTTCCCTCGGCACACAGGACATTGGACACAACTGCTCAGCTAGACCACATCCTCCATCCCCTCACAGCGTTCGTAGCGGACTCTGTCAAGGCTCTTCGGTCACACCAGACAGAAAGTAAGTTTCAGGTGTTCAGGGCTTAGTACCTCACTCTCCTATAAGCCAGGGGCACTTAACCCTTTTCCTGTAAGGTCACATTGGAAGGGTATGCCATTTTCAGAGGAGCAGGGAATTGCTGACAGAAGGCGTTCCGGATCTCAGCCTTTGCTGAGGCTCGGGCTCCTGGGCCGTGCGTGGCGATCGCGGTGTCCCCCGGGGCCTTTGTCCGGGGGGGGCTGTGCCTCTGTGTAACGCTCCAGCTCTAGAGGGAGCTGCGCTCGCAGGAGCTCAGCACTCTGCCGCAGGAAGGTGGGAAGCAGACCGTGCAGTAGAACTGTGTCAGAATTCAGGGGGACACACGCATTTACAGTCTTAGACTGACTTACTTTCATTTTGATGCTGACTTGGTACTATGGACGTGGAACGTGTAAGTAAGAGAAGAAGACTAATGCAGAAGCTGAATATTTCATTACCTTTAATTTTCATGATTGACACATACTTGTCTGCAAGCAATCAGTTCTCTCTCATAACGCAAAATAAATGCATATGGAACAAATGACGATATGCATTCAACCAGAGTCTGCATCAGAATCCATATTATTCTAAGGCACACCTAAACCCTTGACTTTTAAGTTATTGACATACCTTCATTAAATCCAGCCATACACCTTCTCATTTTCCTGCTTTGTTTTTCATCAAATTTCAGCACTGTCTGTATGTAGCTGTATGTTAACATTACCTCAGCCAAAAATACTTCCTGCTTTTAACTTGGTGTGGAATACAGATCTTGTGGGGTTTCTAGCTTTTCAGGATGGTGACCTTATAAGTTGATTTTCAAAGGACTTTAGAAAGAAACAGTACTCACATGTTTAAAGAAAGAGATGCTTATATGAAACATTTAAATCTCCTTTAGGCTTTAATTTCACTTAATTTCATGTAGCTCAGTCACAAAAGATGGAAAGTGGGTCAGTAGTGGTTTCCAGTTTTTATGCAGATAATCTCAGGATGCCCTTCTCCTGACAATTCCTTCTTATTCACATGTCTTCTGTCAAGAGCTCCCACACTTGAGAGAGGTGAGGAACCATCCAGACCTTGTCCAGACTAACCAGTGTGACCACTGCTATCTTATTCCAGTTTCCAGCAAGGTATTTAATGTTCACTAACAATAAGCTCTTAGATGTTCTCCTCCTTGCTGCAGCATGAGAGAAGGACACCAGTTTGCCAGAGCTGATCAGGTTGGCATGGCAAGGTTGTGATGGAAAAGGGAGAAGTACTGAGGTGAGGAGCTGCTGCTGCCACATGTGGTCTTCTTTCTCTTCTTTGGCCAAGAGCAGACTTGACCACAGAATGAGAACTGCTCAGCCCTGCCTGGCTCCAGGCACCAACCAGCGTGGGAGAGGAGAGGAACCTCACACAGCCTGACATGGGCTGAAGCCTCTGAAGTCTGCTCAGCAGCCAGTGACTTCACTGTGACATTCTGGTCACATTTCCTGCCCACTTTATGGGGATTTCAACAGCTCATTTAATAGAGAAAAATTGTGTCTTTTTTCAAACATTTGTTGTTACATGCAGGAGAACCTTCTGCTGACGTAAAGCTCTGGCAATTTGTCTAGAAACTTAGTACTTGGCTCCTATGTGGAATGCCAAAATGTAGGCATCATCTCTACATGTCTCTAACCCATTTAGTCATCCTGTGCTCATTTAGAATCAGCTGAGAAAAAACTCATTTCTAAGGTGAAGTACATCTTTTCTAGTATAGGCAACCAAAGCAAGTAAAATGAATTTATTTCAGTGTTGAAATAAATGGAACATTTCTACTGATGGAGATTAGGATCTTGCTTCTTGCATTTAGAGTATGTGGGAGACATGCAAGAGTGCAAGCCTGGCTGCACAATTTAGTTTAGATGACCTCTGCCACTCTGTGACATCTTCAGTCTGGTGAACTGGGTGGAATCATGGTTGGAGGGTTTGCCAGAAGGCAAGCAGGTTCTACAGATTTTCTTTCCTTGATATGTTTGCTATGGAACCAATTGATTATGGGAAAAGTGAGGATTAAAGCAAAACTAAATCTGTGAAACTCCATTATTTTTTAAAGAGGTGCATGCATTTATTTTTACTGTATGACCTGCCAAGTCTCTAAACTGGTTTGCTTAGAGAGAGCTACAAATCTTTGCTCAGCAAAGCAATTGCCACATCATGTTTTCTGTACAGTCATATATAATTATTGAAGTGGAATGCCTCAGGTGACATCAGTGACAGATTGGTTTCTTTACGCTGGTGGTTTTGCAAGACTGTAGGTAAAATTTTGTAATAGTTATTAATGTTTTGAAATTCTGTACGTCTATAAAACGTTCATCACTCCATGATGAACATCAATATCATCAATATCATTATATCTGATAGTGTCAAATGTATTTGGATGAGCAGGATTTGAAATCACTGAGAAATTTTTCCACAATGAAATTGCTCCTGATATTTATCTTAAATTTAAATCTTTGTTTAATTTGTCTTAGTGATCAATATGATTGGGTAAATAATGTAATTATACAATTAATTATATTTCATTAGAAACCCCAGAAGTTTAGGTATCAACCTGTAATTTGGTACCTGCTCCCATAAATATCTTAGCATTTCTCTTGCAGACCTGCTTTATCAAATACTGTGTTATAAAGGCATTCATAAACTCCCAAATACCTCTGAGAAACAGTATTTGTAATTAAGAGGAATTGTAAAATGTTGTAAAATTAGTTACTAAATTACCTTTTTGATGCACAGCAACTCAGTATTGTCTCCCTTTGGTGAGCAAGGTCATTGAACCAGTGTAATGGAGTGAAGAATCAACTTTTTATACCTAAAAGCAGCTGTGTTTATCCCTGAAATCTCCATACCAATGAAAGCCCCAGTATCAAGATTTCCTTGTGAATCCCTGATTTTCTTATTATCTAAGCTATTATAAATTATTCTGTGATTCTAAAGTTACCTTGTGATTTTATAAAATCACATGTAGCTTAACAGAAAACAGTCAAGTTTCACTGGGATAGAACTAGTTAAAATTTTAAATCCAGTTCTGACATTAATGGATCTTCTTTTCACTAGTTGGAAAAAAGTAATGAATAAACAAAGTTGATAGAAAATTTAAATTAGCAGAAGATTTATCTTACAGGGGAATCACAGGTACAATATGAATTTCTTGCTGATAGTAGAAATCCTGAAGTGAATATTTGCATGTTTTTCTGACATTCTGCTTTCAAAATGTGTGTTTTTTCCACGTTGGCTATACACACATCTCCTCACATCTCCTTATCATACGGATATGTTAGAAAGAGACACTAGCACAGGACCAGATCTCCTGGGAGTCTTTGTGTCTGGATGGGCTCTGGGTGGAAATGATGCCTGCCTGGGAGGCAGGACAGGCATCCCAGTGAGGGAGGCTTCGAGCCTTTTCCACTCTGAAAATTCTTGTCAACGTTGCTTTGGTGTTAGCTCCAAATCGTGTTTCTCACTCACAGAATGACGTGTGATGAGTTTATTACCCTTCTCAAAATCTTGTTTTGCAGCACTATTTCATGAAAAATAATTTGACCAACATATTTGGTGCATTTTATTTCTGTGATCTTCAGTGATGCCTTGGGGTCAATAAGATCACATAAATGAAAATTTAAACCACGCTTTGGTTGATTTGGTGTGTGGAAGATTTCCCAAAGCGAGTGGCTACAGCAATAGCACAGCTGTGCTGTGAGGAGTGCCAGGGTCCTGGGAGCAGCTGGGTTTGTTTACTAGAGACTCTCTCCTGCTAGAGGACAAGCAATTACAAAAGTAGTAATAAATGTCACTGGAGCACAACAGGAACTATGGAGATGGAGACACTGAATGGTATTGGTTCCTTCTGTGCCCAGGGGCTTCAGTTTGGCCAAACCCAAGTGTTACAAGATTGAATCTGTTGTTTGACACTGTAATGCAGTCTGTCTTCCCTTTATTCCAAGTGTTCTGTCCCAGCTGTCATCTGTCCTCTTAGGGTATTTAGCTTACCCTGTTGTATCTTAATGACATAAATTAATCTTGCAGTTCCTATGCATCTCCCCCATAAGATTTATTTTTCCTAAGTGTTGTTAGACACAAGTGCAACTATCAACCTTACTTATTTAGGTTTTTTTCTCATGCCTGAGTTTGTGAGGAAGAGACAAAACTGAAAAAAAACCCAAGAAGCAACATAAATATTAAGTAAATAAAACTTATTTTAAAATAAATAGTACATTAAAAGTAGCCTCCTTTCTTTTCATATTGAATCCAGTCTCGGCTCATGAGTCTTTAAATTTCAGGACTGAAATGAATCCATTTTACTAGACAGTTATAACTATTAGTAAAACTTACTCCCTTTTCTTATAGATTGTTAAAAAATATGGACTTATTAATTTTAGATGTGACATATATAACTTCTCAGTCAAGGTAGTGCTAGTCAAATTCAGTGCTCTTTGAAAATGACAGAAATGGTATGAGCACACCTTGAAAGGTTAGGCAATTCCATGGGTAAAGTAAACAAAGCTTCAGTTTGAACAAATGTGATCCCTAGGCTGTCATTAAACCTATTCTTAGGAACTGTGAGAGAGGAAAAGATAAACAGCATTCCATTTGACTTTGCTATTGTAATGTTTAATCTTCGTGTAAAATGGCTTTTTCTTTTGGAGAAATTTGATACAACAAAAACCCCATTCTGTATGAACCAGAAAAATTAAATTGAGTTTCTTTTATACCCTGCATCTCTGTTCTTTGCCATTACATTACTTTGTTGATGCTGCCTTTTTTGCTGAGGTGGGAGTCAGTAGATTAAAGATAATTGAAAAATGGATCAGATTAGCTATTGCAGAATAATTCTGGGTTTGATAATGGGACATAATCAGCCTGCTACTCCAATAGGACACTATCCAAATGCTACAAGAATAATCTATTCAACTTGACATAATTGCTCACAGCTTATTGAATAATTAAATATCACTGTAAAGTGACATTTAAAAAAAACTATACAACAATGTAAACAATTTTAGCCCTGACAAAAAACACGTGCAAATGGGTATTACTGCTGCTAATCAGTTTCCTATCTGTCCAGCACAAAGAGAAAGAAACATCTTAGATCTAATTCAACAAGGTCTGAAGGAGTTTTCTCAGGTATCTCTGCACTGTTTTTTACAGACATACTCATTTCTGTCTTTAATGCAAGAACAATTTTAACTCAGCCAGTTTAATGGCAAGATAACTAGAGCACAAACTGGTGCTAGCTAAGGCATTATTCCACATTCCTGTGTGGAGCAATCCTCCCGTAGCAGCCAGCACCCAAATACATTCTTTCCCTGTACAGGGGCACAGAGGGCACTGAGTGCACTTCGAGTGACTGCGGGTATTGATTTAGGATCAGTAAAAAGGGCTGAGGGAAACATCCAGTAACCAGCCTTTAGCTACAAAAGCTGTGTGGTTTGTAGCAAAGCGCTGAACGTTGAACACTGAAAGGCTCAAGGATTTAAAAACAACTGTGTCATTATGTTTTGTATTTTGGTGTGTTAGGAGTCAAGTTAGGGTCTCTTGTAAAGCTTGAATGCTGGCATTCCAAACTGCTGCCTTTGAACTTTGCTGATGGATTAGTGGTGCTTAGAGCTTTGTGAGTGCATTTGAAAAAAATGTACATAGAGGAAATATGTTCTTACATTGAATGTTTTCCTTAGAACAAAGAAAAACTACAAAATAATAACATTGATCAGTTATCAGAATATGTCCTTTCAGCTTATTTTATTAACAGCTAGGTGGTCTAGGATTTTATGTCTGAAAAACTGATTTTATTTTAGTCCAGTTATCTTGTTTTTTCCCCATGATATTTAACTTCAAAATAATATCAGCCCAGCTTTTGTTTCCTGGTATCTGTCTCCATTATCTAAACCACACAGACTCCTGATGATACCCACAGGAACATCTTGGAATATCTCTTCCCCCCACCTCCAGATTGATTCCAAACAGTGTAGCTGGGATCTGATTGGTACAAAAGTTTTTAGAATAGAAGGTAAAGTACTTTTCATATGAAGAGTAAATACCCATTTGCAATTTAAGACATCTAGAAAGTCAAAGCCATCCTTCTGTAAAATTCCAGTTACAAACTTAGGCTCCTTGGTGGGTTGGTGAAGCAATAGAAAGAAGTATGTGTCTTGGTGGCAGGTAACAGGTTAGTGCAAACTCTGAAGTACTATTGCTTTTCCAAATGCTGTGTACTTTAGCACTTAAAGGAGTTTTATAAACTCAAAGCTAACTTACATTTAGAAAAAAAACCCAGAAGTATACACTTTAAAATAGGATAATGTAGCATAAGACAGAAGAAAAATGAAAATTCTTATTAGATTAAAATGGTCTGCTCATTCTTTCCTACAAAACACAGTCCTGTCCTCTAGGTTCATGCTTTTCCCCACAATCTTTCATGGGCTGCAGTAAACTTGAAGAGTTCATTTAGGTCCCTAGGAAAAAAAAATTAAAATCAGTTGGACAATTGGCTTTCAATTAAATTCCTGATCTTCTCAGCAGTCTTCTATTCTCTGTTTTTATTGCAGGCTCCTCCTTGCTATGCCTGTCATTCTTTCTTTTTCTTCTTTTCTTTTAGCAGAACATGATTTACAACACACAAATAGAACTGGTAGTCTTGTATGTCTCCTTTCCTAACTTCTCAGGAAATCAATAATGCCAATGTTCAAAAAGTATGCAAAGCAGGGATAGTCTTCCCCTGTTAATCAGTGCAATAAACACAAGAAGGGAGAAGTAAATAAACCAAGGTTGAGAGTGATAATAATGCAGAAGCATATTTACATTCACTCAGGTGTATAGATACAGTGCAGTGTGCCTCGTGCTGAATCACATACCTGCATGTCCAGAAGTTAATCTTGTTGGAGGTAGTTCCCATTTTCTAGTGCAAGTCCTAGATGCACTAGAAAAAAAAAGACTGTACAGCTTGCATAGTTTCTGCATAGAAGATGTCTTTGTGCTGATAAGGGTCAGGGTGTGCATTGGGTCTCAACTCCATCACAACTCCCTGTGCAGGCAGCACATTCATTTTTGAAAGATACAGAAAGATTTGCAAAGATTTCACTAGATATAGGTAGCTTTGCCCTTATTTGTGAATAATCTGTAGCATCTGTGCTTATCTTTTCCTTTATCAAATACAATATTTTGCAATATTGCAAAACACTGAAGGCAGATAACAATGTACTGATTAATTAGTAGCCCCAAGAATAGTAAAGAATCTTTGGACCTCCTGGTGCAGTCCTTGTTTAGTGTTTCTATTTTCCTGTGGTTTTTGTTTCATGAGCAGCTCTGATAAATTTTCCTGGAATTTAGGAAGAAGAAGCCTGTATTATCATCTAGATTACCCAATTTCAATCATAAATATTACTTTATTTTGTAAATAACTTTGTTGGAGCTTTAAGATTTGCAAAGTATTTCAATTAATACTGAAGCCTGGCTAGGCAAACACAATCTTGAACTGCGTTTTTCAGATGTTTCACAGGATGCTTTCCCTCCCTCTCTCCTCTTATTCTGAGAAGCAGACTTGACATAGGCACCTCTTGACAAACAGCAGAGGCTTGAGCTGAGATTGTATCACCTTGGAATTTTAAAATCTCAGGAGGAATTTGAACTCGAGGTGTTACCTTTTCAAACACATAGTACTGCCAGGCAGAGACAGACATTCAGTGGGAGAGGGGGAGTTCCAGTGCTAGAGGCCAGAATTAGCTGAATTTCAGCTTCCAAACACTTTTAATATAGCATCTAAACTCTTACTGCACAATTCTGCTTGAATCCAGACTTCGCTATTTTGTCTTGAGTCCAAAGCTATGTCCCCAGAATCTGAAAGATTGTATCCAATTCTTCTGTTCTTTTGGCTTTAATATTTCTGAAAACTTTATAAATTCTTGTCCAAACCCCAAACTTGTTCGAAGTTGAGTGTTTATTCTTTGTTCCTTGTTTGAAAAGACCGGATGAATTAATTGGGAAGTCATGTGTATTGGTGTGCAAAATGCATAACTAAGTTCTGATTCTTAGCAAGGCTTTTGAATTCAGCACGCACTGAGAATTTTCTTTCATTGATTGTGCTAATTCCTAAGCCTTCTTACGATAAAGATTATGCTACTTCTCTCTGGGAATGAAGGGTGGGAGCACTAGGAACTGGAACTCAAACACTTTCAGAATATAAATACAGCCTCCTTTGCCCCTGAATTGACTAATGCATTGCTTGGTGGTTCACTTGAACCAGGATTCTGAGAAACATAAAATACTAGGTTCACAAAGGCTTTTATGTGCGACTTGAAAGGAAGAATGGGGTCCGACACTTTTTTGGACTAAGCCTTGATGACACAGGAGAAATTCAAAGTCAAAAGAAACTAACAGAAGTATGCAGGGAAGCACATTTTCTTGCTGCCAGGAAAGGAACAGGCGAGTTTTGTTCTGCCTCTTTGGATGTTCTGCCAGTAACCAGCAGTGCAGACTCCCTTTTGAGAAAGGCAGGCAGGGGACCAGCTTTTATTGGTCTCTTTTGCTACCTCCCCCTTCACTGTCTCCTGTAACTTACATTCATAACTTGATTTAATTTAATTCTGAAGGAAAACTCTGTTTTTAAGAAGGAAAATTGCAGCTAGAAATGCTCTTAAGCTAAACTGTCACTCTAGCTGGTGTCCATAACAGCTCTGTATTTTGCCTTGATCACTTGACAAATATGGCATGTTTTCCACATTTCTGTAGTTGTTGCCCAGCAACTAATTCCCCCATTAGTTGTGGGGTTTAATTGCCTTCACCCAGCTAGGTTCTCCATCTCCTTTCAGGTTGTTCCACCAACCCTCCCAGTTCTGTCTCAGTCAGTAGCGAAGGGGCAAGTAACAGAGACTGTTAAGTGCAATGGAGATATTGTTAACATTATGTTATTTTTGTATTCTTAATTTTATTTATCCTTCAGAAAAGTAGTTCCAGATGAAATGTTTTATAAGCACTTGTTTTCAGAGAGGTAATTATTATAGGAAAAAATATGCCAAATATATATTTATGCCATATGTTTTAAACCTGTTTTTTTCCAGTATAGCTTACTCATGCCAGATAAGTGAACTGACCTATGACAGCAATATGGCTGGAGTATGCACAGAATTATACAGAAATCCTTTGACCAAGAAAGTTACACAGATTTAACTGTATTACAAAAATTTTCATCATAAATCCATCTTCACAGTCAAAATAGTTTTCTGTTCAGGGGCTTAATTTTTTCTTAATGAAAATTTTTAATTGCAAAAAATATATTTGAACTGGATATATCCAGAGACCCATTTCCAACTTAATAAGTATTTTTGTCACCTGTCTTGGAATTATTCTGCAATGTATAATGGCCTTTTTTGTTTTGTTTTCTTTCAAGTGTCTTTGATTTGAAGATGAATGACCCAACCCTTGACTAATTTTTACTTTACACAGCTGCCTGAATGTTAAAGTGTTTACTACTGAGGCAGATCAAAAACTACCTTCCAGTAAAGAAGCATCAATTCTCTCTAGATCTGAGAGAAGTTGCCAGATGATTTTTCAGTTGTAACCTAGATTTGTAATTTGATGGTATGTAGTTCATAACAAGTCTGAACCCGTAGAACCTGGAATGTTTAGATCATTTAGTTCTAATTAACTACATTTATTTGTAATCTTTGTGTAGTTGTGCAACTTTATTAAAAGCACACATATTCTAATCTTGTTTACACTGTCTGTATGGTAGTTTAAGCTTTATGGATTTAATTTGATGATAGAAAGAAGAGGAAAATCAAGTTCAAAGTGTATGACATTTAGACGTTTAAGACCTGCATTTGTCAGCAATAGCATTTGCCTTGTTAGCAGGCTCAAAGCAGTCATACATAAGTTTTGTTTCCTTCTCAAGAGCAGTACCTCTGTGTCAAGGGATCATCAGCTCATGTTACCTTCTGACAGCCAGCTTGGTGGATATCACATCAATCTTGCTTTAAATTTGCTAACAAACTTCTCTACTCATATCTACAGTTAAAATGTTAGAGCATGATCATTTCCATACGGGAAATAGCTGCACTCCCAACTGCTAACCCTTGTGGGGTGGCAGGGCATGACCACACATCACAGTGTGTCATATCACACATTTTGTATCTCACAGGCTTTCCAAGCCTCATGTTGTCTTGTGTGTCTCTGTGATTACACAGAAATATACAAACCTGCCTGTGCATTTTCATGTTTGGTATGGCCAGTAAGGATGCACTGCTACACGTGAAAAGGAAGGAAACTTTGCTTCTCATTCAATATGGGCTTAATTATGAATCTGCATTTACTTTGGGATAGAACCAGCTCTTTTTTGTTTCCCAAGTGGGTACCTATATAAACATAGATTGCACTGAGATATTGCTAAGTGCCACTTTCAGCTTGACAGAGGAGCTTTGTGCAAAACATCCATTTCAAATTTTCTGGTATTGATATTCTGAAATTCTACAGCACATATTTTAATGTGTTTGAAGAACCAAATTATCTTGCTTTATTCTTCTCAGACTCTAGCCAACACCAGTAATCAGTACCAGAACTGTGTAAATAGGGTTTTGTTTCAAAACTTTGATGTTTTTTGCTTGTCATTTGGTCTTTATTTGAGGCCAAGTGAACTTTCCCTTTTTGTGCTGTTTTTGGAGCTGCAGTGTTGCTTGATGTGCTTCCTCATGTGCAGCAGCAGGTGAAAAGTACATGAGAGACAGACAGGATTTCTGAAGAAGAGGATGTGACGTCCGAGAAAGGGAAGTTTGGAAATTGTAGCTTTTCAGCACATTAAGACACTTTGTTGTGCCTTAATGCAATGCTGGATCCTAATTTAATGTGATTTGTGCTATGCCCGTTACCATTTCCTCATGTAGTCAACATGCTCTCAGAAACAGTAGTGCATAGGCAAACTGCCTATTACTAAGTTTTGATTATTGAAATTGTAAATTTTTTTTCATCACCTTCTTTTTAATGTATAAATGGCTCTACAAGCAGTGAGACATAGAAGAAATGGCTATGAAAATTAGTAAAAATGTGCATCTAGCTGATTCAGGTTGAACTATTTTATTTTTTGTTTTCTAGGAAGGAATAGAAGCAGGCCATGAAGTTACAGGAATTTTTTTTATTTGTGTTGTATTGGTGATAGTAATTTATTTGTGGTGTGATTTTATTCCTTCCTTAATTTTACTTCTGTTTATTACTAGTACTCCTTTTACTCTTCTCTTAAAAAGGCAATTGTTAAAAGATGAAAAAGGGGAGTTCTCCATGAATAACATCTTGATTTATATGGGTATTTCCAGACATAAAACTAAACTGATACAATTCAAAGGCATGAATTCCCAGGAATATATCCAAAAGTGCCATTATCCGCATGTGTGATCAATATTATTTAGCTTAAGACTGCCAAGGCCAAACTAGTAATTCTCCTTTTAGCAGCACTGTGAATACAGAGCTAAGAGCTTGAATTCTGATTTGATAAAAACAAAGAAAATGCTTTTAGTGATATGGTTCATGTCATTGTATTTTGGTGATTCTGCTTTTGGTCTTGCACTCTTCTCTGGACTCACACTCAATTAACAGTGTTATTAGCACAGGGCCTTCAAAACCTGGAAGCTGAGCTCACGACTGACTAGGTCTGTACCTACAGTACAAGGGGTACAAGGAAACCAGCCATTTTTCAGAAGTTGTTTTGCTAAGAATTCTTGATTTTAAGACAAATTTTGTTTTTAAATCACTGAGCAAAGTATAGTAATTTATAAGAGCTTAAAAATCTTTATGTAATATGACTTGTAAAACTCAACCCATTAATTCAGCTTTATTATAGCATACAGTTTTGAAAAACAAGCTTCAAAATGAGACAAAAAGAACTCAGTGGAGAATACCATCACTGGGAATTTTAACTCAGGAATGTGACCCCCATATTAAAAAAACACATTAAACTGAGAAATGTGCAAGTAATTTCAGAATATAATCCACCCAAGTAATTAATTCTTGCATGCTTTTAATATTATATGAAATCAGCAGGGGCAGTTTTTCGCAATTCCAGCAAGCCTTTAGAAGAAGCAAGACGTGCGTTAAAACAAGTATCATGTTTTCCCTTGTTGAGCACTTGATCTCATAGATTTTCTAGGAATCTTAGGGCATGACAGGCAAACTGCAGAAGCTATGAAGGGAGCATCTTGTGTGCAAATGGAATGATGGATCTGACCCACCTTTTGCTGACTGCTCCTTCTCAGCATTCCTGCTGCTCTGTCACATCACGGGCAAATTTTCTGAGCTCCAAATCTGCACTGCATTTAACATTTTTCTTTTTTTGTTTGGTTGGGGTTTTTTGTAAAGAATACCTATCCTATAATATCCACTATCACTCTCCTCACCCTCAATTTACATTTAAAATATTAGGGCTCAGTTACACCAATACAAGTTTGCTTGCTTCACTGAGTAAAATGACACAAACTAAATTCAGTCTAACTTCAAAAATTTCACAGTATTAGGAAATAGCTCTAGCCAATGCTGCAGTTATAAGGCTTTTGATTACTTCTGATAAATCTAAATGTTATCTAGGGTAATTTGCTTTCTGAGTCTTGACATATTGATAAAATTGGAAACATAAATTTTCATTACTCTAACAGAAATTACGTGTTTGTAGTAAGACACAGCCAATTGATCCAGTGATCAAAGTAGGCTGAAGCTCAAGGAATCCCTAATCACCTGAGATAAAATACTAAAGTACTATGACAAAACAATGAGATTGCGCTTCACTACGCAGCAAGACAAATAGACCAATAGGAAATGTTTCATCTTAGTAAGATAGAGAAATTATATTTATTTAATGTAATGCTTATTGGCATACATGACTCCAGTGAGACACTTCTGGGTGTGTACTGTTACAGTAAATACACACCTTCCACTGAAGAGATTAAAGCTCTTGGCTTTAATAAAGAAAGTGATCAAGGTGGCATTTATTGCTTAATGACGTGTGTTTGCTGCATCTGTTCAGAGGACCTACCTTGCCCTTCAGTAAAGCTTGCAACAGAGACTCTAGAGATAAGTGTGGGTGGTACAGGGAGCGAGGTTCTCCAGTCTTGCTTTATGACTTGCACAAGGATGTGTTGCAAAGCGAAGTATGGGACTGAAGAACATTCTTTTCCAGTGAACAAATAATAAAGTACTCCAGACGGACTAGGGCTTGTCAAATCCAACTACCCCAGCTTCCCTCACCTTAGGGGACAAGATGAGGAGTAAGGGCTACTTTCAGAGTCTTGAAAAGACCGTCCAACTGATGGTGTGGTGACGGCTGCTTGATAAAATGCAGCAAAGTCACACCCTCAATACAGGCCTCTATGTAAATTGTACAGTCTAGCCCAAAATGCCTGGCTGCAGTTTGGTAACATAGGTTCCTTTTAGATTTTATTTCCTGGTGGGTAGTTTGTCATGCAGCTCTCTCAGCATGTCTTTGCCTTTCTTCAGAATAATGTGTTTTGTTTTGGCACTGTGGCTTGCTTTGGCCATAGTCAGTGATGTAATTTTTCTCTGTATCGTTATTTATTTTTTCTTTGATGTATTGCAATTGCTGTAGCTGGTCATGTGTGTACCCTTCCCCAGAAAGATTTTTCCACTGGGATGAAGGTGGGAACAGGAAATATAGCCATATTGTGACTTTAAAAGCCTACCTTTTAATTGGTTTTCTTATACATAGTCTGTAGTATTGGTACCTCAGATTAATAGTAGATAGTATTTAGTTAGCTTCATCATGGTATGTAAACATAAGCAGTCACACCTGCTTATACACCAAATAATCAAGTAACAAGCAAAAAAAAAAGTAGTATCTAAGAATCTCACTTCTCCTTGAAGTACCTGAGAGAGCCTGATAAAGACAGATAAAGAGTTAAAGAGAAAACCAATGAATCTGATGACTACTGAAGCATTGGAATTACCACTAAGGCTGGTAAAAAGGAGTTAAATAGAACTTGTCCTTAAATAGGCTTTCTGTCAGCAATTCAGAAATTTGCTGTCAGCAGTCCAGAAATTTCAAAAACTGGACTAGACTAATTGTAACAAGAAAGGACTTAATGTAATCCTGCTCTTGATTTAATTCCTAATGTTGCCTTTGTCTACAGCACTTTGTGAATTACCTTTCAGCTTCAAGTATTCAAATATTCTCTATTCATCAGCATAGCCTAATTGTGATCGTAGACACTTAAGTTTATTAATGACAACACTTTAAAGGCACATATTGGAAGTCTAACAAATGAGATTTTGTAATAACACCACTTTTCACTTGATTGATAATACCATTTTAATCCTATGTATATTTTCCCTAAAAGCTTTTACAAAAGGCAGCAGTAAAAGTATATTTGCTATGACTATAAGCTCATGATGAATATGCTGCTATACAATGTTAGTATGCTGGGATCTATGTCAAAGAAAAGTTGGAACACAGAGCTGCGGTAATTTGTGACACCAAATTGCAGATACCAAATCATGTAATCTTTCATAAAATGATTAATTATTTGATGAACATTTAGCTTGGAATTTTTTTTCTCACTCTAGGACTCTTCTAAAGTGTGACTAATTGTTACTTAATTCCTTTGAGAATCAGCCTAAGAGTACTGATAGTCACCTTGTACTCATTGGCTCTTGTACTCAAACTTGGTTTTAACCTGAATAGCTTTTTTAAAGCTTGTGTTTGTTTTGTCTCTGTGCAGGTTGCAGAGAGATCACAGTTTGGGAGTTTCCATGTGTTACTTTTAAACAAGGTAAGCTCTCTGAGGTTTTGTTGTCAGCTGGGATCTCTGATCTCCTGGTCAAATTATTAGCTCTGTTTAACACTTGTGGAACCTTCAGCTCTAGTGTAGTTAATGTGGGTGGTGACTTGCACAAAGCCACTGATAATTCTGTGTTGGAAATAACTCTTCTCATACATCACACATATCTCATAGTGTCACACATATCTCATCCAGAGTGGAACAGTCTGAGAGCCTTAGAGTCTGCTTGCTATTCTGGGATTAGTGAATATCCTAGGAAATTCACTAATCCTAGGATATGAAAAAGAATTAATCCTACTGTTTATTTCCAATAAGGCCCTCTTTTTTTGCCAAAAGACTGGGCATTTGGTGGAGCAGGATTAATTAAATGTCTATTGGTGATATGTTTTTTCATTTTTACAGGTGGTTTTTTTTACATTTTTTCTGTCTACTCTAAAACCTTACAAAATATTAAAGTAGGACTTAATGACCAGTACTTGTCAATTTACCATTTTATGTAGACATTGTGAAACTATAGTGAAACCCAATAGGTTTGCTAAAACAGTTGAAAAGAAGTGAGATATGTTAGATTGCTTTGTCATAACACTTTATTTACCTTGTTTACTCTACATTACCTGAACTCAGAACATTTCTGGGGTTAAAAACCAGGGTTTCTGACAAGGTAACAACAACATACAGAACATACAAAACTCTGTGACCCTCCTCAATCTAATTTGGGTATCTTAAATTGCTGTTGAAATGCAATGTATACTTTGAATGAAAAATGAAGAACAAATGTGTGTTTAAAATGAAGGGGATCAGGACAGATATGAGTAACAATACTCAATGTAACAGTCATGAGGAGCAGAGAATATTCACGTGGTTTGTCTTTATACTTTTAACTTTAAATGTTGAGATTAGGACTTTTACCTCAACCCCTTTTCAGTCAGTGGAGATAGAAGACACCTGTGCTCTCAATGGCCCTCCAGAGTAGCCCAACTTAATTTGATGGTTATACAGGAAGACAAAAGAGAGAAGCCTCATAATTTAGGCTAAAGTTGAATGCTAATTAATCTAAATACACGCATCTGTTAAATCCACTGGTTAGTACTGTAATATTAACTTTGTAATGTAAGGCAGGACAGAGGAGGAGGGAGTTATGATTGCTATTTTTTGTGTGCAAATCAACAGACCTGACTAGACGTGTAAGGCATGTAGAAAAGAGTGTGATAAGAATTCAGAAGTTTGGTCTGAAGCTTTCAATGTCAAAATTCAAATACATAGGTCTTTATGAAATAGCTGAATTTTATCTACAGCAAAGAAGGAACTTATTTAGGTAAGAAACAAAAAGATACTATCACTATATTGCTAGAGTTGCATTTGTCTTAGAGAAGTATTTATTGTTACTCTCTTAGGTATTCTGGGGAATGTCCTTAGAAATTACCTGGAGAGCAGACAAAACATGAAATGAAAGCATTTGAAACTGAAAGGGACTAGTTCTTTAGTCTTAGAATTTGCAGTTTGCAATCTGCCATTACTGGGGAAATTACATCACTTCAGAAATGAGGGAAAGAGAAAAGATTGCAAGTTTCAGGAAGTTTGCACGGAAAACAGCTCTTCCTTTGCTTGTGATGACATGACACTGTGAGTGGGGTCCTTCTGCAGGGAAATTGGTTTGATTCTGAAGTTTTTCATTTCAGGCAGTGAGGAACACATGCTAGAAGATTTCTTCATTAATGCTGTCAACTGATTATAGTTACTGGCATGAAATACTGCAATTGTTTTTCAAGCATCTTAGGTAGACTTTGCTGCAAGATGCAGTCTGCTATAAGGGCACTTTTTATAGGCAGGATTCTCTGCTGTAAGTGGTGAATACTATACTGTAACTGGTGTATTTCATTGTCTAGTTATAAGGAGAGACTCAGAAGACAAAATTTCACTGACTTGTCAATCTTGGAATATATTAAGAAAGAGGGGTAGTACTAAAACATGAAGTGAAATAGAAATGGGGCTGTGGATATGACTACATGTGCTAAGTGGACTGGGGTTAAGTGTGAAAAGTCATATGCAGCTGCTGTCTAGTGAGCACAGTGGGCTCAGAGTAGAGGAAACAAAACCAGGGATTTAGCAACTGCACAAAAACCTCCTCAGCTACTGAACTTGTGACCCTGCAGTTTACACTGGACAACTTTATTTTTGTGTTTTAATGTGGCAAAGAGAGAAAGCAGTTCAAATATTTAAATTAAAAATGTCAAGAGACCTTTTTTTTAATCTCTACTAACACTGGGAGAAGGAGGCTTGTTGAGAGAGGTTAGTATGCCTGTAATATTGATCAATTTTTCCTCTAATTAAAAAATCCGAGGCCTTAGAAGTTATTTTCTAAAGCAATAGCTATACAAACTTTTTGATTTTTCCACTTGAAAATAGTAATATTGCTGAAGGAATATGCTGATCCTCAGGTTCCTCTGTTTAGAATTAGAAAATAGATTCTTACATGAAGTGTAAACTGTGCAGCTGCACACATTAGACAAAGGCAATGATGAGACTGCCTGGGAGCAGTCTGGGTTTTCCAAGCTTTCCAAGACCAAACTGAAGACAATAATTTGCTTTCCTGAAAATGATGTCACAGGGATGGCCATATCACTGAAGTCACATCTCCAAACAGAAGAACTGTCAGTTTGACACATAGATTTCTAAATGGGGAAGATTGCACAATATCTTTAGAAATATGCAAATACGTCTTCATTTAAATAGTGATCTTTTACTTTCTTGCAGTATTCTGTCACATAAAAGCAAAATATGCAAAAATATTTCAAGATTTTTAAATTTCAATTAAAAAAAAAAATCCCAAATTTCAAAGCATCACCAGAGTAAAAAAATTACATAAAATCTAAATTGGTTATTTCCCCATATCATTATCATCTTGATCCCCAGATGAAATAAATTCATGGTAGTTCCATTGTATTCTGCAGTTATACAACTTCACATGAACTGAAAATTTAATTCAATATTTTAAATTTTAAATGTCTCTAGAATTTTAAAATGGGTCTGTAGTTGTGTAGTCCTTTGAAGTCCTTGTTATAAAAACAATGTTATTAAAACATTGGGCACTATTTCTCTTTAGACCTTCCAACTGTCTCAAACACTTGTAATTACTGCTGTTAATACATAAGGTGTTATGTATTAACATAATGCATAATATAAAAGTATCAGGAAAGATACTAAAAAAAGTTTAAATCAAAACACAGAGAATTTTAGTAAAAGAGATAGATTTATTTACCTATGTGTGAACAGATGCATGCATATTAAATGGAGCAGTTAAAAACTAATTGTGTTAAGCACTTGTAGCCTTCCACTACTTTGATCTGCTCCGTAAATGTTCCAGATTAAGAGATGTGTTATGTAAAAACACTGTGTATAGTGAGTATTTTGTTTAGTTTGGGAAAAGTCCAGTCTGACATAACATAAAAATTCTGTGCAGAATGATTTTATGATATTTTCTTTAGTGGATAGTTTGGGCAGAAATCCAAACTGGGTCAGAAAAAGCCAATGCCAGCCAAGCTTGGTTTTGCTTTTCCCTGTTTTTCTGTGATTTGTGTTGAGGCTATAATCTCTCTGTGAAGCTTAGAAAGGCTCTTTTGGGCTGCAAGAATTCCTCTGGCTTGGGCACTCAGAGCTTTTAGAAACTAGACCAGAATGCTGTAAACAAAAGAGCACTGAAACAAATTGCCCCTGCTGTGTTTTCTGTCCCTGGGTCTTTCAGCGGGCTGAGCGGCTGTTGCCATGTGGCATGTGAGGACAGGAGGCCTCTGAAAGGGAGCAGGAGAGCCCCGTGAGGGGTTTCGAGGAGGCACAAGAGGGACCCCCGGGCCTGTGCTGTGCCTCCCGTTCTCCTGCTGGAGTTGTGTGACCCCTCTCTGAGCTGGTTGCACTGCACATTGCACGGAGCCATTTTTAATATAATCCCAAGCTTTAATGTTGCTGGAAGAGTTCCTTGCTTCCCTTGGTGTCTCACATGCTGTGAGTGGTGGAAGGAGCCAGAGGAGGAAATGCAGCAGAGCTGAGCCAGGCATGGGCACCAGGGAGTGAAGTGCTAGAGGGCTGAGATGGGGGAGGATAAGACAGGGGGATGTTCCTGTACTGAGGTCTGGAGAGGAGGAAGAGGATGAGGAAAGTGCTGGGAGACAGCAAGGTAGGGTGGGAATCCCTATTCAGTCACAAGGCCACAGCCACATCCACAGTCACACAGTTCATTGTGAGTCTGAGGCAACATCTGAACCTCCGACTCCTCGAGAAGCTTTGTCAACCTTTGTCAACACTGTGACAACCCCTAGCATACCCCAAAGGCTCTATTTACTGCACCAAGACTGTTCAGACTTGGCTAGCCCCTCACTGATTCATTCTTGGAATCTTCTTTTCCGCCACAGCAAAGCTGAACGTTGCTTTTTACCCCTGAGGCCATAAAAGTAATTTTGACCTGGCCTTTTTTCTAAAGTTTTGAACTTTCCCAATATGCTATGTTTCTTTAGTTTCTATAACATCACTGCTACAAGTACACCATGAAGCAAGGTTAGAGTTAACTCACACATCTCTAGCTGTTTGCTGGCTTTGTCTTGCTGGAAAGAACCTAGACCATAAATCATTGTCCTCTGCAAGGGCATTCTTGATGCACAGAGTAAATAGATTCATTAGAGATGCTTTCATTTGCAGATGTTAGACTCAGATCAATCTCACATTGAAACTGCAGCTCCAGAATTACTTCAGCCAAGTCAATTTAGTTTTGCCACAGCCCTATTTACTTACGTGTTTTGACATAAACACTTGGTGTAACAATTTTGACAGATAAACTGCCAGGAAACTGATAATATAAAATAGTAATTTTCTACTAGCTTAGCTCCTAGAGCTGACTCACCATAGATCAGAGCATGATACCACCATACATTTAAAACATTTTGGTACTGCACTAGAGGCACAATTAATGCAAGTGATTACAAGAGAAATAATAGTAGTCCTTCCTTCCAGCCAAAGAGTAAAAGAAAAAAGAGCAAAGCATTGTTTTGTAATAATTTCTGTCTCTTTCCTGGCTAGACAGATGAGCTGATTTGAGTCATAGAATCAGAAAAATAATGATGTCTTCCAATTGTTTTACTTTTTCTAATTACTCAATTATCCCAATTGTTTTTAGTCATTATCCACTGTTACTTTTAGAAACAATGAGCAATAAATGGAGAGTTTAACTGTTTCCTTTTAGTGTAATAAAAATGATTAGTATAATAACAAACAATTTTTGAATAGAAAACTATGCCTTACTTTGATAGTAACTTCAGTTGATAATAACTTCTACTTGTTTACTTGTTGATGTGAAGAACATGAAACAGCTGCTGCTAACCTAAAAGAAACTGCCTGCAGAAGTGGTGACTCTTTTAAGTCACAGACACACTTATGATGCCAGATAGTGCTTGAAAATTAAAGCTAGACAATCTAGAGATCAGTAATAAGATGCAATTTTTCAACGGCTGCTGCAAAGCAGAACATTAAATATTACTATAGGATTTTTAATATTTGAGATTATTCAAAATGGCAAAGTATCTTTATGATGCAGATGCTGTTACTCAGACACTTCCTTAAGCTGCAGGTTTAAAACCTCTAGGGCTGGTCCTGGCTGCTTCCTGCACAGAAATGGCTTTAGGGACATAAGTTAATCTCAGATAAATGAAAAAAAAAAAAATCTGATCATGCATCTTTGCATCTTGTCCATGCACCTAATGAATCCTGTGTTGTTTGAGCCATATACAAATAACAAAGCTTCACAGTTTATGGGAAAATCACTCAAAATGTTGTAGAAAGGCATATTGTAAAAACAGCTTGTGTAGTTGAAATCTTCATGACAAATACTGAGATCTTGGAAATGTAAATTAGTAGTTAGTCTATTTTAATCAGGAAGACCAAGTGTGAAAGGCCTGAGCTAAGATGGTTCAACAAGTCAGTGAATGAGAGTTGTAATGCCCTATGTGATTCCAGCTGTTTCCTGTGGTAAAGCCCATTAAGCTATAGGCTTTCATTAGTACCTCTTTTTCCTCAGAGTTTCATCTTCTCTAAATGGGGGTCATTTGTTCAGTCTTGGGCAGCCTGAATCCCACCAACCAAGAGCAAGGACAAGTGCTTGGAAATCTTCTCTTTGCACCATGCTTAAGAGAGAGCTTAAGGCCTGATTTTGCTTTGCTGCCTTCTTTTTGCTCATTTTTCCTGTACGCTTTGGGAAATGTCCCAGTGCATGTTTCTGTGCCTTCTCATAGGTGGGTACAGTTTGTTCCTTTTGCATAACTGCTTCTGTGGAATTCTCCTTGACCTCTGATGGGTTTCGTTTACCCTCACAGATGAGCTCATATCAGTTCATTTTTCAAGGGATTTTCCAGTCCAGCTGCATTTGAAGTTGTTTGCTCTATCAGGTTTCTGTACAGATGACTGATGTATGTATTGACATATTAAATGCCACTCTTCTTGGCATGATCAAGTTTCTTGTCCTTGGCCACATTAAATCTTTGAGTAACTCCAATGTTGAAAATCTCTGGAGTGAATGCATCATAACATACCCTGTTCACAAGGAGCTCTTTCAGTAACTTAATTTCTGCTGAAATTACTCATTGTGGCTTTAGTTGTTATTTGTGCTACTACATCTCTCCCAAAATCAAGTGTGCTTCATTAGAGTAAGCAGAAATAAATGGAATTAATTTTTTCTTCCTGTAGCCTATGCAGTGACAAGGTGGAAAAAAGAGAAAAGAACCAACTATAAAAAGCTCCCAAACTATCAATTTTTATATTCCTGTGATCAAATTGGCTGTGTAAGGGCAACAAGACTCAGAGCTGACACAGTGTTAGGAGGAGACCAAATCTGGGTGTTAGCAGTCCAGCTGATGAAGTTTTGTATTACTGATGACAAAGGATTTTAAACTGAAATACAGTTTGCTTCTCTTTTCTTCAAAAGTGATCAAGACTTAAAAGAAAGCCATAGTAAAGGAGCCAAAGTGGCTTCACTGTAAAAATGAAATCAAATAAACACATGCTGATTTCAAAACTTTTATAAAATGCATTTGCGTTTTTCTGATTAAATAAATTAGTTCACATTTTGTGCTATTACAAAGAATATAAGGTGAAAACTCTCTTATCCTTAGATATGAATTCATGGAGAAGATTTTTGACACTCCTTCCTTGTAATGCACCTCTTCAATGATCAGTCTGTAGAGATACTTCCTTTTCATTCTGTTGTGAGCTTGTCTTCTAATGCCAGAATTTCCATTTCTCATTTGCTTCTTTTCTCATTGCACCGCAGAATGAATGGTGACTGCACAAAAAAAAAAGGTCTGGAATTTATTGTTAATACAAAAAAAAAAATTCTTCGTGCTTGTGAGTTTAGTAATGCAATGGAATTTTCTTGAATATTGGTTCATATGCAGCAGCTCAGAATTCCTGGGGTACTGGTTCATTAAGGGAAGGACAAGATGGCTCTTCTTCAGGGGATTGACAAATCCACTTTGACTGGAATAGTCTGTAGTCTTATCTTTTCAGTAAGCCACAGAACATCCTGCTGGGTATAGAAAATAGGAAAACACAATATTGAGCTGTGCCAGTCAGAAATGTCAGGGGAACCTGAGGCCCTTCCATGCCATATCTGCCTTTTCCTTTAAGATAGGTTGTACATCAATAGAACTGTGTATCACTGGCTATACAAATAACAAACCAGAAAAGTGTAAATCTGTAATAATAGAAAAGCACCGTTCTGCTGTGTTTTGCTCCTGGACACTCCGTATCTGCACAAATATAGGCCTTTTTGGTAACAGGACTATTCTAGAACTTGTGTGCAAAACCACTGTAGATACCTGATGTGCAGGACCAACTGAGCAGGTCTGCTCCCACCTCACGTTATTAAAGCTGCCTTCTACCCATCACTGGCCATACTGGCCTAGAGCTGCTCCCTGCAGCAGGTGAATCCCCTTCTCACAGCAGTGTCCTGGCCTACATTTGTCTTGACTCCCTGACTCCCTCTCGCTACCCCAGGCTGTACCCCAGCAGCTTTTCCACTCTGACTGTGCCCAGTTGCTGGCAGGATGAAGTACTCTCCTTTCCCAGACACACAGGCAGCTGTTCTTTATCTGGTCACAGGACTTATTGAACAGAATTCTCGATATGCCTCTCCTGAAGTGAACCCAGAATTCAGATGTTACTGCCTGGAAGCACTGGTAGCTTTTTTGGCACTGAATGTAGTTCATAAGCATGGCCAGCAGATACCCCAGTGTTAAGGGGAAAAGTCTGATTTTGCATGCACCTATATCTAGGCATGGCTGGAATGGGAATAATGGAGCCTTCTTTGCAAAAACATGGTATGAAGGGGGATTTTGGACCTATACAGCTATCTTCTAAAAGATGGCATTACTATAAACTAGCTTGGCAACACCCCTGGACAGAACAATAGGGAGCAATGACTAACACCTCTACTTATAATGAAATGGACTGGAAATGAGTCAGCCTGAAAGGTTAGAAGCTGCTGGCTTTTCTTATACAAGCTTCCATAAAATAACATTATATCAGAGGATTTATTGGGCGACTTGGATATTTCATTGTATCTGGGGAAATGAACAAGCAGCTGAGAAGAAAAGCACATCTGAACAAACAGAGGATTGCACAGTTGGATCCTTTAAGACAAGGATCCAAACTGTAGCTTCAAGTTACATGCCTCTTCTGTGAAGTTCAGTTTTGATGTTGGTGGGAAGTGACTGATCAAAAGTGGAACTGGTATAGGGGATATAATTTGCATCAACAGCAAGCAAATAAATAAAGTCAGGAGATGTTATGACTGACCCCACTGATGTCATTGGCATCCTCATCCTAAGTGACTTTCTGTCTCATATGCTAGAATAACATTCTCATTATCTTGTTTACTGAAACAAATTGAATCATTGATGAAGATACAGTTTTCCTTTCTAGTTCAGCATTTAAAATTTCAGGATTAAAATGCCTTGAAGCCAACAGTAGAGGACAAGAAGTGTCCTGGCAAAATAGAAAACATGCTGGCAATGGCAAAGTGCTGAACTGTTAAAACTGTCACAGGTACAAGGCTTTTTTCACACTAAGGTGTTGCCACACAAAGGGTAATTTCCTGCTTTTCGAATTCCTAGTAAGGACTGTCTCATTTACCAGAGGGTGTGCCTGCTAACTCTTTTCTGGAAATGATAGTTGTGTGCAACTACATGGAAAACTGTTCCTGAAAGCAGCGTGGTCCACAGACATTTCATGTTCCCCATTGTCTGGCTGCCAGTGCCCCTGAAGAACTTCAGTGAACATTATAAGTGCAGCAGTTTTTGCTGACTGTGGAACCAGGGTAGAAAAATATATTGGTGTTTCCTTTTTTTTTTTTGATTGCTTGGCTTGTTCTTAACAGGAGCATTGAAGGTAACTGAAAAATAGATATGAGATCTTTGAACCACAGCACTAAATCTGAAAATATTTGAAGTACAAGTTTTCCTGGTAGTTACAATCGGGCTATTCTAGAAGCAGCTTTGTGTCGACTCCTATTACGAGAGGAAGGGAGCAGGTTAAAAAAGAGTGGGAGAAATCAAGGACTGTCAGGGGCAAGAGAGAGGTGGCTCATGAATGCTTAGGAGTAGGGATGAAATTCTACTCAGAGGGGAAGTACTCAAAAGGAGACACAGTAAAGGAGAAGGAACACTGAATGGAATGGACGAGAGAGACTGGAGGGCAGAGGGAATGGTCCTAAAACCCAGAGACTAGAGGGGAGAAGATGAACAGGAGTACAGCTGAACAGCCCTAATCAGCAGAAGGGCAAGAATATTCAGAGTATAAATGTGAAAAGCTGTTAAGCATTGAAGGGGATTTATGAACTCTGGCATATTTCTGTGTTCCACATAAGGCCCAAGTCCAAAAAACAAGGCCACCATTGTCCTGCATCTCATGTCTCCTTCCTCCACACTGTCTCATCTATACAGCTTTTTATAGCTGAGGCATCTTTTTATAGATGGTGTGAAGGCACCACACTGAGGTCTTGGTGTTCATGAGGATAATTAGGCATTTTTAAAAAAAAGTAGAAATTATATAGAGAGGGTTAATATATGGTCAGATGAACCTATGCATGTATATGGTATAGATAAAGATATTTTTAGCTATCCACCAGTAATTTACAATGAGATATTACCGTGATCTTTCAATATTTCACACCATAGACTGGATAAAGCAGCTCTTCAGAAGAACTGAAAAATATATTTATATAGGGGTAGAATTAAAGCATCCTAAAGCAACATGACTGATATAGAATACATTAGGGAGTACAGGCTTTGTGAAAGTACTTTTTTTTACCTTCTGCATTTTATCTGTAGTTACTACTACACAGAGCTAAAATCTATAAGCCATGTATTTGTGCTTCTTCAGATGGGGGTTGCTCTCTATTTTGAAGGGTATTTTTATTTGGATTATGCAGACTCTGACTACAATATGAAGCAGAAAGTGGAATGAAGCTTTCATAGAATCCCGGAATATGCTGAGTTGAAAGGGACCCATTACAACCACTGAGTTTGACTCCTGGCCCTGTGCAGGACTCCCCCAGAGTCACACTCTGTGTCTGAGAGTGTTGGCCAGGCGCTCTTGAGCTCTGTCAGGCTGGAGCTGTGACCACGGCCCTGGGGAGCCTGTCCCAGTGCTGAGCCACCCATGGGGTGAAGAACCTTTTCCTGATACCAACCTAAACCTCCTCTGACACAGCTTCAGACCATTGCCTTGGGTTTTGTCACTGGTCAGGAGAGTGAAGAGGTCAGTGTCTGCCCCTCTGCTTCCCCACATGAGGACGTTGAAGGCCGCAATTCTGTCTCCCCTCAGTCTCCTTCTCTAGGCTGAACCTATGACTGTTTATTCTCCAAAATCTTTATTATTCTCATTAAGTGAAAAGATAAAGACTCAAGAATCTCTCTTAACAAACCAAATTAAGCCATGTCACTGGAGAGCACTGATAGCTGTTTTTTTAGTTTATATGTTTAAAATCACTTAACATCACTTAATCCCCGTGAGCGTTTTCCTCATTGTACATCTGCAGGTTCTGGATTACTTAACTTTTTATTGTGTGCAAATCATGCAAAACCATCTCAAATATGCTGAAGAGCCAGCCAGGGCAATACCTTATAAGGCATTTCACAGCAGTTCCAACATGTGTCATAGAACACAGCTGTGAGCACAGAGCGCTTTCCGCTCATCATCACAGTATGTGAGTCAAATCTGCAATGCCATGGGAGAGGAGATGCTTCTTAGTATGTGTACGAAATGAAAAGGGATTTGAGAGAAACTGTCCTCTAAAAATGGAGTTATTTCTTTGTCACTATGAAGATAATTTTAGAAGTTTCATTTGTAGCAAAACCATACAGAAAATTCAAACTGATGTTTAAACATTAGCAAAATATATTTAGATATTTTGTTATGCTACCTGTCTAGGAAAATACTTTTTCTTACTTAAAAAGAAAGGAAATGAAGAGATGTCAGATTTTTTCTAAACCTAAGGGTTTCATTTGAACAAATTGAAACCAAATAATGTATAGTTCCATGTGGAGGGGTAGAATGTAAGAGAATAGTGTAAAGGTAGTCTCACACCTGAGGAGCTGCAGCTGTACTAATCACCAAAGATTAGGAACAGGCCTGCCCTTAATTGGCCACAGCTGTGTCCAACAAGACAACAAGTGCTACAAAAGAGTGGGTTAGGTGGGTGAGGAGAGAGCTGGAGTTAGTTGGCTGTGCTGTGAAGAAGAAGTCAGTGCTGTGAGGAGCTGTCCATGAGAAATCACCAAGAAGGTATGGAGCTTTGCAATAAAGATAACAACAGCTCCATAATAACAAATTTTGGTTTAGTCAACTGGAATTGGAATGTTACTGACTTGGATTTTCTGCTTTTAATTGCAGGCAAGCCATTGGTTAAACCTTTTAGTCTACAGGTGACCTTTCCCCTTCCCCCTCCCTTAGCGCATTACATGTAAGGCAATCAAATAGCTTAAGCTTCTAAAGAGGCACAAATAACCGACACCCTTAAGGTGCCTGTTGACTGAGGTGATTGATTCAGCTGTTAGTGTGGGGTCAGCTGCACAACTCAGACCTCAGTTAGTACATCCTCAAAATATGTGAAGAATTTTAGACTGGAATTTAAATTTTAGTCCCTTTCAAATTCACAGCTCTTCAGAAAAGTGAGGAAGGAATCATGCACTACAGGGTGAAAAGAACACTTTGGAATTGGAAATCTCTGAAGTTAACATTAGTCTTTTTCCAATGATGTGTTCAATGAGCTTTAGATGTTACCATTTTGTAGTCTTTTGGCTATGAAATTTTTCATGGTTTTCTGGTATAACCACAATATAACAAAAATGTGGTATCACTGGCAACACACTGAGAATAATGCAGTAAGCACAGGGTTAGGAGAGGTTCCTTTCTGCTGTTTTAAGACCCATTCCCAGCAGAAACCATGGGAATCTGATATAGAAACCAGCGTGCTTTCTGGGGAACTATAATTATTAACAGATTTTTGCAATAAAGAATACATGTGGCGAGTTCCAAAAGAAGACAGACTTTGCAAAGGGCTGAAACTTTGACTAGAAATTGTTATCATCTCCTTCCTACCGTTGCCTCCCACACCAACCACTAAAAGCGACATTTCTTTGTGGGGGCTCAGGGCAGCAAATCCAGTTGTTCTTTGTTGGGTTTTTTGGGAGCTACTTGATATACTTGCATTTTTGTAAGTTTTAACAAATGCTATTTGAACCAGCCATGTGTTCAAGTTGTTGCTAATTCTTTGTGGAAGATCTCCCTCTGAAAGTGGCTGATAAATTTATCAGCCACTTTCAGAGGGATATCTTCCTCAAGGAATTATCCTGTTTATAGCTGTACTGACTAAGCTATAAATTTTTCAAGGAATTAGACTATTTATAGCTGTAGTGACTAAGCATATAAACTGCAATAGTCATATGTGAAAGGAATCTCATGATGGGAGACCATCTGCTGCTCCGTGAGGGCAGCCAAAGGCAGCTTGCAGAACACATCTGTAGACCATCAGGTCATGCCTGTCCCTTCCAGAAAGATGAGCTGCTTTCCTAAAAATTGCATGAAGCCTTGTTTCAGAAATGAAAGTTAAGTTATTTGATTGCTAACAACATAATATGTTTTGTCTATATGGCAGCACTGAGTTTAAGAATGGGGCTTACTTCTTTTAAAAAAAGGTTTAGAACGGAGTGATTTTTATATGCTCCTAAAATAGAGCACAAATTAATATAGAGGTATATTCCTTGCATTTATAGCATGAAGTCAATAGATGTTGCAGCTCTTGATGTGTGCCTGTTAGAGATACTCTATTAGAGATTAATAGAGTCCAAAAATTGATAATTTTCATTTCATAACACCAGAGGAAGACATGGAATGTGAGATTTCCATTCCTTTCCATTAATCTGACTAGGTTTTTACTGCTTTAGCTTTTTCGTTATAGTTGGATCTGCTACATCTTATTTTGAAAGGCCAAGTGGAACAAATTATGTAAGAAATAATGTTTCTTCCAACTCTGAATGAAGGCCTTATAAAAAAGCAATTGTAGGAATGGTCATCAATTTTCTATCAGATAGGTTTTCACTAGTAAACTGTGATTTATTTAAATGTGTAATTGGCAAAGAGTATATATGTATACATCATATATTTTATTTTTTTTGAGGGCTCGTGATACATGCAGTACCTTGCTAGAGAGCCTTGTCTGCTTCTTTTCTAACTCATTCAGCTTGCTGCTGTGGAGCCTTGGCTTTCACAACTTCACATCTGGGGAATATCTGCAATCTGTTTCAGAACTGGAGATTGCTAAACTGCCAAGAATGTCTTACTGGTTTTAGTTCCCATGAACTTTGTCCTACAGGTGTGGATCCTTTGTTCTAAGGATGTCCTGGTCCCTGGGACTCAACTTCTCAGCTGATAATAGGGGTGAAAAACTATAGCAAACCCTGCATTCTAGTTTGCTCCATCATAAAAGCAGTGTGCACTCCCCAGTATTTCTTCTGGGTATTCTGCTTTTCTTTGGTTCTTTTAGATGTACAATAGAAATGCCAGGAACATCCATCAAGTTGCAATGCTTAGCACTCAAAATTAGGAGTGAAAGCGAGTTTTCTTTCCATTTAATTTCTTTTTTCTAGCTTTTGATTTCTAGATGGTATAGATGGAGCTCTAAGTCTACTTAGACAGAAAAAAATAAAGCTTGTAGACAAAAGATGTGCTTTTATTTTACTCCCATTAAACAGTTCCGTTTAAACTGCTGGACAGGTTTTATAGCAAAATTCCTGTATTTTTGTATCGTGAAACAGATTAGAACAATAAGCTGGAGTTTGTGTTTTAGCATGAGTGTAACTCTGTATCTCAAAAAAAGGGCAGAAATTAGTTTACTTTTAGGTTCTTCCCTTGAAAGGTTGAAATGGATTATTTTATGAAATATGTTTTGCAAAGAAAATGTTACAATCTTTTGCCCTAAGCTCTAAGCAGTTCTGTTAGATGAAGTTAATGTCTCCTGTATGTGCTTTTTTGTTGCACAGATATTTTATACGAATCTGTATTTCTTTCCTTCTTATCACATGAAATGGTGAAGATTTTATGACTCTAATCATCATCATCTGCAGGCAATATGTTGAAGGAAAAGAATGCCAGGGGTGCATTCCATTGCTTTTTCTGGCCTCTGAGTACTATTCCAACAAAAATACTGTCAGAGAACCCAGTTCTATTATGTATGTATTCATTGGAATTAGGAATAAGTTCACATTGTGCCACTGAGCTCCAGTCTATTCAAAACTGCTTAGTAATAAGTTGAAAAGCAATAGAATGGCAAGAAATACAAAAAGTTAAGTAAATTTTACCTGTGCCAAAGAAGGTACAAGCATCTCTTGGAAGCATTTTGTACAAGTTTTTCTCAGTGAGTTTATACTGACTGCATTACACACACGTAGTAAAGGAGGAATTAATTACGTCAGCCACGAAGTAGCAACCAAAATCCCACAGGAGTAAGAACACCATTTAGAAGCACCCACCTGCAGAGTAAACTCTAAATGCTGCATAATTGGCTTTGTGTCTTGCAAGTACATCCATACAGGTCTACACCACAGTGCAACTCTGCTTTTGCATTGTGGGCAAATCACGTAATGGTTTCATGTTCATTGAAACCATCCCAAAAATTTCCTTTGTTGCTTAATAGAACGGGAGATTCCAGTGAAAATCTTACCTGACCTAAAGAGGGCTTATCTTAATTCTTGATGACATGCAGTTTAATTCTTCAGGCTTTACCTCGTGTTTTGTCTATTCATGCCTGACTCGACATTTAGCCAAGTTGATGTGGAGACTCCCGGGCAGTTTGCACATTCTGCAAAAGCTCTGCTCTGCCCATGAAATTGTTATTAGAGACTGCCCAGGTGTATCACCTGCCTGGAAATCAGTTTCTGAAATATTACTGTGCCTCTCTCTAAACAGGAGAAGGAACCTGTCAGGGCCTAGAACATACAGTGAGTAGCTCTGAATTCTGGCATCCATGTGGTTTGCCAGTGTCATTGTGGTTATATAATGTCATGTCTTCCTGGACCCCTCTAGTGTTTCATCCATCCAGGAAGTTGAGTAAACATTAGATCTGGGTACTGCATTTACTACCAAAGACAAAAGAACAAACAGATCCTCTGATCATATTCCCAGAAGGACTCCAGTGTTTTGCTGGGCTGCCTTCCACACAGTCATTCAAATGGTGAAAAGCCCAAAGAACATATTGTTTCTTTTTGGGTGCTTTCAATTCCCTGTCCACTGTGTTGGGGATTTTCATCCCCAGGAAACCTCAAAATAAAGGTTGAATCCAGTCAACCATCTGCTGAACAACATGTGCAAAACACAAGGCTTTCTGACCTTGGACAAAATCTGTCTTGATTCCAGAGAGTCTCACACAGTCACAGAAGGTTTGCAGGAGTGGTCTGCTTTCCAAGATATTTCCCCAGGGCTTTGGTATTACACTGCACTCCGAGGCTTTTATTCCCCCCTTGCCTCAGGTTCCTGTTGGCTACAGACATCTCCCTGCTGTCTCTCCCTCCTGTTTTCAGCAGGATGCTGGCTAAAGATCAACAAGTGAGAGTCAGAAGGACAGTATTTTTCCATTGAATGTTCCAAGACTCTTTTCAGGAGCCAGGCCCATGCAGCCAAGGCTTGGGTCTTACTGGGTACCACAGTTGCTTAGTCACTGTTAGTGCCTTACTTGTCTTCCTATGCAAAGGCTAGAAATGTGCATCATCACAGGAGCAACCAACATACACACAGACACAACATTATCTGGTGGATCTTCCCTAGGCTCTGAAATACTGAATGAAATGCCACACAAAGAGGCAGCCTCTGATTTTGTCATCTGATAACAAGACAAAAAAACACCTCTCTTTTCATCCATGTTCCTCTTGAAAATGATAAGTCTTCATATTGCTTGACAACACTTAGGATAACTTGAGCCAAACTGTGCTAAAAACATTAACATTTGGGTTTGTGCTCTACAAGATGCTTTACTCCCCCAACTCTCAGTTGGTAGCCCAGTACCATTTTCAGCTAATTTTTATCAGATATTTTGCCTTTTGTAGCTGAAATACAAACTTCTTGTGGGTCCAAGTTCTGTCTCAAAGATACGTTGCTTCCCCTTTACCAACCCTTCAGGATCCACCCGTTCCCACAGCCGTGTTGTTCCTGTTTTCCACTGCAATCAGGTAACTCAGCCCAAGCAACATTTGCCAGAGTTCCAACAGAAAACCTTTCTGCTCTTATTGCTAGTCAGATCAGAAAGAATGAAATTATTCAGCTGGCTGCATGAAAAAAGTAAGTAATCTTCTTAGGCCAGTCTGGGGTCTAATAAGGAAGGAATAAGCCTCAGTGCCTGCCCCTGCATCCAGCACCTCTTGCACTGCTTCTGCTATAGGTGACAGTGGCCATCCCTGAGGACCAGGACCTTAGCCAGCACTTGGCAGTGTCTCTGTGCAGCTCCTGTCCCATCAGCCTCTCCACTCTAACACATTTGGAGAGGTCCCATATGCCCTGCTGAAATTCTCATGGTTACAGTGCTCTGGTTACTTAACTTCTCATGTGCAATGGAAAATTTTAAAATCTCAGGTGTTCACACATTTAAAAGTGAACATCACTGTATAAGCTTTTGATTGTTAAAGACAGGTCTCCCATATATCCTATATAGGTAAATAAGCAATAAACACTATCTAGTAATGAAAAAAATGATGATAGATGCCTCAAGTCACATGCATAACTGCAGAGTACTGTAAGAGTTCCAAATATCAAAAAGGGGTTCCTTCTTTTCCAAAACAGTTGTCTTTGAGTACAAACTTTAAACAACTGATTACATCATTTTGAGCACAAAAATGGATTCTTAATCAAAAGAAAAATTCTATTTTGCTTATCAGTCTTAATAATATTTACATATATATACATAATTTAATATGTAAATATCCAAACTATTCTTTTAAAAAGAGGCTTTAGTAAATGTGCATTTATTTTAATTGGTTTCATTAATTCAGTTGTTACTTGTGTTAATTTTTAGTGTTTGTAGGTGAGTACAGTTTAGAGCAGTATACCAAATACAGAGATTCACACAGACCCGTTAAACACAGTTGGCGTTTCTTGTTTCCAAAAAATAGTTTTCAATTTTCCCAGGACATTCTACCTCCTCCTTGCCGAATGGTTTGGCCATGATTTCTAACTGTGTGAGTCAGATGTTCTTCCTTTTCCACAGCCTCCCACTTTCGTATCAATCTTTTCCAGATTCACGGAGCAGAGAAATAAAAAGCATTTGAGAATTGAGTGCTGTAATGAAAGATTCTGAATTTTAAAAAATAATAGGCTTTAAATCTCTGAAAATAAACTGGCTAGTTTGTGGATTGAAAGTGTACACCTACCAGAAAGCAAACATCAGATATTTTTGGATACAAAGAAATTTTCTTTCTGTAAATATGAATTTTAGTTTAATAAGTTTTCAGTCATTTTCTTGGCATAGATTTTAAGCCACAAATGAGACATTTAATTAATTTTTTTTCTATTCCCTATCACACAGAATTCCAGTTAAAAAAAAAAGGTAACTCTAATGACTCCCTTGCATTAGACTTGAGGAGCCAGCACTGAAGCCAAATGAAAGTTTCTTTTCCCACACTGGTGAAAGCAAAAGGTTCATTACAGACAAATTATTATGGCAGAATGTGTTTCCCCTAATATTCCCCTAATACAGTAAGTGTTTGGCTAAAAGAAAGCTGAACAAAGCAATTTGATCCCTTCTGCTGGCTATAGGGCCAGCACTTCAGCTTGTTGGTTCCTTAGAAACCCAGCTAGACCAACCACAGTCAGGTAGACCCAATTGGTATCAGGAATGTACTGATCTATTGCAGCTTTATTGCAAAAAGAAACCAGATAAGTAATGAGGAGAAAGTGCACTAGCAGAAACTTTTGAAAAAGGAGGGGTTTGGCATCCAGTGACATATTTTTCAATTTTTTAAAATATGTCATCCAAATAGAGATTCGTAAATAAGTAAGTGGACTGATAAACTGTACTGCAGAAAAAAGCAGTGTGGCCTCTGAACTGTTCTGCCTGTTTCTGTTCTATTGAGGAACTCTGAAAGCTCTTCTTTCAGATACTCAAAAAGCAACAGCGAGCAGTGGAGAGCATGACACTGCCTCAGGGAGCCAAGCCCCACCAACAGGCTAATGAGAGACATCTGTCTCAAATTAAATAAACATACTGGAAATGAATGAAGGCAGATGTTTTTAAAAGTCAAATATATGGCTGAAAATCTTTCCAAACTCATAGGAACTTTGCTCTTAATGTGTGATTCCTGTGTACTCAGAATTCTGCCAGAGGCCTCCCACTCCAGCAGTCTGTTCCAAGACCCTACAGGAAGACATTAAATACTGAATTTCTGATTCTTCCAGAGTATTTGGAAGTAGCAAATTTCAAAACAAAGTCTATTGTAAAAGTTGTGACGTATTTATACAGAAAGATCTCTTATTTATTTATTTGGGAACAAGTATGAAACAACTCTCTAACCTTGCTTTGGTATATAGCCTACTTTTATTATGCCAAAGGAAATACAAGTCCCAGGCCCAGGCAAGCTGGGGCTCTAGGTACCTGCATGGCTTACGACAGATTTGGTAACGTTTCCTTCTGGTCAGGCCTGTGTGTGTGAAAGAATAAATTGTGGAAGAGCATGGCATCGTGGCTGGCAGCTGACACTGCTGCAAGGTGTGAGGGGGTGGGCAGTGGGCAAAGGCTGGGCAGGCATAGCTGTGCTTGTGTTCAGGGAGTCTGGATACACAGTTTGGTTATAAAGGCACACTCATGTTTAAATCACTATATGAGCAAAGCTGTCAAAGCGTAGTCTGAATATGTGGGTAGCTGTTTATACATAACAGATGCCACTTTAGGAGAAGTCAACATAATTCCCACCAACAAACCCTGTGCAAAAAGCCCACAAAAACAGATCCATGCCTTCAAAGTCAACAAGACTAGACCTTCTCAAAATAAACCTCCAAGCTGAGAGTTCTCTGTATCTATGACATTTTCATTGGCAAAGATGTGCTGGATGATTCTGGTTATCACAATGCTGCATGAAGACAGATATCCTGTAAGTAGTCAGGCTCCAGAATGTCTAACATGTAGATAATCTCAAGCACTACCTGAATAATGCTCAGAAATGAACAAAGAGAATAAACGCCATGCATTCTTTATGGTTTGCATCATCAGGCAAACAGACATATCTTACACCATCATTACTAAACCACATTATTTAAAATTCAATAGCTTAGGAAAGTACTTGAAATATTTTAATCTCAATTTTAAGAGGCCATAACTGTGCAAAACTAATCCATATTAGTATTGTGTTAGTTGCGCTATCTCATACCATACTTGCATATGCTACAAAAAACTGCCTAAACCACAGACCTAGGGCTCCTGACCAGCATCAAAACCCAAGGCATTGAAATTCTCTGAAGAATACTATGCTTGTGTTATTTCTATTGCAAGTAAAAGCAAATAGGACTGTCAGAAATGCTTTGGGGACAATAATCACTTTTCACAAAGGGATCATTAAGATTTCAAAATCTTGGTAGGTTCCAAGAGTTTAAAGATACCATTAAATACCTACTCTGCATTTAAAACCATCCCCAAGTTTGAAGTTTTTAGCTGACCCTGCCTCTGAACCCAAGCTAATGATCTTCAAGTAGCTCAGCACTGTAGTGATTACTGATAATATTCCATAAAGGATTTCCTTCCCGTGGTAGAGTCCAATAGGGAATGATGAGATGTGAGGGTATTCAGTATTCTTTCCCTACTACCAGACCACTCATAAGGAGCATGTGTTTATATTTGCTCTTAGATTTCAAGGTATTTTGGAGAAAGCAAACCAAAGTAATTATACTAACAGCACTATATTTTTTCCAACTGAAAAACACTATTAAAGAAAGGTAGAAGTCTAGGTGATACAGTCTTTCATTCTCAGATAAGGAAATGGGGTCATGGGGAGCTAAGTGCCTTGGTCAATGACACCTGCAAACTTTATCTGTCAGCTCTGCAGACAGCTATGATGCTTTTGTTTGTATGTACAAACACATATATCTTTATATTGCTGTAAGGATAAGCCATATTCATTTCCATACCAGATCAGCTTAAAAGTAGCTGTGAGAAACATGATCTTTTCTCACAGTTGTGTAAAATGTCCCATGAAATATAAATACTATTTGATTGAATGTAGTGACACATCAAAGCAAGTAGCATGAAGTCATTTGCCTACTAAGCAAAACTTCTGGGTCAGTGGAGAAAAGCCTTTGGCAAAGACATTGAAATCAACAAGTATATGTTGATGGGGAGATTAGAGAGAGTTTCTCTTGCATAAGAGACAATGGCTAAATGTTATATGACTTGAAAAGTTCCTCTATTAAAATAAAAAACAGTGTTCTCTTATTTTCACAGCTGAATATATCCCAGATTTAGCTGCTGTTTCGTATTCTAATACTTGAGATTTCACTACATTTTTTGATACATGTGAGAAAATTAGGTTCATATTTTTATAAACTCATTCTAATATGTTTAGAGGTTATGTACTAGATAGTATATGATCCATAGCCTGCGCATCTTACTGTGCTTCTGGACATTTTTAGTCATGAAGCTGTTTACCAACACAAGAAATAAGACCTGGAAGATCACTGTACAAATCCTTTTTGTTACAGTAAGATCTGTTTCTGAGGTAAACATTGTAACATCTCTCTGATGTAGTGTTCTAAAATAAATGCTGTGGTCGTGTCAATATTCATTCACAAATCTGTATGAATAGATTTTTTAAATCCTAACTTTCACTTTACGGTGCTTTATCAACTTGGATAGGAATTCAAGGTTCACAAGGAATGCAGAACTAAGATATGATATGTTTTTAGTGAGGTAGACAGAGAGCAGCCTCTCCCTTTTGATTTCACTGTTATTTTTCCACATTAAGTTTTATTTTCCACAACACAAAATTAACTCTTTTGGTGTTTATTTCTATCTTCTTACCAGAAGGCATTAAACCCTAAAATGTGTCTTGAATGCTGTTTGGTTTTACAATCCTTTATGTGTAAGATGTTATATGCAGGTTATAGGACATATGAACTGTACTATTCAGAAATATCATATTTTGGTATAGAGCAGTGTGCATATGTATTGAGATTTATTTATATCTATATCTGTATAATCTATATCTATGTATACATACACTTGCCACAAACACATGTGTATATGTAAGTATGCATGCACCACCCAAGGGAAAAAGCTCAATGAGGAGGAATTGCCTCTTTTTTCTAAAGAAGGATTACTGCTCAGTGCTAAGGAATGTAGCAGTCCTATTTGTAGCAATTTCTGACACAGCGTTTAGTATAACCATACACAGACATAACGAGCAAAAGAACTGGAAAATATTTGTGTGGTTATTAAGTGCTAATAAAGCTGATAACGAGCACAACTGCCACAGACATTATGCAACATGGAGTAGTGAGATCTGTTTATAAAGGATGTGGTTTGCATGAGTCGGAGTAGAATTTTTTTAAGGAGTAGCATTACTCAGCAAGTTTCTTATGTTGGAGTCAACTCTTCCATTTCTCTGGGGGTTTTAGATGCTAAAATTTAGCTTGTCATAGGGAGTATATAATTCATGTTTTGGATTTTTTTTAATTAGGGAAAGGACATCTTTTGGGGAAAGAAAAGGCATAATCCTAATAAAAGCAATAATAATGATGCCATGAACTCTTCAATTTCTGTAGTTGAAAATAATTTAGAAGTGTACTTTCTCCCATGGCAGATTAGTTATTAAAAGCAATCCTTCAACTAAGTAGATGGGAAAGGAGAAAAGGAAAAAATGACAAGTTGCTCAATCAACTTTGCCACAAAAAAAATATATTATCAGGCTGCAGTCTCCTGCCTTGCTCTGTGGTACGCTGAAGACAGTTTTTGGACCGTCAGACATGTTGTTGCCATTTGACACAAATCAGTGTAGACAGCAACCCATGTTTTGCCAAGTGTTTCCAGGGAGGATCATGGGACAGAGCACGTTACCACTTGCTCTGTAAAAGTTCTTGCTTTCTCCTTCCTCTTTATCATTGTGTGGGCGCAGAACCAAGGTCTGGGCATTTCGACATTCCTAGGCTCTGGGCTGTGCTGGTCCATGTTCTCAGCACGCCCTGGCTGCCGCGCCTGTGCCGCTCCTGTCCCCGGCCGCGGGCATTGCTGGGCCTGGCAGCCGTCCCTCGAGCTCAGTGCCCGTGCTGCAGGAGCACTGCTGGGGAACGGCTTCTCTGGAGCCCTGCCAGGGACTCGCTGCAATTCTGCCCATCCTGGTGGCTCTCCTCAGCCCCAAGCCCCACACCTCCATGCCTGCCCCACATCTGAGGTGGTGCCATGAGCTGCACCTCCTCATTATGCTCAAGGTTCATTCCCGTGTTCCTCCCTTGCCCCAGGTCTCACTCCTTTGTCCTTGCCTGGCCCCTGGAAACCTGCCAGCTGCCTTCTTACTACACTTGGTTCAAATCATCCTCCCAGCCCCTGAGCTTTACCCCACCATATTCACTCTGCTTCCAAAAGAGCATGAGGTCACAGCTCCTCAGTGCTGCTCTGCCTGTCCTACCACAGAGCCCAAAGCTCTGTGCTGCACCCACACTTGTACCACACCTCCTGCCAGCACTCCACATTCCAGGTCTCCCATCTGCCTTTCCACAAACTGGGAGCTCAGTCCCATTGTCCTATTTCACTACTGCTTGGTGGCACATAAAAAACTCAACACAGATACTGTGCAAACCTCACTAATTTGTGGTTTATTCTCTTAAGATGAATAGTGAGTTTATGCTTCACCAAGTGCAGAAATCTATTTGCTAATCTGTCAGATAGGCATGAAATGAAATGCAAGAAAAGATTTCAACTAATGCAATGCTCAGATGGTTCCTGGGATGGCAGATCTCTGCACTGACCTGCTGTGACTCACTCTCTATAGCTTCTGTAGCTAACTTCACATGATAAGGTGTTTTCCAAATTTTACTTTTTATAGCCTGATTTTCTTTCACTTAGACTGAGTTCACTGAGAATTGTGGTTATCATTATTCATAAGCTACAAAAACTCTTGAGCTACAAGAGATTTATCATTCTGAAGTTCTTCCTATCATTATGTCATTAAGTAAATTTGACATATTTTTCCCGATTTTCTTTCCTTTTTTTCCTGTTTGCTTAAGTAAGTGAAAGTGTGAAGAATCAAGTTCTTTCTAGTTTCAGATTTGGCATCATAACCAAGACAGTTCTCATATACTATCTAAGCACATACATTTTTGATCATCAGAAGAAAACAAAAACATCTTTATTTCTGCCGATAGGATCTTGTCTTGTCCCTATCTTACTTTAAATTACTTATTTAAAATTAGCATTGCCAAATCAATTATTGGGGTCTGAAGTCCAGTTCCAGTGGTGTCTGGATCCTTCTTAATAAATAGCTACAGTTAGAGTCATAAAACTCAGATGCAAATCCCCATTGCCTTCAAACTCTGAGACTCAGAGTTTGGCAGAGGAGAGTTTCAGTTAAGTCTTATGCTATACAGACTTTGAGAGATAGTAAATAAAATATATTTTTCAAAGACATACCTGGAGTGAACATTTCGATTTTAGTTATAATGTTTTATTACTGCATTGAGAACATTTTCTTATTAACAGAATTATTTAATGAACGTTTAACTCTTATAATACTTGGGCTTCAGACATACTAAAACAATGCTGATCCATGTCAACTCACCCAGTAATGCAAGAATCAGAATGGAGAACACCATCACTGAAATGTATTTTCATCACAGTGAAATAGTGAAATTTTCACAGAGTTCTGGAAAAAATAAGAACAAGAAAGCCAAAGTACTGCATTTTGACATTATCAGAAAAAATCCCCCACATTGAAATATTCATGATTCTGAAACATTAATATCCATTTGCCTACATTTTCAATTTGATTCAGTATGATCAGTATTTCTTTCAATGTCTTCAGGGATATGGAGTTTGAGGAGTTTTCATGTCCCCATTTCCTGCATTGTCTAGTAAAACATTTCAGTAAAAAACTTATTAAAATGCAGCACGAAGATTTCAAAGGGCATCATCCTTTGCAAGGTCCATCAGTTGCATCCTGCAGAAAACAGGACTGGCCCCGATGCCAGGGATGAATCTGCAGCTTCTGCAGTGAACTGAGTGCCATCAGGACTGGTTATAAACATGTGTTATTAGTTTGGAAAGACATTTTTGCCTTTGCAAGATAAAAACAACCTCTCAGAAGTCAGCATTACTTACATATGGTTCCTCAAGCCTCACTTCTCATACTGTGTTCAGATAGCAATGTCCTGCAAATGGCAAAGCAGATAATGGTTGTGATCTTCCTCAGTGTGTGTCTGAAAAGAGGGCACATCTTGTGTTGGCACCACCTTCCCCATCTGAGACATCCTCTGTGTCTGGTTAAGTCATGACTCAATATTGCTACGACTTTTTCAGGGCTCCATACATAACATGATACAAACATTTTGTATTTACTGCTGCTAATCATTCATCAAATTGTTATTTTTGGCAGTCATGGTCTGCTTGGAGGAATAAACACTTTCATTAAATTGAAAAAGGCTGGACTCTGTATAGCATAAATGAAGGAGAGCTAATGATGTCTCTTGTTTCCACTTTTATGGGTTTACTTTATGTTAATTTTAAGCCACCATCAGGGAAGACTGTTTGGAGCCCTGCTTCCTAAAGTATACATTTTAGAGATGATTGTTTACTAAATATTTTGTGATGCAAAGATACTGCATAGCTCCTTCCTGCATTGTTTACAGACTTTCAGCCCCATTGGCTTCAGAAATTTTTACACTGTTTTCTATATCAGTCAACAGCTAACTGACAGAGAAAGATGATTACTGACAATTCTGGGAATGGAATAGCATTGTAAAAGCAAATAGTAAAATAGGAAAGAAAAATAGTAACAGGCTGATTCTATGGACCATAAATAATCCGTAGTAAAATGACAGACTACCATTTTTAATACCGAAGAGATATCCTGCAAAAGTGCCAAATCCTTGATCAGATCACCTTGGTCAACGCTGACCCACATTCAACTGTTCATGTCTGGCATCCTCTTAAAGCCTTAGAACAGAACACTTGGCACAGCAAATACATTTTATACAGTTTGAGAAACATATGCTCAGTTAGATTGCCCAGAGTTACTAGATTTTGGACCAGATGCTACATTTTCAAAGCACAATGGCTTGGAGGCGCTGGAGCACAATGAATCTTTGTGTTCCCTTCCAGAGGAAAAGTCAGTTCCTGGAATATATTCTGGGGTCCCTTCTCTGTCTCATAAGGACCCTTGCAACAGGGCAAACCTTGCTCTTGTGCTGTGCCCCACCACTGCAGGGATGAACACACTATTTAGTCTAGATTGGTGTTGGCTGCCTTTTCTGGTAAGGTGGATGCTTGACTGCAATGGGGAAAAGCCATTATGCAACCCACTACTAACTGGAATTTCAAGGGAAGATAAACAAGTTCTAATTGTTTGGGTAAGCACATGGTTATTTATTGCTTTACAGTGTTACAGCTTAGCTGTTCTACACATATTGATGAAAAATACAGGGAATATAGACATCATGTGACTTTTGAGCCTGTGGGAGCCTGTGGGCAGTCTGTGTCTGCTAGGAAGCACTGACACAACTCTGCTAACTGCAAACACTGCTGTGTATGTGTGAGATGGACAGAGGAATAATCTTTTTGCAGTAATTTTGCATTTTGCATTCTGTTGTCTTGCTGACCTGCAGTGCTGCCTCTCAGTAACAGGCTGATTACTGCCTGCCTAGGGTTCAGCTGGAAGTACAGGCATACACACAAGATTTATTTTTAATGCTTTACTACATATATTTGTCCACTTCAACTCTTATTACACCAGAGTTGTAATAAGAGTTGTAATAACAACAGGCTTTAGTCAATTTTAATTTTTATAAAAATTCCAGCCTGGCAGTTCCAGAGACATTTTCTGTCTGTCCATTATGCTGTAACTACAAGACTACTCCAATTTAGACCACCTGAACTCTGCAAGCCCCATTTGATGGGGGGCTGTGAATCAGAGTGAGTCAGTCTCTAACACCCATTTTCCCTTTATCTACTTTTAATTTGCTTTCTATTTTCAATATTGGTGTAATGGGCAAAAAAAAGAAAAAAAGATTAAATAAACCACAAAAGGAGTATATTAGAGACAAAAATAAGGAACTTGTTGCATATTCTGTTTTCTGTCATTCTTATATTGCTTCCTTTCAGAATGAAACCAAATAAAGACTCTGTCCATCTTTCATTGTGCCTGGGCCACTCATTTCTGTGAATCAGAGCACAGATGGATAATTTTCCATTGTCTGCTCCTCTGTCCATTGTCTGCTTATATATCCACCCCTCCTTACTGCTCTTTAGCTGTTCACATTCATGCTGAAGATCACAATATTGTGATCTAACAATTCACATTTTAGTTTAGAGAACTGTAAAGGGTACATGTGGCCATGTAGCCAGCTGGTAACCAACTGATTTGTCATGTTTGCTCTCAGGAATGCCCTGTAACTCTAAATATCTGGTCATCTGTATCCTCACAGAGCCACTACCTTCAGGTTAAATATATGGTCCCAGCATACTTGTACATAGGCCTATATATCCCTGGAGAAGATGCTGGCAAGTGGATAGACCTGAGTCAAAATAAATCTAGGCATCAGTTATTAGGTTTAATATAGTTTTTAATTATCAGTTATTCAACTATTTTAACTACTTTTAACTGTTAGACCGGGTCATCAGTGAAGTGAAGGGGGGAAAAGTTAAAAAAAATTACTAGTTGAAGAAAACAACATAAAAAATTTAATTAGAAATTAGCCAGTGTCATTTCATAAACAGAAGAAAGATCTGAATCAGTCATAGGAATCATTATTCAATTAATTTCATTTTAGGAGGAAAATGTATACACAGTAAGTACTGTACCAGAGGGTGACTGTCTCAGGAGCTGTTACCATGTGCTCTGAGAACATCAAAGCCCGGATGGCATCAGTAACATGGCTGATTCAAAATCCATGAATAAATAGGCACAAACCACAGCAAACAGGAACACTCTGACTCTCTCCTTCCATCCCTGGAGAGGTCCAGGCATGAGGTGCAGAATTAATTTGTTGAGACATCAGGAAGGGCAGCAAATGTTAGCACCCAGAGTATGTTCTTCTACATCTCTCTTTCTCCTTTATCACAATGAGAAATGACAGATGAGAATCATATTGAATACCTGCTTTTGGTTTTGTCCCCAAACCTTCCTGTTCCATTGTTTAATATTTCCTATTCCTTCTGAACGTTTCTTAATAGACAGGGAGGATTGAGTCCATTTCTATATTTTGCACTGAAATAATAACTTAGGAGTTAGACTCATAAGATTTCTGAATTCATTCTGTCTATAATATTCATTCTTGGTTGTAAGTAAGAACAAAGAAAAATCACAGGAGATTGTCTGAGAAACTTTGCTGTCTACACTTCTAAAGTCTGTTTTCTCCCTGATTACTCAAGCATTTAATATCATTGTCCTGAGGCGCATCTCTCCTCTCTCTCCCTCCTTGACTTTTCTGTTGCAGGAGCCTTTGCTTCTGACCATGGAACTTTTAAGACATCGGTCGCTTTGTTTTCTCTGTCTCACAAAATTTTCCATACTACACCTAGCACTCTTTGCCACATGATATATAGAGATGGAATCCAAAGAAAAATGGACAACTGCATCAAAAATTAGCCTCTTTAGCCACTATTAAAATGCGACTTCACTGATCACTAGTAGACAGGAAGCGAGATTTACACATGGGGATTTCTAAATTTTAATAAGTTGCAACAAACTTGAGTATGAGCAAGGAGGAACTTCCTTCCAGTTACCAAAGATACAGATGCTTACAAAAATCCAAATTGTTGTAGAATAATGAAATACCAGCACGGGGTTCTCATGGAAAAACCTGAAAAGCAAGTTGCAACATGAAAGACGTGACTAGTGGCTTGGTTTACAAACATATCTGCAGAAGAGTTTTTAAAATAAGTTACAAAGGAACAAAGTGCCATGTTTGACAATTAAGTATCTTTACACTTCCAGTTTTAATTAAAGGTTTTACAGCATTCCACAGCAACACAAAATGAAACACGGAATACAGCTTGTTAACGTGGGTAAGAAAACTTCCAGCTACTTCCAACAGATCTGATCAGATCTGTGTAACAGGCAGACCCATGGCATGTGCTGTTATACAATCACTGAAACGCTATTTACCTTGGCCCCCAGTATTTGTTTCATAACCCTCTTAGAAGAAGAGTGATAAGTAAAGCAGACCACACTTGCTAAAATTCTGTGGATTATGCGTTTTTCTCTTTTTAAAGGATCAGATAAACAGTGAATATATACTTCTCTGGGACCGGTGAGAATGGAAATTGCATTATTCTATGGAAAGATGGCATAAAAAACTATTCTTTATTGCCGATTTTCAAAATAATTCAAAGAAATCTGGATCCAGCTGTGACTTCTGATGATGTGGATGTTGAAACTTTGCAGATAGCTGGTTCCTGAGGGAAACATATCACAGTTGAATGTTTTATTAAGATTACATTATCAAATATAAAAATATTTTGGTTTTGGTGACTACTACCACAGTAAAAATTGAATATTTGAATTTTTAAAAAACAAATCGGGTGGAAATATACACTGGCCACTAGTTTTAAAATTTCAGTAGTCTTGTTACATGAGTACTATCAAAATTACAACTTATATGCAATATATGTATTTTTCTCCTTACACTGGGTGTGGTGCACAGCAGACCACAACCAGATTAATTCAATAAACAAAGCCATGTGTGGCAAAGCCAGCATGCTTTTATACATAGATTAGAGGGTGCTTTAGGAGATTAGATAAACACAGTTGCTGCCAGTTTACCAAGCAAGAGGCAGGACTGAGACAGGGAGGGCTGAAAATACTTGCTGGACAGCAGAAAGTCAGACACAGAAGAAAGAGTGAACTATCAAAAGGACATATCCCTACATTTAACCCAAACCTTGTGTAAATTCTGCCTGAAAGAATAAGAGAACAAATTTCTACAAATGAGTAATCATATGGAACCTAGTGGGAGTGCAGGTCTCTGGTGTGTCCTGTGTCCATTTCAAATAATCCATTTTGAGCTATGCCAGCCAGACCACTACAGTCCATGGGTTTCTATGGGTTCAAAGACAAGCCAAAAAGAGACCAGAATCACCTTTTGCCTCTACCTCTCCTGGAACAGTTACATACCCAAAGAAATCCATTTCTAAATAGTTTCTTATATGGCATTTATTTTCTGAGCCAAGTGTTGACAGAAAGCTGGATCACTTTTAATTGACTTTAGACAGGGAAACTGAAGCATAAAGTTCACTTATCAACAAGGTAAAGAAGAGCAAACTCTATGAATAAAAGTTTGCATGATTGGCCCATAGATGTTTGTTTTGTCTTATTCCTTTACTGGTACACAGGAAGGGCCATGGGAATTCCCAGACACATCCACATCCTTTGGGTTGTCCACTTTCCTAGTGTTATCAGCAACATTATGTTGTGCAAATATGTTACGTGGACAGGAAATTGTTATACTGCCATTGCTCATGTCAGTTTGACAACTTCAAATTTTAGTCACTAGAAAGAGGGTCAACATCCTTTTTTCAAAATATCTTTCCATTTTTAAGCACGCAATGATTGCTGCAAAATCTTGGTTCCTCAAACAGCTGCTCAAAGAAGAAGTTCTTACCTTCCATTGAGTGTTTTAGTATCAAACATTGCCTAATAGTATTCTCCACTGTAATGATACACAGTTAGTAGGACAAGCATTGGGAACAGCTAGAAGAATGCTAATTCTTTTTTACTGCATGAATGCAATCAAAGCACAGTACCTATCCCATGACTTTACCCATAATGTGACAGACTAGGAATAGTGTTGTTCTATGGTTTAATCACAACAGATGAGTAACAGCCCTCAGTTTATGTGCAAAGATTAAAATAAATCAAAACTGCAACAATATCTAGACATTTATGTACATTTTGCTTTACACAGGTCTCGGTGTAAGACTGTATCTCGTTTTACCTTACACCACAAAAACACTTCACACAAGAAGAATGCTCATGACAAGCATTATGAAGAGAGTGATGAGTTGTTATTGCAGAAGCAGAAACGTTACTTGAAAAGAAGTCTCAAAAGAATGCAGTTCTTTAATCTTAGTAATGGAAAAATGTTAACTCTAGCGACAATGCTACAAGATTAGTTAATATTCATCTTCCTGCTATTAAATGAAAACTGTTTCTTCTTTCACTTTAAATGATTTATGGAAACATTGACACAAAGTGATTGCATATTGTATTAAACTATATATTGGTACTGGAAGTACCAGCAGGCAATGGATGAGAGCAGAGTGGGGCTGGCCAATGACATGGAGCTCCATGCTTCTGATTTTAGATTCCAGCTGCTCTGCCTAGCTGAACTTCATGCACATGTGCAGGATAAGTTTTGTGAGAAAGTTTGATATATAACATGTAAAAATATTCTATATCTTTTCAGATAATGGGAAAAAATTTAATTGAAAGAACGTTGGATTTCAGGATTTCTCTCTCCAAAAAATTTGTTTATAGTATTAGATCCCAAGAATTCTTAATAGAGTAGGAATTATTTCTCTAGCTATTTCACATTTAATTAGGTTTTGCAGAACTGGACCACAATTCTTAGCAAATATTTCAGCTATTGCACTCTTACCCAATAAATAGGTGTGCTTCTAAGAATGACTGCAGAATTTCTATGAGTTAGAGCTACCCATCTGGGAGAGTGCTGATTCAATGTCACTTTAATGGAGATGAATAAACTGTTTACGTAAGTCATGCCATCTCATAGTCTGTAACACCACCAGTGGCTGCTGGGCCCATTACTGCATTCCACTCGCTGTTGATTTTTCTTCTCATGACTGATTAAGACAAAACATAAATTGAGCAGGTAATTTATGAGAAGTCTGTAAAAAATTGAAGGTAAACCAAAGGTAGTAAAAAGAGTAGGTCAGATAAATAACAGACATCTGTGGGCCATTATCTGACTCAGTATGACTGGCCACATAGTGATCTTATAGACGTGCTGTTCAAACATCGGTGTTTGGAGAGCAGATTGATGATTCTTTGACAAGGGAGCCTATTGGCACTAAGTACATAGATAATCACCTTTCCTCCTGCTCGCAACAGGCTGTGCAAAGCAGGGTGTTCTGTATTCCCTTTTCAGGCAATGAAGATATTTAAGTCTTTTAACGTGTGTTGCAATGGAACTTCAGATCCTGTCTAGTTGTATAAAACTCATGCAGAAACACACTATTGTCCATGAACACCCTTTCCCTGGAACACCTGACTAAAATAATGATTATTCTCACATAAAGTAATTGGCCACACTGTGCAGTGAATATAATTAAATCTACAAATGCACTACTAACTTGAGTAGATTCTGTGCTGGCTGCCTGTGCTGTTATTGGGAGCATTACATTTGGATAAACTAGATGGCCTATTGCCTTCTCTAAATAAAACCTGTGTTATTTTGAGGAAGAAAAGCAGAATAATATATGCTGCTGCCCAAGCCTCACTAGTTATTGGAAGGCTTTGTTTTAAAAAGACAACTAATTAACACGGAGAGAATTGTACATGCTGTCAAAGCTCAGTACAATAAACATCTAGACGCAATAAATCCATGAAGTTAGGCTGTTTCCACCAGAGGGACCGGTGAAAAGCAGTGCTCGCAAAGTCCAAAGCTAAAAGCTCCAACAGATGGCACTGAAGGCTCCTAGCAGCCCGTGTCGCTGAGCAATGCGCGGTCCCTGGGTTTGCCGGAGGAGCTGCAGGGCGCAGAACTGCGCGACAGTGACATCCAGCGAGAGACGGGGACACCCGCTCCTTCTGCACTCGCGGCTCTTCGAAAGCCCTGCAGTCCAAGCTGTCTCTCTGGATACAACACCATTATTTTTCTCTGGCAAACTCTCAGTAGCTGATTCTATTAATGTAAATTGTCCTTACAAGGACTAAAATATCAGTGAAGCATCTTGTGCTTTCAGAAAAGATTTCTCTCTAGTCGTTGCAATGATTCTGCTACTTATCTTAGTGTTGATAAAAACCACATTTCCCTGGTCTCCCCCCAACTAATGAAAACATCTCATTGTTTTCATTCAGAACTAAACCTGACTCTGCAGGTCACAGATATTTCTGCATACTCCATGTGGTCCAGATTGAAGCCTTTTGCAATACTGTTTGATTTGGGTTTATCCTAGGTTATTCCATTCTCTTTGTGGCTCTCAAGAATATCTTCCATCCTTTCTTCCATCCTTTCTTCCATTTACATAATGTGCAGAGCAAGCAATCCTTTCCCAACCTTACAAATCCACAGCTTTCACTTCCCAATTCCTCTGAAACTCAAGCAATTCCCTTCCCTGGCTTTTTGAGGGGATGTTTTTAAGAGCAGTGTAACTTGTCTGTTCTCTGTATTGAGACACTCAGATGTACTGGCATGTCTGCTCTTTAGACCAGAGAGGGACATGAACAGCCCTGAAACACAGAAGTGTTTCAGTTCAAGCTCTGTCACTGTCTGCTACCCACGCCACTTACTGTCAGAGCCCTGGGCACATTGTAATCCTGATTTCCCACAAAGGTACAGCTCCAGCCTTGTCTGGCTTGGTGGTAATGTTCCATGTGATCCTGAAACATTGATTCTCTTGCTCTGTTCTCAGACCTTGAAATGAGTCACCTCTGAAGTTTATTATCAAGTTCAACTCAGCAAACACTTTTCTAGGGTCAGGCTGTGCTCTACCTTGTGAGGAATGAAAGGGCTCTTTGTGCAGATGTCTGCATGCTTGTGTGGCAAGTGGAACAAATTAACTTTGTGGTATTATACTCGTTCCTTGAATGATTCATATGTTTGGTAAATCACAGGAGGGATGGTGGTTTGCAGCAGTAATCTAAAACTATAGAGGCAGTAAGATGTGCACACTCCGTTCTTCTAGACTGCTGGCTAGAAGACTCAACAATCATTATCCTGAAACAAAAATAGAGCTTCTCAATGCACTAGAAATATCCAGAAGAATTTGATTATTAATTTGGTTATTAATTTGTTAAATTAAAGTGAGAAGGTTGAGAAGTAAAACATCTAAAAATTACTAGAAAAAATATTGCTTATTTTATCTTTTGTGCATTTTCATAATTATATTTACAACTAAATATTTAGAAAGTCCAGCTGTAAATGATCAGCAAACAGATGAGCAAACAGAAAAGCGAGGATGGAGCATCACAAACAAACTAACTCAAGTCATCAGAAAGATTGGACTCTTTAGCTGCCTTGGACAGAAGTCTGCCAGTGGATCCAGAGGAGCAGTGGCAGTACTCTGATCAGAAATCTGGCTGGGAGCTTTGGGTTGATAGCCAGGCCTGACTCTGCCAGGGCACTCTGGCACTCTCAGGCCAACACTGAGGATATTTGCTGGCAGGAGAGGAAAGGTGATACTCTGCTTGAGAAAGGGAGTGGTGGCAGACCCAGATTCTCTTGATCATTCCCCACAGTCTTAATCTTTTAAGTACCTTCAGGACTTGTGCTATGGCTTGTTTATGCCCACACAGCTTTCACTGTCTACCCTTTTCTTCCCTGGCCAGTTTTATTCCTCCCCATACCAGTTCTAGCCTCCCTTAGCTCTCAGGGTCCTACTTTTTTCAATCTTAGGCTCCTTTTTTCAGCCATTTCCTCCTATCTCTCAGTCTCACTCACATCCAGCCCCACCCTTTCCTCAAATCCTGCATGCTGTCCCTTGCATGCCAGTCCTCCCTCCACCTCCTCTCTCTGGCAGCCATTCCCCTGCTGTCCTAGACTTCCATTTCACTTCTGTTGCTGGTGTCCTTGCTGAGCCAGTCCTGGCTTTCAGTCTGTTACTGTGCCTCAACAGAGGCATAATGGCCCACTGTCTACAGCCTTAGGTTAAATGCTCTCATGATACTGATTTTTTGAATCCCTCATCCTTCTCAGAGACCTGCTAGGTCCTGCTTTCCTTATCAACCAAAGTATTCCTTATCAACTCCAGAAACAATAGGCAGTTCTCCTTATTCTTTACATTCATCTCAGGAGCAGTCTTTGTCCATTGTGCCTGCTCTCCATCAGGACAGTCACTGATGTGAAGGTGAAACAGTGAAGGTACATGACAGGTCAGAAGCACCTTTCAGGGCTGCCCAGACTGTCCCAGCCAGGCCCTGGGTACACCATGCAGGCACAGACGACAGATCCTTTAGCTATGAAGTTCATCAAGTTGACTGAGCATACACAATGATTTATCAAAATGGTCTGGGTAAATATTGATGAATTTTCTCAAATTATGAGAAAAAGCTAGAAGCATTTCTTTCCTCTTGTCCATTAAAAATTTCTGATGAAATAACATGTAATAATTTCTTTACTACTATCCAAGAAGGGATACCATATTGTCTGGTTTTTTAATTTCATTTTTTAAAGTGACTGAATAATATGTGCTGATGTTTTTCAAAAATCTTCAGCACCTGCCATGAGAAATTTCATACTGAATGGTCCAAGAGACATGAGGTTATAAACACCTGCACTTAGAATGCAAACCTGAGCAGCAGCTTGAGAATAATAGGAGGCATTATGTTTGGTTTCTGGGTGTTACAGTTCAGGATTTTCCAAGCATAGCTACCTACAGAGAACAGTGCCTGCCTGCTAAGCTATTGTACATAAGCAAGATCATTTGAGAGCAATGGAAATTATGCTCAGCTGCACCTTCTCTAATTAGGCAGAAAATGTTTGCTTTTAAGCTGAGTTTCCTAGTTACCGTGTCCTGTTATTAAAATAATTGGTCTCTGTTCCTTGTCTGACCCAGAAGGGGATACAGATAGGGATAGTCATCTCACTTAACCAGTCTAGCAAGGAACTGTCATGTTTTCATTTAGCACCTTCCTCTCCCAGTCCACATTCATTCCTGCTCCAGTTTTAATCAGGTAAGTTTCTTGGTAAGAAAGTTGAGCCCCAAGCAGGCAGCACCAGGACTCATTCTCAGTGAATAAACTACAGTCATAAAAAAGAACTAGAAGTTTGTTATTAAAGCTTGGAGTCAGGAAGCTTGATTTCATGTTTGATTGTTTCTATATATTCTATGTGACTTCATGAAAAACAGAGAGATGAAAAATGCCCATGAATTTACACTGCTGCTCATCTGTTGCTGATAAACATGTCTGAAGATTGCTAACATGCAAAACATCCTTTAAAAACTACAAGTAGTCTCAGAAGAGTAAATGTTAATCTCCCTTGTTGTGGTTCCCCCACTGCAACACACCAAGCAGGTTGAATGGTTAGAAAATTTTAAAATGTCTTAAAATTCAAATAAATCACTGTGTGTTCCTGGGTACTCCAAGACTGTAAATATTTTCTTTTCCTTTACAAGAAATGTTACATTCTTGAGAGATCAGTGCAGATTTACAAGTGAATGTGGATCCTCATAATACCAATCTCCCATGGAAGTGGCTGTAGTTGGATACAAGATTGAAATGAAGATATCTATTTTATAAAGCCAGCATCTTGTCCACGTAGACCAGGGGACTGAGACCAAAGGCTCCAACATGGGCTTCTCACCAGAGAGAGAGAGCTCAAGCTAGTGGCCAAGTCATTAGTGCTCACAAAGGAGGACCAGTTCTCTAATCCAATACTCTTTCTCCAGAATTCATTTTCATCTCATTTCTATTTCAGCACTACAAAATATCACTTCTAAAGCTCCCTGCTCCTCACGGAGTGCTCGAATGACTCAGCTGCACAACCAGGCTCTATCCTGTGAAAGTGGTAAGACAAAACACAAAATTGATCTTTTGGGCAATTTTTGGCAGGATTGGACAAATAACAAGCGAGAGTTTTTGGTATTACACTTTGGATGTGGGTGTTTAAATCTGTTATCCAATCTGAGCTTTGTTTCCTGGTATTTGCTTCAAGTGTAGCATGAGGATCCTTCCTCATTTGTGAATATCGGCTCTCCGTGGTGTGAGGCTCTGTACACCCATCTCAAACGCTGAGCTGGAGCTCGAAACTGGGAGCCGAGCCCCACCTAGTGACACAGGATAAAAGTACTCAGCTGCTACTAAGTAGAAAAAATGTTTTATTTGATCATGTTTGAAATTCAGGATAAAAACTTAGTAAAATTAAAATATTTAATTTATGATTTTTAAAAAATCCTATTCTAATTGTGAGTTAATTTCTAGCATTTCTAAGATAATTGCTCCTAGTCTAGCTGAAGAAATAAAAGAATCTTGATTGATATTGCTCAGTAAAATCAGGCCTCTACTTCTGATTCCAATTTTTTTTTACATGAACTTCAGTTACCTGGATTTTGGAGTTTATTAAAAATATATTTGTTCCATTTGCTGGTTTCCTCTATTCACAGTAAGAATGGAACACAAAACTTAAAGAGGATCCTTCAAAAAGTGCCAGACCAACAGCAAAATATTAGCATGTGATGACAGCAAGTCATCAGATTCTAATACAGGCCTTCATTACTGGCATTTTTCTTCAAGATGATTTTTCTTAATCAGATAATGATTATGTCTCAGAATACTTTTTGTCCAGGTTAAAGGTTATTAATATTTTGGTTAGCTTTCTTGATATAATAAAAAATTAACTTATCTTATTTTAAAAATGTTAAGTTTCCTGTGAAATTTTACATTTGTGTTTCAAGGGAAAATTACTTTTCCCACACATTTTTAAAGTGCAACAGCAGAAAGTGAAGGGAAAACTATTTTCTCTATTTAGGTTTTATAAGCACAAAACTACTCCTTCGGTTTTAGAACTTCATTTTAATTTTCATCCAAATTCTGAAAACTCCCCAAAATTGATGAATGATGAGCATTAAAAGACAAAATGCTGATAAAGGCAAGAACTATGAGGTGGCTGGAAATGAAATGGATAGTAAATCCTTTGTAAGACAGTTTTCTAGAAATCATTCCTGCTGCGTTTCTTCAGAACCACTTCTTTGGAAGGGGAGGAGGTGGGGGTGGAGGTGTGTGTAAATTTAAATCAGAATTTTAGCAGGTTCTGTCAAAACAGTTAAAATGTCAATTTCGCAACCATTGTATGACTTTGTATGTATGTATGCCCCAGAACATTGTACGTTCTGAGGCAGAGATTCACTCCTTTTTATAAAAGCCCCTTTTCAGATATTAACTATTTACTTCCTTCTATGCTAGTTTGTCACCAAGGTTTCATGCTGCATTTTCTATAGAGAACTGGAATACATGGGTTTGTTTTGCTTTATTGTTCTAGACAAGGCTAGCCTAGTGCTCTGTCTCCTATGCAAGATGGACCAGTTCTTAAACAGTTTTGCAAAACAGCTTCCATTTAATTCAATTTTATTGCAATTGCAGATGTTGTATTACTTCTTAAAGAGGATATTTATTTGTTCCACTGACTGTCAGGAAGAGGACAAAACCATACTTTTAACATCCTTCCAATGTGTAATTTTCTCTAGATAATTGAGCTGAATTTAGTGAACATAAAGATAAATTGGCAACAGGAACAGCACAGAGAAAACGTTATTAAAAGTGGCTAATAATTCCCGAATTCCTCAGTCATCTGAGTTACATGGATTGACCTAATTTGGTGTTATTCCTTTTGTTGCAGGTTATTCCTGTGCATGCAAAATGCATGTGGACATAGATGAGAGTATGTATAGCATAATACAGCCCGTCAGCATGATCTAACTCTACAAACTACAGCCAAAGAGAAGCTGAAAAGGATCTATGACAGGCTGTGTATTGATAATGCAGCCGGATCAGCCGAACAGGTATCGGTGTCAGGGGCCTTTACAGGACGGAACAGCCCCCGTTCTGCGCCGGCAGTGACAAATCTTCAGCTATTCCCAGAAATAAGCTAATGAAGGGGGAAATATAAACCTCCCACCGCGGGCGGGGGCCCTGTATAAACCTGCAGCTGTAGAGGAGCTGCCGGACCCCGAGCGCCTCTCCCGGGAGCGGGAGCGGAGTGCCCGGGGCACCAATGCCGCTCTCTCCCTCCCTCCCGCGCGCAGCGGCCCCGCGGCCCCGGGCACACACGGCGGGCGGAGCTGCCGGAGGTGCCGCCGCCCGGCCCGGCCCGGCCCCGCGGCGCCGGAGCCGAGCCCCGGGCAGCCTCGCCCCGCCGAGCCGGCTGCGCCCCGGGCCCGCCCGCCGCCCCCGCGGAGCCCGGCCCGGCCCGGCCCGGAGGGCGCGGCCATGGAGCGGCGCGGGGGCCGGCAGCAGGTGAGCGCGGGCCGGGACAGCGCGGGGGGCACAGCGGGCAGTGCGGGGGACACAGGGCGGGCAGTGAAGGGGGCACAGAGCGGGCAGTGCGGGGGCACGGAGCGGGGGGCACAGAGCGGGCAGTGAGGGGGGCACAGAGCGGGGGGCACAGAGGGGGCAGTGAGGGGGGCACGGAGCGGGGGGCACAGAGCGGGCAGTGAGGGGGGCACAGAGCGGGGGGCACAGAGGGGGCAGTGAGGGGGGCACGGAGCGGGGGGCACAGAGCGGGCAGTGAGGGGGGCACAGAGCGGGGGCACAGCGCGGGCAGCGCGGGGGGCACGGAGCGGGGGCACAGCGCGGGCAGTGTGAAGGCAGCGCGCCTCGCCACGGCACAGAGCTGCCAGGTGTTCCGCACTGAGGGGGCGAAGTTACGCGCTTGCTGAAATCTCTGCCCTCTGCAACTTGAGTTAATTTCACAGGAAGTTTGTTCTGTTCTTTTCTTGAACTTTTTTTGTTTCTCTTTAGGACTCTGGAGATAGTGTTTCTGAGCTACCGGAATGGAGACCAGCCGTTTACAGAAAGTGTACGGACATTCTCTGGCTGCTCCTCTTCTGTCTTTTCTGGGCTGGTTTGGTAAGCGTGCAGTTTGTTTGTTTCCTGGAAGGACAAATCAAAATAAGAGTCTGCTGTAAGCAAAAATGAGATTGCTCTGAGAACTAAAGAAGCACATTTGTACATGTTTGTGTATGAGACGTGTTTTTGCCCAGATCCAATCTTTAGTCACAAGTACTAAAAGTAGAAGCACAGATAAAGGCTGTAAAGTTGAGGTTAGAAGGCAGTTGTGCTGGTCTGTGCAATCTGTCTCGACCACAGCCAATATTCAGCTGTACTCACTCAAAGCAGCAGTGGTTAATGTGGGACTGGGGAGCTTTGCTGCAGCCAGCAGTTGGCAAATAGCCACAGAGCTTAGTGATTGTCCTTGGTGTGTGTGAACTGTGACTTGCACCCCATGGGACAGAGGAGAAGCTTGCATCACTGAGTTCTTCAGTGGCTGGAGTGATGGGGAGATAAGCCTTGGGTAAAGCAGTACTCAGAACTTCACCAGTTTCACAGAAGAATTGCTGCTTTCTTGGCACTTGCAAAGGTTCTTTCCAGGGATTGTTTTGGCCCCCACAATGTACAGGAGGGTTTAAACTGCATTCCTGGACAAGGTGTTTAATTTTGACTGAGAATTGCTGCTACTTGTCCAGCAGAGGTACTTAGCTACCTCTGGGGTTTACAAGAAGATGATCTACTGGAACTTTGATCTGGCAGCAGAACAACTAAAAGGTCAGGGCAGTGTCACCTAAGTGACACTGCACAGTGTGGCTTTCTACAGGTTTTTTACATATGTTAAAGATACTCCTTCCTGAAATTTCAGGTAATCTCAATTTTAAATATATTTTGTGTTTAAAAATAATTCTGATTACATTCACTAGCAGCTTCAAGGGCACATCATGGCAGCAATTTTATTGTCCAAGTGTGTCTTGAAGGTCACCCTGTAACATGAGATGTAGTGAGCCTATGAAAAGTCACCATTTGAGTGATCTTGCCTAGTGACACACATGAACATCTCCAGGAACAGTGTTCAGCACCTTAGTAATGCTTTTCTCTTATTTTAATCAGGACCTCTATCTTCCTTCTCCTGTGTTATTCTGCTTAATTTATATACGTTCAACAATAGATGAGGGAAAGCTCTAAGGAAGCATTAGGGCTAAAGTTGCCCATGTGACTTGCTCTGGCTTTGTGCAGAGAGGTGAATTTTAGATTTAATTGTTTGGACCTGGAAGGCAAAAATGCATGACCTAAAAGGAATATTTATTGAATAGGAAGGAAAAGCTATGGTAGCATGCTTTCATATTTAAATAAATATTTTAACAGGTGTTTATAAGTGGCTATGCTGTGGTGGCTGGTGCTGCAGAAAGACTTGTGCTTGGATATGACAGCTTTGGGAACATATGTGGTCGGAAGAACACTCCTGTAGAAGGGGCAAATCTTTCTGGATTGGACATGACTAATAAAAAGTAAGTGCATCAGATAATGTATAAGTCAATCAAATGTTTGAGAACTTAGTAAAATACACATCTTCTAGTTGTCAGTCATATACATCTGTGTAACTATACACTGTTGTGTTGAAAGGCAAAAAAGGTGGGAGTAGTGCAGAAGAGTGACATTAAAAAGTTAAGGTAGAATTCGAAAATTTGCTGTGTTGTTATGCTTTATGCAGCTGCCTTCTTAAAGAGGATCTTAAACGGGACATCAGCCAAACAGGCAGTCATTCTATATGGCAAATCTTTCTACTTAAGGATGTTGCACATTGAAGTTCCCAGTCATTCCACTGACTCCTTTGGAAAAAGTTTCACTTGCTTTGTAGCACTTTAAAAAGAAGGTTCAGAATTTAAACTTATGAAAAACCAAGAAAGCTTGTTTTTTGAGAAGAGGATCTTTTTTCTTTCTAGGTATGTGTTCTTTCTGAATTCATGCAGCCTGGAAATACAAAGCCCCAAAATCAGTTCACTTTCCTTGTGCGTGTCAAGTTGTCCACAACAGCAACTCAACTCTTTGGAAGATCTACAGAGTTTTGCAAGGAATAATGGTGTGCCACAGGGAATATGAGTACCTCAGTGTGTCTGTAGAACAGTTGAGCAGCTTCCACTTTGTTTTTGTTATGGCTCTTACACTAGGGAGTCATATTTTACCATTAATTTCCTGAACAGTTCATGATAACAGAAAATAAAATGTCTTGTTTCTGCTTTATTTCAAACCCACAGTTTCTAGAAATGTTACAGTTCTCTTATGCAAATTAGAAAGTTGTTCATTAACTCCTGCACAGTGCTGAGATTATGTAACAGAAAACTGACTGTTGATAATGAACTAGTGAAGTTTGGTGGGGGTGCCAGTAGGTGACCAGAGTTCATATGTTGTTTGTGACTCTTGTCCAACTGGTTCCTTTAAATGTAATTAAAACTGTGGTGGAATTATTAATTCCATGAAGACACAAGTGGATTTATCCCTCTAGACATTAGATCCCTGCGTTTGCTATTGCATTTTGTTGTAGTTTAACCCCTGCTGGCAACTAAGTACCACACAGCCCCTCACTTCCTAGCAAATCCAGGACACGCCTTGAAATTTTATTTGATTCTGGTGTTCAAGATGAAAATGCTGTCAGAAATAGCTGTTATGTGAAAGAGGCTCCAGTTTATTCATGTCCAACATGTAAATAAAATAATCTGTAGCCTAAGCCTTATTTCATGGGGTGTATATAAACTTCAGACCATATGAATATTAATAGCTGTTATTGTTGGAGGTCAGTATCCCATTATTTTTTTTTGTTTTGCTGTTCTATTTGGCAGAGATTGCTATTTAAATTGACAATGTTTGTTTTAATTTAATTCTGGAGTAGTTTGACATAATTTTGTATCTACAGAAGCTGTAAACACCTGTGAGATTATATAAGTATTTTCAGTCTAACTAAACATAATTGCATCAAATTCCAGCTAAAACTGCTTGCATGTTTATGTCAAGGCAGGGAGAAGTCTTGCATTTTGAATGGCTTGGATTACCCAGCCTTTCTTTCCCAGGAGTGCTGTCTAATGGAGCAGAGAACCTGGAAATATTTCACCTAGATGCCAGCACAAGTTAGGTTTCTGGATACAGATGTATTCTATTCTAACTCAGGAGGGCCTGGTTCTATTGTAGCTTCCATCATTTCAGGTTTTTCTCTAGTCCTAGTGAGCAAGGATTAATGGCACTCTGGAGCAAACAGTGTGCCTGCCCTCCAGGAATATAAGTGATAACTGTGGTTAAGTTGAGAAGGCAAAAGATCCTGCAGAGATTGGTTTATATTTACTCAACTACTTAATTTGCTATTCATATTCCCACTGGAATATCAGGGATGAAAATGGACTGCTAAGGGATCAAACCAGAAGTGCAACAAAACTTAGCTGTTAATGTGGTTTTTCTCTCAATTTTTTACTAATCTTAAGTTACTTTTTTCTCTCTCTGGTTTCTTTTTTTGTTTGTTTTTTTAGGTTCTTTCCTTTGTGTTTACAGCCTGAATGTTTCCAGTTACACAGTAAATCCAAAGGCAGCTCAGCTGTGTCCCACACTGCCAGTTCCACCAAGGTAAGCATGACTGAGTGCTTTACGACCTCCTTCAGTCCAAACAGCTTCTTATGGATTGTTACTTTCTCACATCTTGTATTTGCTTCACAGTCAGGATGGTTTTGCTTTGTTTATTTATTTTTTTGTCTGTGTATCCTTACAAGTTCTTTTATGTGCCTGTGAACATGCCAGTGTCCTGTCCCACAGAACAAACAAGGACTGCATTCCTTCCATTCCTCTTCCTTTTCCAAATTAGGAAAAAGCACTCCATATGAGGAACAGCTTAGCTCCTGCACAAATTTTGCTTTCTCCCTCAATGCCAAGGATGTGGTCTTTGGCCTTGCTTCTTCTCCTGAGCCCAGAAATTTCCATCAGAATAATTTTATAGCCAGATGGCTTGAAGCACAGATATGTGGATGTTGCTGTCTTTGTCAAATCAGGCATTTGTGACTCAAAATTCTTAAACTCGTGATTTTAAGTTCCACTGTGTCATGAAAATACAGCAGAGAATTGGAATCTCTGTGTTTGCAGAGCTAATTCATCTGCTTGGAACAGCAGAAAATAGAACAAAATGAAGAGGAGAGAGCAGGAGACATGTAAAAACATTACATACAGTGGATCAAAAGACAGCGTGTAAATTGATGAAAAAATATGGCATGTTTCACTTATTTCCTCAAATCTCTAGGCCTTTTTTTGGTTTGCCAAGGAAGTCAGCAAAGTTATTCATCTTGCACAAAAATATTACATAGTAGAAGCAAAGCTAGTTAGTAAATTTTTAGCTGTTGATAACAAAACCTCTCCTTTTCAGGTATGATTTTGCCATTGTCTGTTGTAGGGCAGCACTGCCAAAGTGGGACAATAAATTTATGCAAGAAGCTTGGCTGGGAGTGCCAAATAATTTTGTATAAATATTTGGTGCCATTAATTGTACCTTGCAAACATTGTTTTGGTGTGGCTTTTAGAATGCTTAAATATCATAAAAGCAATACAAAGTGGTTTTGATCTAGAATTATCTACAACAACATAGGTTGCAGCTATGTTAACATGAACTTTGTTTTTACATAAATACATGGGAGCAAAGCAGGTGAAGCCAGACTAGAATGGGAATAGGAGCTATGTGCTGATGGTGATAGTTGATGAGAGAGTTGTTAATTTCTTTCCTCAGGCTGATCTTGAATGGATCTGTTCTGGTACAGTGATACAGGCATGATACTGTTAAGGAGTTTATTCTGCAGATTATACATAAAACTACTCTTTATAACAGAATGCTGTCTGTGGAAAATGGCAGGATGGATCTCTGTGGATTTTAAACTGTTTGTCCAGTAATTAATATTTTTTACCACTTTTGTTTTCAACATTTCAGTAAATCCTTTCCATTATTTAATCGCTGTGTTCCACAAAATCCTGAATGTTATTCCAAATATGCATCTGTCCTCATAAGTATGGTTAATGAAATGGATGTTTTTCACCGAATTCTGAGTGGAATATTGGCAGGAAGAGATACTGTGATAGGACTGAGTGTCCTTGCACTAGGTAAGGTTATAAGTAAAAAGTGGATAATGATATTCAATTAAAAGGTTAAAGTGTTTCTTGTAAGTCTATATGTTTAATTCAAAAGTAGACTTTTTCATATTTTCTGGGCACAGTTATTTTTTAAGGAAGAGTGATCAGATTTTATCAGGAGACATTTAATAGACTGGTGAAATGCAGATCTCTATCAGATTCTGTGGTCCATGACATGGTTAAATACCTCATTTTGGAGGACCGTAAGAAATTGTTGAAGAAAAAGATTACATCAGCATGAATACTTGACTCTTACATAAGATGTTAGTAAAAAGCTAGTATTTCCCGTGGTGAAATACATCAGCTATAAGTTTCTTATTATTTAAGTTAGAGGTAACTGTGTGCTTTAAATGTTAAAGAGCTTGCCAGCTTTATTAAATGCTGTTGCTATTAACATTACTGTTTAAAAATAAAAGCCAAAATTCTACAAGAACCTTAAATTTATATTTAAAATGAAAAGGGTTGTAACACTCAAACTTTATGTATTTTTCAGCCTTCTCTTTGATACTGGTTTTAGCCTTCAGATTCATTCAGACCCTCTTCATCCATACTCTGATTGCACTGGTTGTGTTTGGGTTGTTGTGTAAGTATACTTACTGTTTCACTGTACTGAAGGATTAGCAGCTGACCAAACAGCTATCCTTTATTTCCGTGGCCATCCTCAGAAACCTTCAGCTTACCACAGTCATTTCCAAGCTGAGGCCTTTTGGTGCCAAGGTCTGGCTGTGCTGTTCCAGCTGCTGAGTGTTAGGATGATGGTGATGTTTATTGTTTTTATAGATGCCTAGGAACAACATTTCTTTTGGCAGATGAACGCAGTTATGAAAATGCTACTGTTTCAAAGAATGCTTAGTGAACTCTTATACTGAACCATAGGAATCTCTCTGGCTAAAGCTTGTCATTCCATGAAAGTTAGCTTTGGATCTCCACAATGAAATTACATGCCTGAGCTTTGGGATAATGCAAGAAGTCCAAATGTTCTGCTGCGGTTTTACCTCATTCTGACAGGCCATTACTGGAAGTTTCTCTGTGCTCCCTGGTCCTGTGGCTCACTTTGGTGGCCGACAGTATTCCCGAGCCCTGGGGGATGGTGGGAGGGCAGGACACTGGGAAGGGAGGGTGGGCAGGCATCATCCTGCCAGCAGCAGCGTGCCCTGCCTGCCCTCACGCTGCTCTGCTCTGCTCAGTTGTGTCAGGTGTGCTCTGGTGGCTCCATTACGACTACAGGAATGACCCCAGCACTGAACTGGAAACAGAAAAGGAAAATGTAAAATTCCTATTTGGATATGCCATCTTCTCAACAATCATCACTGTAAGTAGCATTTTGCCCTAAGCAACGACAGAGGCTGTAACTTGAAAACTTGAACTACAGGGGTTCTGCAACAATAAAAATAATTCCTAATTCTTTTCAAATTGGAAAATGAGATTAAATTCTAAGATCTTCTTACATTCATTCACATATAATCATAAAATGACAGAATGGTTTGGGTTGGAAAGGACTTTAAAGATCCCTAGTTCTAAATAGATTTTTAGGCCCCCAACAAAACTACAAAAATAATTTTATATATTCATTGTGAAACTTGTTTTTTAGCCTTGCCATACTTCAAACCTGTACAAACTGTATCAGTGTTGTTGGTGTAAAAATGCCAGAATTGTGTTCCATGCCCACTTTGTGCTGCATCAGCTCACTGGAGAATCATGTTGAATGTGCACAGGGCATTGGCTGAGTATGGATATGAGATCTGTGGATTCATCCCACCCTGTCAGCAGGAGAAAGGGGTGGCAGCTCTTTGAGACAATGAAAGGGGCAGTGAAATGCAGGCAGCATTGTCTAGACCTCAAGTTACAGGGTTAAATTCTGTTTTTCTCTCAATGACCTTGTTTTACAATAGAAAATCTAAGTGGCTTGCAACTTCTGAAGAGAGTTTTTTCACTCTGATGTTGCAATGTTAAAAGGAGCCATTTCTCAATTTGAGGGTACAGTCAATTTATACTTCATGAGACATTTGTCAAAGCAGTTGTCCTGTTGTCTTAGAGATAAGTAAGATCCATATGGAATTTGCCAGATATGAACAGTCTGGCAGTTTACAGTGACAAATATAAATGTGTCACAGACCAGATTTTTTTTAATATCCTCTGAAAGTTATGACCTTTTTACATCTGCTGATACTAAAAAGGTAAGAAAAAGTTTCTTTGAGTGCTGGTGTGTTCCAGTACAACTGACTGTTGTTTGCAGAGCTGTGGGAACAGCCACTGCTGCAGGTTATGCTTCAATTCAGAGCTGGTGGCTTCTTTCCAGAGCAGGCAAGAAAACTAGTGAAGGAGCTGCCACTGGTTGTGTTTATTGCTTTAGAGATTCCAGCCTCCCTTTTAATTGCTGGTCATAGTTCCTTGTCACATAGAAAGTATTGGGGATTTTGTGAGATTTTTGACTCAAGGCTTTGTTGTTGGCAGGTTGGGTTTTTTACTTTTGGAAGACAATAATTGATTTAAATAAGTTTTCATTTTATGTCTGCTTTGCTCCTATACATACATAGCTCAGAAACTAGTTGGGTTGTGGACTGCAGGAAAGGACTGGTTCTCCTACCATTGTGAAAGTGAACAGTAGCAAGCTGACCTGAGTAGAAAGAAAGTTTAAAAGTTCATGACATGCAGGATATGTGAAAGCAATGTGCAGTGTGTAATGTATGTTTATGTTTGCTATAAAGCAAAACAGACAGTTTCCATTAGATCAATTAAAGTCTTATGGATACTATTTTGTTAAAAAAAAACAGCAATGACTATTGTAGGAAAATAAATTTTAATCCACAGGCTCTTTGAGAACATAGGTAATGTCTTGGAAGGACTTTCTAATATGTAGTAAGATTGTATCAATTGCTTTGTTGTCATGTCTTTGTGAAATCTGTATCCTCTGATCTCACATTTGACAACTCTGATAATTTTCTTGACAAACCCCTAACAATTTGTCTTTTTATTTCCTGAAACAGGTTGTTCTGCTCTCCCTTATATATGTACTAAGAAAGAGGCTTCCTTTCTCTGTTCAGCTCTTTAGAATTGTTGGCAAAATCATTGGCAGAATTCCTTTCCTCCTGTTCCAGCCACTCTGGACTTTTCTGATTCTCATTGTGTTCTGGGTATTTTGGGTTGCTGTACTGCTTAGCTTAGGAACTGCAGGTAAGCATATGCTTTTCATGTTTCTGACTGAGTGCTAGCCATTTCCTAAATTCTCTTCTTAGATGTGGGACTTCTTGGTGCTGGCGTACAAAATGTGGGCTAGCATTGTTACACAGCTGAGTTGTTTTATTTTATTTTATTTTTTAATTCTTTAATTTTTAAATTTTTTTTACCAGCTGTTACAATCATAGCACAGCTCAAAGGTATTTTATGTTTTGTCTTCCTTCTAACTTGAAAGGAATGCTGATCTTTTCAGCAAGTGATGCAAACAGTACAGAGGACAGCACAAACTTACTGCACAGCAGAGTTATGATAAAGTTTCAGTTTTGAAAGAAATTACTTTTCTCAGATTTCGCATAAGAAGGGAAGGTATATATATTGTTTTTATGAGCAACCTAGTAAAACATAGGTTTTGACAGAGGTGTTCTGGCTGGGTATTTTTAGTGCAGATGTCAGTCCTTGTAAGATCTTCCTGTTAGAAGCATGTTAATGTCTAGCAGTGCACGTGTGCATTTTATAAATAACCCAGATCACGTCTCAGTTACAACCCGAGCATGAACGCAGGTGGGAAGGCGCCGCTCTGTGCGGGCAGTGTCCCGGGTGGGTTGGGCGCTGGGTGTCCCGGCCGTGTCCGTGGGGACACTTTGGGGCCGTCGGGCGCTCGCTGCGCCCGCAGCAGCAGCGCCCGCGCCCGCCAGGGGGCGCCGCAGCCCGCGGGGAGCGCCTCAGGCCCGCCCGCCCGGGGAGCGGCTCCGGAGAACCGGGGGGACAAAGGGCGGCTCGGCCCGCCGGGCTCCGGGCAGGGCTGGCGGCGTGCCTGGGCCTGTCGTGCTCCGGGGAATGGCCAGCGCTGCCCCCGAGCCCGCCGTGCTCCGGGACACAGCGGCTGAGCCGGGCCGCTCCGGGACACGGCCGGCGCAGCGGCTGAGGCGGCCCGCGGGCTGAGCGCACGGACAGCTCCGTGTCAGCCGGATTGCTGTTGGGATTTCCAGTCCCTTACTCTACCTCAGGTGTGCTTTGTGATTCAAATCTTGGAGGACGAGCGCTAAACGAGATCTGGTGTTGAGAATATTCCATTAGGTTGTCGCTCAAATTTTCAACCCAAATATGAGTCCTCTGAAATGCTGCCTGTTAAAGCAGCTCACCATCAGATAAGCTGGGGGTCGTTCTGCTGTTCTGGGTAGACAGACCCACACATCCTGTAATGACAAATGCATACAGAACCGTATGGTTAATAATGCACTGACAGGACACCTTGGTATTATTAATTAGTTTTCTACAATTGTCCTGTAAGTGGAAGATGTCTCTTTTTATTTTGAGTTTTGGGGACTTTTTGCACCACTTGAGAGTACTTCTCTGAAGATCTCCAAAGATATGCTTTCTCTTGCAGAGCAATTTGTTTTCTTCATTGACAAATAGTTACCTGTCTAGGATACAGCTTGTAAAATACAGGTGGTGATTTTCTTTGGTTTGACGCTTTGACATTTTCTTCTCACAGATTTGTTTTCTGGGGCTGTGCAGGCTGTATTTTAAATGCAAATGTACCAAGAAAGCTGAAAAAAATGAAATGTTTACAAAGACACTAGACTTTTTGTCTAATACAGAGAGATGGGTAAATTAAATTGGCTTGCTGCTGTGCTGCACCTGTTCTTAACATTTTCTTTGAATCTGCACTAGTTATATAATATTTATGGTGTCTCTGTATCTTAACAGTTCTGGAGCACTTGATCCTTGCTTCAGCTGTGGCACACCTGATCATTATGTGGCCATGGAGGCACCTTATTTACATCTCCTCCAAAAGTTAGTGTTACGGTGAGAAAAAAGTCCTAACTTTTTGGGGGCTATAGAAAGCTATAGCCTGCACTTGAAAGGTACTTATGCACATGACTAATTTGAAACACATGGATAATCCTATTAAAATCAGTGGGACTACTTATGCATTTTAGGGTAGGCACCTGCCTAAGTACCTTGGTAATTCAGAATCTGTAAGAGCAGCAGAGACTGAGTGAATTCCAGACCTAGAAAACTAGGAGAAATGCCAAGACTTCATGAGACTTTAGGTAGCACAGTGGCACCAGTTAGAACCATTAGCTGGCTAGGAATGGAATTCAGCTGTTCTTTGGAAAAGCTGATATGTCTTAGGGTTATTGAGTTTTATTGTTTGCTAATTTGTGGGTAATTCACTGCAGAACTGAAGTAGCCATGTGGCACAGCAGAGAATGTGTTTCAGCTTTTCAGAGTGCAGGAGCTGTGAGGTCTGCATGGTGAAAATACTATGAATGTAGGATGAGAAGGTGGTGTGATTTTTTTGTGTAATAAAGGTGCATCCTGCAAGCAAGTGAGCAGCAGAACTGCCACATAAAGCTGTGCAACAGCAAAATGAGCAATAAAAATGTGTTTCCTGCAGGGGCCTTGACATTCCTATTACAGTCAGGTAGCTTACCTGTAAATATCTTTACATGAAAAAGCACAAAATAAGATAACACAATATATTGTGTTGCAGGAAGCACTAAGATTCAGTGTATGATTCCAGAACCTTTCCTCACAGTGGGAGGGGCACAGCATATTTTCATGTTAACAGGAACTGATAAACAGGCTCTCAGTATTTTCTTGTCAGTGGCTCTTTGTTTGTGATAAGGAAATTGCTGGACTAGACTTCCCAGGAATTTTTTGTCTCTTACAGCAGCCTGTTGCTGCAGGCATCAGCAACACCTCAGAGCAGCAGCTGCTGAAGAAGGGCATCTGAGCTAAGTGTGTCAGTCCCAAAATGCAGCTGAAGGTGCCACACGCAGCCAGCACTGACTGGTGTCCCAGTGCCCTGCTCTTCTGGCTGCCAGGGCAGCGCTGTGAGTCCCAGGGGAAATTCTCCTGCCTTCTGCTGCAAACACTTGGCCTGTTTGCTTTGTTAACATCACTTCTTTTGAAGTATTGGCAGCAGATCAACACTTGTACTCATCAAAGGCTTCCAGATCTGGTGGTTCAGATGTGGGGTGTTCAGTTCTTTACTGGCTTGTTAATGTCATCGCTAAGAGTGTATGATACCCTGGGAAGTTTCATTATTGTGTCCTTGGAGAAAAATATTCTGTTGACAGATTGAACTGTATTTCAGGCTGTGTTGAAACAGTTCAGTTTGTATGAACAGGTAGATCATACTACAATGATGAGGAAAATGGCATACACTTTTCTTGACAGGTTATCTAGGACAGCTTTAAAGTTTATCTGAGATACTGATATAGAAAAATAGCCTTGCATGTAGTTCTGCTGACAAAGTCAGGCATGTCTGGTATGCCCAGAAGACAGGAAATTGGACAGAGATGTTTATATCATTAAACAGATTTTTGGGAAATAACAAAACTAGTTTACTTTACCTGATCAGCAAAGTGATCAAAGGTGAACTCACAGATGGCTCTGCCTGATTTCTGTGCAGCTGAGCACAGCACTGTGCACATGTACAGGTACAGGGTTGTCCAGGAAAGACAAAGCCATTACTGTTATTACTGCAGGTGGTTATTTCAGTAGGCTGGTAAAAAGCAAATAGGATTAGTTTGCCATATGAACATTTATCAGTCTTCATGACAACAGTACTGAACAAAGCCTGAACAGGTCTATTTTGGAAAAAGAAATGTTCAGGTGGATTGTATGGTGGAAAATGTCCTTAATTCTGCTACCAAATGGTGTAATGTCTTTGTGTGAAAATGGAGAGGCAGGACACCTTTGTGTCTCACTGACATCTTGTTTGCCTGAGTTCCCTTAGTAAAGGCTGTAGGCTGTGGATAATGAGTGTATTTGGCTAGTTGTCTGCTGCAGGAAAAGGCAGTCAAGAGCCTCTGGAAGAAATATGGAAAATGAAAAATCTTTTGAATTCATAATTATATGGTGCCTCACTCATTTTAATGACTTAAAGTAATTATTGTATCCTCAAAAACTCACCTTAAAAAACCCTCACTTTTGCAAACTTAAAACCAGTGAGGCACAGGATGGGGAGGCATGAGGGAGAGTTTGTGAGAAGAGATCTGAGTAGTAGCTTTTTCAAACCATCAAATATCTTGCACTTCCCAGACTTAAAATTCATTTGAATATATTGGAAGCACTACATTGTTTCTATGAATGACCAACCAAACAGCACTGGAGAGAGCTTGCCTGTTCAGCCAATATTGTTAACCTCTCAGGAAAAAAAAAAAATCTAGAAAATATATCTGTATTTATGTACCCATGTAGCATTTTTTTTATCTTTCAAAGAACTCTAAAATAATGTTGCAGTGCTACTGTGGGGTAGATGGATATTTTTCTTTATTTACAGACTAAAAGGCTGCTTCTGAAAACTTAAAAAAAGCTTGTCTAAAGCTGATTGCTTTTTATTGCTGAAACAAATCTTTACTGTTTCTACTTCTAGTTATTCTTGAGTAAGAAGTCTGTGGCTGTAGAAAAACAGGCCAGAAAGGAACCATTTCCTAGATAGCTTTGTGTATGTGGTGGTTTTGAACTTGAATGTGGTGTGTTGTCCTGTAAGAGAACACAGAATCATAGAATCAATTAGCTTGGAAAAAACCTTTGGGATCATCAGGTCCAGCTGTAAACCTGGACTGCCAAGTCCACAAAATGAATACGTGAAGTATTAAAGCTTAGGTTATATTGCTGTTTGAGCAGTAATAGCCAATTCTGTCTCACTTTTTTATTTCTTTCCTGGAGCTGGAATAAGAAACTACTCACCTCCAGAGATTGTTTTATTTGGTGAACATGTTTCTCTTTAAGGTTAGTAGACTTAAGGCTTGGTAAAATAAAAAAAAAAAAAAACAAAAACATAGCATGTTAGGAACCTAGAGACCTTTTACTACAGTCAAATTGTCTTAATGCCATTATCCCCTTACTACTCTTCAGAGTCAAGTGCCACCAACAGGATTGCACAGAAAAAAGGTCTAATTGTTGAGGAATCTGAATTGACCCCACCTTTTGTGAAAAGCCTTCTATGAATACGAAATACATTCTTTGTTGGTAACAGAAGTGGAAGGAATGTTTTTAGCTTGGGCAAGTTAATTTATCCATGCTCCTAGATACAGTAGTGGCCTTGCAGCATGTACTACCATACCATGTCTGCTTTTTCCCCCCCCCCAGAGAGCCTAGATGTATCTGCCTGTATTTTGCACAAAGATTGCAAAGTATAGAGAACAGAAGACCAATGGCCATGGTTCTGATTAGTAATAGCAATAAAGTATTTGTTTTGTTTTGCTGCAACAGTATGTTATGTATCCTTAATATTTTTCTGCAGTCTTTCTCTTCTGCTTGTTACAAAAAAACCCTAAAGAATTTCATAACTATGCATTTATTTCAAATTTGAATAATGGAAGTGAAGGTTTCATTTACTTCTGAACTATTTGATTACTCAAGTCTAGAGTAATGTCTTCTCAGATATCTTTACTAATATGTAGCTTTCCTTTTTTCTTTATTGGTAGCTGTGTCTCAATCCCAATTTAAGCACAATCTTTTGCTTTTTGTGAGATTTTATTTTTCAAAATCCAAGTTGAATTATAAGATGTTGTTTCTCTAACTTTGTTAGAATGGCAGAATTAAATAGCATCAAATTTACTTTTTTTGTAACTTTACTGAAGAGAAGTTAAGAGAACATGCACAGAAGCACTTCCATGTCCTTCTTGTCCCTGTCCCCCTTTCTCCTCTCCCCCTTGTCTGGCATGTTATAATAACACAGTGGTGTAATCCCAACTTCAGGTACTGCACAGGCCACTTCAGGAGGACAAGTAGAATACAGAGCTCTGTCTGGAATCTGCTACATGGCATGGTATCATTTCGTTGGCCTTATCTGGACTAGTGAATTCATTCTTGCCTGTCAGCAAATGGTCATTGCTGGGGCAGTGGTTACTTGTTATTTCAACAGGTGAGTGCGGAATTGTCCCTGATAGTTTTGGGCATTTCCCAGCATTTACTTTCAATCTTTTTCTAGGAAAAATGGTCCCAATTAGACTGCAATTTATGTCAATATCGGGAATCCAATTTATTATAAAATAATGTTGCTTGTTGTAAGATCTTGAGTAAGATTTTACAATTGGCATGGTATTAATGTTGGTCACCCCTGCTGCTGGAGATGCTGGGCCAAACTGGGCCCTGATATTGGAGCTCTGTTGGCTGTGGGGGAATTCCCATTTGGAAGGCACAGGCTGCATTGCACCCTATTCCAGGAGACTGCTTTAGCTCCAAATGAGAAGCAGTATATTGTTCCTTGGTAATGTCATGTATTCATGGGCAGTTTGACCATTGCATTTTGGTCAATACACCACATTTTTGGTGGAATACACCACATAAATCCGCAAGGCACATGCACTGTCCATATCTTGTTGGTGCAGAGCAGGGAAGCACCTGTAGAAACTGCTGTGATGACATTTACTGCTCTGCTAGGGGCTTCCGCTTTCCAGCTATTTTTTACTGCTGCAGGAACTGGCTGCCAAGTACAGAAGGTTCCTGCTCCCAGTTGTGTTGGTATCATTTTGTACAATACTGTTAAGCTTTCCTCTTGCTTGCCAGGTGACCTGTACTGTGTTGAGAGGGTTGTGTTTGCCAGGGGAAATGCAACTTTTCCATGGTGGTAATCCCTTGTCCCGGCCTTTAGGCTGTCAGGACAGATGCAGAGCAGTGCAGGCATGGGGAGATGCAGAGCAGTGCAGGCATGGGGAGATGCAGAGCAGTGCAGGAATAGGGAGAGGGTGGTTAGCTGCAGGAGCAGCCACACCAGCAAGGGCAAGGGTTATCTTGAGCTGTTCCAGCAATTCTGAGCTTGTCTGCTGTGTGTTTTTAATGTATTCCCTGGGGCTGCATCATAAAGGCATGTCACAAGAGTTTGTTTATGGGATCTTACAGACAGGCTTCTTTCTTCTTGTCCTGTGAGTGCTCTGAGGAAATGGCACGGCCTTCCCAAGCGGAAATCTCCCCCCACAGCACGGCCAACAGCCACGGCTGAGCTGCAAATGGCGTGGGCAGGGGGTCATTCCACCTGGGTTAGCTTTACAGGAGATGTTTATTTGGCCTGTAATACCACGACTGAAAATGGATTTGGCCTTCTTTTATTTTAGATTAAATATGAATACACAAAAGATTTCATTGATTTAATAAAAATAAGTAGATTTTCTTGCTTAATGATTACATTTTACAACTTGTCGAAAGGGCTTGGTCTTTTTAAAAGCCTTCTTTGTTATAATTGGTGTTTTACATGAGGGTTTATTCTCACCTTGATGTGCTTAGGTGTTATGTATCTATTTACCTTGACAGGGAGATGAGCCTTTCCCCCTCTCTGGGAGTAAAGGAAGGTGATATGGTAACTCAGTCCATCACAGGCATCACAGTTCTGTCCATGTCTGAGCTTCTTTGGTAGCTCCAGTGCACATATATCACTGCACAGATTTGAAATCACATGTATCACTGCACAGATTTGAAATTAAGGATTGGGCTTATCTACCTGACTAAATGGTTGAGTACCACAGTTTCCAAGAGAAGTGAAATACATATCTGTCTTAGTAAGCCAAAAATGAAGGTTTATGGATGTTGCACCAAAGTCATTGAGAGATGAACTAGAACAAACTTTTAAAGGCTTCCTCTTCAAATTTATCTGCAATATTTATCCTTTGGCCTACTTACACACTTGACCTAAAAGAGCCACCATCATGGATGTGGTCAGACCTGTGCCATGTGGCTTTGAGATAAGGTAAAAGTGCAGTACAGTCTATGTGGTCTCTGTTAGTCTCATCATATCTGTTTTATTACAAATCTTGTAAATTTTTGTGTTTGTTTAAAAATTGAGATTCATATTTACTTGAGGAATAGAAGATTCATTCCTTAACATTTCTGAAGTATTTTATGCTAAAGTTATTTTTAGACAGTCTTTGGAATTGGTGAGACATAAGTGAAGAAATCTGAAAGCATAGCTCTTAAGAGAAGTTTAAAGAACTGAAGAAATACACTTTTCTGCCATTTAAATATCTGTGTCTGTTGGGTGTGTAAAGATGACATTTTTTTCCTCTCACAAAAAATGTTTTTCAAATGAAAGCAAAGATACATGTGTGATCATTTGATTCAAGGAACTTAGTGTTAAAGAAAGACACTGTGTCACAGAGCTCACAAGTAAATGAAGGCAATTGACAGTAGTGAAGAAATAAAATTATTAAAAGATAATGTATTGAATACAGGTCCACAGGAGTTTGGAATAGTAGTGTTGTATGTACATCAAACAATCTCATAATAACATAAAACAGAAATAGCAAAGAAGAAAAGCAAGGTGTGGCTCTATTCTATATAACCAGTCAGGCAGATTCCCAGATTTCCCTGATACCTTGTGCACATGCAGATGAGTGCACATGCACAGAATCCACTGCACAATGATTGCTTGCTTGTGCTAAGGCCCCTTCAGGATTGCAGCCACATCATGCACAAAGGTGGGTGAAGCTTCAGCCTTGGGAGCAATGGGAGTAGGTTGGAGCCAATCTTGAGCTTGTTTACAAACATAACCATCACCTGTTGCTGTGTTTAGCCTCTTCCCTGTTTCCTACTCTGAACCAGAATTACAAGGAAAATCTGTTCTTTTTCCAGTCTGTTTGAAGGCAAAGCAAAATCCTGGTCAGACCTTGTTCTTGTGCAAGTTCCTTTGCTAGGAAAAGGAGCTGTGGAAAAACATCCAAATATGTAAAAATTTATCTAAACTAAGTTTAATTTTTGGGATTTTTTGTTTTTGTTTTTTTACATTCTTTTTCATTATTTAGTCATGTTAAAAATATCAAAAACCTTCATTTTTCTCTTCAGTAACAAGTACATTATTAACACAGGAACAAATTTTCTTTTTTCTGTGTTTCTTATCACTAGTTAGCCTTTAACTTGCAGAAACTTAATAATTTGTATTCTGACATCAAACTAACACTGTCATCTGTAAGGAACTGTTTTAGGGAGAAAAAAGCAATGGCTCACTATGAATAGAATAATTCATCCACACTACAATGCATGTGTTTCTAACACAGAAACCTGATGACTCTAAAAAACCCCCAAACTGCCTTATTCAGTATAAAATTCCACCATCCCCCAAGCCGTTCCCCTGGTTTTAAGACAAAAATAATAAATGTAGCAACTGCTTTGCTGGAATTTCCTATTTCAAATAATGTGGTATATTCACATATTTAAATACAACTTTTCCACTGCAAAGTTTTTTGTGTTTTGAGTGAACTGCAGTGATACCTTCAGGATTCTTGCAGCATTATAATCCCACTCCTGAATATAGTGTGTATGATATAAATCCTTGCTGAAGTGAGGATTTATTAAAATTATAATTTTAGAGCTTCTTAGCCCAAAGCAGTCATTCTCTTATTGGTGTCTTTTTATATTTTAATTTCTTGTGCAAACTACTGATTTTTCAAGATAACAGAGGTTTTGAATAAATCAATTCTGAAAACAGGGCTTCTTATGTGTGATGTTATGTCTGATCTTTATGTAGCTACTTAGTCAAACTGCTGCTGGTTCTGGTGCCTAACTAAATATTTCAGGGTTGGGCCAGTTGCTTAAGAGTTACTTATGGAAGGTCTAATTATGACTATTGGTCCGTATGGGTTTTTTTTATCCTATGAAATATTTTTAACTGTACTTAGAGTATTAATCTAGTTTTTTTTTTTCAGTGTTTGAAAAGGGGTGAGGAGATCTCTTTAAGTTGATTTCCTGAGGTTTATATAAATTCTTGAGAGCTGTGTCATATTACTATCTGTAAATGACGGACATTAAACTGATCTTTATAAAGGAGGCAAAGTAATAAAACATGTATTTAGGCCATTTATTGGCTCTGCTTTCTGATTTTGGCAGGCATTATTTCCCCAAAACAATACAGGTTAGTGTGCACTGGAGCTGCAAGGGGTTTTTTTAGTTCAGATTATAATCCTAAACATATAGTATGATACTGCTTTTTTGCTGTATTCAATTTTAAAAGAAAGCTTCTTCTGTGGGGGAAAAAAGCTTTAATAATTTTTTTAAAATTTAAAACCAAATTTGGCCAAATTGCAATATAAAAGTAGATAGTAGCTCTCAATTTTATATGTGAGAACTTGTGATTTTATTTTCTAGTTTTAATTTTACCACTAAAGAAGAAATAGTGCATTCATTCCCTCAGATGAAAATCTTGCAGAACCAAGGGTTAAATAAAAGATTGCAGAGAATAAGAGAAGTGACAGAAACTGGAAAGAGGTGTTCAAGGAGTATTCTCAGATGTTGTTCACTTCTCCTATTTTTATTGTAGTTTTTTCCTAGATATTTTTCCTTTCCAGAAAATAGTAATTTCTTAAGAATTAAACTAACCCAAAAGTTTTAAATTTGGCTGTTTTTCTTTGGACTAAGGTGAATATTCAGATGAAGTCAGTAGAAAGACTGGAGTAGTTCAATAAGGAAAGGAGGTAACAGCTTAATTCCTAAAATTTCCAAATACTGAAAATACGCAATGCTTATCTTCTTAAATAAGTTGCTAAACCATTTTAAAATTGTTTGTTTCTCTTTCTAGAAATAAAAATAACCCACCACCTCACCCAGTCCTGTCATCCATATCAGTGCTTTTCTGCTACCATCTAGGAACTGCTGTAAAAGGCTCATTTCTAATCACAGTACTGAGAATACCAAGGATTGTTCTCTTGTACCTTTGCAACATCCTAAACCAAAAGGTAGGTAAATACTTCTGTAACACTATAAAAATAGAAGGTTAAAGATGAGATCATGGGGCAAAGAAGTGAAGAATATATTTCTTGCTTAAAAATATATGGTATTGCTATTACTGTCTATTATTAATAGATGGATTTTCTATTTTATCATGTTTTCTTCATTAGGAAAGCTTTTTTCTCCCAACTCAGATATCAATGCACCCTTTTTATTCTCATGTCTGATAATTTTAAAAGCAGAAAATACCAATATGAAACTCACCTTTAGGGTTTTATACAAAGGTTTTTCTGAAGGATAAAGAAAAAATTGGCAGACTGCTCTATTAAAACTTTTTGCATTCATTTTTAAGGAGCAGGAATAAGAATACTACTGTTAGATTTAAAATCTGTTATAGAAAATACTTCATCTGCCTTGTAATAAGCTTGTATAGAGAGAATATATGGAATAAGAACTGTTCCTGGGAGTTGTAGTATCCAAGACACATCTTCTAAGACACATAAAGCATAGATCTGGGCTAGTTTGAATATTTTTTACCTTCTTTTTTCCTTTCATTCATCTCCACATCTATGATCTTGTGCTGGAAACACAGCACTGTAGGTAATTCTGGCACTTCTGCAAGGAGGGAGGACTGTTAGGAATGCACAGTTCTGATTTTAGGAGAAGATTTAAGAAAAGATTTTATTTTAGGTCTGTTCCTCTAGGGTTTACATTGGCCTTGAAGCATGTTATGTATAGTTATGACAGGGTGTTTACATTTACAGTGACAATGTATTTACTATGAGGCATGTGTTTGCTATAGGTTATGAAGGCTTAAATAAAAACTCCTTGTCATAAAACACTTGAAAGGTGTGGTCTGGATTTATGTTGCTTTCATATGGAAGTTTTAGTTACAAAACTTTGTGAGTTGTGTTAACTAAGAACATTGTATAAAGACACAGACTTCCCCGCCTTTGCAAAAAATGTTGCTGTTCTCTGTGAACAGAGGAGAAGTCAGGGGCCTGTGAGGTTGCAGATAAATTTACAGATTTTTCTTCACAGCAGTCTTCAAGCAGAATCAGAGAGGAGATTGTAGGTGAGATCCCTTGCTCTAGGCTTTTAACAAACAGTCCTTACTGAGATAAAACAGCTTCAGTAAAATCTTCTCTCCAGCAATACATAGCAAGAGTAAATTGTTCTCTGTCAGGAGTTTGCATGTACAGTCACTGTTTTGAAGGAGTTATTTCTGGAATATTTTCATGAACCTTTTTGGAAAAGTTGGGAGGTTTGTGGTTTCTGCTTGAACAATAGTAGCTGTTGGGACTGGAGTTTTCTATAGTGACTGGAAGATCTCTGCTTTCCAAAACAAGATAAAAACATTCTGACCTTTGGAAAAATAAGATTAAAAAGACTGAGTGTCCTGAACTGGATTTCCTTTTGTTAAGAAAAACAGGCACTTAATTTTGGAAGGGTATTCTGGATACCAAGGTGTCTTGTTCTCATCTTGCATCATCTCCATGATGAGCTCATGATGTGATGGGGGATCATGGAACAAACCTTAAGCTTTACTCTTCAGTTTTTGCTATGAAATTAATACAGCTCAGTGGTCTATGAAGAGCCTGTTCTAATACAAGATTTTTCTTCCTGATGTGAAAAATGAATGTAATGCTCTGAGTCAAAACACATGGATGTTCATATAAACCCTTCTACCCATTCTTTTATTTTTGCTCAGTAGAGTACCAGTAATTTCAGAACTGTGGAAGGTTTTTGATAATCAGGTTAAAAATCTGTCTCTGTACTCCCTGATCACTGTGAAGTGCTTTAAGGATTACTGACTTGCCTGCCTGTTTTTCTCCCCAGGCAGATGTTAGCTCACAAAGCTGCTTGCAGCACATATTTTCTTTTCCCAGAGAAGAATCTTCCATCCACAGGAAGAAAAAAAAAGCACAGCTCTGCAGTCATTAATATTGAACAGTCTGAATTAAAAGCTATTCCTAAAATCCTAATGGAAGTATCTGCTGCCTAAGTAAAAATTTTATTAGAAGAGTCAGTCACCTGTAAAGCAAGGTTTTTTTAGAACATTGGTTTTGTTTGAGGCTAATTATGTGTCCAATAACCAGTAATTTCATTTATTGCAGAAGAATGCAAAGCACCTGTTTGACTGCTGTTCCTGCTGGGTTTGCTTCCCGAAAAGTTACTTAAGATACTTTAACCAGGTATGCTCTGTCATCTCAGTCCCTCAGCCTGCTCTGGATACCATGGTTGGTGCCTGACCCTTAGCATGGCTAAAAGTGGCTCAGCCTGGGTGCAGACCAGAATTTCCTGCTGGCCACCTAAATTAAACAAACAAACAAGCCTCCAAGTGCTTGGTGTGAAGAAACAGGGAATTGACAGATATGCAAGGTGCTAGATTTTAGAAAACTTGTTAATACAGCTTGGGATAGTCAGCCCTTTCAGAGGGCCACATGCTATTTCTGTAGGTAAGAATACGTAACATTTTGTTGAGTTGTGCCAGACAGACTTATGAAGCACAGAGAGTCCAGGTAGGAGGAAGCTATGAAGAATTAGGAAATATACCTGGAATACGGCATTAACTAGTTAGAGTGTTTTCCACCTGGAAGTCCTGAATAAAGAAACTTAAATTCCTAGTGATTGCCAGTATCAGGAGATCTGGAAATACAAACCATGATGATAGCAGTCTAGTTTAAAAGATGTTTTAATTGGAAATGGATGATTTCTGACATACAGCAGTTTTACAGATACTTGACACCTCTTTTTACCTTCACAATTCAGTTCTCCAAATGCAGTCCATATTTACATATATAATTGTAAATAGTTAGTTTTTGTCTTTGTCATTGCCTTGTTTTTATCTCTGGGAGGTGTGATATTCCTAATGTGAAAGGGAATCATATTCACACTGATTCCACCCTCTGAATGCTGAGCTCTTTGTTCTCATTGCTGAGGGTAGTGGTGAAGTAAACAAGACAATCCTGATAAAGGGTCTGACTTCTCTTAAGTAGGTGCATAAATTAGGTTTAGTCTTGGGCAGTTGTTAAGAGAGTTTTCAGTTTAGTTCACCATAGATTAAATACTTCTGCAGTGAAATTTCTGAATTTTCAAGGTTTACATTTTTTAGGTAGGTCTTATAGTCAGTGACTCGGTGAGGAATATCAGAGTTCATTTTGCCTCCAGACTTTCCATTTGTAGTCACCCTTTCCACTTGGCTTGGCTTCCTGCCTTTCAAAGAGATATCCAGCATCCTAGTGTTTACTTTCTCCAGCTGTTGTCTGCTATGTGTCTGTTAAAAGAATTAATTACTATAATGTTCTTCCTTTTGTTTCAGAAAGCTGTATTGTAGCTCTTTTCCCCTTTAAAGATTTCCTGTTTCCTATTCTATTGTTGGCAGATTTCTGGTTTTATGTGAGTTGTGATTTTTAATCTAATGATCATAATAAAGTGTTCACTTTTGTTTTGTTTTTTGAATATATTTTTAGCAAAGGTGATGGTTGTCCACATGTTTCAAATCCAGGGAAATTTGGGCAATAATTAGAAAAAAAAAGCAAGAACAGGCCTCAAGATTTTAATAGAACTTCTATCTGTACGAAATTTAAACGTTGGTCTTGAATTATTGCTTCTCATTTAGTAATTTGTGGATATAATTATTTGTTTCATTTTTCCCCTATAACTGATCTGTTCAAGGCTATTTATTAAAAAAAAAATTTTACCATGATTGAAAGTCTTAGTCTTTGGTTCTGTAAAATCTGTGGCCATGTGTAGAAGAGAAAAGAAAAAAAGAAGGAAAAAAATGTCTACAGTTTTAAGCAGCTCTGACATATTTCTTGATTAACAGAAATAGTGAGCTCTTAAAAGCTCCTACTGAGATTGGTGGAAGCTGCCAGGAGCAAGGTAGAAATTCCCCACATATGTTGAACACAGACCTGAGAGTAGGACTTGGGAGGGAGGGGTTAAAAATTGTACCTGTGTTTCTAACATTTTCTTAAAGAAGTATTCTTTAAGTTCAGATTTTGATATTTTTGTAACCTTAAATGTGGAACAGCTGTTGTAAAAGTTGGTCCAAAGATCATTGTGTACATTAGCATTCCTTACTATTTACTGTTCTTTTGCTTTTTATTCTAGCATTATTTTCACTTTAATCAAGAGCATATAATTACCTGAAGCTCTAAAAAAAATAAAATAGAAGATCCAATCACTTCTGCACTATTTTCTTCAACCTGTTGTTAAACTGCTTAGGTAATTTGAATTCTTTCTGTTCCTTCATTCACAAGTTTAATCAGGATTAAACAGTGCTTTGTTTTCCCTCTGAGAACTTGGCAGATGAGAAACAGGTGCTGGAGAAAGTAACCCTGGTGAAAGAATGCAAGCTTCTTTCTTCCCATGCAGAATCAACCAAATGCTCTATTATGTTATCTAAGGGTACTTTCTGGGCTGCAGTACCACCCTGCATGTGATGATATTTAATACTGACTTTAATAGTTGCATGCATCCCTGAAGTGACTCATTCTCTGCAGGCTCAGTTAGGTTTTGCTCAGCTCTCCTGGAGGTTAAGTGAACAAGCCAAAGTGTTACCCTGTCGTCTTCCCATCATGACAGAGTGCTGTGCTAGATGCTGGCTATTGTCATATTTGCAGGGGGCATAATGTAAGCCCAGTGTCCTGTGCAGATTGCAATGTGGACAATTACATTCAGCCTTCCTAAATTTCTCTTGGATCTGCAACTGGATCCTGTGCTAAACTGTGGTGTAGTGTTGCTATGTGCTGTAAAACAGTTCACTCCTTAAGCTGTTCCACTTCAGTCATGGGCAAAGTGATTCATGTGTGTGTATAATCCATTAGCAACAATTGTAAAGCACTCAGGGTTCTGTGGCTGAGAAGAATATAAAGTCACTATCCTTACTTGACAGTTCTGCTTGCCAACACTTGTCAGAATTACCACAGATTTTTCATCTGACTCTGATGGTTTCAGTATGTTCCAGATAAACATATCCAATCATCTCAAGTAAAATCTAGGAGATAGAAATTTTTCTCCTGTAAAAAGAATATACTGGCTTTTAATGTGATTTGGGAATGATGAGGTCTGTGTCTCTCCTGCTTTCTTAAGTTGTAATGGCAGTCTTAACTTTAGAAACATTGAAGTGCTCACATGTTCTCCCTTTACAGCCTTGTTGCAGTCACTTTTTAAAAACAATACAGCTGGATAGTTTTGCTTTTCTGTGTCTGCTTTGGGTCCATCTGCAGCCAGTTGGCAAAGTGACTCCTCCAAAGTACAGTGGCTGGGTTTCTGAAGGGGTTGCTGAGCAGGGTGTGGTTTCTGTGTTCATCAGCATGGCTGCTGCAGTGCTGCAGCCTTCTGGGCTGTCAGTGAATTCAGCAGGGTGTGAGCCCCATTTCCTGGGACAGAGACCCTTCCTGGGGACTGAAAGCCAGCAAATGTCCAGTGTAATAAACCAAAAGCAAGTCTGTCTAATGGCTCTATATCCATAGCAGTTCGTTGTCTCTTAAACTTTGGATGGAAGCCTATCAGGAGGTTTCAGTTAAGTGCCTTGTGGAGAATTCACCTAGATAAATCCAAAATTCATGCATGCTATTGTAAAGCACAGTTCTCTCCATGCCAAACACATTGTGCCTCACCCCATCAAGTACTTCTTTTTCCTCCCAAAAACAATAATGCATTTTAATGTTACTGGCAATATTGCTTCTAGATATAGAGCTAATTTTTCAATCCTCTTGAAAGTACAAGGATAAAATGTTCTTCTACACTGAAATAATATTTTATTTAAGTTTATCTCCCCTCTACAGACTTCATGTATATGATAATAGGAAACAAAAATCTTTAGGTCCTAACTCATTCTGTAGGATGAACCATGAAGGGAATAGAGTTGAACAAAGGTGACTAATTCTTACTTTGCTACATTTCTTCTTCCCTATCCTATTAAGAAGAAACAGAAGGGGGGAAAAAAGAGAGAGAAGGAGAAAATAAAAGGCAATTAAGCAAGTGACAGGTAATTCTGTGCTTTTAAGCAGAGAAATTTGTGAACAACTCTCTGGAAATCTTCAGTTTGATTTATTTCAGAAATCCCAAATAAGAACATTTTCTCACTAAGTGCAGGAGCCCTGAAAGCAACCCCAGTAATGGTGTAATCATCATGCAATGGGCACGTAAAGCAGGATCCTTTTGCTCCAACCCTGACATGGAAACGGAGCCCACATGTAACACTGTGATGCAGCAGGAAAGGACACCCGACTACCCTCTGAGAAAAATGCTGTGTTGGTCCTACCCGCTGGATGACAGCCATGGAGGGAGTAGATAACACAGAGAGTAGGAAGCAAGGAAACCTGAAAATTTTCTCCAGTAAGTCCAGACTGAAAATATAAGGTGAAATGGAAGTCCTGGAAACTACAAGATGAAACACTTGCACTGGAAAGAAGGGGATAAATGCCATCGTACAAGTTGCTGCTTATGTTCTCAGGCTTATCTCATGGAGGGGACTGGAATATCCTGTGGCAAATGAAGGGCAAGAGCAAGCCCATTAGCCATCTATGAGACAGCAGGGAGGGCTAAAAGCCTGACAAGATCAGCAGAACAATAGAGTAGAGTAGATATAAATTGTTCATGAATAAATGTCTGGAAGGTTGGAAGGTTCCTAAGGACCAGCAGGACAACTGTCTGGAACAGCTCCACATGTGAGGCCTGGGAGAGGGCAAGTCCTAAGTGATTTAAAGAAGGGGTTTTCCACTTAGGAGAAGATTTGTGTAATATGCTAATCTGAAATAGGCACTGGAGTGGCTGAAAGTCCCTTCCAGTCTTGTATGTCGTCATCCCTTCAGTGGGGCCTCACAAGGCCCATCTTGCCCTTATTTCCCACCATCTGAGAGTCATGCTACAACTCTCTCAGCAGACCACTACCTGCTGCACAGCAGCCACACTCATTGCCTCCTGCTACCCCTGGATTTTTTTTTCTGAAGGGCTTCCATTGGCATCAGTGACACTTGCAGGCTAAGGCACTTTGAGGTCCAGTCTGAGCACTGCACTGGGGGTAGCGGACCTGGGCAGCCCCCAGGAGAGCTGTCAGCAATAAAATCAGATTGGGATGAAAACACCAGCAGAGCAGAAAAAGCTGAACTGGGATGAGAGATCAGCATGTCTCCTTCTTCCTTTTTAAGAAGATTCTGTTGCTATGGCAATTTTCTCTTCCCCAAGCTCATTTTATGAAAGCAAGCCCTAGAATGGAGGACTGAATTCAGCTGTTACACAAAGTAGCAATTATTCTCAACAATTGGAGAACTTACAGTCTGGATCTGAGCCACAGCGCCTTTCTCATGAAACTCCCAGGTCACTTTTTCCAAGACCTTTGACATTCTGTGTTGTGAGGCACAGAAGGATATATTCTTTAAATAGATTTTTTTTTGCATACTGTGGTATTTGGAAATATGTAAACATTCACGTTCCCTATTTATTCATCCTGACACTGAGAAGTCAGTGTCTAGTTCCCAGGCCCCAAGCCAGAAGAGGCTTGTGTTCTTCAGAGAGGAGGTGATATGAGATCAGCTTGCTGGTGGAAGGACAAATGCTGATCCCAGTCCACTATCCCCTGTGCTTTCAATGCTGTCAATGCCGCCATTACTTGCTTGTCACCAGAGCAGAAACTACCATTGTAAAAGATCAATTTATTAGGCAAAGATAAGAATATAAGGGTTATAATGTGTATATAAGATCAGACTAAATCTCTTTCTAGCTCAGTATCCCACCTTCAGCAATGACTGTGAGCAAATGCTAAGATAGAACAAAAGGATATTTCCCTGCCTCTGTGCTGTTTCAGAATCTGTTTTCAACCTAGGGATTTCTTGAGCTGTGTGTTTTCTGTGTGTTTAATAACTCGCAGCAGATTCCTTTTCCCTGAAATTCCCCATCTCCATTGAGCTCCTGTGAACTTTCAGAAGCTAAAGCATCCTTTGCCCAGCAGTGCACAGTTTGCAGATTTATGGTGAGAAGGAATACTGTCTGTTTTCAAATTTGGCTCCTAATACTTCATACTGTCCTGCCCCTGCCTGGCCTTTGTTGTGGAAGAGGCAGTGAGCCATCTAAGCCTCCACAGCCTCCCTGCATTTGTCATGAGCCGGCAGCATGAGCCTCCTGCTGCATCCTCCTTCAGTCATGTCTTTTCCAGACAGAAGAGCCTCACGTTCCCCAGACAGAAGACATTCCATACCTTTTGGATCATTCCTGCTGCCCTTCTCCCAAACATTTTCAAACCCTCTAAAATTTTTGTGCATGGAAAAATATATTCTATAGAAACACATATTTAAATAACCTGTTTCTAAATGTTAGCAGGTTCTTAACTGCCCATGGTCTACCATCTTAGCCTTTGCTACAATCTTTAATTTGAAAGGCTTTGGATTATTGCACATATCCTGCAATTTTAAACTTAATGGGATATATAAGATTTTTATATATAATTCCTTTGCCAAAAAATTATTTGCAAATATAGGTAATAACTTGTATGTGTTAGGTGTTCCTTGATGAGTAAGAACAAAAAACCACTTGAGCTCATTTTTGTGCAATGCTGAATTGCATGGAAATGTATGTTAGCTTACATGTTTGATGTGTTTTGTTAGTGAGAACATGTAGATTTCTATGTGGCTGGATGGGATCAGGGCATGGGGTCTGTATGAGAAACTTGAAAATTGTGAGGCAAATGTATGGAAAAAGATTCTAGATTGAACAAGAAACCCTTCAAATATTTTTTTTTCTCAGAAATGTATTTTTTGCTAAAAGGTAGAGACCACTTGGCTGAGTTTTCCAATTGTGCTGGTAATATTCTTGCTTCACATATGTCTGACTAGTTTTGTAGCCTTCAGCAGTTCATTAATTTCTATCTCCTATTCATTCTAGAATGTTAGATTATTACCTGGCTGCCTTTATTTCTTGAGTGTCATCATTAGGTAATACTTAGATTATTTGTTTAAGTTGTAACTGCTATAAATGCCATGTTTTATCAGCTGGTTTGTAACACAACAAATGCCTGTTCAGGTTGTGTACTGTCTCCAGTGTCATTTTCAGTCTTTTCAAGGTAACCATTCTAGTTAATAAATATCAGAAATTCTTTTCATTGCACATTCTTTGAATACCAAAGTGGCTATTTCAAGAGTGCAAACAAATGAGTATTTATTTTAAGTTTGGAAACAATGTTTGTACAAGCTCACGTGCTTTCTCAACATTCTTTTTTATTTTTAAAACACATTTTTTGCAATTTATAATGAATACAGAATCTCTGTTTAATTTATTGGCAAAATTTATACTGACCTCACCAGGTCGGGATCTGCCCTGTGAATTTAGATCTTAAGGAACAAAAACAAACTTAGAAAACACTTTTCTACTTTGTGTCTCAGTTCCCTGTGTGTTTAATGGGAATGATGAAAGAGACTGAACTCCCAGCATGGTATAAAGAGCAATCTGTCCATGTCTGAAATCCGCAGTGACAGCTCTGGGCGGCAGACAGAGGCAGTGTGACTGAGGCCATCTCTGCCCGTGCCCTGGCCCAGCAGGGCTGGCACTGGCAGCTCTCCTGCTGCCACATCCTGGGAGTTCTGCTGTCATGGCATCCTGCCAGGAGGGGAACACCCTCAGGATAAATGAAAGTTAGCAAAGAAGGCATTTTCCTATTTAGGAATGAAGTGAGCTTGCTTGTTTAAACATATTTTTATGCAGATACTCTTTGAGTTCCTGTAGAGTTCATGACGAAAACTGATGTTTTCATAGAATGGGCAATAGATCCATGGTCTTTATTTATACTTTTTCCATCTATGGATGTATTTTCTAATATGTAACTACAGTATTTACAGAATGTCAATGGTTTTTTCTTTACTATCAGAGGAAAAATCACTATTTTTTATATAAATAATATCCACAATAAAGAGGCAGAAACTCTTTGATTGCATTTAACCAACCTTCCTTCCTTCCTTCCTTCCTTCCTTCCTTCCTTCCTTCCTTCCTTCCTTCCTTCCTTCCGACACTTCCTTCCGACACTTCCTTCCGACACTTCCTTCCGACACTTCCTTCCGACACTTCCTTCCTTCCTTCCGACACTTCCTTCCGACACTTCCTTCCGACACTTCCTTCCTTCCTTCTGACACTTCCTTCCGACACTTCCTTCCTTCCGACACTTCCTTCCCCATGCTACAGAAATTGCTCAGAGGTAAAACCAAACTCTACAGAAATAAATTTTCTTTGCTTCAGATAGCCGAAATTGTTTTATATTTTGAATTGTAAGTAAGAAAAAACAGATTTTTGAACAGGAAGGGTTTTCAGTAGGCCAGTATAATTCACTTTCAGCAACCCCCTTATGGGCTGCTTATTTTTTCACTTCCAGGTGAAGCAGAAAGCAATATGAGCACCACATACATGTTTGGCTTTATAAATTGCTTTAGAACAGTAATCCCTTGCATACTGCAGCTCTTACTGACCATATCAGATGTGACTAAAGTTTTTGTGGTGTAATCTGCCTTCTAATAGTTTGAGTAAAGGGAAACTATACATAAGAATTGCTGGTAAAGCCCAGAATATGTTTCATGTATCATGAGTGCTGCTTTTCTTAGCTGATATTTTGGACGTAATTTCAAAACCTTGCTGAGGAGTTTCATAAATGGGACATACGTGTTAATTTATGTATAAGTGCAAAAATAATCAAATCCATGAAGGTAAATATTCTATCCTCCCCACCTATCCAGGAAAGTTTCTGACATAACATGTAAAATTCTCAATACATTGAAAAACTGGGAGCGCCCCAATTATCTGTTGTTCTGAGTGGGGTGGGGCACATGATACAGTCACTGGTCTTGTCCAGAATCCTTCACAAAAAGGTTTGTTCAATGGCTATGACTATAAGCTTGAATTTCACTGAAGTGTTTGAAAGAGCCACATATAAAAAATTTGTAATCATCAACCTTTAATGACCCAGTGAATACATAACTTCATTTTTCCACTTACACAGTTGGCCAGCAGTGTTGGAGATAGATAGCCTGTAAGTTTGGACAGTGTGACTCGAGGTGTTCTCTGGTAATTGTCTCATATTCATTCACAAATGTTGGGGTCAAGAACTTCCGTGTTTTAAAATAAGCTGGATAAATGTGGCTTCAGTGATTTATTTAGTCACTGTTGTAACATTTGCTAATGGTGGAAATTATGTATAAAAACTCTTTGAATTTAGAAGCATGACTATTATAGTAATTTATAATAAATAACTCTTTATATTCATAAAGTCAGTAATTCCAAATAGAGTTTAAGGCTTTGTGTTTTGCTGAAGTAAAATCTAGATTATCAGTGTTTCCTCTCTCACTGCATTATTATCTTATGTCATTTCAGCATGCATACACAACTACAGCCATAAATGGGACAAATTTTTGTACATCAGCAAAGGATGCTGTCTGTATTTTGGCAAGGAATTCTGCTAAACTTGCATCCATTAGCTGCTTTGGAGATTTTCTCCTATTTTTAGGAAAGGTAAGAGTAAACAAAAATATTGGTTCTGTAAAAATGAAGTGAAAAATCAGGTTTGATTATCTTTTTATATACCTAAAGTAAATAAAGTTTATCTTTGTTAAATCCAGTGTTGTCAATGCTATAAAATAAGTTTGGGAGAGAAGAATATCTGAGGAATTTACCTTTGCAGAGTTATTTTATTGTATGATAGCAGTGTCCTTGGACCCACTCTGGCAGTTCCAATTGCATCAAGTCTTTGGTAAATACATGGCAAGAGGTTTCCTCTGCCCTGTGGTATTTACACATGGAACTGAACACAAAGTGCCACAGCTGTGTGATGCTGGAAATTACTTAGCTGTCTTCCAGATGACATGTGCTCTTAAAATACTGGCTGTAATGTATTTGCCTCAGGGTTTGGGGAGATTGTTTTTTTTTTAATGAGAAACATTTCTGCATGATTAATGAGGCTGCACTTCTTTCTTGCTGCCCTGTACAGGTGTTTGTTGTGTGCTTCACTGTTTTTGGGGGATTGATGGCATTTAACTACCACCGGGAGTTGCAAGCTTGGGTGGTTCCTCTGTTGCTGGTTGGATTTTTTGCCTACCTGATGTCCCACAGCCTTCTGTCTGTGTTTGAAGTGACAGCAGATGCCATGTTCCTTTGCTTTGCTATTGATATGGAAACAAATGATGGAACTGCAGAGAAGCCATACTTTGTGGATCAGGAGCTGCTGGTAAATCCCACTGATTACAGCAAAGATATTTGAGACATTCTAAGCTTTTAAGCACTTTTTGTTTCCCTAAGACCTAGTAATCTGAACTCACAACCCGTGCTATTTCCTTTCCAACACCTTAGAACAGGATGGACTCAGGGATTTCAAGTACATTAATTTATAAACTGAAATAAATGGGTCCCTCTGACTCCTGTGTCTTAGCTATGACTTGCTGCCTTCTTTTAGATCATATTCAGTAAGTAATGGTTGACTCTCTAGACCTAATTAGATATATCTTCAATATATTGTTGGTAATTAGAAGACATAAATAAATAGACAAGCTAGCTGCAGAAATTGATCCATGGGGTGCCCTAAGATTAATGCTTATATTTCTTGCGACTGACTGTACACTGATGAGAAAAAATTAACAAGTAGCAGGTCAGGGATCCACTCCACATCCTACAGGTGCTGTAGTTCTGGACATATTTCATGCAAATCTGAGTTGCTCTGCTTCATACCTTTACAGATTCTTTTGCCAAAACATTGTCTTCTGTCTCTTGATTAAACTCTTCTGTCTCTGGACAGGTTGTTCTGCATCTTTACCCTTGTAATTGCTGTATTGTATTACCTTCAGTACTTAGCTAATGGTGATGCAGTGCTGTAACTGAAGCCTTTGAATATACATGTGTCCTCCCTTTCTAATTAAGAGAATATCTGAAGATGCAGATCTTTTTTTTCCTTTTGTGCTATTTTTGACACTTCTGCCTTTTCCTTCACAAACTACACAAGAGAAAATCTTAGCAATCCATGAAAAAAATTAACCAGCAGCCAGAGTAGCTCATATGACACAAATATTCTGGATGGATTTCTTCAGGACAATGTCAGAACTGTTTTGGAGTTTTGGTTATTATTTATTTTTTTAATGCTGCTGTTAGAGTTTCCGTAATATTCATAGAATTTTGTTGAGAACAATAACAGCACAACAAAAAGCCAGCCTAAAGATAGGCTTAACCCTTTGTACTGAAGAAAGCAGATATATATTCTTTGGCTGTGGTTCAGAATAGTACTTAAGCACATCGCCTGGCTAGGAATATAAAACTGAATGGAAAACTCTGAAGCCTTGACCTCTGTTCATCCCTCTCTGTTTTGCCAGATTCTAAAATACTTCTTAAGCCAATTTTCCTTCATGAAACAGAGGCTCTCTTTTCTCCACTTCCAAACTTTGTGGTAGTTTCTCTTTAACTCTGCTCTTAATTCTGTGTAATTAGCCATGCCCTAGAGCTGTGGGTGAAGAGAGTATTTCCCACAGGGACAAGGAGTCTTCCAAGCAGGACAGGCTCTATACCCTTCTATGGAAAAACTGTGGGCAGCACATCCAACTCCTCCTCATTGTATGATCAAGAGTAAGTTTGCTAACACAGACGAGAATTTGGAGTTTCCCAACACATGAAGGCATTTGACTTGTCTGTGTTACAATCAGGTTACAAACATCCCGGGGGTGGAAGGGAGGCTCTGTGGACCTCAGGACAATATGCAGCAGTGGGTGGAGAGCTGAGGGAGGGATTTCGTACAGCTGGAAACCTCATTCCTGCAGTAGGAGTTGTAACAGAGATTTTGATTCCTCTTTCTCAGTTGCATTCATCACGTTTGCTGCCTCTGCAGTCCCTTGCAGTGTCACTCAGTGTCATCCAGCCAGGAACCAGCTAGAGTGTCTTAGCCCTGGGCTAATTATCTTCCTTCACCAGGTATTTTTATTAGCATAATGGTTTCCTTTCACAAACGGTCTCACCCTGGTTTTTGCTTGTAGACCTTTGTGAGTCAGAGTAACAAGTTAACAGAAGGGCGAAACCACAGAAACACAAGACCATTCCAGGATAATGAAGATGGGACAGAGCTCCAGCCTATGGTGAGACAGAAGCGTGGGATATGTGTTTACCTGCCAGCTAATGTGTTTGCCTTTGTGTTCCAAGAAGGGATTATCACGTAGCTCCTGAACATCTCACAACAACCAGGATAGTGTATCCAGTATCCTGTTCTTCTATTGCTTTCCCTCCTCAGGAAACCCTCTGCTAGTGCAAAATAAATGGATCCAATAATTGTTGTCTTTTTTTTCCACATTCCCCATTGTGGCCAGCAGAAGAAGAGAAAGTTTGGACAGTGCCAGAGGGATGGGAGATAAATAATATTCAGGTAGTCTTTCACCTGCCTGCTGTATCAAAGTCAGAAGAGTGGTAGGCTGCTTAATTTCATGTTGAAGTTCCAGACCTCTAAGACCAGAGCTTAGAGTCCTCTTCTCTCCTCTTTCTCTCCTCTCCTCTTTCTCCCTATTTTATCAGTATATATTTATTTATTCTGTTTTGTGATGGGGTAACAAAGCTGACAGGCCAGAAGGGAGTGTTTCCCCACGCCCAGGCTTGGGAAAGTCCTCAGAGTCAACACTCATTCACTGACATCTGAAAAAATACTGCAAATTGCCCAACCTAGAAGCTGCCCCAGCAAGTTCAGAATCAGGGTCTGATTTTCCCCAACATTGTGGGGGCCAGGCTAGGGCTGCTAGAAGAAGATTCTGCAGGAACAGCTCTTCTGGCACCCACATTTGCTGGGTACTAAAGTCCTCTGCTGTCACAGCTACTTACAGAAGTGTAACCAGTGTTGGTGACTTTTCTTGATCTGCTTTCAAAAGGTACCAGGCTCTAGTGACCTCTCACACAATTCTGTGGACATTCTGCTACAGGCAGAGCACTCCTCCAGTTTATTACACAGTGAGGGATAGTACTAAATATTTTCATTGTTTGGGTCTGTTATTGCATTCTTCAGTAATTTTTTTGCCAAGCACAGAAACCAGAGGCTGGGTGGGTGTTATTCCCTGCAAGAAGATTGTGGATTTGAGATACAAAAGACCCTTAATCGTTTTCCCAGTTTACTCTTACGACATTTAAATGCAGAAACAGTGCTACACATTATTTGACTTCTTTTTTCTCTCTTTGCAGACTTGAATGTGAAGTACACCAGGAGGTGTGGAAGCAGAGCAGCAATAGCACAGTCATATCAGCAAAGGTTACCAATAGCCCAGGACAAAGTATTAGCTCCCTAAATCTGTTGTATCTTCTGCACTGGTAAAATGACACACAATCTGTTTGTATCAATAAAATATTTTGTGTGTCATCACATCTGATTTTTATTACTACATTTGTTGTGATGGTCTGAAAGTTGATAATAAACTCACTCTTTGTAAATTTCTATGTTGTCAGACTAAATTAGTAAGTCAAAAAGGTCATGGAGCTAACATGATTTTTTCAGGTTTCTCTGGAATGCTGTGCCAGTCATCCCTAGAACAGTAAATGCAGAAACATTTGTAGAGGAGGTGCTCTGAGATGACTGTGTCCTGATTCATTCTGCATATCTGAACAGCCAATTAAGGAACAGACTAAGCTCACTGATGGAAATTACCCTTGATAGAAATTCTCTGTAGTCAAGATAATTAGCAGTTATGAGGTAGGTGTCTTTCTTTCAATTATACTCTTTTGGGAATGGTTTTTACAAGTTTGTAACATAAACTGTCCAGCTACTCTCCAAAGGGCAGATGAGGAATAGTTCTTCCTTCTTTCTGCAATTGAAAAGATGAAGCAGAAAAATTTGCATCTGTATTTAGAGCTTGACAAAGTAGCAGATGACAGAGATAACAGGACAGACATGAGATAAAAATGCTATAAATAATACTTTATAGAAATGTTAGCTGTAACATGGGTGTGAAATACATCATGGAGGAAATGGAGCAACTGTCAGGGCTTCAGTCAGAAGAGGAACACAAGGGCAGACACTTTTAAAAAAATTAACTTGGTAACAGTCTGCCAGCACTTTCTTGGGAGCAATTTTAAAGCTTGTTTAAACTTTCTACCTGGATCCTGACTGTAATACACTTTGCAGGCTCCACCTTGTTCTGAGTATGGAGTAGTTTCAGATTTTACTTGGTGGCACATTTTATTCTCTTTGTTCAAATTTTATTTGAGGAGAGGTTTGTGGTGGGAAAATGATGCCAGCCAGGGATTTCAGTAAAGTATCAATATAGGAAGTGAGACATCACTGCAGGTGACTCAGAACTGTCTAAATGAATAGATTGATAAACCCTTGATTAGTCACAGCTTGGAAATGATATACAGAAAAGCTCACTGATGCCTGAATAACAAATCCATTTCATTTAAATACTGTATCCGGCCTCCTGCTGTTGAAAGGAGACTAGTTATCGAGAAATACTAAGAAATACTTGCTTTTTATCCATAATTTAATTAACTTCAGTCTACTTTAATATGAGGCACTTCAAGAAGTTGTGGAATATAGGATAAATTAGGAAAAAGGGAAAGAAATAGATTAATTACTTTCTGCCTGGCAGGATGATAATGCTGGCTGTGACTCACCACCTCTCCTTATTTAAATCTGTACCCTTGGATACTTTTTGTGCTAAGCTTGTGCATGCTGTGGGAACTTCTGAAAAGTCCTGAAAAAGCAATAGCTCTCTGACCCTGAGAAGTGTGCAGATATGGTACTTACAAAGGGGCAAAACTTTTCCTCTGCCATGGGTTTGACAAAATTGCTTCCAAGAAGCAGTGTCTTCACAATGTAAACATGATGTTTACCAATTTACAAAGCATAAGAGGTCTGCTTTGAAGTTAAAAAAACCCCAGTTCTTAGTTCTTCATTCAGGGTTTTTTTCCTGTTTGCATTTGGTACTCACACTGCAAGTTTTGGCCTTTGACTCAGGAACTCTGGTGGAAAAAAAGGGAGGGAAATTTTTATCTAAGTATGTCCTTGTTTTCAGAAAATCCCTGGATGACCTTCAGAGGTCCCTTCCCACTCAACAACTCTGTGGTTCTACTCATTGCAATTATGATGCAGGGTCATTGCCTTCACTGCACTCCAGAGTGGAGAAAGGATTCATACATTTCCTACAAATTCTGGGTTAACTTTTAAAGAAGGAAGGTACTGAAAAAATACCAGTTAAGCTGTATTTGAGTGTATGCTGTTTAAGGAATACTGTATTGTCATTAGTCCAGAAATTACATTATAAAATAAGTTTTGAGAACTGTGTACATTTTTAGAGAATACTTCCAAATATATAGCTTTTAATTACATTTGTACAGAAAGCATAGCTTTATAGCTTTCACTTACAACTCAAGACCTCCCAGTCTTACATACATTGCTCTAGCAATTGTGTCAACCATCTCCAGCTGTAGCATTGCTCTGTGGCAGGAGCCTCCACCTGAGTGAGAGGGATAAGGCACTCCTGGAGAAGCTGATGCTATTTAGTGCTTGCTTGGCAGGGCTGCCTTCCCCTGCAGGGTCCCGCAGTCAGGAGCTGTGAAGGAGGCTGCAGGGAGGCGCAGCTCCTGGGAATACAGTTCCTGCTGCTTCTGGGGCTGGGCTAAGCCATTTCCAATAATCTGACATCTGCCCTGCAATGCAGCCCCGTAAGCGTGGAATCATCTTTCCTGCAGCTATGGAAGATTAGATCCAGCAGAATGAAAGGTACTTTTATAACTATGTTCCTTAAAAATAGGAGACAGGGACTAGTGGTGTCTGCTAACCAGAACATGGCCAAGTGTTGTAGCCTATTGTTTTAAGCAAAGCAGCTTGATTTTGGTCTTGCTCAGTGTCTACTTCAAACTCTGAATTCGGTTGTGATTCCATTGGATCTCTCTGTGGATGAAACATGCACACCAACAACAGCATGTGTGTTGTTTGTTTCTTCTGTTTAAGTACATAAGGGACAAGTAGTTTAAAGTCTAAGATTTGGCTTCAGAAGAAAGGAGGGCATGGTCAGGCTTTGAAAAAGATTGCTTTTACCCAAACTATATACAGAACAGCTTTTGCTGTTGAATGTAGAACTGCTTTTCAGCATTCAATACAACAGTTCTAAATAATTAAGAACTACCATTTTGAAGGGGGAGAATCATTCAGGAAGAGCAGGTCTTAACAGATCTGTTGCTAATAATTCTCTTGCCTCAGATGCAGGGCTTGGACCAGTGACCTCTAGAGAGCCTTTCTAATTTAAATTCTGTAAAATAAATAAGCTTAAGACTTATGCAACAAATAGGTCAGCTGAAAGTCAGATCACCACATCACATTCAAAGATGACAGAAACTAATGGAGCATGCACAAACAATTTCCAGTCTTGAGGAAAAAATCCTTCATAAATCCAGAACTTGCAAATGTAAAACATTTAATACGCAAATGTAGTCCTTTAAAACTGCAGTGAACACTTTTAAGATAACCTTGAATTATGTTACAGAAGTTACAAACTGCAACATTGGCCCCTATTGACACATGCTCTTTTTCCTCCTTTTTAAAAGTGCCAGTAAGTTAGTGTAGCTTCTCTGCACTCCATGCTGAGGAAGAAAGCATCCTCCATTTAGGAATAAAGCTCTGCTATCAGTAACTGAGTACCTGGGATTGCAGGTACTCAGCAGGCACGGGCTGTGTGTGTCTTTACATAATCTAAAGCAACAGTGTTTTGCATTCTCCAAGTGATGGCATAAAGGCAACAGGCTGAAGCAGAGGCAACAATAAATCTGTGTGATCCTTGTTTCCCTTGAGAAAACGGCAGGGATTTAGTGAACAGCTAAGGATCTCTGCTCATAACCTCAGTCATGAAGAGGGGAAGTGAACCCAGCTGTGAAGGACCTACATTCCTCTCCTATTAAGTCAGTGACACTCATTCCTGAGAGATTTTTACAAGATAGTTAGATTAAATCCCATGGAAAAAAAATGAACCCAAACTGCAACAGAACGGAGTTCTACATTGTCCTTAAAATAGGCAAAGGTGATGCTTATCTGGGAATAATGCTTATGACATCTAATCTCTAAGACTGGTAGAGTAACAAATGAGACAAGATCCTCTACATACCTTTAAGAAAAAAATATTTATTTATAAAAATACAATGGGATCAGTTTCAGAAGTGTGGCAATAAATACAGTTCAAGGAAGAAAAAAGCATTTCTACATGGATATATTATGGCACAATAAAAGGCAAATGCACCATCAATCATGGAACTTCTGTTGGCTCAAGACTTTGTACAAGCTCCCTTTTTAGTAAGACAACTATTTCTAAGTTTGGTCAGTGTTGATAATGGAATGAATACACAATCACGAATGCACACTTATGTCTAAATGCAGGACTTAACATTAGCAAACAATACCTTAAAACATAGCAATGATATTAAATCACTAATGAGATATCTTAAATTTAATTGGCAAAGACCACATGTAACTTGAAGCATGAGATTCTTTTATCTCCTCCGGAGAAAAGCTGTAAATATGTAAAATGAAGGCTTAATTTGGTATGTAAAAACCGACTTAGTAGAGATTGTGAGAATGCATAGCTCCTTACGAAACAACCTGGCTGTATCAGAGCACTCCCCCTTTCACAGTATTCCTTTTACTTCATATGCAGTTATTGTTTATGCTGTAGACTACAACTGTTACAGCACTAAAGGCAACTAGACAGGGAAAGGGCAGAGAAAGGAGAAAGGAATGTATGTAAGGCAGTATTTCTTTAGGTACATTAAGCGTAGTGTGTAGGAAAGACAGGTAACAATTCCACAAGGCTAGTTTCGTTCTTACTGAATAAAATAATCAACTAATACTGAACTTTTGATGCAAAGCTAGTAATCAATGCCCTGGTCACTGTACTGGCCATGGTAATCTCTCTGATAGTCATCTTGGTACTCCCCGTGGTAGTCATCCGGGTACTCTGCCTGGTAATCGCTGTCGCTGATTTCCGACCCGTTCGTCCCTGTCCCTTGGCTGCCGTTGTGGATGACAGGTTCTGTGGGTGCAGCACAGTACTTGGGGTCGTACACTTGCCGTCCAAGCCCATACACACTCATTCCCTTCTGTGAAGCCACTTTGTTGGTACCCATTTGTAACGAAATAGTTGAGTTATCCACAGGCTGTAATATGTGCTTCTGATCATAGATGTCTCTCCTGGTACCTGGGGCCAGCATACCAGCCTAATAAAACAGGATTGTAGAGGATCAGTAAGAAGGTCAAGAGCTGGGATTACTAGATTCATGATTTCAACTAGTATGCCTCATTGAAAGTGCTGAAAAGTAGGAATTAAAATACAACAAAACACAGCGCAGTAACACCTGTTCACTAGTAGGTGAGTCACAGAAGCAAGTCCTTGCAGAAAGGTCCAGTTTATGTTCCTCCTTGGAAAGAATATACTAAGCATTTTGATTAAGGTACTGCCAGTAAGCAATTTCTTTTTTGCCTCTGTCTAGTTAATACTTATAATGAAGTTACTGTTTTCTCCTGGTGTAACACTGCCAGCAGGAAATTCTAGAAGCAGTGGGATGTTTTTATCCCTTAAGACACTCAGCACAGAACACACTGGTTAAGATAAGAGATTCAAGTCCCTCAATTACTGCATAAGAGCACAGCTGAACTGTACCCACGCACTGCTGCCTGTTAAACTCTGCCATTGGGCAGCACTCCAGGCTGTCCCATCCCACTGGGCTGAGAGCTGTGTCCCTCCCTGTGTCCCTCCTGCACATCACACACAGGCCTGCTTACCTGACTGGCTCCTTTGTTAGTGCCCATCTGTAGGCTAATCGTTGTCTGGTCAAATGGCTTATCAGTTTGCATTTTTGGATCATAGAGGTGTCTTCTAGTTCCATAAGCAGTCATGCCTGCCTGACTGGCACACTTGTTGGTGCCCATCTTTATTGGGGGAGGGAAGAAGTAGACAGAAGAAATTATTTTTATTTGTACATTAAGCATAGTCTAAGGAAAAAAATATGGTTGGTAACTGTGATGGCTGACAAAAAAAGTCATTTCAGTGCTTGCTTTCCTCATGTAGTTTGACCATTACCTGTAATATATTACCCTTTCTCCTTTCAAAAGTTTCAAAGGGAAAAATAAAGGCAACTGTCATCCTAAGGCCCAACTGCATTGCAATTGGAATGGATGTATGCCTCAAAATGTAAAAAGTACCTTTTATCTTGACAGTAATGATTCATTTACACTACCACAATTTTTCTACCACAGGAATTTTAAGATTTTTACTTTGGCTTTTATGATTACTAAGAAAAGAGGAAAGAAAAAACAAGTTTCATACAAAGAACTTTAACTATCCAAAGACTCCTACTTCAAAACCACCTTAAAAGACAGAGATGATGCTGCTAATATTAGCTGTTCCTTTCCTCCTTATCACTCTCACAGCAGATTTAAAACAAACAAACCAACCTTCCAGGCAGTGACTTGATCTTATAGAGCCACTCAACTGCTTACAAGAATTAAAACCTCATTCCTCCTTCCATGATAAGAATATATTGTTATTCTGTACCTGGTTTTGCATAAACAATGTCCCAGTTAATCAAAGCAAGAAAGTTGTTCTCAAATGTAACAAATTACTGCAAACTTGAATTTCATACTTACCTGCAGGCCAATTACACTTTGACCAGCTTTTAGTTTTCCTGCATCAAAACTTCGTGCTTGTTTCTCTGCATATTTGACACCAATATCAATTGTAGTATGAAAACCTTTAGTTTTTGCCTATTTTGGGAGAGGGAAAATAGAATATTCAGTGTTTGAAATGTATTTTCTGTCTCCAGTCTCTAAGTCTGGGCTCCACAAGCAGGTCTGTCTCCATGAGACTGTGTCAGGGCTCAGAGAAGGTACCAGTTCCCCACACCATTTGAAGGTGGCACTCCAAAGCTACCTGAGTCAAAAGGACATTCTGCAGGGATTAGTGCTCTCCTGTGAGCCTGCCCTGTTCTGTGTATGCACATGGAAGCAGTCAGGAACCCCCACTCTGACCTCTAAGCCCTCCCTGGGGCATGTGGGAGCACACAGCTCTCTGAAGTGCACCCTCTGCACTTCAGACTCTCAGCACTGTCTGTCCTCTCCTGACAGGCTGGATGCTGCTTTCTGTATTTACATGGGTTGTAGGTGCATCTGAACTGGCATGTGGATTTGGGCCAGCTCCAGAGGCATAAATACTTACCAGACCTGCCAGTGCCACTAGAGTAGTCTGTACTTGAGTCATATTTCCGTTCTCAAAAAGATCATTTGCTTCAAAAATGTCATGTGGCTTCATACCATAGACTTGGATGGCCTTGATAAAATTCCCAATGTTCTCCAGCTAAATAGAAACAAAAATGCCAGTTTTCTACAGTGTTTCAGATCAGAAATTAAGTCATTTTAAAGCCTTCTGGCATTGGTTGGTAGGTTTGTTTGCTTGTTTTACTCAAGTTCTTTGCCTTGTGCAAACTGAACGAAACAGTTGGCATGGTTAAGAGTGACTGGTGAGAAGTTTTTGTTAGTTTTAATACTGATTTCAGAAATCAGACTGAGGTCATCCAGCCTGGCATACTTCCATCAGTGAGTACCATATACTTTGTTAGAGTGGGCTTTGATAAGACTTGTCTCAACTGTCCCTTCCAAGAGAAATTCTAATCTAAAACCTGCTTCAAAATTAGAAAATCTGACACAGTATCCATGCTATTTGACTTCAGCAACTGATAATTTTGAATAAAATAAAACTGTAACTATGTGGATGAGATCCTTGTATGGACTGAAGGCATTATCTTGCTCACCTCCTGGGACAAACAAGCCTTGGGACTTATTAGCACTTTTTAGCACTATGTGCTGTAGAAATTGGAAAGCAATGTAGAACACAAAGAGTAAGGACTGAATCTCTTCTTCCCTTCTGAAGTCTTAAGAGGTATTAAAACTTTAAAAACAAAAATCCTCACCCATATTTAGAAGTGTTCAATGCCAAGAAAACAAGGAGGCTGATGTAACAGTATTAGGCTAGACCCATTAACAGCAAAGGCAGCAACTCTAGGGAGCAATGCTTGTTCCAGACACCTTTTCAGGAGGATGCTTCATACAGAGATGTATAGGTACAGGCAGGCTGTTGACCTAATACCTTGCAGCACTGCCTGGATGGAAAACACAGTTGTGATTCAATAAAAAGATTTTATTTTTTTTTTACTGGGCAAAGGCTTTGCTATAGGGCTCTAGATTGTTCTTCCATCTGACACTTCCTGAACAGCTAAAGCACTGCTATTAAATACAGGTGCTCAACTGGCATTGATGAACCACCTCAGCTGTAGCTGCCTTCTGTTAAACACTGTTCATGTCTGCAGCATCCTCAGCTCTTGGATATGTAGCATATCTAACTTGGTGCTACTAGGATTTAAGATGTACAACTTTCACAGCAAATTTGTTAATACAGACAAAAGTACTGTTTGGGGTTCAGGGGGTTAAAGGTGTAGTTCTGAGGTTGTTTTGTTTGTTTTACCTGGTGCCAATTTAGTTTTGATTGATTAATTTTCTTCACTGATCCTGGCTGCAGCTTATTTATAAGCCTGGGGAGGTGAAAAAGAGGGAAATGCTTAAACAATAAATCTCATCCTTATACCATCCGTGCAGGCATTATATAATACTTTCACTCATTCTTTATTAGTTGCATTAGTTTCATCAAAATGGTTAATTTCTTGGTTCATACAGTGGACTTGCTCAGTTCTCAGCTCTCACAACTCTAACAGACTGTAAGAGTTTTTGTGTGCCATTTGATTACTATAGAAATGAGCTACACCATTAAATTTAGAAATACTTAGAAATCTTAGCTGAAATATAAAGGAGATTTAAGTGTTCATTTTTCCAACAGTTTCCAAGAAGTTGTCTCCCACCCTACAGTCAGCTATCTTTGACTGTAATTGTTGACATATTTTCAAGGGGAATCTTCAGAAAGTCCCTTCTAAGTTCCTTTAAAGTAGACAACTCCTAAAAATAAGGTTACTTAATAAATGCTTACTCGCATAAGATAATGCCATCTTTTAATCCCAGTTGGAAGTTTGCACCAATACTCAGCCCTGTCACCTCTTCTATCCAGTTACGCAGATCTTCTTCTATCTGGGGGTCATATTTCAGGGCAATCTGTAACACAAGCAGTCATAAAGTTACTTCAGGAGAGAAATCTCCAACTCTTCCCCACCCCAACTCCATTTCACAGTATGCTGTAGCTGTCATCCAGTAATTTTATTGCTGGATTTTTAATCTGTATTTTATAAATCAGAGTACAGATGTAAGTACTTTATCCCTTTAACTATAATTTTCATGGCTTTACTAAAGGTCTGTTTGGAAAAAGCACTTTTAAGCACGTTGCAGTTTTTCTTTGAGTAAGAATTCCTGGAGCTCCTAGAAAAGTCTTTTGACAGCTACAGAGGAATGATTTTTGAAAAAATACAGGAGTCAAGTTATACTTTGGCAGGAAGTAAGGAAGGGAAATGGTATATTCTGAATTGCCATGCCACCAGTACTACTGCTCACGTGTAAATTTCTACATGAGAAATCTTAATATAATAGATTTGAAGTTATTCAGCTGAAGATGATAGTGGGTTTGCTTTTATAGCTAGTTTATGATTAATAGAGATGACCTAGTAAGTTTTTTCCTTGTTGCTACAACATTAAGTTATCTCGCTGGGGATTCTGGGCGCTGGTCTGTGTCTGGTTTATCGTTAACCTTTAGTATCCCTGCAATTTCTCTTCTCTTTGACCTTCCTGGAAGACCCTTCTGGAATAAATTGTGATCTCATATTTTAATTGCAAAGGAAGAAAACCTGCAAAAATCTTTGAAGTTTGAAGGCATCAAGAAGAGGCCTAGAGTTGTTAGAAAGATTACTTAAAAATTCATTTTCCAGATGTTCAGACTTCCCTACTCTGCGTGTAAGTTTATGGTTCGGTCACTAGAAATCAATCCATGTGAAAGGAATGCTTCAAGCAGTGAACTTCAACACCACCAGCTGCCAACAGCATCCGTGTTCTTTCACTCTGCCCTTTGTTCCCCTCCCCTGAAAGCACCACAAAGCAGCTCCCACTTCCTTCAGGCTAAACCTGTCACCCTTGCAATCCTTTTCAATATTGGCAAGTTAGACAAAATGGATTCTATCCCTGAAATCATCCCTACGTTTTCTGCAAACAAAGTTATCTGAGCACCAGATTGTGTGAGATAAATAACCTGCAGTGGTGCAGAGGCTGGCAGCACTTCCAGCTTCATTAGCTGTCCTGCATGGGTCAGTGAGCAGGGTGGGAAGGGAGGGAGCCACTGTGAGAAACCTGACAGACAAGCACACAGTGTACCTGCACTATTTCTAACGTGCAGAAAGGCAGCTCAGCTACACCAGTTGCTTACAAACAAGAAACTCATGGACAGCCATTCACATTAGAGCAAAATGTACATCTGAGATTTTTTACATATAGTTTTAAGACTTCAGCCAAGAAAGGCCAGCTATTAGCAGCTATATATATACTGAAGATTATAATTCCAACGTATCTGAATGACTTGGATAGAGGCAATTGCTACATTTTGGCTAGCATTAATAATCCCTGGCTCCAAACTGACCAAACTACAATTTACAGTACTCTGTTCCCTATTTTTCTTCTAAGGGGAATGGAAAATTCTTGTATCTCTGGCTTTACTTCAAACCCTTGTCTGAGTAATACTTATTTTCCTTAGACTATTTGTTAGAGTAGTGCAATGGTGTCTTAGTTACAGATCAGGATAATGGACTAACCCATTCCTACATTCAGATCTTGACTGAGGTAAGAAATTCTGTGCAGCATTCTGTACAAGACGACAAGGAAAATGTCATTACTTTATTTTTTAATCACACCTTTTGGATATTAGCTAAGATGAGATGCAGACTAGAAAAGCTAACTGAGGATCACAGCTTGAAAGGACATGGCTGTGGTCTCGTCTCGAGGGTGGCAGGCAGTCCCCCTTCAATCCCTTTAGTTTAGCACAGCAGCAGCACAACCACATTTATTTCCAGTGATGGTCATAACAGCAAGGGTTGGGAAACATCTTGAGAATGGTGCATATGAAGAAGTCAACTGTCATCTTTCTCCTTCCTAACCTGGTGATTAGCTTACAAATGACTTTTCAGGATATTTTTATTTCCCATGGAAGCAAAGCTTATGTGATCACAGCCTTAATTTTTCTCCCCACTAACATCTGGCAGAACCCAAATAGCTCACTCAACATGATAGAAAAGAAGCAGTCTTGGACAGAATTGAGCGAGTTACATGTTGTGTGAAAATAAATATATGTGCAAGGGAGAAGGATACCAAAACTTCTTCCCCAAAAGGCTGAATTGTAGCATCGGACTCTTCTTGCACATTAGAGAACCTGTTAAAATCTTGCAGAAGTCACCTCACCCACAAAACCTTAAGTTATGTGTACAGGCAAGACAGTGTATAATTTATTTCTGTACCCCAATTCAAGTGAAAAAACAGGGTTTATAGAAAGGCCAGAACTTTCTATTCTGATGCTCCAGTTGGAAGACAGCAGATAATTTGGGCTGGTCATTCATATGCTGACAGCTCATACTGTGATAAAATCACCATTCCAGCATGTGGGTACAAAGTGGGGCGTGAGCTAATGTCCCCCACAATTCTTTAGTTACAGACATAATGAACATTGTGCTTTCCGAAAATTTAGGCAGTTTCAGTGTAGCTTAAAGACAGTGTTAGCAATCCTGCAGTTGAAATCATCTGGAATAGAAATGGACTTGTGTTTCTACCACTTTTTGTGATCACACCACCAAGAGACACAGTTTAATCTTTTCCCTCCCAATAGTAAAAAAAAAAAAGTAAATATGGAAGCCAGTAAGAGTGAGAACCCTAAAGACTTCTGCAAGTGTGACTATCTTAATCTTTCTTGGCAGGCAAAGAAGAAAAAGTCAGAAATTTTCCTCATTTAATAATAAGTGCATTCCATATGTGAGATTACAACTGAAGTGAATATTAAATTGCTGACCCCACTGCTTGGGGACCTTAGAAGTAATCAGGTGGAATTTTATCACTTCTGAAGGATATTTACTTTATGTTGGAGTATTTTACCATGTTTCAAATCTTGAGCTTTTCAAGAGGTTTTAAATTGCCTTGGGGTATCACTACAGTGGTTATCTAGAGACAGGAAGTAAAAAACACTTATACACATGAGGAGAGTTCTTAATGCCACTAAAAGCTTTATTTTTGTTCTGATTTTTGAGCTGGTGGGAAACTAAGTTACAAAAAGTAAAAATTGGTGCTAATTTCTCTGCAAATAATATTCAATCTACCTGAAAACCTAGAGATGTGGAATCTTTCAAATCAGGCTTTAAACATGTGAGAAAGGATTAAACAGGGAGAATGACAGGTCAGATACTACCAGAAATAAGGCATTATGCTTATTCTGAATTCTCAGCTCTTCTATTCCCAATGGCACAACCAGAGGTTATGTAATGCTCTTACTGAATATTTCATATTTTCCACATGTGGATATCAGAGATGTTCCAGTTTTCCTTTGATTGCTATCTATGAGGTGAAGCCAGAGGCTTTGATACGAATGTAAAAAAATTGTCTTTTTCCATTACAACTAATCAAAAATATGCCAACATTTGATCCTTTATAAATACTGAACCTTCATGGAAGATATTTAAGTCATACAAGTCTACAGCAAAAGAAAATACTGCCTACTGAAGATGAAAGCAGTAGCTAAGCAGCTTCATTCACAGTATCGTCAGTGCCACAAAAAAACCCTACAGTTCCAGAATACTGTAAAAATGATTCAATTGTAGCAATGGATATAAGATTTTGCAGAAGTTTAATACAAGATAGCAGGAAGCCAACTGTTCATTTCTTTCTTCTGACAAATGTCAAAAGATACATAAAGTTGTTGATGTTGCGTTTTCTATTAATGCTTCAGAGATACAGGTTTAACAGAAACATCTTTGGAAGGAAACTAATGTTTATAGAAGTGGTCAAAATTATGGGTGACCCAAGGTTGTGGCAGGAAAAGGCTGGGTGTTCCCTGCCTATGACAAACTGATACACATGTGTTTGTGCCAGTGTATGCTTCAGGCTGGAATCCTTGTGTTCAATTTGATTCCTCTGGCAACTTCACACCTGATCCTCACACCTACTTCTGTTCAGGTAGGACTTTTCTCCTTGGGAGATCTTAGAGTGTAAAAACCCTCCCTCCATGTGCAGGACAGAGACAGTAACAATCATCACTGTTTTTATCAAGCTCATGAATTCCTGGAAGCTAGCAAACTTCTGCTGGCCAACTTGAGCGATCTGTCTGTGTCCCTTGAAGTTACTCAGTGTGCCTGCAGCATGTTTAGTTTGAGTGATGATGTTAACCAGTACTTCACACCATAACTGATATCATATGGACTTTGAGCTGTCCTTTTATGCTAATCTTTTCCAAATTACACAGTACACACTGTACACTAAGGGCTCCGTGTATGCCAGATCTCCAGTTTGAGTTCAGCTGGCTGCATTGCTGCTACTCTGGAAAATTACTGTAACTGCATCTCAAGGAAGAGTTTAAGCACACTGCACTACTTTTTACACTGGGACTAGCAAACACAAATCTTACTAAGCTAAAAAGCAGGTATAAAAGATAAAACTTGAAGTTAAACATCATGTCATAACAGCTTGCACTTCTTAGTTCTGATGAAATTTCTGATTAAAGCTGCAGGCTTCCTGCCCTTCTGAGCAGGAGTCAAAGGTTTCATGGGCAGCACACTAAATTTAAAGTACTAGTAAGCATTTCAAAAAACTCCTCTCTAGTCATAAGTTTCAACCAAAAAAGCATGTGCTTGTCAAAGTACATCAACAACTCTATTATAGGAACTGTGTTTGTCAACAAAACTTTAAATGTATATACATATAAAACTGCAGCGAAGTCAGTTGAACATTTTGGATTTCCAAGGTAAATAAAGTACAGGGCCATGTACAGCAAGAGAAATAACCAGGACTTCACTCCAAGATAAGGTGGCATAGGAAGAGGTTACATAAATGCTTTTCACTAAATTGGACAGAAAAATAGATAGAGGCATAAGATTTGGATTTTAATGTTCTTCATAGGGAGAAATTTGATATGGCCCATATTCTTGCTTAGAGTAACACAAAGTTACTAACTTTTCAATTAAAAAACAAGATTGAGCAGGGAAAGCTTACTGAATTTTTAGTAAGTATAGGAGCATATTCATCTTGTACAGAATTTAATCCATGTTTAGCCAGGTGTTTTAATACTAATTTTACTTTTACACATTTAGATCATAAACTACTGAAAGCAAATATAAACAACAAATTAGAAACTCCAGGTTTTAAGACCTAAGCCTGTACAGTTTCAACTTTAAGTAGCAATTTGTTCCTGTATCAACTTTTCAATCTTTATTAATTCAGAACTGTCTGAGTGAAATTGAATTGCTGTGGTTTCAGTGTTGCCTTTGCAAACATCCTTTGCATTGAAATAAGCACTACCTTCAGCAGTGATTTGTCCTGCTGAGGCCAAAAATACCAATGCTCATACCTCTTTTTCATTTGCTTGGTACTAGTTTGTGATGAAGTATTTTTCCTCCCCCTTTTAAGCGTTTATGATGGCATGGGGAAAGATGAAAGCAAATTCTCTCCTGGTATCAAGGCAGAGGAGGCTCTTGACAGCCCTTACTGCTCAGAAGTGGGAGTCAGGCAGACCACAGCCAGTCCCAAATTGTCATCCAGAATTCCTGTTCATCACCTGCTGTTCTAGAACATGCTTCTGAATCGCCTGTCTAAAATTTACACAGGCAAATACCTGGGAGAAGAAAAGTGTTAAGAGCTTAGTGGCTATGTGAATAACCAAGAAAAAGGCACAAAGAGTAAATTCTTCCCATTAGAGGGACAAGGATTTTTAAAAAAATTTTAATGATACAAGCAAGCTAGAACTTTCTGGTTAAAATTCTATGGTGCAAACAGATTACATATCTAATCTTCAGCTTCAGAGGTGACACAGTGGCAAGGACAATCACTGATTATTTAGTCATAGTGTAAATAAAGAGCAGCACATTCTGTAAGTTGGGACAGGGAACCCATGACTGGAAAAATATAAAGTTTTGGTTTTTACTGAAAGTGGGTAAGAAGATGAAGTGACAGGGTACCAAGGCGATTGTCAAGGAAAGCTTGCCATTTGAAGTACCAACCCAATGAGCACTCATCATAACGACAAATTTAAATTTCCTGTTAATTTCACACATGTGGACCTGGATTGTGTGCAAAAGCAAAATGTGATAGGAGACACATTTGTGCCCAAGAACCCCAAATGTAACAGGAATGTGACAATGCAGACGAAAGCCAAAGATGAAAGTACTTTAAAAACTCAAAGCCAGCACTCACTATGCCCTGGTATTTGAAGATGCATTTTTTTCTGTCATTATGGACTGTTGTACAGAAAGGCAGAGAACACTGCATTACCAATGGAAGATCTCACTACATCCCAAAATGCTACTTAGGATAAAAATTTTACAGCTGTATCCATTTTGCTTAATATTCAACCTTTTTTTTTTTTTTTATGTGTAGTGTAACTGATACCCTGCCAACATCTCACTGTTTTCTCTGTAAATCAAAATTTAGACTACAATCTTAAAAGAAGAGATGGATGAGCATTAATCCAAAATTCCTGGCACTATTCCCATAGACACCAGTTTAAACTCTGTGAAGTGAGAACAAACCATGCCTCAAAGTTTCCAAGTCATCTTACAAGTACAGATACCTGCAGTCATGCATGGTGCTTGCTGCCAGATCAGCTGGCTGGAAGAACTGAGTGTTCTATTCCCTGGCTGTCCAGCAGGATTTTATGACATTTTGCAATTTTTTTTTTTTTTTTTTGCATTTTTGCAGTGCTACCATCTCTTCCCCCAAAGTGCACCAACAACTCAGACACAGGCCTGCTCTTGGACTGAATGCTGCTTCCCTCTCGTACCCAGCAGGTCCTGCTACACCCTCACTTCTTCTAACATGTTCTCAGTTTTTCTTGCAATTTTGCTCTCATCATGTTTTGCCAAAATCAAATTTTCTGGCTTGTAACTCCAATTCTCCTTAGCCATCAGCTTCCACTGTCAACTGTAACACCTTCAGGTCATGCCACCATACTTTACACTCCTTGGTATGGAGTTCCTTTTCTCTGTTTATTTAGTCTGTATATTGCTGAACTATTTATATTCCTCCAGAGAACATGGTTCCAGTAGTATCCACTATCTATTATTTTAAACCACTGCTGATTTTTCCTTCAAAAATCCACTAGGATATGAAATTTGTTCTCAGCTAAGACACGGCTGATCCAACCCAATGGACAAAAGTCTGTTGGTCCCTGGTGGGAAGGGAATTCTCCTTGCTTGGAAACCCAGCCCCAGCATGACTGGTATGACACAGCAAATCTGGACAGGCTCTGACATCACGAGCAGTAATGTCTCCTGAGACAACACACTGAGTGCTGCATGGAAAATCCTGGTAACCTGACAGACCTCAGTGATGCCTAGTTTATGTTCTTTTGTGGGGGAAAGGAAAAAATCATAGAGAACAATCTGGTGCATAAACAGAAAAAAAATTCCAAAGCATCAGTAACCCAGGAAGCATCTCTTGGGACTGTTACTGTATTTCTGGTGGAGTTCTCAAACTACTACTACTCTGAGTAGTTCTCAAAGCCTAGAAGGAGCCTGCAAACATAAACAGTAACATCAGTGATCATTCAATCTTTTTCAGAACACTTTTCTAATCTATTGCTACTACAGAAGCCCAGGAAATTAGACATTCTTTTAAGTTGATTCCCTTTTCTCCCCAACAGAATGGCTTTCAAATATGTAATTTTACAAGCAAACTGTATTGTGACTCGGTAGCCCTTCCCCAAGGCCCAACTTTGTTGACAGGTCTTTCAAATTTTCCTCCCAAACAGGACTGCAGAGTCTGATTATTTCACCAAATTTTCCTCCCAAACAGGACTGCAGAGTCTGATTATTTCATTCTCTCTCCACACCTTTTTTCTTCTCTGCAAATCCTCTTCACTTACCCAAACCAGAGTAATTATGTTCTACAGCAGCAAGCAGGTAACTGGTAACTCAAACATACCTCCCACAAAACTTGGCTAAAGAAAGCTAAGTCTGTCACTTCAAGTGTTGCTTTAAAAGTTACTCAAAATGCACATTCCTTCTGCCTCTCCAGCGAAGAGGCAGTCCATGCTTCATTTTCTCAGCACTTTTTCCAAAGGCAAACCTCAAGACTCTCCTCTCACCACCCAGTAAGCTCAGGTACTCAATTCCTTGCTGCTGGCACAGCTGTGACAGGGACGTGCACAGATGACAGGGCAGCTGCTGAGGTACCAGCATTTCCAGTGAACTGGGCTCAGGGCTTTTCACTCGGCTCACTGCGGTGTCTGTGATAGGTATTCATAAAGAAAACACTGATTCCTCTCATTCTTACCATCCTTGTACACAATAATTCAATCTGGCTTTTATTTTTGTAATTTAGGTGGAAGACATGATTTCTTGAGAACTTCTTTAGCTGCTTCAGCTACTAAGAGCTGCCTAGATTTATCTTTCATAAAGGTAATAGATCAAAGTCTTTCAATTAATGCATAGCATGTTTTTCTGGTTGAGGTAATTCTCCCCATTGGTAGTCTTCTTAGCAGAAGCACAAATAGTGCAGATTTCACACCCTAAGCTTTAGAAGACCTTGTCTATCAACAGCTTCATACTCTTGTTTTGCTTTACTGCCAGCAAAAATATTACAAGAATGAACTTAGCAAAAAGAATGAAAGACAATGATAATCTGCTGCTCTGGCCCTTTACCTCACCTCCTCTCCTGGGTATATCTCTGACCAATTAAAGTTCAGTAGGTGATGCACAAGGTTGATTATAATCCAGGAAACATTTAAAAATATTTTGGATTTGGCCACCCAGACAAGTTGTGCTTTAACCATACAAAAAGTGTTATAACTATATATTTTTTTAAAGGTTAATGACCATAACACATTAGAAAATGTTTCTTTAATTTTCTAATAATATACATCTTAAGAAGAATTTCTAAGAAAAGTAAAAGTGAAAAAAATTACGATTACATGAACGTGTAGCTCAACCTTTTATGTAATGTAGTTTTAGTAATGTACAAATCAAGCCATAAGCCTGTTATGCTGGAGTTTATGAGTAAAGAAGTACAAGAGAGAAAGCAGAAAAGACAGTCAAACTCCAAAGTAACAGACTGATTCAATACCCTGTAGAAACTTTTAAAACACTATTTTACAGCAATTCAACACAAGCAGAAAGAGCAGCTGGCACTGCTGGGGGTGGGTAGGAGATGCACCTACACACTGCATCCCAAACTCAGGATGCCAAGTTGTGGTGTCACTGTGCTGCACTCCTGAATTGAGAGTAGGTTTGAAATATCCACCCAGAAGAATGTGTGGGCAAGGCTGTGCTGCAAATGACTGTGAGAGGTCTCAATCCTCAATGATTTAAGGTTCCATTATTGTTCTGCAGAACAAAATGCTCAGGTGCACTGACTGAACTTTAACTTTGTTAGTTATATTTTGTTCCAATTCTGTTCCATCCATTCAAAGACCAGTGCTTTATTGCTCATGTTTAATCTCACAATTGTTGTTTACTTTTTTATTAAAACCAGCTAGGTTCTTTCAAATAGAAGTAGCTTTCCATATCAAAGACATTTTCATACCATCATTTATTAATGATAAAGGCTGTCATCAAGACAGACCATAGTAAAAAGGCATTAGTCTTAATTTTCTTCAAAAATTACTTGTACTTTTTATTTGTATAGGACATGATTAATACAACAGCATCAGCAAGGTAAGGGAACAGCTTCTTGCAAAATTAAGCAAAGAGCATTTAGTCTTAGCACACCAGATACATGCCTGAACTACACATGCTTCACTGACCTAACACAGTGTTGACTTGCACTTATGATATATAATGGAACTTCTAATTGATCCCCCACAGTGTTATGAAGTGAACCAAGGCAGTGGCAGCTCAGGCTGGTCACACAGTAGGAATCTCAAGAGCAGCTGCAGAACAGGTCCTGCTCCAGCACATCCTTCTGCTCAGTATGTACTGGCCTGAGCTCTGACTTGTGTTCTGCCCATGCTCAACACAGAAGGGAAATACTCTGCTGGGGTCCATGTCAGCAGCAAGGCAGGAGCTGCTTCTCACCATGAACATTTAACTATAACCAAATCCCTTGCAAAATGCATGTGGATTTGATGCCTTACCTTTTCCTGTGAAGGCTTCTAGTATATAGCCAACTGATTAGGGACAACAGAAAAATACTTTTAAATTAAATTATTCTTATTCAAGCAAAACCAGGGATACTAAGGTAATGCTGTCTATAAATAAGAGACTGTAGCAGTGGAAATATCTGCAGGAAAGCAATATAATGGCAGAGCTTTCTTAGCAGGAAAGCAAAGTACAGCTTTTGCAATAGTAATGTCCTGTTTTATCCTTGGGAAGAGCCATGGTAAAAACATGCAAACAGGGCAAGATTTGCTTAGAATCCATCTATAATTCAGACAGCTATGATTTTCAGTAGATCAGATTCCATCTTCATGCAAGCATTTCGGAATAGCAAGAAAGTGCAGAAATATTTAGGCAAATAATTGGTGTTCAGGTCCTGTGTGTATGCACAAGCCATATACTGATTCACTTCTCTGTACCCTTAAGGATTACTCAGTTACCAAAAGGTTGTCTAATGAAAGGTCTGCCTAAATAACATCCTCAAGAAAAATCCTGTGTTGACCCCAGAATACAGGGTTGAGTCTTGGAAGGGAAGCAGCACAGGCACTGAATGGTTGCAGCCCGGTTTCCTTGAGTATCAGTGACCAGGGTAAGCTCAGGCTCCCAAGGCTGACAGCCTGCTTGGCCCAGCTGCTGGGACAGTTGGGGACAGTCCAAGCAGGGCACTGGACCGTGGCTGTGACAGCAGCACTTCATCCTCGCTCCTGGCCTTCCCCTGCTGCCAGCTCCTCCAGGGGCACCGGCGCCTGCCAGCCTTTGCCAGTCACACATCCAGAACGGCACCACTTTGGGTAAGAGACACTTCTGTACAACTCTACAACAGCAAGTTTCATTATGTTTCCCCTCTAAGTATCTGCTAAAATCTGCACTGGTTTGAGGAGGGGAGGAAAAAAAAAGGGAGGAGGGGGGTGAGTGTGGGTGGGAGGAGGGAAGGGTTATTGCAGTTTGAAAAAAACAAGTCACGAACACAGAACCACCCGCCTGAAGAAAAGTCAAAACTGTTTTTGAGAAAATCACTGTCATTCAACCCCACTAAATAGAAACAATGACATAAGTTACTATGAGGCATTACTGCAGAACCAAATGTATTTACTCAAAAGAAAGTATTTGCTGCTGAACACAGCTTTACAAGCTAACAGTTGTTTAGAATCAGATACTTACAAAAAGCATTTTTAAGCAAGAGTCCCTCTTAAAGAAAAAAAGAAGGATTTTCACATGATCTCACTTAGAAAAAATCTGTTTCAAATTGCCCTACGTGTCCTGGCCTGGAGCCCATTTTTACTGAAGGCCTTTCCTGTACAGTTCCATAGGGGATGGGAATCTCTACAAAGTTTGCCTTAAAAGGACGTGTCAGATGCCCAGTTATACCGTGCTAGGCAGCTACAGGAGCTGACAATTCTGGGTACAAAGAAGTTTCTATCCTTTATTCTCTGAGACAAATTATAAACTATTTGCAGGCAAGAAAAAGCATCCAAATTAATGTTCTGTCAAAAAAAGACAAGGTGAGACAAAAATCAGTGATGTGCTGCTGTCCCACAAGAATGTGTGCATCCATCCATCTATCTTTTATGGGTATTGACTCACCAACAGGACTATAAGTATTTTTCTCCAAATTTTAAAGTAAGTCTAACTCTGAAACCACACAAAGAGCACATTCATTTGTAAATTTTAAACAAGCAAGCACTGCTGTAATGCAAATCATACTTTTTATTTTCTGAGGCTGCTAATCCCATTTAATTGTCATGACTGTCAAGCTCTATTTGCTTTCTTCAGAAGTGTTCTAGTACACTGTGAGCTTGCATTCAAAGGATACAAAATACTTATCTCATATCCTTAAAAATTACCCTTATCAAGTTTTATGATTTTCTAACACCAGTGTAAGATTTACTGAAAGTTTATTAATTCACCATAAACAAGGTCACTGTAATACATCCTATACATGGACAGAAAATGCTTTAAATCTGCAAGTGCAGATTTAAAGTGCTCACTAAGGTTAAACATACCAGGAGTTTCAGCAAACACCCTCACTGTTCATTTACTGGTGCCCATGCTGGTGCAGCACTGGCAGTTCTGTCTGTGCTGTCCCCACGCAGGAGCAGAGCCCTGTGGGGACAGTAGCTAATCCTGGCTATGCTGTGCCATTCATCACCCTCCTCCAAGAGAGAAGGGTGCAGGTTGAGAGGCAGAGCTGGAACTGGCCCCCCTGAGCCAGGGCTGAGCAGGGGCAGTGACACCAGCCCGCAGTTCGGCACAGCCCGTGCTGCTCCACAGCTCAGGTGTGACGAGCCCCAAAGACAAGAGTCAGCTCGGCAATCAAGAGTCAGAGTTTACTGGGACTGAAACCACGAGGCAGAGGCAGCAAACTCCTGTGCCAGTGGTTCACAGCAGCCACTGCCAGATGTCCCTGGGGCAGCTCCTTCCACACATCTGTCTGATCCACCCAGGGGCTCCCGAGCTGTGGCACCGGGGACAGGGCACATCTACCAGGTGGGGCTGTGCAAGGGCTCCTGAAGGCGAGTCCCGCTGTGTGTGGGCTCAGGCAAGTGTCCAGAGCAGGAATGGCTGCTAACATCCAAGCTGACGGCAAGAGAAGTGTTTCCATGGCAAATCACTTGCTTCTGCTCCTGGTAAGAGAGGTATCCTTGCTATGAATTCTCAACCCAATGCTACCAAGGTTGCACCACCATCAGTCTGTACCTCTCAGTAGGGTTACTTCTTACTGCTGTAATGTTAATACTTCTCCTGAAGTAGCCACAGAACTGGAAACTCATACTTGATCAGGGCAGAACAGACTTGTCCTGAGACTGTAACAGTGGAAGTGGTAAGTGGATTAGACACATCAAGGTAAACACACTGAGATAGACAGTAAAGGATGAAGCTTAGTGGAAACACTGTAGTTAAGATTCTCCACTGCTGGATTACCTTCTTCATTTAACAACGACAAAAAAAATCTAATTAATCTGTGTTAATACCAATTCTCAGCGAGTATGAGAACTCTTCACACACAGGACCTAACACTAGGAGAATACAAATTAATAGGTTACTACAGCTTAATAAAGCCAGTGATTCACTGGGTTCCCTTAAAAAAAATCCTTTGCAAAATTCCCAGCAGGAGGCTACAGTCACATTTCAGCACTGAGGTAACAGACTGATTGGCAAACACGTTCCCAAAAGCACAGGAGCACCTGCCCAGTAAAAAAATCAATTCCAGTGATTTGGAAGTGCAGAGCAGCAGGGCCACCTTCAAGCAAGTGCCGTCAGACACAATTAACTGACATTTAATCCTATCAGTCAAAGTGAAACTAAGCATCAGAAACAAGGAACCAGCAGAGAAACTGTAAACTAATTGGAGAATTCTCATAAATTGGTTGCGATGCATTAAAAAAATGCATCTTAAAACTAACTGACAAAAATAGATGGTTTCCTTTTTTGTATCACTAATGTGTTTTTAGTGGTGCATGTTTAATGTGCCAAACATCAACTGACTGCAAGTATAGCTATGGAATTATTCCATGGTCATATTTATGTTTCATAGACAGTTTTGCTATGGACTTAATTATCAAAACTGTACCATTAAATACAAAGTCAAGAAGTTCACTTGAACTGCAGATCTGTTACCAATGTCTGGATCCAGCTCGAAGAAATTCATAGTTCTTTGAAAAAAATACAAAATTTGGACACGAAGAGAAAAGTTTTAGTGTTTTCCACAGCGAAACTGATATTTAGCTAGGAAATGTAAACTTCAAGAGCCATGATCAACTATGAGAAACCATGAATTAACTGGAGCAAACTAAAGTTTAATGCTTGCTCCTATAAATTCTTCTGCTATTTCCTCTAAAATTCCCTTTTCAGTATATATTTCTATGACAATATTTCTAAGAGCACCAAAATATTAGATTTTTTATTTATTCCCCATGCAACAAAATGAAGATTTGTGTAATGCAAATAGTTACACAGGCTGATTTTATTTGAAACTAAACATCTGAATTTAATTCAAAGCTTGTAAATGAAAGATATTATTCCTTTAAAAGTTACACAGATGTCTACATATAAAAGAATAAGAATGCAGAGATCTTACACTGTCATTTATGATGACAGAAATCATTCTCCTCTGTTTTCAAAGCCTAAGTTTTCACTGCCTTTATCCAGTACAGTCTCAATTTTTATTGTATAATTTCAGACAACATTGATAGAAATGCACTTTTATCAGTGGCAAACATTCTTACCTAGGGTTCACAAAATTCAGTGAGCAAACCTAAAGGTCTGTTAAAGGAAAATAGTCTAGAGGAAACATAGAATGGTAAAGTAAATATATGGTAGGAAGAATTGTATTTTAAGAACGGAAAAGGGTATTATTTCTGTTTTGAAAGGAGGGCCTAACAGTTCAACCACAGTCAGCCAAAACTTATCTCACTATTAAATCACTAATTTAAAAATCTGAAAGAATTATTTTAATCTGGTTCCCAGATAAAAATACTTATTTTAAAAAGAGTAATTTCTGGACTAAGCAATTAAATCTGTTTATTTGGCCTGTAGCAGGTAAAATAGATGACAAGAATTTTCTCCTCAGCAATTTCAAGAGGAACACAATAATCATACCTAGGACTGGTTTGCATTATTCACCACAGACTTCAATTCTTTTCCATTAATCTGTATTTGCCCTCAAGAAGGAAAGCAGGAAACACTATTGCCCTCCTGCACACTTGCAAAACAGGGAGATATTTTGTTTACAGGCTTCATTTGTCTAACAGCCTTCACTTTATAAAGTTTGTTTCCCTTCCTGTTCCATTTCGCTAGGGCTTGACCTTTCAGGGTGGCAGCTGCAGGGCGGGGATAACACCGCAGTCACTCTGCTGCCTCTAAAAGTTTGGAAAATGGAACTGCCCAGTGAAAGCTTCCTGCCACAGGGATGGCTCAGAGGGAAAGTCAGGGACGTGCAACAGCCAAACACTATGCAAATTTTAACTCCCCACACAAACCACACTCCTGCACACCCCCACTTTCTTATGAAGATGAAACTGGCACTGTATCAAAGGTAAGAGGAGGGGGAAGATAAATGCCTGCCTAATACAAATAACACTTCCATGGGAAGGGTGGAGGCACTAGGAAGCAGCTGAATGGACTGGAACCTCTCCTCCTGCTGCCCAATATTCCTGTTTGCTCCACACCTTCTGCAGCAAGACAATGGAGCATAAATCAGAGACAAACACAAAATCGAGTTTGCAGCTCTATCTAATTGCATCACCATCTCGTGCTATGTCAACCTCACGTACTGCACAAACTCCCCATTGCTCAAGAAGAAAATTATTTCTTGCCTGCAGAAGAAACCTTTCATTTCCATCAGTTTAAAGGGCTCCCCACTGAATATTTGTTTTGGATCAATTATCTTCTGTGATCTCAAGTAAACAGGGAATCGGCTTCAAAGGGATTACACTAGTTTGACTACTACACATTTCTCATGCAGACAAGTTTCCTTACAGCTGGGAACCAGTACACAAACTCCATGCTTTCTCTGCAGGAATGAGGAAAAGAGATCCCTAACAGACACCAAACACCATATTAGTGTGAACTAAGGTAAGGAGCAAAACAAGAGAAGGGTGGAGCCTCAAAGCAAAAAAAAAAAAAAAAAACAAAACCAAAAAACCCCTAAAACAAAGGAAAAAACCAAAAACAACCTCGCCCCAAACTAGACAAAAATTTTAAGCTTAGAGACTGAATCCTGACCCCAATTAAATCCTTAAAAAGCATCAGGACACGTTGTATTCATCTATTCAAGTACCATAGCAAACAAAAGGTCTCTCTGATCACTAATACAATGTCAAATGAGCAAATAAAGAATAAAAACCAAAACCAAGGGATTTTTTTATCCAGCACAGCTGGACCCTCAGGCAGCATAGCCACGAAGCTGTCCATTTACAGAAAAACACTGCTTGGAGATCAGCACTGAAAATTTCAAACAAGGATATTTAACAGTAACTATCATTCAAGCAGGGAGGTTCTACAGCTACTTACAAACGTTACCCCAACAGCACATTAAAAAACACGTAACACATAGTCTGCACAAAGGCCAGTATTTTAGAAAGTCTGATTATAACTGGCAGCAAAAACCAGCTCCAAGACTTGGAATTCTTCAAATTCTATTTCTTCATATCTTCATGAGACAGAAAAATCTGGGAAAAGGAATTTTTGCTCTTTACAGAGACATTATCTGCTGGTCCTCTGGGAATTATACAGATGAACAGACACACATCTAACCCACAAACCCATGCAAGATACTAGATTGGAGGTACACGATATACCTGTATATAACACAACTGCTTTGAAATTTGATCTCTTCCAATGAGAACAACATTCTAAAAGCTCAAAGCTACACCTCTTCTGGCGATTTTGTTGTTGATTGGAGGCTCTTTTTGTTTGCTTGGGTTTTTTGAAAGGAGATGTGTTAATTTGCCTTTGGTGCACTTGAATTGTTTTCTATGGCACTGCTGCACTGACATTTTCAAAGAACACAACAGAAACCTACAAACAAGTAAACTGGAGCTGCCCCAAAACATCCACCCCTCTGCAATACTTGCATTGAAGGCACAGAATGAGAACAAAACAAAACTCAGCAAGATGAAGTAGAAGGCCCTTTGCATAAAGGTGTGAATTACACCAGTTTCAAACCCTCTGCTGATGCACAGGCTTGGAAGAGTTCCTCAGGAGGCCCTAAGGAAGCCGATGGCAATGAGAAACTGAAAGAAAGAACAAAGAACTACTTCCCATCTTGTTCCCATTAAGGGATCACAGTTTAACCTACATCACTTTGTCAATAATCTTCAAAGTAGTAGAGTATCTACTTCCTTCCTAATTCACATGCAGTAATACACAACACGTTTTAATCTTTTTTTAGGTTTGGGTTATTTGTTGGGGTTTTTTTTTCAGTGTGTAATGGTGTAGATAAATCACTAAGTTTAGATGCTGGAAGCAACCACTCTGGAAGACATTCGGTTACATGATGTCATCAAACTTTGCAGCAGAACCCACAACCATCCTGAGAAAGCCAATAAAGAAAAAAACCAAAGCAAAATGTTGTTTTGTAAAGCATAAATTACAACGTTTAAAGTAACTACTTTCCTCCCTGCTCTCCTTTTCACTCAGCTACAAGTCAAACAGGATCTGGGGATCTGCTGAAGCCTGAAACCAGACATGAGTGTGAAACAACCGGTTATTAAAGACCACGTTTAGGTTTTAAGCCTGTGAATAAAGACACTGAGCACCAACTTATCCCCGCTTGTATAGCGGTGTAATTTTTATTGCAAAGCTTTTCCTTCTTATTAGGCAATTGTTCGCTGCAAGGCAGCAGCCAGTCTAACAGGACAACGCAAGAAACCTTTTGTTCCCAAGAGAAAAACCTCAGCAAAGCCGCGCACAACCGGCTCCGGCCGCGGGGCCCGGCTGCAGTCAGCGCTGCCGTTTGGGCCGCTCTCTAGCGGAGCCCCGGTGCCGCGGCGCGGCTGCTCCCGCTGGCGGAGCTCCCCGGGGGCGCGGGTCCCGCCCGCAGCCGCGGCCGCGCCGCCTTTGTGCGCCCCTGCGGGCGGGGCGGGGCGGGCCGGGGCGGGGCGGGCGGACAATGCGCGTCTGTGCGGGCCCCGCGCCGATTGGCCGCGCGCCGCCCGTGCCCATGATGTCATGCGGATGGAATGCGCCGCGCGGGGGGCCGCGACCCGCGCAGCGCCCGCTCGGCGGCCCCGCCCGCGCCGTGCCCGGCTCTGCCCGCCGGGGCTCCCCTGCCCGCCGCTCCGCCGGCTCTGGGACGGCTGCGGGCCCCAGCGCCGCGCCCCGCCCGATCCCGGCGGGCGGAGAAGGCACGAGCGGGATGTCCCGTGCCAAGGGCTGCCGGTACGGGCAGGTGCAGCCCGGGCCACGCTGCGAATCGCGGCTCCGCGCACGGGCCCGCCCTGCGCTGACAGCTCCTCGGTGCCCGCAAGTTTTCCGAGCGGTGCCGCGAAGGGCAGCGCTGTCCCGGGCCGGCGGTGGGCGCATCCTTGCGCGCCTCCACCGCGCGGGGCGGGCGGAATCCGCCGGCAGCCGGACGCAGCGGAGCCCCGCGTCCTGCAGCGCCTCGTCCCGTCCCGCCCCGCCGTCCCGGTGTAGACAAAGCCTGGCGAGCCCCGCGCCGCCCGTACCTTGTTCTTGACCTCGGCGGAGAGCCCGTAGGAGGGCCCCTTGTTGAAGTGGGTCATGTCGACGGGCTCCCGCGGTCTGGGGGCGCTGATCGCAGGCGCTGGCGGCTCCGGGCTGAGACGAGAGTCCGCCCGCGGCCGCGGAAAGTTCTAGTCCCTCCCCTCCGGCCGGAGCCACGAAGCGCCAATCGGGGCGCGGGCCGGGGCAGCCCCCCCGGCGGGCCGGGGAGGGGGCGCGGGGCCGCGGGGAGGAGCGCCCGCCCCGCCCGGGCCCGCCCCGCCACCGCCGCCGGGCGCCGCCCGGGGGTCCGGCCGGGGCGGGGAGCGCGGCGGAGCGGGGGGACGTCAGCGGGAAGGAATCCGCCGGCACCGAGGGCTGCCGCCGCGGAATGCGCCGCGCGGATTACTACGGCCCGCGGTGGCCCCGGGGAAGGGGAGGGGGATCTCGGCGAGCGACCGGCGGCCGCGGTCCGGCGCTGCCGGGCTGCTCACGGGGGCCTCCCGCCCCGCAGCGAAGTGCCGCACGCGGTGGGCAGCCCCCGCCGCACCGGGATGGCGGCACTGAGCACCGGGAAGGCGGGAGCACGGCGGTGGCTCTGCCTGCCTTCGGGGCGATGCTTCCCGCGGGCCTTTCCCGGGCGGAGCGGGACCGGCCGCCGGAGAGGAGGGCTCGGGAGCCCGGGCGTAGTGGGACCGGCCGCGGGCAGGGCTGGATGCTGGGGAAACCCTCGGCCGCTCATGCAAGCCGCTCTCGCGCTGTGCAGGGCTGAGCTACTTGTGGAATTCCTTTAAAAGTTAGAGTATGCGAAACTTGGAACAACTGTGGGAGACGGAGCAAGAGGGAGGAAAGAGGCGCGCAATTGTCGCAGTGAGATGTAGCAGGACGACGGGCTCATGCTCGTCTCGATCTCTGCTCCTCTGCATCTCCATGTGCACCTGGGCGCGGATCCCGCGGGAGGCAGCATCTCCGGAGTTTGTTCGGGTCCCCCCCTTCCTTCCTTCCCGCGGCGTTCAGGCACTGAAGGACGGGCTGCGCTGTGTTAGTGGCTGCCGGGAGCCGTGGGAGTCCTGTCCCTCTGTGGAAAGCACAGGGCACACGCGAGGTTTGCGTGCTGGGCATACCAGCGGGATTACACCGGATCCAGCCCGTTCCTGGGAGCCAGCGGTGCACCGCGGCTGGCATCGGCGCTGAAGCCACTCTGGAAAGCGAGTACACAGTGAACACATGGTCCGTTGAGTGAAGTCCTGACCCGAAAATACAGCACTGTTTCCTTCAGTGTTAGAGTAACCCTAGGCACGCAAACTAACCCTTCAAATACCGTTAAATTTTAACATATTTGAAAATAAAAATCATAAGACGATCCATTGGTAGGACTGGTTGTATAAGGCACAGCAGGCTATAAGGCTGGAGCTGTGGCCCACTTAGCCCCGCACTTGGTATCCCACGGAGAGAACAGGTCTGTGCCTCCATGTCATAGCAAAATATCCGGACTAAACAGTCTTATCTTTGGCTGAAGCCAACGGGGCTCTTTGAAAAGTCTTGTGGTGGGGCTGTAACAGTGCTGAGGGGCGGGCAGGGCAGCCCGCAGGTTGTTTTGTACTGCGGTGCTGTGCATCAGCTCAGCTCAAACCGCTTCTCCACTGCGCTGCCTCTAAGGAAAACAGCCAGGGCTGTTCCTAATTAAAGGAAGCAGAACTGCCTAAAGAACCCACTGGGAAAAGGAAACTGTGCAAGAGAAGCAGGAAACTGAAGAATGGGGTGAGGGAATGGCAGTTCACATAAACATAATGAAAGTTCATTAGTTTTTAGACATTCATGTTGGGATAAACCCATCTTTCATAGCCTCAGAGAACATGTGATTTTGGGCTAGATTCAACATCCTCCAAAGTCCTTGGAAATGTTTCCATTGACTTAAATTATGTTGGATCAGGACATACTTTGTTAATGCTCTCAATCATTTTTGCTGCAATACACAGTGGCTTGGGAAGTTTGAGACATTTACAGTTGGTATGATTTCCTCAGCTCCATAAATTATGTTTCATCAATTTTGGAATAAAATGGTCCTGATTAGTAGCAGACAAAAATATGGCTTACCGTTTCCTTGCTGTACAATTAGGTTTAAGTTATCCTCAAACAAATCCTGTAGTTTGTGGGGGTTTTACCTCATCTGAGCAGGGCACAAATACAACTTGTTGGTTTTTCTGTTGATACTGAATATCTGATTAGAAAATAACCAGTGTTTTGGGGTGATGGCTGCCGTTTATTCTGTGACCAGGAATATGCTCACACCCTGAGGGAAGAGGCTGTACAAGAAATATTTGAGTGTAGTTAAAATCACATTCTGTTTTGCATCACTCTGACAACACAAAGCAAATTTAAGCCTGTCAATGCACTACAAAGCAGCTGGAGCATACTGGGCAAGCTGGCTCATTACGGGTAAATCTCTTATCTTTGTCCTATTTTTCCACATTTCTTATTACTAAGGCTGTTTGTATGGAAAGAGGATTTGTAGAAGAATTATTCCCCACCTGAAATCATGATCCTCTTTGTGACATTGTAATAACTTCTTCAGCCACCACACGTAATGCCATAAACATGCACTGATGACTTAGTTGGAAACTAGAGAAAAAGAGCTCTGAAGAGACTAAGTCTGTTTTCTTGGAAACATGGACCATAATCTTAGAAATATTCTTGCACATGAATTATTATAAGCATATGTGTAGTCCTGTTAAACTCCCTGAGTTTAAATTATCGTGTGTGTAATTCCACCATAATCTATGGAATTAATGTGGCTCAATCAAACTTCTAAAACACATTTGATTTCTGTGTTCTGCTCAATGACTGAAGATGTGCAAGGGGGTGACTGGTGAGTCCTAGCGGTGGGGGTGAGCCCAGCCATCTCTGAGGTGGAGCATTGTCTCCTTCCTACCCATCTGATCCTTATAAAGGGCCTTGGTTTAATCAGCTGGCTCAGCTGAGGAGTGGGATGATTTCCCTAAAGGATAAAGGAGATGGTTTGGGAGAGCTAAGCTGTATACAGGAAGATAATTTGCCAGAGTGAGCTCTGAAGGGTGATCCATAAGGGAAGGAGGAATGTGCTGCTGGGTGCTGTGGCTGGTGTGAGGGAGAGGAATGGGGTTCTGAACTGGGGAGAATGGTGGTGCCAGCCACGGGGCTGGGTGGAAGCTGATGAGGAAATATACCACCATGGGTGTGATTTTTGCCTGGAGCACAGGAGTAGGTTCCTGGGTGGGAGCCACAGAGCTTGGAAGCACAGGAGTGCAGGGAGAAGGAAAGCAGGAGTGGCACGGCCCCGGCAGGGCAGGAGGTGGCTGAGGGGAGCAGGGGCTCGGCGGGGCAGGAGGTGCCTGAGGGCGGGAGAGGCTCGGTAGGGCAGGAGGTGCCCGAGGGGAGCAGCAGGGGCTCGGCGGGGCAGGAGATGGCCGAGGGGAGCAGGGGCTCGGCGGGGCAGGAGGCGGCTGAGGGGAGCAGGGGCTTGGCGAGGCAGGAGGCGGCTGAGGGGAGCAGGGCCCACTGTGCTCTGCCGCCGTCCATGGAGCTCGCTGGCCTGCAGGTAACGGGAGGCTGGCTAAAGATGGGGCTGGCCACCAGCCTGGGCCTTGAGGAAGGGGAAAGATACTCTGGAATTTCTGAGTTACAACTGTGCTGTCTCGTAAGGATTAAGGAAAAAAATACCAGTGAGTGAGCTAACCTGGTGAGGCCAAAGCAAGGCTGGGCTGCGGTCCTCCCCTCTGATGTGCCTCAGCTGAGACAAGGAGCTAACCAAGGCCTTTTGCAATTCTCTTGTGTTTGGGGGGTTTTTCTCAGGCTGCCATGTCAGTGTGCTGACTACTCCCAGTGTTGTGAAATGGCCAATCCCAGGTAGGCAGGGACACTGACACTCAGAAATGTTTTAGCCTAATTAACTTACGTGACTAAAGTTATTAAAATTGCTGTAGGATAAATACAACTTGTGACTCCAGTAAGACTTGAATCTTACTGATGGTCAAGGCCAAACATTGGCAGTAGCAATGAAACTGCAAAGAGAGAACTCTACAGAACAGCCTTAGTACTACACAAAACTGTTCCTAATCTTTCATTTATTAGGATTCCTTTTCAAAACAATGCATGTCCTAGGTAAGCTGTTTATTCATATGTTACCTCAAATATCTCCTTTAAAACCTTGCTGTGCTCATACTGCTACTTACTCTGGAACATTCTGGGGATATGCAGCACTGCCTTTGGTACTTTGGTTAGATGTGGTGTGCTGTATTGCCTCTCAACTACTTTACCAGACCATTCTCATCCCATGAGAGATCCTCTTGCCTTGTAGAACAATTGCAGACAGTAAGAGGTGTTCATAGCCCACTCCTCTTTCCTCTGTACCAGACTACAGAAGACAGCATTTTCTCAACAGTCATTAATTCTACCTAAAAGTATTTTGCAAGTGTCTTAAAATCAACATCTGGAAAAACTAAGCACAGAGACTTATTTCAAATACCACAAACTGAATCATGGGGCCAAATTCAGCCTTGATGGAATTATTATCTGATATCTGTGTCCTGTGTTTTCCCTACGTTGCTTGAGTAAATTCCCTTATATGGAGATGTTTTCTGAGATGCACATGATGCCAAAATGCTCAGAGAATTGCATAGGACGAAGCCTAAAATACTGAAGTAGAAAAAAAAAATTCAAACACAGACTTTTCTTGAAAGTGTGTTGTTCAAATCCCTCTTTTGAGAAGGGAACTTAAGTATCAGTTCTGGCAGTATAATACTGGAGCCCAGGTCTTAACTTTGGGAAGACTGCCCTTTGGGATTAATTCTTAAGGACATAAATGTTACTCATGATAAAATAACTTGCTGAAGAGAAAGACTTATCTACATGTTTGTGTTTTTAGAGATTAAGCTGTATTTTAACAAAAACAATATATTTAGTTTGTTAGAATATCTAAATGTTTTCTTCTTAATCCATCACTTTTTCATTGATTCCAGCAGTGATGTCGGCTTCTGTCCCCCATACTTTTATGAGGATGGGGGGGTTGTTACCTGCTCGTGCTAGCTGTTCATAAATAAGCTTAAGGCAGACTTTTCTGCTTTTTTAAAATCTTATTTTAGGCTCGTGACCTCCTCTTAAAATGAGATAGCTGCATTCTTATCAGTGGGGGTATAGCTCAAGAATAGTTGAATGCTGAAGCACATTCCATAGTAATATAGGGGAAAAAATCAAATATAATTTATGTGCAAGCTTATTACTGTTGGGGGTCCTGTGTTGTCATGTGCCCCTCCCTGCCCTGGTGAAAGGTGAAAGGCTTGTTGCTGGTGTGGGTTTTTAACTTGCAAAATCCACTGCACAAGCAGAAGGCAACAAAGGACTTCAGATTGCTTGCTGTGCAACCCGAATGCCTGGCATACTTTACAGTTCTGTTCCTGGAGCAGGGGAGCAGCAGCGTGCTGGCTTGCAGCAGGTGGGTCAGAGTGCCCGTTCTCCCTCCCATTTGCTGCCTTCACTTCCCCATCCCCACCAGTGGGACCTAACCCCTCGCAGCCAGGCTGTGTCCCCAGCACGCAGGTGCTGGAGTGCTTGACTTCCATCAGTTTTATTCACAGCAGTATTTACCTACAGCTAAAGGAAATGCCTGCAGGGACAGCATGTGCTACCAGAACCCTCCTTGTGAGGAAGACAAGACTTTGTGTGTTTTCCTTCTTTGTTGGATCTCGTGTGTATGAAGAAAAAAACCAACTCAGCTCTTGTATCTCAACTTGAGGCAGACTTTGGTAGGAAAATAACTTGGCACTGTATCTTTGTGCCGCTTTTAATCACTAGACCTAAGTGTGTGCCCTTTTCCTTCTTAATTATTTTGCTTCTGCTGGCTCTTCTTGAACTTCCCCTCAGTCACACTGTAGCTCCTGAGGTTCACCAGGCCTCTTCCTTGGGAGCCTGGATGAGCCAAGGCTGGGACCAAGCAAGCAGCACACCCCAGGATTTCTGCTCCCCACAGCAGTGAGCCAGAGGAGGGGCACACACACCCCTCCTGCCACAGCTGTACTGAGCTGCAGTCCTGTGAGGACAGAGGGAAAGGCCAAGTGGTGTCACACGAGCTGCTCTGTTGGCAGCTGCCTGGGAACTGCTGCCCCGGAGTGCCCTGAGCCACAGGCACCTCTGAGAAGGGGCTGCTGCCTCAAAATTATAAACACTGAGCATTAAGGACATGTTCCACTCTTAAACTCTGAATGGATGCAAAAGTTAATGATATAACAGGTTAATTCTAATGCACAATGACTTTGAAGCCTGAAACTCCTTATTTTTCTGTGAAACTTCACAAGTCAGCCCTCTCCTTCGGGGGGATGACTGCATGAGGAAATCAAAGAAAGGGAGAAAATTCTAACTTTGGTATTTTGTGCTTCTGTAATTCTTGGCTTCCAGCTACCACTTTAACTTTCCACGTATACATACGAAATATAGATTTTTCACATATATATTTTGAAGAAGCAATTTCTGTCTCTCCAGGATGCAGAAGTTATTACATTTACTATTTGGCTGAAGCCTGCTCAGCATGATCTGAGATTGATTTCAACACTTTATCTCCTTTCCTGAACCTCCAAACTTGATTTTTATGCCACTTGAGCACGTTCTCCTTCCTTTTATTTCCTTAACAGGTCTGGACAAATTCACATCTTTCAAGGTCTGGTGTGTTAACACCAATTCTTTTCTTCATTCTCCATTGTGTTCCCAATAATAACCTCACAGTAGGATTGATTCAAGGTAGTACATGGTAACTTTTTTCAGGCAACTTCATGTTGCATTATTCAAATTTATACATGTGAATGAGAAACACAAAATAATTACAATTGGCCTGTGAACAGAACAGTTATTTGATGGTTAATGGCTTCATGCACACTTATTGGGACAAAACTATTCTTGAACAGTGCTGATATTTTAAAAGGTTGGTTAATTATCCAGTAATAGTAATCTTAATCCAGTCTTAATAATCAAAATGTTAATATAGGTAAAAGGAATAAAACCCTTATCCTTGCTGCCTAATTCCATGACTTCTTCCAATTTTAATTATCTCAGCAGTATTTTCTAAATGAGACTAATTCCTTGTCAGAAACATTTTCCACCTCTGACAAGGGATTCTCACAAGCTCAAGAAAATGTACTGGTTTTTGCCTGTTAACTTTAGTTCATTATCCTTCTGTGAAATCTCACATTAAAGTTACACTTAGAAATTAAGACAATTTCAAGAGCAAAACAATACATAGCAAGTGATTGTGAGAGTGCTTTACAGGGTTCTTTGGGACTGGAATGGTGCAGTGGAGCAGAGTGCTGAGTGCTGCACATGAGTGACTGGCTGAGGCACAGTGGCATTTAGCCAGAGGCTGGCTACCATGGCATGGAAACTCAGTTATTACAATAGTTTGGATCCCACATCTGTTTGAATAAGAGAGGTTTCAAATAATCCATGTCACTGTTAATGTACTTCAGTACATGTCAGAGGATGTGATTCAGACTTGGGGGAGAGAAGGGAATTAGGAATAGCTGATGCTCAGATAACTGAGACGGTACCAGAGCACAGAATGCTGAGGTTTTTAGCCACTTTATCCCAGATCATTAATCTTGTCTATTTTATGCTCACATTGCATCCCACAAAACTTCACAATTTCCAGAAGATGTTGAGTGTGGGGTTTTTTTGATGGTTTGGGTGTTTTTTGCTTGTTTATTTTGGCTTTGTGCTTTTTTGGTGCTATGGAAAAAGTACTTTTTCCCCTTCTTTTTCTTTTTTTCCCCCTCCCAAACTGAAACAAAGATTTAATATTTTAAATATTTATTTGCTCAAGTTTTAGTGCAAGCAATACCTATTTTTTGAATCTCAGTGGTATCAATGTGATGTACTTAGTGCCTGCTAGGTGTGCTTGCTCAGTAGTAAATGCAGTGTTGGGATGGTTCAGTTCTGTATCTGCAGTTCCCACGTGTGTTGGCCCATCTCCAGAAGGGGCTGTGGGATGGAGTAGAAAGTGCTGGTAAAGATTACTTGTAGAAATAAAGGAGAATCCTGGTCATGGGGGTTAAAGCTGCAAGTGAACAGGTAAAAAATAAAGTTAAACCCGTGGTCAATAATAAACTTTCTTCAGAGGAAAAGCTTGGCAAAGGAGCATATAGAAATGTTCATTACATCACAGCACAGTGCTGCACTGGGTAAATTCAGTCTAACCAGTATAAAACCTTAATTGCTTTGGCATAGATTCTGATTCTTCAATAAACCTGGAAGGATTGATGGGGATGGGAGGTGTGTTAGGGCAGCAAGGCAGCAGTAACAACTGCTTTCCTCTCAGAATTACCTGTTCAGCCTTTCCAAAGTAATACTTTACATGGAAGCAGCTCTCTCTGTATTTCCTCAGCCTTCCTATTCTACCCTCAGTGTTATTCAAAGAAAAAGTTAGATGAAGATTTTCAGGAATTATCTCTAGTCTGGAATTTAATGAAGAATTTGTTTAGAATTGTGATGTGCTCTGCTTTGCTTGTCAGTGGTCATCTTCTATCTGCAAGTGACAGAAGAGTGGAGATCCACCAAGAATTTTCCAAGGTATTTATTTTGTATCTAACTGCACTGAAAAATCTTAGTATGCCTTCTTATGAAGTTACTTTTTAAAGGAATTATTCCAAGTGTTAATGCAGAGCTGCTAAGATATCACTTAACTGTTTCTTTACAAATACAGCTACATTACTTTTAATGTTCTGCTTTTCAGTGTGGATATGAAAAGCACATTTAACAGTAATTCCCAGCTGTCATGCTTGCTTTTTTACAAATGGGTGCCTGCAAAAACAGGCCCTGTTTACTGCTGCTGAATAATAATTTCTGGATTTCATCTTGGCAGTGAATGTTGGGGAGATATCCTTTAAGCCACTGAATTGGAGGTTAGGACATTCATTTCAGTGTCAGCTGACATCCCAAGCTGGATCACAAATGAAAAGCAGCAGAGTTCAATTGCAGTGTTTAACAATAAAGCAGGAAACTCTAATTGCCAAGCTCCTGGCAGCTGAAAGTTGAATTTACTGTAATGCTAACGGAGCAGATCTGACTGTTGATGCAGCATCACAAATGTCCACTCCTCCTTAAACCAAGGAGAGGGCTTCTTCGTTTTCAGAAGCTACTGTGCACTGATGCATAGAAGGGGTAGGATTATGCACAGCAACTTCACTGTAGGGTCTAAAATACTTCCTAAGTCACAATATTTAAAAAAATACTAGAACCTTTTTTGGACTCCTTTAAAAATTATTTGCTGCGTAGTACAAGGCCAATTTAATCAATCCAAGAATATTTTCTTTCTCTTCCTCTGAAGTTTATACAAGATCTCTTTAAGCAGTTTCCTAAATCCAGTACTGTCCAGGTCATCTCAGTGCATAGTCATCAATATCTGACTTTTGTATTAAAAAACCCCACACCCCCAACACACTTCCTCAAAAAAACAGAAGGGAATAAAAGGCACTCCAAACTGCAAATGAAACATTCTGGGTGGAACAGTGGGCTAATGTCTGTGCTACTGTTCATTAATTTATCAATTTACAATACACATATGCATAATATCTTAACTGATAAAGTGTTAAAAGTTTTTTTTAAACATTAAACATTCCTCAGAGAGACCCTCATTTTCCCCATTTTTGCCTGTTAAATATTATTACTCCTGTTCTGTCCCTTGTTAGAGAATAACAAATACATGAAACACCTTGTTTAGCTTTGTTCCTCAGGTATATGTGAAAATAACATGTGTAAAACTCACATTATCAATCAACAAATGCATCTTTTTATAGATGCGTGCATGGTTAAAGCCAATCCTTGACACAGCTAAATGTGAGATTGCTTATTTCTGTTGCAGGCATACTTATGTCTGACTAGTTAATGAACTGGATTATAAAACATGTTAAAAAATTTTGGGCAAGGGAGTGAAATAGATACAAGAAATTCTAAATGGGAAATGTTATACTCTGCAGAAAGCGACCTGAGCTGAAATAAGTATGTCAACAAAGGTCCATCTTCACGTATCATAAATCACTTTCATTTCCTTCTCCTTTACCACTGCAGCATGAAACAGCAATGAGAGGAAAAGTGTCTAAAGCTCTTACTGTGAGAGCTACTGGTTTTCCTGAATTCTTGTGCAAAATTCTGGTTCTTACCAAGCAGCTTATGCAAGATGACCTCTGCCTCTGAGTACTTCCTATTGATTTCAACAATACTAGTCATGAGACTACCATTATGCTATCAGGAAGTATGGTCTTTGGAAAAAGTCAAATTCAAGTTTCAGCAAGGTCTAGGGCTCAGTTTGTGCTGTGAGCAGCCTGAGGGCTCAGTGCTTGCTTTGCTAGATCCTCACCCAGCTCTGGAACAAGCAGGAGTTTGCTGGCACAGCCCGTGGGGCCAGCCAAGGAGAGGCTTATCAGAGTACTGAGAGCCAGGCAGCTCCCTCAGCCCTGCAAAGGCAGCACAAACGTGCTGTGAAGGAGACACGAGCACTGTGTGTGCAGTGTGTTTGAACAGCCATGGAACATCTACCCAGAACCCTTCATTTCCCCTGGGGAGATGTGAGAGACACAGTGGCTAGAGAGAAATGGTGACAGCGAGTCTTTTGTGCTTTTTCCTTGAAGTGTGGGGCAAAAATGTCTTCAATTGGATGGTGGCTCTTGGCACTAAACAAAGTAAAGTAACTCTGAATATTTAATATTTGTCAGCTAATGCATATCTAGATAAAGCAATCTGATAAAGAAAATTCATTTAGAATTTGGCTTCCATGCTAGGACCCAGAGAACGAGTTTCTGGATGCCTTCTGTTCTCCTTGAAAATATTTGCTAATTTTGATGATGATATTTCCATAAAGTCATATTTGTTTTCTTTAAGAATATATTTCTTCCTCATTTTGCTTCAAATCTAAAAGGTATTACTGTTTCCTCTTTTGGAGATAGAGAAAAAGAGGTAATGTATTTCGCATCAAACATTCCTTGTATGTAATGCAAATGTGTTTGCCATAATATTAATGTTTAAGGGAAAAAAAATGAGACATAGCAAACCCCAAGAATCTAAACTTAAGGAATCCAGTCAGTGACCTTTAAGTCTTTAGCTAGACCCTGGGAGAGCTGTTTTCTGTTCTGTTCTGGGAGAGGAAGAATGCAGTTTTCCCCTAGAACAATAGACTGTTTGGTTGTACCCACCTTCTAAAAACAAAAGATAAGAAAGAGCTTCTCAATAACAAAATGCTAGTTTACTTCAGCTCCCCTGTGCTTTTGGAGAGAACTAGCAGTTATTTGAGATAATCTTCTCAAGGAAAAGTCACTCTGGTTGATAGCAAAACTTCCTTTAGGAGAATCTGAGCCAAAGTCTTTTTTTCTGAACTATCTCCTATGACTGTGATGCAGTGTTCTGTTGAAGGCTTTGGTCAGTCAGGCTGTGATCTTCCCATTTTGGTTCTAACTGCTTCAACTCTAGAGACTCCTGGGTCATTTCTAATCCAAGTTTTTACTTGCTAGAACTAATTATAAACTGCTCAAAAGTAAATGCCCTTAACTCAAGTAGGCACTTGAGCCAGTTAGGAAAATAGCAGTCCCAGGGAATGGGTGCCATCCCACACCCTCATAGCCAACAATCTGCATTAAAAACCACTTCATATGTGCTATTTTAACCTGTGTTTCCCAGAGTAAATAACATGCTGTGGGGGAACATAGACTGAGATATTCTTGACTTTGCTCCCCCAGAAAGCAGCCAGTGAGGAAAAGTGGGAAAAGTCTTCCCAAATCCTTGAAAATGAGACTACTCCTCATCAGATGGCCTGGAGCAATTCAGTTTTTCAGTATAGCCTCCTGTGAAGAAATCTACTGTTACCTTCAGAGTGTTTACATGGGAGGTGACAAGTCTGAACAGGCAAGTTCTTTCTTTTAGCAGTAGTCATTGCCATGCTGGTGACAGGTGAAAAAAATTCCTGGAACTCCACAGTGTTCAAAGGCAGACTCAAAAGTTTATGAACCCGCAGTTGGGAAGCACACCAAAACCCCAAACCCTGCCCTGGGCAGGGCTCTGAGGGAGTAACGGAGCAGCCAGGGATGATTTTGCTGAGGTGAAAACCCCGCGCGGGACGAGGCCTCCGGGGCCGCTCCTGCTCTGCTCAGATCGGGGGCAGCGCGGCCCGGCTGTGCTGGGGCAGGGCAGGCCTGGCCTCACTGCTGGGCCTGGGCTGCAGCAATGGCAGCTGCACTGCCCTGCTCCTGCCAGCCTTCTCTAAACCCCAGCACACTGCACCTGGGCTGCAGCAATGGCAGCTGCACTGCCCTGCTCCTGCCAGCCTTCTCTAAACCCCAGCACACTGCACCTGGGCTGCAGCAATGGCAGCTGCACTGCCCTGCTCTTCTCAGGCTTCTCTAAACCCCTGCACACTGAGCCTGTACTGTTGCCCCTTACCCAGAGCAGAGGAAGAGGCTGCCTCTGTCCCCTTCCCCTCTACTCTAGTTCCCTTGTAAAACAGAAAGCACTGATCTAAAATAAACTACCATTAGCCATAATAGAGTCCAGTGTATCTCCAGCTTATCAAACTATCTGCAACCGTGCAGAAAGTCATGATAAGATAGTCCTCACTTCGGTTCAGGGGAAAAAAGCCCTTGGACACATCAGATTTACTTCAACCAAGTCATTTTCAAGGACCTCAGTATGTGCTACACCAAGTCCTTCTCACATAGCCTTAACCTATTAACTGCTCTTTAATTTCAGACATAATCTTGGTTAAAACCCACAAAACTCCCTGTTCTCACATGTGACCACATCAAGGGACTCTGCTTACGCTGAGGATTATTAAGCCTGTTGGACAGGTTGTAACAGCTGGCTTCCCCACAGGGCCCTGCAATATCATGACAGCAGTTTTCTGCACAATCTTTTCTGATGATTTCTAATGGTTTTCTGCATGAAGCAGCCTATGCCTCTGGACCCTTGTTTCCTAACAGCAGGAACTATTGTTTCTGTTGAGCTAAATTCCACCCAGTTCCCTACCAGAAGAACTGCTGCAATGTTTTGACATCTGATGCTGAGGAAAAGCCCTCCCTGAGCCTCCTAATGAGGAGCTGCTTGGGCTCCACCAGAGCCAGGCTGTGCTCTCTGGAGGGCGTTTCTCCTCTTCTTTGAGCTTTTCTCTTTGTTTATGTTTCTGTAGCCAGCCACAGAGCTCTCTGTGTGTACAGATGACAGATGTGTTTACATTGCCTTATAGGTGGGATAGTTGTAGAATCACACTTTGCCAGATAAATGTGAAATGCTGGAGTATGCTTTCAAACGTTTACTGCCAACAAGATTCCTTTTAAAAGCTGTTCCAATGTACAGGATACCATTTTTCATGGCAAAGTCTTAAGTATAAATTGTACTGTTCAAAGTAAGGTGCTTAAAATGAGAAAACAGGATATACTGGAAGTCAAATTCACTGTATCAGGAAAAGAGGGAAACTCTGTTCTTTCTCTATTTCAGAGCTTGAACCAGTTCAATTTCCCCAACTGACAGTTTTGCTCTGTTTGATGTAGATTTGGTAAGGCTTTTTGCACATAAGCTTTGAAGAAAGTCTTCTTAAATGGGTAAGTATTGTGCCTGTAGCATGACACTTGTCACCTTTTTATTCATCTTAAGAAGTGAGCAACAATTTTCAAAAGGTGCACAACAGATTATAAGGACAGCCTTGACAAGACCAGAGGGAAAAATGATACTTGTTTAATGCTCTGGGGGTTTTGGAAGACTTGTAAAGTACAAACTGTCATGAAGCCAACTTAATATAACAGTTTCCTTTATTCTCTAAGGATTCACAAGGGACTTCACCACTAGCATGAAGGAAATAAAATCTGTTGTGCTAGAAAAAGACCTTGTTGCCTGCAATTTTAAAAATGACACAAAGTTTCCTTACAGGAAATGTTACATTCATACAAATTCCCATATTTATTTGTAGACAAGAATTACCATTCACATAGCAGAAAAACTAGATGAAAACAGAGACAGGATAGACTTAGAGCCACTATAAGTTATTGGCAAACAGACCTAAATGATAGCAATAAACACAAATGCACACAAATTTTACTTAAATGTAGAGAAATCTTTATTGTCTCATTTTAAGTACCAGCCTAATTTAGTAACAGGAATTCTGGAAAATAAATTACTACAGGAATGCAAGTGAGGAGCTTGTAGAATCTAGTTCAGGTAAAGTTTATCTTGTCTTCTGTTGTTACACTATTCGACCAAGATACACTGACTTGGGATATTTTTTCTTTAGATCAGGCCACTGAACAATGAAATAATCTGAAAAGTAGTAAAGAATCTTTCCAGACAAGGATAAAGTTTCCACACGGCAGATGCTCTCTACATACACAATAATTGTTCTCTTTATTCGTAGAAGGCCAAGAAGAAAAGCAGATAAACAGACAGGAACACATGTTCCTGGTCCATTGCACAATATCTAAAAGAGATGAAACACATTACAAAAGTAAGTAATGAGTTTTTTCATACAGCAAAGAATTAAGTGTATATTTATTTAGCATTACATTTACACAAAAAATATATTTCAAAAAATATATTTAAAAACCCAGAAAAGGCAGGTGAATATAAAAAAATAGGAGGGGCAAACAAAACACATTACTTCAAAGTACCAAATAATACAATATGCAAAATACCATAATTTTTTACATGTTATGAAGGAGGAAAAGACCTCTGAGATGGCACAGTTATTTCTCTGAAGGAAAAGTTTACAATTCCTTGATTCATGGGTCTATAACCAAAACAACTTCCACTCTCACTCACAGCTTTGTGTTGTGTCAGTCATTAAATCTGTGCACATAATAAAGCCAAAGAAGTTTAATTAGGATTAAACCTGGGATCCAGTTATAAACCTCTTGAACCTTGGCTTAAGTCAGCTAAACACTTAAGAGTTCATCAAAAATGTGCTGATGAATTAGGACCTTCACAAGAATCTATTAGCTGATATGTGTGACTAGATTTTATTTTTTATTTTTAATAAACATTGGGAGACAGTTAAAAGCATACACAAGGAAGGAGTTGTGGTAAAAACATGTCATGTCCTTCGAGCAGAGATCTCAAATTCACTTATAAATGTTAACAATAAAAGAAAGTACTCTTTTAATTTTAGACATTCAACTGAAAAACAGATTGCTTAAAAGTAAAAAGTTTAAACCAGGGTATATTAGGCACTCCACTTGGTATCCAAATTGATTTCAGGCAAGAAATTTCTTACTAAACTTAAATAATACCATGTAATCAGCACTTTTCTGCACAGCTGGGTTACATGGAAATAAAGAGTTCTTTTATAAAATTATGGCCCTATACCCCATAAACTCACATTTTTTTTGTTCCAAGTTCACCAGCTTGTGAAAGATATTACACTGGTGGGGGGGAAAAGTCTGAATTTCTGCTTCAAGGCTGTTCTGAACTGACAATTAGTTCAGAACATTTCTTTTCTGCTTGATGGCAAGATTAGGTTAGCAGCACCTTGCCTCAGCAAAAAGCAGCAACAGATTTGGAGTTCCAAATTCTCTCAACTATTCTCTGCCTTTATTATAGCCCCAGAAATACAGCTTGGGGATGTGATGACTGTAATGCTGTGTTTTCTGACCAGAATCAACAGACTGTAATACTGTTTCTAAAAATGTTCTGATTTTATTGTTGATCTCAATTGAACTATTTATTAATGCAAGACTTTGCTGATGTTTTCTCAGAGTCCCTTACAAGTAACGTGCTGTATGCAGTTGTAATCTGGAAATTTTAGGGTATCAACAGCCACAGCTACTTGAATTTGAAACTTGCAACTATGTACTTATTTTGTATTATTTTTGTATTATATAGGTCAGAAGCTGAACACATCATCTTTACATCCTAGAGTTTTGAAATCAGAGAAGAATACTGTGGTTTCAAACCTCCTGCTGAACCTGATTAAAGCACATCCACACTGGGACCTTATATCCTACTCTACAATCTACTGAAAATGCAGATCTGTTTTTTGTACATTTGGCTTGGTAAGGACAAACCAACTACACATGCTGCCTTTTTGCATTTCAAAGAAACTTTTCCATATCTGTAAACTAAATAATGCATTTTGCCATATTTCCTGGGAAGTTTGATTAATTTGCATGAATGTTGGCTGTGATGCTGGTACATGGCTACTGACATGTAACTTAAGGCATGTTTAGGTATCTCTGTTTGTAATAACACTTGTTTCTGTAGTGTAAATGTAGGTAGGCATAGGAAACAATTTGTTCTCCTGTGTCTGCAGGCAAAACCCACCAGTATCCCTGCAGAAGCTGGCCTGTTCCAGATAAGTGCATAATAAACACCCAAAGCCCCAAAAAATGATTTACTGGTTATTATTTTTGTGAGTTGAATATACAGTCTAACTACTGATTTCCTATTCAAAATCTGGTTTTAAGGGAACAGACCAAAATGTGCACCACTGCTGAACAGAAACTCCACTTTCCCCTTCCTTAGCAGAGCTACCTGGAGTACACATATTGTTCTATCTTCACTGCTCCCTGGCCCTTTCTGCATTCTATTGCCATCCTTTTCCACCAATTTGTCTGTACTCTACCCAATCCTCTGAGATGTCTCCCACCCATCCTCTCTTTCCTTTTGTTTTGTGATCACTGGTGTTCATCTCTCTTTGCATCCCTGTTCTCAGGCACCCTTCCAGCTGTCTTCCTTCTTGAATAGCTCTGCACTCTTTTAGCCTCCATCTACAATGAAAGCTCAAACATTGGTCCCTTACTTTCCACAGTGTGACAGAAAATATACCAATACACAATATATAGTTGAGGATATGACTTAGGTCAGGTAGCCATCCTAACATTCTACTGGGCCCAGAAGTTGAGAACTGTAGAACTGGTTTTAGAAAAAGTTGAATTTTTATAATCATTGTCTTTATCAAGCCATAGACTTCATCCTACTCGTCCCCTTTATTAAGCCTGGCCAGCAGCTCCATTCCTTTTGGTATTTTGGTATTCTTGTGTCTAGATGCACACATAGAGGTAAATGCCACAGTGAATTCCAAACTAAGTGTACTCACAAAAGATGTAATGAAATAAGAATAAATTTGTGAATCTCTGTGTAGCTCTGAAGGCCACAGTGAGCTCCTGTTATTACTTTGCTGAGGTACAAAACAGAAAGACAGCTATCAAAATTAAAATAGTAATAAAATACCTCTCCTTTATTCAGGTTTTGATATGATGTATTCAGTTTTTATTTTCTAATGACTGTTTATAATTTGTAAGCTGCCTCTCAGATGCCCTTTGATACACAGAAAAGTACTTGTATGCAGGAAAAATGATCAGGAAAATGATGGACTTGGCATCTTAAAAAAAAACATGGTCTGATCATAACTCATGTCCTCTGCTCTTTCCCTTTCCACACATATGAGTTCAAAGAGGGCAAAGCAGATGTGGCTCTATAGGATTTCTATATGCAAAATGCTCATATAATACTCTGGTATATAACTCTAGATGTTCCTATCCCAAAATGCTTGGATTTAGGAACTGGCCATGAAAAAGATTGTTATAAACCTGCTGAAACCCACAAACAGATCCCTATCTGAACTGGTGGCTGTGTTCTGTAAGTCAGAACTAAAAAGTGACCTTCAGTTAACCTTCAGTACGTGTCTACAGGCATGTCCTGCTTAGAACTGGTGTAGTTGCAATTGCAGTAGCAATTCCTCTCAAAAAATCTGGTCAGACCAGTCCAATTTACTCTCTCTCACACTGCCAGCAGGAAGGGAGACCAGTGGTCCTTCTGCTTGGAGTCCAACATCATAAACTCTTCAAGTGTCATCATACACTCTTCAAGTGTTTGATGTACAGGGAAAACTTCAGAGAAAACAAATATGTACATTATAAAGACAAGGAACCATTGCAGAAGGTGTAAGGTAGAAATGTTCAGCTCCTGCTGTACACAAACTGGAAAGGATGATGGAAAGGAACTGAATCACCTACAGCCTTCCTCAAAGATGAGAAGATGAGCAGTCGTACTAGTGAATTTCAAAGCACTATTCAAAAGTAAATTTTGGAGAATGATTGATATCTTACACCTTGAAAAGACCAAGGCTTTTGTTTTTCCCCACCAGCAGAATGCCAGTATCTCCCATGGCAATCACCAGTATGCTCTGGGGAGGAGGCAGGCATCTATTGGACAAGGGACCAGGCCCTCTACAAGGTCAAGCAGCTATTGAGGGTGTTTCCCTCAAGCATCTATTTACAAACAGCATTTGCAAATGTTGTTTCCCTCAGAAATCTCGTTCCCTTTATCAGTTTCCCTCAGAATCTATTTACTTTAGCTACAAAGCTGCCTGTAGAATATTTGTATTGCATGAGATATGTCTCTGAAAATCTCTGGGTGCAGCCTTGCTTAATGAGGCAGCAGAAAGGGGGGAAAAGGGGGCCCAAGACAATTTTTGTGTCACTTTTTGACCTCTTGAGTTGCAATTGTCCAAGGACTTTCCTGGTCACTGGGGGTTCCTGCTTTGTTGCCAAGAAGCTGTAAAGGATTGTTCCAGAAGCCAGTGCTACAGGTCTCTCTACACCATTCATATGCACCTCTGATGCAAGGAAATGCCCAGCTCTCTGTTAAATTGGCTCACTGGCTGCCTGGGCTCACAGCTAGGTCTATAAACTAAGTCCTACATACTAAAATTCACTGCCAATTCAACCTAACCAAATTCTAAACAGTAAAAGAAACAAATCAAGCTGTATATTAATGGAGGTTTAAAAGTAAAGGATCAGAATACAACATTTACCTTCAGCAACTCTGTGAACCTAATTTCCTATTAACCACTTTTATATAAAAATGGAATAGTTCTTGCCTTTGTGCTTCAGATATTTTCCACAGCTGTTGAAAGAAAATAAGCTAAGCCAGCAGTCTGGGAACACCAGGAACACTGGCACATGGCACCACTGCTGATAAAAGCTACTTTAGAGTTGGTGAATGCAGCACTGTAGCAGAGTGACATTTACCAGGGAAAACACTGAAAGCAGAGCTTGCAGCTTCACTGGGATTAAATGTCACTGGCCAAAGCAAAAATGAGTAAAGAAGTAAACTTGTAGTTTCTCTCATAAGTACATAAACATACAATTGCTGCATATCTTTTAAAGAACAAGTGTTTACTTATGTTCCCAAAGTACAACAATCAAAAGGAGGACAATGTAGTCCCCCTGAATTTAGTAGAAAGTGGAAAACTAATTTGAAATTTGCTTTGCATAGGGAACTGGCAACACCTGCTGCTCTCCTTAATGACTCTGCAGAGATTGGCCTTTTGTCATCTGGTCAAGAACAGAAAAGCTGCCCTGCTTGCTGGGGCTGATGGTGGTGTGGGGATGTGCATGTGTGAGCTGAAGGTTGTGCTGCTTACCAGGCATGGAGCCACCTCCTGGAGCCCCTGTAGGACACTGCCTGGCCTCCTTTGTTCTGGGAATGCTCCCTGCTCCTCAGTGCTGAGCGCCTGGAGTCAGACTGAGGGAATAGGAGGTGGTGGTGATAGGCAACTAAAAGGGGCAAAGGCAAGTGGAGTGATACAAAATGGACCAAAGCTGGGTTAACTGAATGATCCAAATCTATGCAAGTGCTACCTTTTAACTGCTATGCAATACCTACTTTTTAACAATGTAGGAAAAACCTATTAGATATTCCTATGTTAGAGCAATAATGAATTCTTTTGTTTGTGTGGTTTTTGTTTTGATGGGGGGAGGTGGTTGTTTTTGTGGCACAAGAAGAGAGAATCTGCAATGAATTAATTTGTATTCTGCTATGTAAATTACAGCATTTCATGAACTCATCAGTCCTTGCTTGGTTTTAATATTATATTACTATTTCAAAAACTTCACACTCAAATACTTAAGCATGTTGAGAGGGAGTGCTTATGGAAGCTTTTGCTCTTTAGTATGTCTGAAAATTCAAGTTTTGAACATTGAGAAAAATTAGCTTAGAATTGTTAATACTTTTTACAGTTTAAAAAAGGCAGGAACCTTATTATTGTTATTGATGGGGAGAAAGAAGAATTTCAGGTTCTGTTTGCACAATAGGAAGGTCATTAAACTACCTACTGGTTTATTCTTTTTGAAGAGTGAAGATGAGTGAAGATCTTATCCAGTTCACTTTCCTCCACCACCTGCATATAAAACCAGGTAAAGCTTCACACCCTATTTTCTGTTTGAACTTACCTACAGAATGCAAGGCAGGACAAAAAAAAAAAAAAGCTGAAACTAGCTGGGTAGTCTGATGTAAATCAGGTAATTAAGGTAGAACTGAATTATACCTGGGTACACTTTTATCTTCTGCTGTTTAAATCACTTGAATCATCAGGGGTGCAAGAAGTTGGTTCCAGTGTCCTACAGGAACAGCTTGTGTTTGGGCTGTAGCACTGCCATGGAAACCTTTCTTGTTCCCCTCTGGATCTCACTGGTACAGTAGCTGTTATTATTATCATACAATACAGCAGTAAGTGAGGTGCTCTTCAAAACAAGTGGAGACATGTGTGGTCCTACAGGCAGATTACCTAACCAGGATAAATAAGATTAGTGAATGCCAGAGTGGGGAAGAGAGAAGTGGAAGAGCAAGGACTCTAAATTAGTACACTACAAAGCTCCTCTTTGTTTCTGAGTGTTACTTTCATCATAGAATGAAATAGATTGGGAAGCATCACCTTTGATGCAGCTCTCACTTTCTAAAGGTTTGGGGAGAGACAGAAAAAATCCTACCTAGTGGATTTTTCTATGGAGGAAAGGGAGAGCTTCTGCAAACTCACTAGGAACTGGATGTAAGGTTTTAATTGTAACAGCGTTAGGCATTATCACTTCTGCCTTCTAGGCCTGACCCAGGCTACCAACCCACTGTCCTCAGGGGCAAGAGACAAGGGAAGAGGCCCAGCTGATGTGATTTGCATCAGCCTCTGAATACAAAGCAGTGAGGGAAGCTCCCAGCCCCTGGATTTCAGCAGAGCCTAGCTATGCATGTGGCTATTTGACACTGTAAAGACTTAAAACAGCTCAGGCCTGCTTGTGGGTATGCCCAAGGGCTTTACTGATGAAAAGAGAAGATATGATTGGGGTCATTAAGAGTGTCAGAAGTTAGGCAACAGCTTAGTGAGGAAGGTTCATTTGGATGCCTAAAGAAACATGCAGGCTTTAATTTTTTCTAAGTAACCTAACCTAAGGCACCATACCTAACTGCCCCTGTATGCCAGCTGACAGGTCTGTCATTGGGATTAAAAGGTCTTTAGAGTGGTAGTTTCCATCAGCAAACTTCCCAGCCTAGTTGCCAAATGTAAAATGAGAAGCATAGAATGATCAATTAAAAATAATAATAAATGACAGCTGTGAGACTGGTACTAAGGCTCAAGTCTGTGAAATTGTTACTGTTGGTTATTAAAACATTACATCAACACCCAGGCTGTCAGTGGAACCAACAAAACAACAACTGAGTCTTTTGAGACACTGTGGGAGATGGGTTGGTTAAAAAAGAACAAGATTACCAAAGCAGATACTATGTGGAGAATAAACTAACTCCCTACCTATGTTACTATGGAGTGGGTATGTGGTTTATTGCTGCTGACAAATTAGTAGGAAGTAGAGGAAATTTGACTTAGTGTAGATGAAAAAGTTGGTCATAAAAGAATTCAGTAAAAAACTTGTGCCAAGTAAGTTAAATGGTAGTTACTGAACTACATCTTTAGCTACAACACTAGGAACTATCTGGCTTTCAGCAATGTCACCTTGGCTGAATGTGAACCTGACCACAGTCTCTTGGTCACCATGAGAAATCCCATCCAACCTTTTAGAGCCTCTTTACAAATAATTTTTATATCTCCTCATATAGAAAGTACTGCTTGTTCTAGTAGCCTGCTCCTACTCAAAAGGAGAAATTAAATCCAAGGACTTTCAAATATACTCATATATGTTACTACTAGTGGTCTAAGTTGAGCCTTTAATTGCAAATCTCAGTGTGTCTTTCATTAATCAGATATTTGTTTAACTTCAACTTAAAAGCAGTGTTTTAGGTTAACTAAGCATGATATTTAAATGTTCATAAAACATCTCTTGGGCTACTGCCTAATCACTGAAGTTGGTATAGCGAGAATGTGCATCAAATACCTGCCTGAAATACCTTCACAGTGTAAGACCTAGAGGTGTTGGCACTCTGTCTCTGCATACCAGTGGTTAGATTTAGCAAGACTGTTATGCTTTATAACATACATGAAGTGTGACCAGGGTGTGCATTAGGTTCATAATGACCCTGATACCTGATGAGTTAAGACTTTTACGTCTAAAACTGCCTTCTTAAATCTAAGCTAAGATCTCAGTTCATCTTTACTGCTGCTCCTGTCCTCCCTGTGAAAAGCAGTGTCTATAGGCAGTTAATTAGCAGTCACAAAAGGGCAGAGCTACAACAAAGCTTTGAACCAGCTGACTGGAATAGCTCCAGATGTTTATCTGTGCTCAGCACAGGGTAATTCTGCACTGGGGCTGCAGGGAAGCTGTACACAAGGTAGGAGGGGTGAATAAGACTCATTTTCATCAACACTGACAAGTTAAACAAATTTTGCTGCCTTCATTTTGTTTTCTTTTTGGATGAAAAAAATTGTATTGCTGAAGTTCTTAATCCAATGTTCTCACTCTTGCTTATTTTGACTGTTTTGATCAGAGAAGAACATTAGTAGATCAGACATACAGTCTGGTCCAAAGAATTATAAACACTGTGGAAAGATGCAGTGTACAAAAGAATACAGCAGATAGTTCTAATATTGCATTATACAAAGATCACTTGTTATAAAATGAATGAAGAAAAAAATGCCACCACCCAGATTTTGTAGCTTTCCACAAAGTTCCAATTAGAACCATGATATAAGGGACAATAACTTACTATTTGTCACAGTAATTTGTGAGAGTGTTATGAACTTAAGGCATTTTGGGCAGAGCACAAAGAATGGAAAATCTTAGCTAAATGAAATAATGATCTCCTTTCATTTAGCTTACTGTGCAAACACTTCTGTAACCAGAAGCTGCCTCGGTCAGATTAACCAGTCAGGGGGTCAGGCGTGTGTGATGGGATGTGCAGTCATAAAAGAAGAGGTGATTGCTCCAAGCATGATCAGCTGTGCAGGTTTCAGGCTCCTAGAAAGAAGTTTCATTCTCATTCTCTGACAGCAGAACATGTACATGCTGTGCAAACTTACTACAGACTTCCCACAGGAAGGAGGCCCTAATGTGGTAGCACTGCCTTGTTAGCCTGATTTAACCCAGGTTTTCCCAAATAGCAGTCATCTGAAAATATCTGCTTATTTCAGGCTCTGTAGAGCCCCGAGGCAGTGGGAACTGTTCAGAAGAGTCCCCAGAAAAGGAAAAAAATTCTGGTCCTAAGGGTCCAGGATGTGCAATCTGCTAATGAATGGACCTTTATGCAGCATTTCTGCACAACTGTAGGTGAAATTTAATTATATTAAAGGATGACAAATCACTGACCCAATTACATAACCCATCTATGGCTGAAAACAAGGACTGGATACAATATTTTGCAGCTTCTGCTGAATGGTAGGGGCATATTCTTAATTTTCAGTTTGGATTTCAGGTATGCCAGAATGAGCAGGGTAATCATGATCCAGGCAAAAGGCTAGATCACCTGAAAACTTAGTTGCAGGCTTGGCAAACTGGCCCAAAGACAATGGTTCTGTAACCAGCAAGAGAACTGAAGACCAGTTTCCTTTGAACTTGTATCTACTGACTGACTTCAAGCATATTAAAGGAAAGATGTAACTTTAGTTTAGTCCTTCTTGTATATCAAATCATCTATGTAGGATGCAGTAATTTTCTTTATCCTTGGAAAAAATCTCTGTGCAGCTTGTTTAATTTTCTATAAATAAGAAGGATTTGCATCCTTTTCTAGATAATAGATCTTATCTTATTCTAGTTTTATGTTTCTTTTTAGCCTTTCTCTCAAATGAAGACAACAGAAGTCTCTCTTCTCTGACCAGCTGCCTGTTTTCATGGTAGGAATTTGCAATCTCTGAGGCTGCATGCTAAATCTGGCTGCAGCTGATGAATGGTTTTAAAAGCTTTTCTGGGGGAAGGTGGGTGTAAGCAGTGTGTGCTGGCACAAGCCTTTCCCTGTCCCTGGAATTTTAGACCTTTGTGTAGGAAACCTATCTAAGGCAGATAGATGTTATAAAAACTGCTCACCATACATTCACCTGCAAAACACACTGATATTTACATTTCTGTAATTCTTGGCTATAGAAACACAAGCCAATCATCGCTTCTGACATCTTAATTGTTACTTGGCTTAATATCTCTAAAGGGACTTAAGCTGCAGAGTGCAGATGCTCATAACTCAGAAATGGCCCTCCTGAAGATGATCTCAAGCTGAACAACTCAACTGACTTTCACATTTCTTAAACTCTCTGAAGGCCCACTTCAAGTGTGGGTAAAGTCCTGCAAGACAGCAAAGATGTCCTGGGAGTTGTTCAGCTCTTTCTGAACTTACTATCTTGATGAAGGGCCAGATGGAACTGATTGCTCAGGAAAACTGATGCAAGAAGCTTTGCCAGATCAGTGTGAGATACAAAAGAGACCCAGTGCTCATCAAGTAAAGCACACATCAAGTGCTCATCAAGTAACTCCAGTGCAGCTGGGTTTGCTGTTTCCCTTTTGCAGCTATTTGCACTCCACAGAGAAGCTTAGGTTGGCATAACTACCATACCTGTACCAAATCTTGCCTTTGTGCACCCAATGGTTTTGGGCTCCCTTTGCAGTACCTTTCTTGTCCTGCATTTCTTGACCACTGCAACACTTCTGTGTTTCTCTAGCTTTAGGCTGCCTACAGAAGACTTCAGTCATTGCTTAATATGTACACATATTTCTGACAAGCCTGAAAGCAAGTGTAAGGATTTGGGGATCACTCATACACACAAATGACTTAGAAGCAAGGTTGTCTTTCCCTCCTGCAGTTAAACAAGACCAGAGTCTAGGCTGAAAATGTACAGTGCCCATGAGCTCTCCTGTTTAAAAATATGAAGCTCTCAGCATGATGTAATACAGTGCTTGTTTCTAAACTCAGTTGTTGATTTCCATGCCAAAAGTTATAGATGAACCTGTGAGTGCCAGCATTTATCCCAGCCTAGTTCTAGTTCTTTGCATTACTAAGCATTACATTTTGCTTAGTGAGTGAGTAGAGTGAGTTTCAATTCACTGCAAACATTTTTGTGGAAAGGCAATTAAATACTACCAGTTGCCTCACATACCATACAGTCTTTTCACTGGCAATGTGAGGTATTTTAATCCCTGAAACAGTCTCCTTGGCTAAGTGTTTTAAAATCTTTGCAGCTCTCTATTATTATTAGAGTTATTATATTTTAGAGAATTCTTAAACTAAGATATACATACAAGTAGTAGTATGTAAGCAGATTTCAAGTGGTACATGATTTGTCATAACGCCAGAGATGCTTCTGCCAGCTGCTATTTTCATTGATAATAGCACCTGACAAAAAGTAATTGGGGTTTGCCTTCCCCTCCAGCTCTTTAACCATGGATAAAGACTCTTTGGGTCTCATTTTGAGATAGGGGTTACTTTAAACACTGCAGTGGGCTTAAAGGCCTTGCTAAAACCTATCCTTAATTTTACAAGCACAAGTGTTTTCCAAAATGTTAGTTTGATAGCTTATCACAGTTATCAGCTCCAACACCATTTCTAATAACTCTGTGTGTAAATCTCTCTGTCACTTTAAATTCCTTTGGTAAACAGAAAACATAGAATTAGATTAGTAACTTCCTGCTTCCTTTATTAAGCTACACAGTGAGATTTTTCCAGTCAATTTCTTTTGCAATATGTAAAAAAATACATTAACAATACAGTGGTGTAGCAAAGTTATTACTAAATAGTTGCTCACATTTTTCTGTCAGCTCATGTCAACAAGTGTGACTATTACCACTGCCCCAATCAAAACCACTGTAGAAAGAATAGCATGCCACCTTCTCCCCTCTCTGTTTTATCTCCAGTTTTCAGAATAGGTTTGAAAAACAGCAACTACAAAAAAACCCTACTTCTGTTGCCTTGCACACTAAACTGTTTGAAAAGTCCAGCAAGTGAGATGCTTTTGATCTGACAGGAACTGACCAGTACTATTGAAGCAAATGAGATCACGTTACTCACAGCAGCCTCTCTAAACATTCAATATACCACAAACTTTTAAAAGCCTCTTTAGAATTAGCCATGCAGTTCACAGAGGGGTTTAAAAAGTCTCCTTACAAATATGTGTGTGTATAGATGCTACTACTAAATTATGAAAAATACTTTGTAACTGCACTAGTTTTTACATGTTTCATTTAAGCATTTTAAACCTCATAAAGTATTAATTTGAAATTCTGCTGAACTAATACTTTTTAAAAAATCCTCAAGTTTAGATTACTGACTCCTTAAGATGACAACAACTCTAGCAAGAAGTCAGCTGACTTAAGTGTGTGGAATATTTTAAAATAAATGTAATTCGCGTGAGAGTGCAGTTTTCGGAACAGCTTGAAAAAGCTACTGAAGTGCTGAGGAGTTGCTACTTCAGCAGTGATGCTTTTTGACATTAGATGAGATAATTAATGTCAGCCAAAGACTAAATAAATATGCATTGTAGCTCAGAAGTCCATGTAAGCACAAGAACTGAATCTGTATATATTTGTGCTGGTCAGAACCTGTCTGTGCCAGACTGGTCATACCATTTTAGAAGCAAGTCCAGCCAACAGGATAACCAGGCTTTCAGGCATAGTTTGTGCTGCTGCAATCCTGAAGAGATACTATCAGGAAGCAGCAATCTTGTTTTTGCTGGCTCTACCAGCATAACAAGGGAGTGACTTTGTGAAGGTACTTGCAAACTTTGCGAGGGAAAACTGGTATTTGCTATTCTAATTCACCAGCAGTGCAACCTGTTCTTGCTTTCTTGATGTATTGCTGCTATATTTAATTTAAAATTAAAAATAGTTTTCCTGTGAATTATAAACCTAAGCATACATATGAGATGCAGTCTGCATATGCCAAGTGCTTTTATAATGTGGATTAGCAAGTTCTCAATAAATTAAAATTTTCTTTACCTACCAAATCTGGTTTCCGTTTGTAGGTCAGAGGGAGAGAGTAAAGTATGGAGTACAGTGTTGTTAGCACAGAGGAGACCCAGGACTGTCTGACCTCCCGGCTCCTGGGAATGCGATCCAGGCTGAACTGGAAAAGAGCACGAGGAATGGAGCTGTTACTTTCCTGACAATGTTGTGGCTCCTTCTTGTTAAATCTATCTGTGCCAGCCTTTTTCCCCCTTTCCTTAGTCTAGTTTGGGCAGGTTTGTGTATAAAAAGTCCACAGTGCAGCACAGAGACACACCAGAACTGGTGGCTGTTGTTCGGTGCCGTCTCGGCTTCCCCGAGCCCCGGCAAGCCGCAGCAGCAGCAGCAGCGCCGGGCGAGGGCGGCACCTCGTGGGCACCGGCGTAGCTCGGAGCGCTCCGCAGCTGCCGGGCGTTCATTGGCACTGCGGGAAACGCGCGGCTCTGCTCCGCTGCTGCCCGCCCAGAACCAGCTAACGTGTACAAGCCAATATCACCACCCTTTAAATGAGTACTCAGCGAGTATTTAAAAGATATGCGCAACACATATTCAAAATGCAAAATATCTGCGTAAAGAAACAGGAAAGAACATCTTATCCTTAAGTAAAAAATAGGTAAAGAAGTAACTTTCTTTGTTCTTTCCCTAAAGGAAGATTATTCATGGTGTGTAAAAGGTATCAAATCAATGAAGCAAGGATGATTCCTTTTGTCTTGAAGGCCCAGGAGCAGGGAGCAGTTGTTAGGCTGCCTCCCTCCTTGCAGGTGCCCTTACCTCAATGGAGAGGAGCTGCACCTAAGAATTATTGCTGTGGCAGAAGGCACTCCTGATGCCAATGACATTTTGGCCTGTGTAAATGAAAGGCAAATGTAGTGGCTGCAGTGCAGGGTTCAGTGATGCTGACATGTGGATAGTGGTGGTTGCCTCACTTCACATGGGGGTAAGAAACTCTAAACTCTGAAAATTGCCCAGTTACTTCATGTGCACATTGCTAATTGTCATAGCTTAGTCCTGGCGATTTGTGCCCCTGAAAGAGGATGTTAACAAAACCTGTATGGTAAATACAAACTACAAATCTGTCTTGAATAGCAGTAACTGGGACTGTTTTTGATATATTAAGTGGAAAGAATTAAAAAAACCCCAATATTTGTAAACGCAGAATGTTAATTTTCTCATCTGAGATTATCCTGTTTCATTGTGATATCTTTCTTCAATAGCTGTGACACTGGAAGGCATTAACAGATGTTACAAACTGATTTTTTAATGTTTTATTTGCAGGTGTTAAAACTCTGATTGCATTACTCTGACAACAGAATATGGAAAGATGAACATACCCCCTGCTCCCTATTCAACAGGTTTCTGGTTATCACTGCCTCTGTTTCTCAAAGCTTTGGATGAGTTCAGATGATAAAAAGAAATGCTCTAAGTGGAGTTTAGACCTTTGCATAGTACTCAGCCCTGCAAGAAATATGGGTATGATAAAGTGGTTTTAGGCAATCAGCGTCCAGTGGAACTATTCAGATGAACCTTCACTGTAAGAATGGTGTTAAAGAGCATTTGACAAAAAAAACTGTAGGTGATTTTCATCATCATTAAATAACCCAAATAATTTCAGCAGAGCTTGGGAGGAACTCCAAACAGTATCAAAGTAGGAATTTACTTGGAGAGTTCAAGCAAAGATCAAGATGATTTTATCTATACTTTTCAAAAAATATGGTGGAAACTCTGTACATCAGTGTCTATGTCATGTTATGACTTCAGTCCACACATCAAACAACTCCTAGGTATAAGAATTAGAAACCAGAACTGGGGGGTGTTGTTTTTGTTTGTTCATTTAGAAGCCACTGCCAGATGCTTCTGTAATCCCAGCCTCTCCTCTCATTAAGTGCTGTCAATGTTCCAAAGGTACATCCTGTATATTTTGCTGGAACACTGCATAATATGTCTGACACCAGAAAAAGATTTCTCCCCTATCTACTATGGTGTCATATTGTTGCATCTTTTTTTCTTTACATCTTTAGTGCACTCAGAATCTTTTCTCTAATTTGAAAACAAATGTTCCAAACTGGCAAATCTGTAATGTAATTTCAAAACCAGTGATGTTGTCCTTTACCTAGTTAATGTTGCTTTGCAAGGATGTAAGGAAAAGCTAGTGGAAAACTGCAACTGCTGTGAATTATTATAATATTCTCAGCTGAATATTGCAAAGAAATTGAGTTTACATAATGCTTTTTCATTATGAGAAATAAAATTTCTTAGCATAGTACCTCTCATGAAATGGAAAAGAACATATGGTCAGAAGAGGTTTATGTAAAGGTTAGTTAATCTGGTTGCTCATCTCCTATACCATGGGGGGGTATAGGAATTCATGCTCTTCAATAAGTTGTCTCTCTGCTGCTGGAGTATGTTGCCAGCAGCCGAAACAGGTTCTCTATGAGCATAGAAGGTTCCTGAGTACCAGCTCTGGGGGCATCCACGTGGAATAGTTGTGGTTACAGGTGGGGAGTGATAGAGAACAAAGAGGCCAGTGAATGCAGGAACAGAGACTTTTCATAGGTGGCACATTTTTTAGTTCTTTTTTAAGAGGCTTAGTGGGTTGAGGTGCAGCATTTTTCTTCTTGTAAGCAAGATGCTCATTCTGGCTTCCTTCTCCCTGAATTGCTTTTAGAACAGAGCTAGACCACCGATCAAAAAGAGAATTATTTGGAGGGGTGGGGAGGTGTGTGTGTTTAATTTTCTCTTACATCACTGGTATTCTGTTACATCATTATTTTAATTTGTCTTCCATCTGGTCCCTAGTTCTGGAAAAATCTACTTCCTTAGCAGGATGAGGAAGGGAATGACCAGGTGTTGAAGCATTCAGACAGCATTCAGACTTCTCCCTTTCACTTATGCAAAGCTTTAAGAAGTTACTAAGGCATAATTTTAAAATTCATGATTTCCAGTGCCCCCAATTACAAAACACACCGTGTGTGTGTGTGAAAGCACACTCTGAAATTCATCAAATATATGTTACAGGCATGTGATGTTTACTTTCCAAAATTTATCTTTCATTTTCACTCTAAATACTTTTGTTTAGTAGAAAGAGAATGGACAAAGAAAATGAGCATCTGTTATCCAGACATCAACTCACATGCAGCCAAAAACGCTCCTCTGGCTTTCAGTGTTGAGAAAAAATATAACTACAGGATCTGTTAGTAGTTGGAGAGGTTATAAAAGAGAAGCTTAGCAAAAATAAGTGATCTATGAAAACCACATAACCTCTTAATGCTGAAAATATGTGTCTTTAGGAAATCTAATAATTTAGGGTTGGATATTCTTCAGGTAAGTGAATATGACTGTGTGAATGGCTATTTACCCAATCTGAACAGGAAGCACCTCTGGTCACTTTAATAAACATTCATCCTTGGTGCACAATGAGATGTGAAAGTTGCAGTAAACAAACTTAAAAATATCATTCCTTAGTGAGCCTTAGCAGCAGTTGCCTAAATTAACAGGGTTTATTCTGAAAGTCATTGCTACTGAGTCCTACAGTCTTTTCTCCCAACAGCACTGCTGAAAACAGTGGAAGTGCACCATATGGAATCAACACCATGCAAATAATTAATTTACTGTGTGTTGTACTATTTGCTCAAAAGGACCTAAATTTTTTGTAGCCAGAACATTCATTTCCATTGTACTTATTCCACTAAAACTTTCTACTAATTTCACTGGATGTCAGATCACACTTTAAGTCAGCAGTTATGCTGCTGTCTGTTAATCATACAGCAAACAAGCTGAAAGCCAGCAAGCATCTGATAAAGAAATAAACAAGATATTTTAATTATTTTTTCATGAGTTTTAGGAGTTCAGCATTTGCTCAGGTCATCAGCCAGAAAACTGACATTCAGAGGTCTTGCATCCCTTTTAAACAAACAATTAATACTTTATTTTAAAAATGCAACCAAGACACAGTCTAGAAACATACAGAGCCAATACAATTTAAATTAAGGTTTTCTTAGATAAAATATTTTCATATATAATTTCTTTAAAAAAAATATTATGTGTCTGAGGGAAATGCCAAACTAAAAAAAAAATCCCCTCTTCAATATTTTTGCCCCAATATTTTACAACTACAAGTAACACTTCAGTGGCAAGCTGGTATAAATATCTTTTCAAAGAATCATTTCCAAATTGCCTTCAATTAGGATGTCAAGATAATTTTTCTTACATGAGTATTTAACAAGTTACCTGGGACTCGGAGAAGGTTTCAGCCCTTTTTTGTTCAAAAGAACGAATTTTAGCTTCACTCATCTTATCTGAGTCTGCCAAAACATAATGTCTAGGAGAGTATGACTCTGACAAACAGCTGAGTAATCTCAGGATTTCTGTTGTGTGCCCACCTGTAAAACAAAGCAAACTGCAATTAGTGTGTGAAAAATGTCATAACTTTCCATTTCTTCAGCTGAATCAGCCACTTTTCATTTTGAAGCACATGAGTATTACTACTGCCAGTGAGAAAGTATTTTCTGAGAGTAAAGATTCCATCAGAGGATGGCTGAGACTGTTTACATAACATGGAGGGAACTCAGCTCCCAGGGAAGTGGTATTGATGGATGTTTTCCAGTGAAATGGGATTGAACCAGGGTCACACAGGAGTCTGATGTTTGTGTTTAATGTCCCGTACACGGTGCAGAACAACCAGGCACAGAGTGACACTGCTCTCTACTCAAAGGCCACCCCATGGGCCATGGCCAAATTGCAGCTGGACAGGATCTGGCTCAGGGCTGCACCTTGGAGGCAGAACTGCCACTGACCCTGCCCTGTGCCCAGTGCTGTGCCCTGCCAGGGCAGGGGTGTGCTAGCCCAGCTCATCACACTGAAACCAGCCAGGCAGCCAGAGCAGTGACAGCCAGAGCAGTGACAGCCACAGCAGTGTCCCCCTGCAGCCACAGCAGTGACAGCCACAGCAGTGTCCCCCTGCAGCCACAGCAGTGACAGCCACAGCAGTGTCCCCCTGCAGCCACAGCAGTGTAGCTGCTGGCTGCTGACAGAACAAACAGTGCTGCTTCAGGCACTGCTCTGAGCACTGCCCTTGAAGAGGCCTTCAGAACCTTCTAACTGCAGGGTCACTCTGTCCCAGAGCTGAACTGGCACCAAACCAGAGAGCGGGGGAGGCTGTACATACTGGGCTTTTTGGCAGCTGGGTAAATTTTTGGTTTTTTTGCCATTTGAGTTCCCTGAAAAGCAGATAGAGGGATATTGTTAGAGTGGAAGGGGGGGGAGAAGGAAGATTGTGTGTGTAGGTGAAGTGGAGCAATCTCACCTTTTATCTGCTGGACTGCATCAGACCAACATGAAACCAGACCCACAAATACATCATGTGTTGACTGGATGTGGTGCTTTTGTGGTGCTTTTTTGCAGACCAAAACCAGTAAACTGCACGTATTCCTACTACCTCCTGGTGTTCAGGGTCACTGGGCTCCCAAGAGACCTTTGCTGCACAGGTTAAACACTCACAGCTGGTGAACAACTGACAACAAGGAGAATTTGCACTAGCAGTGCAGCATTGTACTAGACTTTGCCACCTTTCCATACAATTTCGTGTGGTATTTTTCAGATATGTTTGGAGATATTTTCTCCTGAGCGGTGTTTGTTAAGGTTTCACAAATTTTAATGCAATCAGCTGAGCACTCACAGAAGAGCAGGAGATTTCTACTTACAAGCCTTAAAGAATAGGCTTGAACATTACGTGGATCTTAACTGACATGTATTATTTCATCTGGTAAGCTTATGTACAGTGGAACTATTCTTTTATTACAGATGAACTAAATGCCAAAGGACTGAAGGAAAAAACACACATCTCCAGCCCTAGTGGATGTAAAGATGACCTGAAGAATTATAAACCTGCCAGTCAAACTAAGATGCAGAGAGATCTCAAGATTATTAATCAGTTGGTGTGCAAAAACCAAAGGGATACTGAAGTGCTGAAATCACAGCTGACCTGTATTTGTCAACTGCAAATTTTCAAATAAACTTCTTGGAGGTAAATTAATTGCCCATCAACTCTGATAACAAGGTAACAAGGAGTAGCAGATGTGTATATCCCCTTTAGCGAGGGGTGGCATTCTTGTCTCTGAGGGATCCACGTGTGACTCTTGTAAGCAGATCACAGCACCGCGGTTTGGGTAGATTGCAAATGCCACGTGTGTGAGGGGCACGCCGGGGCTTCGGAGCGCCGTGCCCGGCACCGCCTCAGCAACCTGCAGTCAGGCCGAGCAGCTCAGTCCTGCACCGGTGCTCTCGGTGCCTCCACCGTGACCTCGGTGAAACGCGCAACAATGACTCAAATGGAGAACCAAAACACCCAAGGGCAGGCGGCAGCCCCGAGGACACCGGCCCGCGCGGGGGCACCACAGGAACTGCCGAGGCGGGGCCCCGGCACCGGCCTCTGACACGCGTAACGCGACTACAACTCCCGGCATGCATCACGGCATATGGCAGCGTTACGCTAGCCGGTCATCGCGCTGCATGTCGGGACTCGTAGTTCCAGGAATCTGGAGCGGCGACTCTAGGGTGCCGCTCGCTCCCGCTGGCGGCAACCGCCACTCACCAGAGCCGGCCACCACCAGGAGACTGAACGGAGGCGTCCGCCGACCGCGGCGCCTCCTATCCAGGAGCACCAGCGGGACAAGCAGTGAGGAGAGGAGGAGGAGCAGGACCACGACGACGGGCAGCTCCTCCATGCCCGTCGGAGGCCACCTCTCGCGGAAGCGGCCGTGGCACCTCCCCCGTACGGCGGCCGGCGCGGTTCAAACCTCCGCGCGCTCTGAGCGCGGTGGTGGCTCCGGGGGTGGCAGGGGCCGCGGGCGGACAGGCGGGCGGGGCTCTGCGGGTCGGGGCGCGGTGATGCGGCGTGAGGGGCTCCCCGTGTGCCCGCCCGGTGCTCCCCGCGCCTCCGAGCACGCGCTGCGCCCCAGCCGGCGTTTCGGAGCTGTGAAATACCGCCATAAGCACGGGGGGAATGAGGGCCCGCAGGCCGAGCCTGTCGACTTTAGCACAGGCTGCAGGAGCCCAGAGAGCCTTGCCGGCTTTCACGGGGGCTGCAGCGGGAGCCGAGAGGGGCCTGCCGGCTGTGCACGGGCCGCGGCGGGGGCCGGGGGCTGCGGCGGGGGCTGCTGCAGGGTGCGAGGCTTGCGGCGGGGGCCGGGCGCTCCGTGACGCGCATGGATGGATGGATGGATGGATGGACGGGTGGACGGATGGATGGATGGATGGATGGATGGATGGATGGATGGATGGATGGATGGATGGATGGATGGATGGATGGGTGGGTGGGTGGATGGATGGATGGATGGATGGATGGATGGACGGGTGGATGGATGGATGGATGGATGGATGGATGGATGGATGGATGGATGGATTCCTGCGGGAGCATGACTGCTGTATGCACTGATACCGATGCAGGTATGTCTGCTTACATGCAGCTGTAATGTTACACAGCCTACAGTAACGCGTACAATAAAGAATATTAACGTTTCACTGCCTGTCGTGGTTCTAGTCTTCATTCATGGTAATACTTCAGCTTTTCATTTCACTAAGAAGCGTGGAGCAGCAGATCAGCGCTCTTTCTGCCTCCGTCAGCATCCAGCCTTTGTTAGGAGAAAGCGGTGATTCAGCCCCTGGGCTAATCTCAGATGCGACGTGTGTTTGCTAGAAAGAGTAATATTCTGCATGTTATGATTAGGAAAGAGTTTGTTCATCACTGTCCATAAATTATCTGCCAGGGAGCAAGTCCCTCCTCTTGGCCAGTGAATCAGGAGCTGTGAACTCTGGAGCTTTATGGAGAGGTTTGATGCTACTGCGTTATGGGGTGAGTTGTCAAACACATGAAACGTGAGAGCTGTGCATTGTATCTCAAGTGTACAACCACAATAGATCAAACACATTGCAATTCTGCATCTCCCTGCCATTGTTTCTCTGGCTGTTTTTTTTCCCTCTTACTCGTCCTGAAAGAATTGCACTTTTTGTGTCCCTACCAGCCTTGGAAGCTTAATGTTTCTTTCTCATTTTTAACAAAGGTGTTCCAGTTGTGGATTCCAATGGTTATTATATATCTTAAAAGTAAAAGATACAAGCTCCACCAATCCTTTGCCACCTTAGGATCTGAAGTGAGTCTTTGTGATTCATGCTTCACAGCTCTACAGATTGTTTTTTTTCTTTATGTCACTGTGACATATAATTTTGCAGTTGCTTTAAGCAGAGGGTATTAAAAACAGTATTACTATGGTGAGCTTGTCTTCCACCCAAATGAGTAACCTCACAAAAAGTATTTCACTGCCTAGTCATTATTGACATTTGGAAGCAACAAGGTTTTAATTAAAAGTTCTGTTGATGGTGCATAAATTTCCAAAATTCATTTTGATTTCCATTTAATTAGCTACATAAAACTAATAAGTAGGGACAATAGAGGTGCAAGTCAATGACAGAACAAAGTACCACAATACCTTTTCACGACATAAACTACTAGGTTAAAACGAGACAGTAAGTTCTACAGACAATTTCAATACTAATTTTATCTATGGTCATCTTTTCCCCACTTGTAGTCTCTTCAATGAAAATAAATATCATTGATGTAGAATTTATCCCAGTTGCCACAGGAGGGGTAGCTAGCAATTGTTTTATTTGAGGTGGGTTTTTTTCAAGATTTCTCAAGATTTTTGCTCTTATTTTTTCCTACCATAAATGTTGAAGAACTGCTTTATATGAGGCATTTGATTCCAAGAAACAGTCCTGGAAACTCAGCAGTAGAGATTGATATAAAAATCTTCAACTTTTGTCCTTTTCATGGTATTTCTTCTGTATGTACACACTTCCCTTTCTAATACAGAATCCTTCTGTAAATGTATCAGGTGAAATTAATGAGAAATTGACCTACAACCAGGGAAGCTGGAAGGCATTTAAAAATAAGAGGAAAAAATTAGAGTGATGCAGACTTGTTCTTTGGAGTGGACAGTTTTTGGATGCAAAACAAAGATTTTGACTTTCAAGGAGTCTAAAAATCTGAGCAGTGACTTTGCCTCATAAACTTCTACAGCTAGTAAGTCTGCTTACTCATTGTTAAATTTGCAAGAGTAGGGGATATAGTTTTCAAGTAGTATCCACAGAAGATTGCAAGGCTTTAGGGAGGATTCAGAATTTGGTAAGAGTGGTTGAAATAACTAAAGACTGAGGCAACAGTCTGATACCTAGTTGCCATAAAGTTTTGTGGATTTTTTTTTTCCTTTGTGAAGACTGAGCAGAGCTCATGAAGATCCCTTTTGTAGTGTGACACTGCTAATCCTGCCTTTTCTCAGTAGGACTTAGGTGTACTTGTGTTCTTTCATCATGGCAACTCCCTGCTCCCTTGTTACCATGCACTGGGCCTGGGAGACTTCAGTGCAACGCTGTTAGCAGTTCTGAAGAGAGCAGGTTTCTGTCTGCTCCTCCTGGTGTGTGCTGAATGCTTGGCCATGATTCCAGTCTGGGAAGTGCCCTGAGAAATCTTCATGTCAGCATCAGCAGTGCATAAATGCACAGTTAATATGAAAGTTCATGTGAAATGCCAAGTTTAGCACAGCATGGCTGTGTTAGCTCAGTGATGTCAAGCAGGTGAAGTGCAGGGGTCCATGAGGAAGGCAGTGCTCAGTGCTGATACTGCTCTCCAGTCTGCACAATCACTGATACTGCAGGTGGGTGAGTGGCCTGGGTGTGTGGTGCACTTGGTCTGAAAAGGCATCTGACAGAAAGTGGTGCAGGTGCAGAGGCTGCCTCTGACACCTCTGCTGCCGATGCAGGAAGTTAGCTTGGAACTTTTCTGGAGGAGAAATGAACCACACTTGTTCTAAATAATTGGTCACTGTTGTCCAACTCTATAACTCTTGAATAGGAAAAAATAGATACGTTATTTTTTCCATGTACCACTTGTGAGACAATGTTCCAAAGGAAGACATGCTGCTCTCCTTTTAAATGGGAATATTCTCTGTGGAAGCCTCCTGGTACCTGGGGTGCATGGCTCCTTTGAAATTTACACTGCTGGGCACTAAAGGGAACTGAGCAAAGCTGGCTTTTTGTGTTTCAGGTTCTTTTGTCTCCAACAGGAAAGGCTGTAATTGGAATATAAATAAAACCATTTTTTCTCCTGAAATGAAATGTAGACAGACAGCTTTGGCTATCTGGCAGTAATTCCCATTCTGAGTTTCCCTGTAAGTGATCTAACTCTTAACTGTTAAACAAGAATCTTTCCAATACACTGAAATACACCTTATATTCATGATTTCTTAACTGGCACTTTGAATACTTGTGATGTTTGGGTTTTTTTTTTCCTTCTAATTACAGGTTCTAAAATTACACCTATGAACAAGAGTGAGTGTACTGCTGTTTTCTAAAATGAGGTCATTTTTTCTCCTTTTGACTTAGAGTGCAGCTCCACAAACAGTTGCATCAGCACTACTGATGAGTAAACCAGCGAAATGGTAGAAACAACTGGGTGAGAAAAAGGGCAGGAATCACTTGGCCTTTGCTAGTGGAAAAAATTGTAATGTGGAATCATTTATCATATTAAAGCTCAGTAATTGATTTAAATGTATCTAAATATTATTCTTAGTTTCTGCATTATATTTTTATAGAAGTGATTCATAAGAATATATACACTACATAAGGAAACTTGATTGATTTTTTTTTTTGCCAGAAGCAGTTATTTCTTTGTATGTGCTAATGGTGTTTTTAGGAGCACTATGAGAAGTGGTGTGCCTTTGGATTAGGCAAAACCTGAAGACTTCTAACTGGGTTCTTCTTTAATATTAGAAATGCAAACTGTATCTGGAAGATGCTAGAAGAGCATTAACATCCTAAGTGTTATAACAAGTTCTGTGGTTGGGTAAGAAAGGTATTTTTAAATTAATCAGTGGAGTAGACCATTTGGGATCAACTGGAGACAAGCTACTGGCTGATCTCACTTGAAGGAAAAATTAGGATGTTATCAGAGCCAGTGTGTGGCAAGATTGTCCCTTTAGACAGCTGCTACTTTCAATAGCTTTGGGCAAAGTGCAGTCACACTTTCTTATGAGTCATTAGAATTAAAGGAATGTAATCTTAGAAGTCCTGATTTGTATTTGCGATCAGAACAGCTGTAATATTTATGTTAACATTAGAGTTAATGCTGTGCTTCCTGGTATAAGGGCACTTCTCATATATATTTCAGTCTCTTTTGTTTAGATATAAAAGTTCAGCACTTGCAAACACTTAAACAATGCTTGTGCTAAATACCAAAAAAGTGGAACCAAATAATAAGACTTATTCCGTATTAAAAACTTTTTAAAATTTTCATTTTTTTCCCATTCACATTTGCTTTTCTTTACACTTTAATTTTCAGTGACAGACAGCAAAGCGAATGTGAGTTTACAACAGCTCAATAAATAAGGTATCCTTCGCTCCTACATTTCTCTCTTGTTGGCAATGTCAAGTTTTCTGAAAATAGTCTGTGGAATTGGGAGAGGAGGTTGTTTTTAGAAATTTGTTTGGGTCTAAATACCATGTACAAATTTAGAATCAAAGCAGCAATTTGTAAGGAGAACGTTTTCCTCTGGCAGGCAGGAGCCACAGTGCCAGGCAGTGTTTCTTTAACCTGCTGCGCCTGAGGTGTCTGCAGGGCTGGTACGAGTGCCTTTGATGACACACGGTGTTGTAACCATTTGGGTGCATTCTGAGGGTGCTTTTATGGAGCAGAAACTTTTGTAGTACACAGCACTGACATGACATAATGCAACTTGTAATTGCTGGGTAGTGTGTTCAGGAGCAGTCCCTGTAATGTACTGTAAAATAATGCTCTTCTCTCTGTTCAAAAGGCCAGGAGAAAGAGATTGATGTTTCACTCCTTAAAAGTACTGAGTGGCCTGGAGGTCACTTGGGTGTCTCAGGCCACTTGGCCTGTAAAAATAAGGTCTTTTTTAAAACACACGCCTAAAAATAGATGTGAAGTCTATTTTTAATCTCCTGGAAATCTGTTTTCTGATCTGTAATGTTAAATGAAACTTGCAGGATACTTGGGGGTTAGGATGTAGGATTCTCTACCTATTCACTGCTGCTTTTTGACTGGGGTTTTCCTGAGCTTTCCACGTAAGCATCTGGAAGGAGGATGAAGAGAAATGCACATTGCTTTAGCCTTTCCTGGGTTCCTGCTGTCAGAAAACTTGACCACTGCTTGTGCGGGGAGATAGATGGGACCAAGCTCTCAGCTTGCTTTGGGTTCACAGCTTTTCCTCTCTCAGACTGAAACCCAGGCAGCTGCGGGGCTGCTGCTGCTGTCACAGCTCTGGCTTTGAGTGCCCAGCCCTCAGCATGCCTAGGCTTGGGGAAGGGCATCTCATCCCTCTGTGCTCTCCTCTCCTTATGAGGATTCAAAATGCAGCAGAACTGAAACCCTTCTCTGGAAGGTGTCATTTCTACTCAGTTGAAAGTGAGGACAGTTTTCTGAGCTGTTCAGGTTTCTAAAGGTCTAGCATTGAATTAATGCCATGCTGGACTGGAAATAACTGGTCATATTAAAAGAGAAGGGAAGATGTCTTCTGGTTTTGCTCTACACCATCTTTCATGTTCTTTTCCTCCCATTTTTCTTCTTTTATTCATGCAATCTTGTTTAAAAATATATAATCTGTTGACTATTGTTTTGGAGATGTTGCCAGGTATGGCTGTGGATTTAGGGATTTGATCAAGTGCTATTTAAGTCAATTGAATGTAATGATTCCACTAGCTCTCAATGGAGATAAATTGAATTCTTTGCAGAGTTTGCAAGAGCTGCCAAAGGTATCTCAGTATTTTAATTTCTGTATGTTTGTGTATGATACTTGCAAGGCAAAATATTACAATTTCAAAATATGAAATTCTTTTTTTCTTCTATCTGTTTAGTTAAAATATGTATGATATCAGCCATAGCAAAGCCTATTAACTGACACAGTCTGAAGTCCAGCTATTGCCAACATAATTTGCCCTCTGTACTGTACTTTAACAGTCTTTAATTATGTGATAAGATTTAAAAACAGATATGCCTTGCATTTTTTTCATCAAGCACAGGTGATGTGTAATACTGTTCTCTCACTGTTTGACAGTACAAGGAAAGAATGTCCTTGCCTTTATTACAGTTTTAATGAATGTTAGGAAATTATAAACCATTTGCATTAGTTACTGTGGATTTAATGTGTCGTTAAGGTGTCAGGAGAGTTAGCTGGTCGACTCCAGTGCCTGTGAATTAAACAGTGATAATGAGACAATTGCTTAGGATTAAGTTATGGTGTTAATTATTTAGCTGACTTGTGATTAATATATTACTGAAAAGAAAAAACTTTATACGTGTGGAAACACAAGTTTTAAGTCAGCTTCCAATGTCTGCTTCCAATTTACTAACACTGACTAAAGCAAATAAATAATAGAAATAATTTCCAAAAAGAAATATTACATGTGATTTCATACTCTTTTTAGAATAGTTTGAAGAAAAAATATGTTGTCTTTTTGATTGCATGTTTGTGTTGGAGGACTGGTACAATTGTATATGCAAGCAATTGTTTAGTAGCTAATAGTCAAGCCAAGAGCTGGTATAAGTCTTGATGATGATTATTATTATTATCATTACTATTATTTAATTGATGAATTGTTTGTAACTGCAATCACCTTTAAAGAGTACTGTACACAGAAAAGAGAAAACAGGTTTGTTCCAGGTGAAACTGAGGAGTGCATACGTGTGGAGTACAGTGTGGCCACAACTCACCTGCCTTGGCACTGCAGAACGTGGCACTGGACTGGAATGTTTTGGTCTGTGTGTGTGCACTACAGCTGTCCAACAAACCTTTAATTGTAAAGTTTCCCCTTACAGTGGTGAGATTCCTGTTTCCACTGGAGCATAATTTCCTAACAGAAAAAGAGGACATCACCCAAGGCACTCCAGATGTGTAATGTCCCTTATTCAGCAAATCAGATGAACAGGTGCTGAAATGTTGGCTCTTTGAGCAGTCCCAGTAGAGTTATCACAGAAAAATGTGTATGTTTACAACAAAATAAAAGGAAATGGGCAACACTGATAAAAAACACAACCAAGATGTTCTAATTTTTGTATATCACAATGCAATTTTTCTGCAATTTATCCAGTTAGACAATATATTTAGTGCAATTCACAAAGTGACTTTTCAAATCCACTGATAATGTTTGCATGATAGATTTTCATGGTGAAACTCTTCCACCTTAACATTTTTAGTCTGTCTCTATCTATCTATCTATCTATCTATCTATCTATCTATCTATCTATCTATCTCTGTATATCTTACATATAGAATTAATTTTGGGTTTTGTAGTCAATATTTTTCTAGTATTTATCTAATCAGTAAGGTATGGTGTTGAATAGTGTCATTGGAAGTAGAAGCCTAAACAAAATTCCTCACTTGATTTGAAAGGCAGGCTGTCTTTCTGTACTTTAGCACTGCTGTATTTAATGTAGTTTCATGTCTTTTTGTATGTTTTTTGTAGTTTTGTCTTTTTGTATGTCTTTTTGTAGTTTCATGTCTTTTTGTATGTTTTTGCCAGGACTGCTGTCATAAATCTTAGATTTGAAAGAACACTATAGAGCATGATATCCTTCCTAGGACTAGAATTGTACAAAGGAACATGTCTGTGTGAATTAATATACAGAACAAGGCCTTGGAAGGGGAATCACTACAGCTCTTGATATCAATGCAGACTAACAATTAAACCCTAGGTAAGAATCTATAATAGTGCCAATGCAAAATTAGAAAATAATCACAATATTAACAAGTAGCAGTGGTAAAAGCAGGGGCTTTGCTAGAATTCATTATTAGTAATAAAGGAAAAATGAAAAATACATTCTGGACCTCCTAAACTGACAAAATTAAGATATAAATTATATTTACTTTTGAAACAATGTATGATACCACTTTAATATCTATTACCAAATATGAAATTTAAAAGTTTTAATATTTAAGAAATATAAATTTTTAAGTCATGTTCTCTGAAAAAAAATTATTACAAATACTATTGACTACTACTTTTGACAACTATGTGGAAAACAATTTCTTGCTTTCTTACTCAGTTTTTTAAATTAGATTTCAAAAGTATTTAGACATATATAAAGTGAGTATGGATCAGGTTTTATTGTTTCCTTGTGTCATCAAGCCATTTTCATTCCTTGTTTCCTCAAGGCTTTCACAGATCAACAGAAGATCAAAAAATCACTAAACATGATAGAAAGTTTTTTGAAAAATCTGAAAAAGTTGACAAAGCGTTCAGAGGGAATTGTATTGTCTGAAGAAGCTACTTGACCCGCTCAGGCTGACACATCTGCCATTCCAGTGTCCTTCCCAGCCATTCTTTCCAAGCTGTGGGAGGCTGCAGGAGGCACAGTGACACGCTGTGCAGCTGCTGTGGCGCATGCCAGAGCTCAGACTGAGCTAAGCCAGGCTTAGGAGCTATCTGTAGCATACAGACGAGTGATGCCATCCAAAGCACGTGCTCTTTTTACCTGAAAGTCTGATGCTATCACATAAAACAAAATACCTTGTATCAACAAGGACTGTTTTGTTCTGCAGTTGAATTGTGCTGATTTTAATTACCAGTCAGAACATTAAAACCTGGATTGCTTTCTGACCCTCTGTATGTTGAATTATTGGGAAACATTTTGTTGGTTTTAGCACTGCTTGGCACCAATTTTATTCTTTCCAATTGTATGCCATTACAAAGTACATATTTTTCAATTTTCTGCTGTTCTGACATCATCAAATTCTAGTTACTACCCTGTTCTACAGTGCTTTTGTTGCTAAGAGCCTCAGCTCACAAAGCAAAAGGAAATATGTGCATGTGAAGAAAAGAATCGGGTGCTATTTCAAAATTCCTCCTGCTGTTTGTGGTGTGCTTCATGTCAGAGACTAGGGAACCAAGAAGTTTTCTAAATCTCAAAGCTCTCTGGCTTAAGCCTTTGGGAATTAAACACTTTCTCTAGACCTTTCTGGTTTGCAGAGCCCAGAGATGCACCCAGTTGCTGCTTTGTTTACTCAAGAGCCAAGGGCATGTTTAACAAAGCTGCAGTACTGCCTCCATTATGCTCCTTTGTGCAGGCACATCAGAGGGAAGAAAATGCGTGGAGGAATGTGAGGTGGACACTGAAGGAAACCAGGGGAGGAAGAAAATAAAGTGACAGGAAAGGAAAAGGTGCTAATAAAATAGAATATAAAGTAGAAGAGGGGGGGAAAGGGGGAGAGAGTGACCTGGAAAAGAAAAAGAGAGACGGCGTTCCTGCGAATTCTGTGGATAATACTCAGCACATCTGTCTTAACGTGGTTTGATGTCTTGTCATAATGCTGACGTGGTGCATCAGTGTAGGGGTTTCTAGTGCAGCATGGAAAGCTCACAATGTGCTGTTTTACAGGTCCTCAGTAGCTTCTGGACAGTTATAATCAGGACAATAATACCAGTGGAGAGGGTAATGCTGCAGGTGAGGTGTAAATAGATGAAAGAGACAGCGTGTGATGAGAGACACAAATGGAGAAGACAGAAAAACTGGAAGAAAACTGAAGAAGGGACAGGAAGAGGTTCATGAACAGACAGCTCTCCAGAAACAAGCCTTTGTTCTCTTATGGACAGTAAGTAGTACTGGCAGAAATGCTCTCTCAAGTGGGAGGTGACAGGAGCTGGGAAAGTTAAACTCACTGACCTCAGATGAAAAATGGAGCGTGTGTTTACAGGGAGTAAGCTACAGCAGGGAGAGTGAAGGTATGTTACTAGCTAAAAGTGTGGTAGGATACGTTACCTGTGCTGGAAAGGTGTGACACTCGTTCTGCAGCACTTACCTGAGTAGGTGTAGCACAATATGCATCAACTCATAAAATGTGGCTGCTGTTTGGAAAGCCAAGCTAACACTTTCCCTTCAGGGAAGCGTACAGCTCAGCCACTGTTAGCTGGGTACCTGCAGGATGTTAAAAAAAGCCCTAAGCATACAGATTTGTTCTTTGGTCTATGTAATTTTTTTTTTTTTGAAAGGGAGGACTTTTTAGAAATGGAGATTTTTTTTTTTCATTCCATTCACCATTTTCCTGCTATTTTTCAGGGTTTTTTTAAACTGAAACCAAATTCAGATCCTTTCTTTTCAGTCTCCTCTTTTCAAGCTTGAGCTTTCTGAATTAAATACTGCAATATTAGCTGCCTGCAGTTCCTGTGATTTGACTCCATGGGTGGCCCAAGTAATTTTCAGAAAATGGAGCTGGTTCTTTTCTCACTCACACCACTGTAACTCATTGGCTTCAGTGAAGTTACTCTTGATTCACAGTGTTGTGAAAGAAGAGTTGGCTTGCTCTTTCGTATGTTCTTTAATCTCCATGATATTTTTGCTTACATGTATAATTGATTTTCTGGGAACATATTCTGCTGCTGACAGGTAGACCTAGGAACTTCCTAAGACAGAAATAAATGTAAGCATTTTTTAGGTCACTGAATTCAATCCGCTGCTTCTACAACACCATGTTATATAATTTCTTTCATAAACTGCTCAGGCTTTAAACATTCATTAAGATCTATTCTTACTACAGTGGGTAAAGGTTAGTTACATCCTGTGTAAATTTAAAACCACAACTAAAATAATCTTCAAATGCTCTATAAGTATTTTTCTTTCTCACCTATGTCTCACTTTTCAGTATAGCAACCATGATAAAGGCTTCATTCTTGGCAGAAGTAGGCTCAGCTCTGGGAAAGCACGATTCTGAAATTACAGGCATAATTTGGAAAGGTTACTGTGTATTTTTCTTTTATGGTCACATCTCTCTTGCAGATTTTAGTGGGAGCAGTCATCTGACAACACATTTTTACCATACTTGAAGTGCCACTCTGAAAGTAATTCCAGAAGGAGAAGGGTACAGAACAGGTGTGTACAACTCAGCTGAGGATAGATTACTGCAGACTTTGACTACTTATCTTGGGTTGCCTTCCAATTACTGCCCTGTTGTAACAAATCCCATCCATTTTATCCAAATTTGCTCTTCATTTATGGAATTAATGGGTCTAATTGACATGAAGTTGAAAATCATCAATATAATCCAGAAGTAATTGTAATTAAAGGATAGATGAAAAGCACAGCCCTATTTTTCTCTTACATAGTACAAATAAGATGATTCTGCAGAAGCCAACAGAATTATGCAGCTACCTGCAAATGCTACTGTGATACCTCCCCATCCTCCCTACCTTTGCTATGCATATGTGTTGATATGGAATACACTGTTATTTTTTGTCTTGTGTTGCTAAATCTCTGTTGTGCAGCTCACCTTAGCAAGCCCAGTGCCAGTACTTCCCTTCTGTTCTGAAGCTTCACTTCAGAAGCTGCAGCTGTTACAGAGGAAAGTACTTGGCACTTGCTGTTTAGCAGGGGCAGCTTTGTTTGCAGCAGCTGGAAGGTGATGGCTGCACATCACAAGGGAGGGAGGAAGAGGTGTATTAGTTGTGAAGGCCAGGCTGTGGCCACTGTACAGCAGGCAGTGGGCTGTGATACTGCTCTGGTGGCTCTTTATCCCACCCTTTGGCTACTCTATTTCTGATGCAGAAAAAGGTGCTCCAGTTGCATCATGCAAATACAGTAAGCCTTATACTTACAGGATTTGCTGGAAATGCCCAAAGTAATTGTGTGGTCTGTTCATGCAGCAGTTGCAGGAGTGGTAGAGCACTCCCTTAGTTTTGCTGGCATTACACTGCCTATAGAATATGGGCCTGTGGAGTTTGCTCTGAGGTCTCTGGGATTGCTGGACATGGGACATCCAAGGTTGAGACTGCTGCATGTATGCAATAACATGATGAGATTATTAGATACCAAGAATCCTAGATGTACACAATTCAAAATCCTAGACATACACAGTCCTTAAAATCTCCTGGAAAACAGTTCTGGTTGGAAAAGAGGACAGACAACCAATCTAAGACAACCTGGATATGGTAGCCATATCTAACCATGTCGACAGGTCTCCCTTCTACGGCAATGCCTTCATGCTTCCCCATAGCTAGTGTTTTGTTTGCAAAGGTTTGCAGAGGTACCCTGCTGTGTGCTCATGTGGAGAGGGTCAGGAATCCTCTGTGCATCACCATTCTCACCTTTGCAGTCAGCAGCTCTCAGGCCAGCACGTGTTATGGGATGGGGCTGTTGAAAGAGGCCATTGCCCCTGGTCACGATCTGCTGCGTGCCCAACAACGCGCTGATCTCGGGCCAAGGAGAGAGCAGCGAGGCAGGACAAACTCGTTTTCTTCACCCACACAGCACACTGGGCCAGAGGAATTCTTTGGTAGGCTGTATGCTACTCAGGCCTGATACAGAGGCTTGGGGAGAGTCTGGTTTATCTTCTAGATGCTTCCTAACCTGTAAGTGCATGATGGTGATGGATCATTTTGAGGCTTAGAGCTCTGATAAATGGTCTTTGGCAGAGTTACCCATTCAGTTTAAGCCATTACCACTCTCAAGTGTCTATTTTACTCTACTATTAGGTATTACTACACTCTCACAGTGGAGACTCCAGGTCACAGGCTGGCATGTTAAAAGAATACCTAAATTCATTGTTGTACTCTCTTAGAATGATTGTGACCTCAGGCAGTTGAGAAAAATCACATTTTAAAACACAGCAGCTAAATCTGCCAGAGCTTGTAGTTCAGAGCCTTTGGCCTTTGCTTCTTAACCATGAGAGGAAAGAGTCCTTGCCACTACCTGCAGGCCTGAGGACAACCATTTGTGCCTTTACTGCCACTGCAGGTCCTCTGTCACCCCAGAAGCCCACTGCTGGTCAATATGGAGTACTGGTGTCACAGCTGTTACAACTCAAAAGAGAAAAGGGTATATGTAAAGAAACGTTGAAATCACTGATAATGTATTAAGCAAAAAGTGAGGGCTGTTCTTTGGAAGGTGAATTAATGAAGAAAAAATTCTCTTGGAATTTTTATGGTTTATGTGATCTTAAAAGTGGTTTCTGATCCTACCATGGAGTTCTTTGGATTTAGTGGCTATTCTGATTCACCAAAAATTGCAGATGCAGTAGAAAATAGGTTGAAATATTTATTTATATCAAGAATGATATGACATCAGAGTAAAACATGAGGTTTTAAATTTAATTTCACTAAGAAATTAGATGATTGTGTTGATACTATGTTCACATGGTATTCCTGTCTTTATTTTTCCATCTGTTTTTGAAATGGAAGGAGATTGGAAGCAGGAATGGGATCCCCTTCACTTGTCTGAGGACATCTCATAAAATTTTGTTAACAAAAGTCAATTCAAAAGCTGGTCAGTCAAAAGACACGAGTCTACAGGAAAGCAAACCTCAGTAGTTCTGATGTTTACACAAACACCTGGTTGTTGGTTCATGCCCAGCAATGGATTATGCCAAGCTGGCTGGAAACAGTTAGAGCTGCTGGCAGTGTGCCCTGCCCACCTCCCACAGGTTCCCACTTCTGCAGCAGGAATGGCTCAATGCCTCATTAATCAGCACCTGGGTTTCTGCAGTTTCCAGATTGGCACATTAAGGCAAGCCAACATCAGTTTCTGTTCAGGCCAGAGCATTCCTGCTGCAGGAGATGTTTGGCAAGAGAGATCAGTGTACATAGTGGGGTAGATGACTTGTCAGCTGCAGCTTAAACTATAGGGTGAGATGTATAGTAGTACCTTCATCATTATTTTGTTAGAGGAGAAATTTTAATTTATTAATCAGAAATCATTAATGGAAATGTAAATTTGAAGTGGTTTAGGATGTGGATGATAGCAGAAGAATATCAAGAGGAACAGTCATGACCATTACATTTTCTAGTTGGTGAAACTACGTCTATCATCTTTAATTTTGTCAGCGTAAGATTGCTTCTGTTTTTCAACACAACAGCTCAAAAATGTAAAATAAAAAAAAAAGAAGTTGTCATAAATCATAGCATTGAACTTAGTAAATGGCAAGTATTGGCAATACCTGTTCTCTCTACGATGGGTGTGTTCCCCATGGCTCTGTGCTGTGCAGTGCTCCCAAAGAGTGCATAAATGGATTCCCAGGGCACGAACGGTCACGTCAGCATTTTTCCCATGACACATTACAGACAATCGGGCTGTGCAAGTGAAAGACACAGTGACTAAAATGTTGTTGGAAGGTGAGGTGCAACGGTTGACCGGCCTTTATGCTGGCCCAGCACAAACACCACGAGCGTTTAGCGGCGTTCAGGGCCCCGGCGCCCGCGCTGGCCGCTCGCAGGGGCTCGGGCGCCACCGGCGGGGCTCGCTGTGGGCACGGGCGGTGCTGCCCGCGCGCTGTCCCCGCGGCTGCGCTCGGGCCGTGCCGAGGAGCCGCTGGCCGGTCCCGGGCCATCGCCGGGGGCACCGAGCCCCGCTCTGCGCGGCCCTTCCCGGGGGCGGCTGCGGAGAGGGGGCGGCGGCCTCAGCGCGGGGCGGGCGGGAGGAGGGTCCGGGGAAGCCGCGGCCCCTCGGAGGCGGCGAGCGGAGCCCGGCGGCAGGTGGCGGCGGCGGCTCGGCCCCTTTAAGGCTACGGCTGCCGTAACCCGATCCCCGCCGGAGCATCCTGCGCCCGGGAAGGGCTGTCCCGTCCCCGACGCGGGGAAGGCATGGAGGAGGAGGAGGCGGCGCCGCAGCCCCCGTAACCCCGGTCCCAGGTGCGGCGTACGGGGAGGGAAGGCGGTAGGGCGCTGAGAGGCCGGGGCTGGCGGGGCGGGGGCGGTGCGGCCCCTTTCCCCCGCCCCGCGGGGCTGCGCGGAGCGGCCCCCTCACTCCCTCCCTCCCTCTCTCAGCGCGGGGCGGCCCCGGGGGCCGAGGGCCGCAAGCGGCGGCGCGGAGCGCGCTGACAGCGCGGGGCTGCGCGGGGCCGCCTCCTCCGCCGCCGCGGCTGGAGCGAGCGCGGAGGGTGCCCGCTGCCTGCCCGCTGGTGTGCTCCCCTGCCCGCTGCTGTGCTCCCGTGCCCGCTGCTGTGCTCTCCTACCCGCCTGCCCCGCGGCCGCTCGGGGCCGGTGCGAACGGCGGGCGCCGCGGGTGACCGGGACCGCGAGGTAATGCCCGGCTCGGGGGCAGCGTCCCTCGGGGGCAGCCCGGGGCTCTCCGCGCCCACCGAGTATGGGCGGGCTCCCTCCTGGGGGCTTTGCGGCTCCAGACTGCCTGCGGGGTTTGAGGAAATTGGGTAAATGGTATCGCAGCGGCCACCTCATCCTGAGTACACTGCCTTTATAAGAATGCTTCATCTGCCGGTTGCTTTGATGTTCTAAGAGCAGAAAGCTGAGTGGAGTTTAGGGTGTGAATAGCCTTAAATACAAAAGGGAAAGGCTTAACTGTGAGTGGCTTGAATTTTGTTGTGTTTCTCCTTAACGCTGCTTACTGAGCTAAATAAGATATCAGACGAATAGGATTTACCATTGAGAACCAAGAGCACAGCGAAGCTCCAGCACTGCTTTTGTTACTGGGCTTATTATAAAATGCGGGAACAGTCAGTAGTCCAGTGTTGCTCTCTGCAGATTGCTCTGACAAGTTTTACAGCTATTGGATTTGGCTTTCAGTTTTAAGCGGATCAGGAGAGCACAGTATTGCATGCGATGTCCTGGTATCAATAGCAGCTTTACGGTGTAATCTTGTTTGGAAATTGATCCAACTCATCTGGAAATCCAGCCTCGAAGAAAGTAAGGGCTGTGGGCCTTAAACCTTCCACTGCACCTTCTTACCATGTCTCGCTATACTGTTGCATTTCTTATTTTGATGATGTGGAAATAGTAAGAGGAGGAGAACATAAATGCTAAATGCTTTTGATGATACAACACTTGATAACTTTCCTGCTCCTTTATCCTCTTTATCCTCTTTCATTAAGTGTCAACTTGTTTCTATCAGGATTTCTATCGTATTGGGGGTGAATGGATATTGCTTTTTCTTCTAAATCTCAAGTAGAAACAGAATTTCAGGAAAACCACTGCATGTTAATAGCAAATGAAAACTAATATATTTTTAGCTCTTATGGAGTATAATGAAAAAAAACTGTGTTATTAACCTTTTCAAAGTTATTGGGTCAATGGAGTAATTTGAAATACACAAGGCATGTAAGCAATACCTTGCTGAAAAAAATGTTAGTTTCAAGTGTTTGGTAATGTTTATCTACCTAAAGACTCCATTGAAAAGCTACAAGAGTGAAGTTCTGATCCTATGTAGTTACTGTCTAACTGAATGTTTATTTGGGTAATTTTGGGTAGGCAAGGCAAATGCTAATGGTGGAGACTCAAGCTGTATATTGTACTGTTTTTCCTGCATACAAAGTGGTTACACTAAACCTCCTGCCCAGCCAGCCTCCCATTAGCTCAAACCCTGTATCAGCTGACAGAACAGTAATCAATGACTATGCAGTTTAGGTGATAGAGTGTCTGTTCATACATAATCCACAAAGTTCTGTATCTTGATCAGACTTTGCTGTACAGCTAATAGAAGATACTTGGAAAAAAAAAACCCCACAGTGTAGTTGAAGCTGCCTGGCTTACTAACTTTGGACTTTGTCAAGGAAAATTGTAATCAGAAGCTAATTGTGCTTGTTTTAAGTCAACAAGCACAATGCAACAAGCTGCTTAGGTTCAGCAACATGAATATTTTTTCTTGTAAATGAAAAGAAAATCTGGTAAAAACCAGTAAATTTTCATGTTAAACAAGATACAGTTGAAAGCAACCTAGGGATATGAGAAAATAACAACCTATAGATATGGGACAATATTTATAGCTGAACACGTGTGAAATGCTGTATTTACACCGGGTCCTTGAATTGAATTAAAATATGACACTATTAATTGCTGAGGTAAAGCATAAAATTATTCTGGACTTGGTACTTACTATACTTAAACAGCATCTTGATAAGCATATATGAAATCAGGCTTGAAAAACTTGAGCATCTGTTAGACCAACCACAGAGGTTTAGTGATTAATTTTTTGTCTGCCTCTCTTCTTCTCTAAAACCGTTGTACCATTCTCCTTCATGGGTATCATGGTTCTGCCCTTGCTGAAAGTCAGGTCATGCACTTTGCATGCAAGTACCTTTTTAAAAATGAGTTCCCTCCACAGGCTCCTTAGGTGAAAGATTAGTCTTCTAATGCATTTCTTTCAAGGGATGTTTGCAAGGTTTGCTTAATTCCTTAATGTGTACTAAAATGAACACCTATCAAAAGCTGAAACATTACTTACCTAATATAACCTAAACTTCTGGAACTAAGGAAACAAAACAAAACATGGCTTTCTCTTGTCCAAGAGATTGTTAGTGTCTTCGAAACTAAGAGATGCTAGTGTAGTCACTGCAGATGAATAAAATGTAGCATCATGGGAATTGCTGTATTTTAGTCAAAAGGATAAAGTAGGTGTGGTTAATGCCTAGTGGTTTTGCTGTTTTTCTGAAGAGATTGTACTTGACCTGGATTTTGGCTTCCTTCATTAAACCAACTGATAATTTCTTTTTCCTTATGTTGTCCAAGAGAAGACTTGGTTGCTACAAATGAGATAATGTAATAACAAAGCTTTGTCCTTGGGGTTGGAATCTGGAACTCGACACCATACAGCGCTTTTCAGTGGGTTTAAACTGGTAGATACTAAATTGTTTTATTCCTTCAAATGGTAAGGTTTTAGAAAGTTGAGCTTAATACCCATTGTCTCTGGTACTTTACACTATGTGAAAAGGATATGAAGTTTGGTTTGTGTTTTGTGTGTTCTTGATCAGTGGAGGCAAATGGAGAAGTATGTGGAGGATCGAGAATACAGAATATTCAGGATTGTAATTGAAATTGGAAGTTTTGATAGAGTAATGTTAAAAAGTATGCAGGACTTATATGCTGCTGCACTAGAACAGGCCATCAGAAAATACCTGGAATCAATTAGTTTGATGCAATGCACTGCAGTGTGTGTGCATAAAAATTTTAGTTTGGATTAAAAATGCATTTATGAACTGAATCGCCCCCTGTGATTTGTGTTGCATAGCTGTCCCAGAGTCTGCAAGCTGGGTTCCTTTTGGGTTCATCTGGGCAGGAAAATAGGCCCTAGGAGCACATCAAATATGTTCCAAGAATTGTGGAGTCCCTAGGACAGAATTAAAGGTGTTCTGAAATAAGCACTTGAAATCTACATGATAGAGGCAGGTTTCACTCAGCAAATCTGCTCTTATTTGTCCTGCATTCTGTTTTTATACCTGTAGCTCTGTGGGCACTAGTCAGAGGAAGTTTATTGTCTTTAGTTCTGGGAGAATAAATAGAAAAGAAGGAGGTAGAGGGGGAAAAGTTTGATACCATTGAACCTTCTGCTTCTAAGTCTTTGAAGATAAAAGTATGTTTTTTCTGATCTATATGTTTCAATATACTCACCATTTACACCCCAAAGTGAGAATATTGTACTTAATTTTAAAAAATGTTATTATTTTGTTATTATGGTGGACTTTATCCTCTGTTTTTTCCTCCTGAAGTTCAAGTTTCTTACTATCTGCAATGCAGATACAATTTCAAAAATATAAGGCCTGTTCACTGGTTCTGTAATGGCACGTGAAATAAAGGTAGACATAAATGTATTATGTCATTGTATCGCTCTGCTGACCTTTAGGCTGCTGTGGTAACATCAGATTATGCTGTCCTAAAAGTCTTCATTTTATTTTTAGATATTTTCTTAAGTAAAACTAAAATAAGTGACAGTGGGTTTTTAATAGGTATTAATTATTTAAATATTTGAAATGAAGCCATTTGACTTTTTTCCCCCTTTCCAGTTCAACATAATATAAATTGACATTTTTTGAGTTTGTACCTTTTACCAGTCTTGGAGTGTACACCACTTCACTGTCAAATTGGGGATGCATGTCAGAGGTTTGTGGCTTCTGGGAAAATATCATTCTGTGTTGCAAATACCGGCGACTCAGGAAAAACAACTGAAGCATTTAGAGACTGACAGTTCTGTTTGGAATTGTTTTGGTATTCAAACCTCATGAAATAGCTGAGCATCCAGCAATTGAAAAGCCAGGCAGCTCTCATGGCTTTCCACTGAGTGTGGAGGTGTGTGGAGGTTGGAGTTCCGTGGAGGAGGAAAGCTCCAATGGCCCACAGCCCGTCCCAAGGACGAGCTCTTGGCTGAGCACAGTGGGAATTGGGAGCTACTGTCCCTGCAAAGTGCACAAACTGAGCTGCAGCAAGGCCACTGCTTCTCTGGGCTGGCCCAAAAACCTCTCTTCTGGGCTTATCTGATTGCACTGTTGCGTTTTGAACTCCTGTTGGCAGCAGGCAATCTGGCAATAATGAAACAAGTTTTGACTTTGGAGGTTCTTGGGACAGGAGTGGAGGCTGCAGAGCTGGCAGTTGGCCTGGTCAGTGGTCGTCACTGTTCTTTCTGTGAAGATAAAATACATGCAATTTTAGGCCACAAAAATGTATAATATGCAAATGTTAAAAAAAAAAACAAAACAAAACCAAAATGCAACTTGTATATCTAAAAGTTTGGACATACTTATATACTTTTAATGCTTAAGTAGAGACATTGAAAAAGTAGAAACTTTTAGTGAATAATATTTCTGTTGATAAGTTTGCTGTCACAAACACTTTCTGTGCTTGCTTAAAATAGTTAAATGGAGAATAGAGTGAAATGACCTTCTGCTTCTCTTCACAGATTGAAGAACAATGGCTTCCTTCAGCAACCTGACTACTGGCATTGCTCTTGCTAGTTTTACTGTATTTCAGCTCCTGTTCCACGTTGTAAGTTCTTGGGTGTCAACACGAATAACACCTGGTTTTAACAATCTCAGCCAAAAAAGGAAGATCGAATGGAATTCAAGGTAAAGTGTTCAAAACAGCGACAGTTAAAGACTTAGCTGAAATAATGGACACCTGAACCACCTGTGTGTGTGTGTAAGACTGAAGAAAACTCTATTAGTTAAAGGTAACGATCAGAGGGCAGGCTCTAGACAGTGGACAAATAATGCATGTGAAATGCTGTGGCCCCTTCGTGGAAACACAGCATTACTAACACTTGCACATTAAATGCTTTGTTAGACAGTGATGCCCAAGTAAAAGTCAGTACAAAGATAAAACAGTGACTAGTGAGAGGTAATAAACTGAAGAGATGCTCTGTGATGCTTCTAGTAAAGAGATAAAAAATTCCTTTCCAAACATGTATGAAAATCAAAACTATTGCAATTTATTCAACATCCCAGTGTATCTCTGGTCATGCTTTTGGGAGCAAAGCAGTTTGTTCACCTGCTACAAACTGTTTTATATTGGTTAAGGTTTTCCAAGGAATTTGATGACACTTGGGTGTAGTATTGAAAAGAGTCAGGTTCATGTGTGTTGTAGGGAAGAAGACTGCAGGAGGAGGAAGGGGAAGCTATAGCAGACACAGGGTACACATGCAGGAAGGACTTGTGGAAACTCAGTCCAAAAACGTTCCTCGCTCTCTCTGTGTTTCTGTATTTCAACCAGTGGGATGGATCCACCTGCATTTCACTTGTCCCCTCAGATACAGGACTTCTAGAAACTTGTTTGACCTGTGAGTCTTTTACTTCCCACAAGGGAAGTATAAGATAGTAATTGAAAATGGGGTGAACAATGAGGTTTTATTTGCAACATACTACTCTGCAAGGGTATATATAGTACACAAGGTTCTCCAGTTGAAATGAATAGGTACAGTATACCTTTGCCTATTAGAACTTTAAAATATTTTTTCAGATGTTTCCCAAATTTAAAGCTCAAAAATGTGTACTGTATGGTTGTCACTGCACTCAAAATGCATTAGTTGCAGTTCTGTTCCTCCTCAGTGCTGTTTAGTGTCAGGTGGATACTTTTAAAGTTGTTTCCATTGTTCTAGGCAGCATTAGCAACTCAAATAGCCTTGTCCTTCCATCTGGCAAATGTCCACTTGCAGTGTTCTTAAAGGCACCATCTTGATTTCAGTTCCATCTTTGAATAATTACCTATCTGCCAGAACAACTGTGTAGGATGCCAGTTCACAGTATCAGTGCAGCTTAGGTTTACCTCTGTGTTCCAATTAACAATAAGAGGCAGACAGGGAAAGTAAACTAAACTGTTCCCATGTGAAGCTATTGTCTATAAGCCACATCAAATGGCCTTTGAATTGCATAATAGGCTTTATGAGAACTTACCCCATGCCTGGTAGTGCTGCGCTGGTGTAGTGCTTTGCATAATAACATGAATTGTTTTACACATCACAAGTGTGCTGGAAATAAGCTGCTCCAAATCTCTGGGCTACTTTGTTATAAGGTGTTTAACTGCTCAATTGATACAGTACTCCATACTGTGTCCTTTTTTACCTCTTTGCACATTTTTTTCCCTTGGGGTTGATAGCAGGATATAGATGTTAGCACACAGATGGGTTGTGGTCCCGGGCTTCATCCAGTTCAGGAGTTAGAAGGCATGAAGCACAAAGCATGGTTCATCAGCATCTTGTGGATGTTATAACTGAGGAGGGCACGAAGGGAAAGAAAGGCTAGCTGTGCTTGTGTTACTTCAGCTCTGCTAACCAAACACAGTGTTTGTCAGACTGCCCTGTCACTCCAGTGTTTCACCGAAATGAAGAGAGGCCTCAAGGAGTATCTTGCAAGTTCAGAGAATGCAGATGAGTATGTATTTATTCTGCAGAGAGCTATGCAGGTAGAAACAGTTACTATGTCCTAGTAAAATCTGTTGGTTTCATTTAAATTATTTAAAAGTAGATGTTTGTTATTTTGTCCTATATTGAACTGGTGTAGGGAGTGCACACACAAATGATTCTGTTGGCAGTGCTAAGGAAACTGGCACAGAGGATGGTTATGCATTTTTATCAGCTCAGCTGGGTCTGGAAGAGGGCATCTGCCTGAAATGAGCTGTAGCATTGAAAATATATTGTTACAGTTTGGAGAGCTTTGTAATCAAGCATTTCAGCTGCAGCTCTTGGCTGTATTTTCCATGCTGTCAGTTTGTTCATTCTGACCTTCCAAGAATTATGAACCAATAAAGTAATTGCTTCTGGCATCTGAAGTATATGAACACTCAAATTGAGTTAAAAACTATATTTGGTCATGGATGTAGTATAATTCTTCAAGTTGTGCATATATTCTTGTCACCTCTCCTGTAATACATGCTTGTACTGCTATTAAGTAGTTATGAAAAAAAATATATTCAATAATAAAAAAGCAAGTCTGCAACCTAGCATTGCAGCTTTTTTTGTTTGCAGCTTAATGAGGAGTTAAAGGATGCAAGCTTTGAAAAAGATTTCAAGGAAATATACAGAGCTTGATAGCTTGACCTAGATTCCTTATTAAAACGGACTGTTGTACTATTTCCCTTTTTCTGCTCTGCCTATGGAGAAGCTTCAAAGTCCAGTGTTAAGGAGGAAATCTGCTGCCTTTTCTTTTCTTTCTTGTTCTCTCTTTTATTTCACTCCCATCAAGTGTTCTACTTGTGTATAACTTGAATTCTAAACAGAAGGGTTCAGGTAAATGACCTCTTCAAAAACAAATTACAACTGTAAACTAATGAGCTATATTTTAGGACAAATTTTCCTTCTTGTAGCATTGTCCTCTCCTCAAGTCCAAAAATTCCAGGTATTTCTCAGACACTAATATTGCATGTTCTGCTTTGTTTTAAAAAAGAAGGAAAGTTCCTATCTTTTTTAATCCGGTGTTACAAGAGTAGACCTTTTAATTAAACTATTAATTATCATTATAATTCTGATAATTAAATTTTCTTTCTTTGTTCAAAAAAGAGAGAGCAGAAGTACAGCCTGTGCTGTAATGATTATTAATCGTTCTCATCCAATTTTTGACTATCATAATATACTAACCTCCATTCATTTTCTGGCACACTGTTGAAAAAGCTGCTGAAAATAGCACAGTGACACTCTTGAAACAAATTGTAAATACATTCTCTTTTATGAATAGTTATGGAATCTTCTATTGCCAGTAGATAATAATGCCACTTTTGGAAATGGAGTAGGGATTATAACCCCTTTCTTTGCAAAATCTTCTGCAGGAAGTCACATGTTTTCTTCAACTCTTGCATGGTAGAGCTTAGATTCCTGAGAATGCCTTAAGGACATCTAAAATATTAATGACTTTCAAATACATGTATTCAATATGTACAAAGACAGGAATGATAACTAACAGTGTCTGTGCATTTGTGTGTATATGCTGGTGCTGTGAATATGTGTGTGAAGTGAATATGGTGTGGAGTGTTTTCAGTTACACAGCACTGAACTTAGTTCTTATCTTTCAAAAAGTATCTGTGATTCCCTATGGATATTTTTTCACATATTTTTTTTTTCTTTCTAATTACATTTGCAAAGTGGGAAAGCCAACAGTAGCTACACAGTATTAGGTGCAGCTTATAGTTGTGTTAAACCCATGGCTGGAGCAGGAAGGTTACACATTTTGGAGCCATGCCCATTGCATTGTTCTACCTTCCAAGAATCCATGTGGACTGAAAGGGCAGGAGGGGCCCTGGCCTGTGTGCTGGCAGAAACCCTGCTGGGGCTTCTGTAAATAGATATTTCTCTAAAAGTGCATGCTTGTTAGCATGTAGAGTTTATCTACACTGTGCATGCAGCCTGTAAACTGGAGACTGTTGTCTTTGGGGGAAAAATGTGTCTAGTACCCAGGTAGGGACAAGGCAACTTTGGTTACTGTGATGTTCATTTTATATTTCCCTTGTCCAGTACAAAGCTGCTAATTGATATAAACCTGTAGCTGTTATACCTTGGGTACTCAGCTACAACCGAGTTATAGAAGTTTTCTCTTTGAAAACCAGAATCTACTTCAAATGCACTAGAAATTCTATCTGAAGCTTAGGATTTTTCATTTAATGCCACCTTCCAAATCCAAACTAGACTTATTATGGGTCTTTTAGCTTGATGCCTGAAAGGAGAAACCTGCTATTGCAGGACTTCTGGGCTAATCTGAGTATGAAATTTCATATACATTTTCCACCAAATGGGACGATACAAAAAACATTTGTTAGAGAGCTAGATGTCATACTGTCTTTAAGGATTCATTAATATATGGGATAATTTAAAGAAAACTTAGATCTCCCTTGCTTTTAAGACTCACTTTGTATCCCAATCCCACTCCAATCTAATAGACTCCTTCTTCTGGACTGTTTTTTCCCACCTGTCATTGTAAGGGGTTGGATGTAGCATAGGGAACAGATGATTGTCTCCCACAGAAGTATCTGCAGGTAGTTGAGAATGCCTTGGGATACATCCTACCTTAAGCACAGCATGGGAAGTTGTGAATGGCAGTACCTCCTTGTGACTGTGATCTCTTTTTCAGGACAGTGTCCACATTCCACGCTTTGGTGGTTGGAGGGTTTTGCCTTTACATTTTATTGTACGATGATGCTGTTAATGCTGACCATCTCTGGTAAGGCATGTTGCATGCATGTTGTGGTTACACAATAAAAGAACATAACTGAGAAGAATAAAAAAGAATCCTGCAGTGTATTAAGTATTATTTTTTTATTTTCCATTAAAATATATAGTTGTGATGTGTTCATTTTTATGTCTGTACTATTTGAAAATTTGATAACTATTGTGTCAGTATTAATGTCTTAGTTCAGTGTGTCTCTGTGAAGTGGAATAGATAAAATACAAGCAGTTGATTTGAAATATTAAATTAAATATTAAAATTAAAAAAGCATATTAAATTATTAAAGAATAAACTGTAACTATAAGTCAGTATGACTGAAACTCTGCTATTTACAGTAATCATTTTAAGTGGAATTGAAAAGCTGTAGTTGGTCTGGATAGTGTATATCTGTGGGAAAGTTCTCCATTGAACCCTGCAAAGGGTTTGGGTTCCATGGAGAGAGAATGTGGTACCGCTGTCAGGTAATGCCTGAAAATAGATACAGTAGATCATAACAGGCACTGGAGCATTGGTAAGCTCCAGGGAGACATCAATGTTGTGTGTGACATTTTCTGATGGTCTAGGATTTCTCATAAAACTTTTCCTTTTTTCTGAATGTACTAGAGACTAACATAGATGATGTAGAAATTGTTTTTATAGTGGTGAGAATCACATGGTAGAAAATGTGGAGGTGGTAGAGATCAGATAAGGAGAGGGAGAAGACGTAAATAAGTGGATTATGTTGTAGCTTCATAGGAGAACAGGCTCCTTCCTATGAGTCCTTCCTATGACTGTTCACTTCATAGTCATTACTTTTTCAAGTGTGATGTTTGATTAGCATTTTATATGACTCTGTATCTGCAAAGAAGTTTGAAGAAAGTCAGTTGCATGGACTTTTGTTTGTTCTATCTGCCCGTGCATCTTCATGTGTAATTCATTTGCCACACATGCCTTCTTAGCAATCACCAAAGAGATAGTTCTTCCCATTTGCTTATTCAAGTCACTCCCTGTTTGTCACTCTGGGCTCTTGCTTGCATCAAAACTGGCCTGCAGACATCAGGGCTCATTAATTCCATTGCACCTTCCATTCAAGGAGATAAAATTTAGTCTAAAATCTTCCACACTGCCTGACCTAAGTTCTCCATTTATTGAGAATAATTTGGGATTCTGACATAGGGATGTGTCTTGAAGGGATGTGACAGGTGGGACAGTGCAGCCATATATGTTGTTGAAGTGTTGGTTTAGAAAGCCTAGAGGAGGTTTGATGCAAATTAACCATTCTCTGGGGGGAAAATAACGAGAGGAGTGACCCATTCCCTGTTCCATCCAGTTAAGTCATGTCTACCATTATCAAGGAACCAATTTCATATACTCAGTCCTTTGCATGTTCTCTGGAGAATATGAAGGCTCTTGAGTGCAGGCTGTCTTGGTAGTGATGTGCTGATGTGTGTTGGAACCCCTGAGAAGTTCAGTTGTGAGGTTGCTGCTGCAGCTGGGAGCTCTAACATGAGGCCTCTATGTAAAGAGTTCCTGCTAAAGTTAGGAGAACATATCTGCCCCTATGTCTAAACCTAAAGAAGCACTCAGCCCACAATATATGTAGCTCATGTAATCAAATTTTGAAGCCATAGAAAAATGTTCCCATTTCAAGCTGTATTTCAAAGAACATCTATAGCCAGTCTTAACAGATGGAGTGAATTCCAGACTCTCCTAGTAATGGTTTTTCTTCACCTAACAGCAGAATTCTGGTTTAGTGACTCTTATTTTTCTGTAAACTACCCTATCACTGAGGGAACAATTTGTTTTAGACACTAAGAAAGCTTTACAATTTAGTGATCAGATTGTAATAATACAGGAAATCTCTTCCCGCTGCTCCATTCCAATAGGATTAAGAAAAAATAGTTAAGTAATAGCATTTCACTGTGTTCTGGCTGAGGCAGACTTTGTATTGGAGGTGGCTGTAAGCACAGTTAGGTTCCTTTTTTCTGGAAAGGTTTACAACAAGGATTGTTTTCACAGCTTGTCTTGAGCAGTCTACATTGTATGGATCTATTGACCTCTCACTTGAAGCTCAATTCATATTTACACAAAACATAGCCAGATTAGTTGCATAATTTAATTTAAAAATTAAGTTACAATCCTCATGCCAAGGAAAAAAAGACTTGCTTACCAAACTCCTCAAAGTAGGAGTGCACAGAGAACAGTGGAGAGAAGGACAAACATGGCTTGCTCTAACGTGGATGCTTCCCTTTCTGGAGCTGTATTCACAAGTTTGGTTGAACATTCCAGAGAAACTGAAGCTGTGTGTGTGTTACTAAGAGCTTTGCCTGCTGAATGTTTGGCACCAAAAGGGAAGGGATAGAAGGTGTGGAAAGTACTCTGAAAAGCATTTCTGCTCAAAGGTTCTTTGGCTCCAAAGAACTGGCAAATAATTCCTTTCCTGTGTCCTTCTACTCTGTTTATCCCTATAAACATCCATCTGATTATGAATATGAAAAGCACCAGCTGAACAAGATATTTTTGTCACCCTTACCAAACTTCTAGCATTGGCAAAAAACAAAAATGGAGACACAGAGTGTCAGTTAAAGGGCTAAGAGACAGAGACGGGGCTGTTCTCTTTTATCCTCAGTTTCCTGAGAAGCCAGCTCAGAGTACTTGCTGGGTTTCAGTTCAAATCTCTAGCAAGGCTCTTGGGGCAGTTTCTGTGCTGAGGCAGGGGTTGATCCTCATTAGGGTAGCTAGTAGGTGTCTTGTGTTTGGGTGGAAAAGGAATTCACTTGTGATTAGAGCCCTTCTTAACTAGATTGCATAATCTCTTACTGATGAGCCAAGAATAATGTGCCCTGCTGGCATTGTGTTTGAGATGTGTATGTCCTTTGCAAATTAGGCTGTAACTATGTATTTTTGGTGTGTTTACAGGGGTGACCCTTCAATTGTGAAGCTGAATATTGCTATTACCACAGGCTACCTCATTTCTGGTAATTATGCAACATGTAAACAGCATGCATGACCTGTTTATTTATATTGAGTCACTATACCTTTATGTTTCTCCTGAGCCACTGTGGTGGAGATGTGGTATGTGTATACAATACAGTTCTGCTGTGGCTTTTAAAATTGCTGATGGGTTTGTGGGTTGTGGTGAAATCACAGCATCTTGCTAGCAGATGTCAAAGATGGAATATCTCCCCAAGCACTGAGGAAATACCACTGTGTGGCTTTGTCATGGTTTCATGTGCAGCCACCAGCTCCAGCTCAGCTTTGTCCTTTGGCCATCTGAGAAGGTGTTAGAGCAGTGCCCTTCACTCTTCTCAGTGCCTACAGCTCGCATCTCTTCTATCCGGTGTTTCTTCCTGTGACCTCAGAATGCTGGCAGAAGAATTTTAGTAAACCTCAATACAAGCTGAGGCAAATGGATCCTGCCTGCCCATCTTTGTCTCCTTTTAAGCCAAAATTCAATCATGTATAAAACATGGCAATTATTTATTTTGTACGTTATTTATTTCTACATATGTTTTATGTTCTTAATTTTTCTGTCAATTAAAATTGGCATGGGAATTTTGCTACAAAATGCTTTGGAGCTTTCTTTTATGTTGTGTGGGGATTATACTGGCTTGTCAAAGCAAAACCTTGTGACTTGGACTACTTTCAGTGAAAACTTCTCATGTTAGGATGAAGTTTCTGATCAGAGACTGGGCCACAGTCTTGGTTATCTCATACTGGATTTCTCCACCCAGTGGAAGTGATAATATGGTGATCAGCATATTCAGTTAAACTGTGCATTACTTTAAGTGTCTGGAGTTTTTCATAGCTTCAGCTGCCATGTTTAAATTAATCAGTATCTATTTTTGAATAATTATACATTAAACTTTCATTATGAATTAATGAATGCCTTTGAACAGGCATCTCAACCTGACCACTCATTCTCTCTCACTTCCCTATATAGTTGATGTTTAATTATTAATAGGAAGTGAGCAGCTATGTCAGATGATGTAGAGCCCTGCCTGAGGATAGCTAATATAAAAGAGATCAAGGCACACTGGACTTTAGAAAGTCACAGGGGTAAAGTCTTTGATTTGGAACCTTGGTCAATAATATTCCAGTCCAAAGTACTCATTTGCAGAAAGTAGGGACAGAAATTGCTTGTTCCAGTAGAGAGAACAAGATCTTCTGAATTCTCAGACCATCATGGGAGAAGAAAGATTTTTTTTTTGTTTATTATATGTTAAAACTTTCTATTTAACACTAACTTGCTATGTCACTTTTGCAATAATTAGAAAATTGGGATTTAATAAAGTAAATATGCTTCTTATTCCAAATGCCTCTTGCAAAATAGTTTTGGTAAATGGTACCAAATTTACTAATGTACTTTATTTTTTGATTCAGAGGTTCTCCATGATAGATCCCTGCATTTGTTGCATGTATTTGTATGTTTGCTATGCCCCCTGCAGACCTGCCTTTTTTTATGTCATATGTTCCAGATTTTTGGGGTTATAAGTGTGAGGTCACTATGAGATTCAGGATCCACCTTTTCTTTCAAAATACTTTGGCTAAAGTTACTGCATCTGTATTTCCACTGATGTGGAAAGTAATAATTTATGGAAATTATTGGAGAATGCTGTTGCCTAATACTTTGACTGAAGTCTTTGGGATGATGATGTTCTCTTCAGACGTCATTAAATCAAAGGGTTTCTACTGATGCCATGTCTTGGTATATCTCTAAAATGTAGAGAAGCTATTCTGAGGTCAATGATTGTATAATAAATAGTTCTTTATAGTTATTTCTGTTCTCTTGTAGATCTATTGCTTATTATTTACTACTGGAAGGCAATTGGTGACAAATTTTTTGTAATACATCACTTGGCAGCTCTGTATGCTTACTATTTCGTACTGGTAAGTGCTGTATTTTCTTGTAATATAAGCAGATGAGATTAAAGAAACAGCTTTTATAGCTCTCACTTGCTTAATGTTAAAAAAAATTACTGGTTAATGAAAGGCATACTTATACTTTGAATCATTATTTTAACTGTTTTTATCAGTTATTTGTGGTAAATGCATGACTTTTCAATGTTACACTACAACAAAAATGTGTAACTTCGTTGAAATTAAAAACTCTTCTCAATTTTTGCTGTAAAGAGACTTTGACAGAAGAACTTTTTATATGATTATAGAACAGGGTTTTAAATAAAACCACAAGCTTGAATATTTAGTTGGAAAGTTAGAGGGAAATGGTTTCAAGTGGTTATGTTCTGCTTCTGTCTCCCAGGTAACAAGTGACGGGACAAGGGGAACTGGCCACAAGTTGTGCCAGGGGAGGTTTAGTTTGGATAGAAGGAAGAACTTGTACATTTAAAGGGTGGTCAGGCAAGTGTTCAGGGAAGGGGTGGAATCACCATCCTGGGAAGCTGGAAAGGTGTGTGGATGTGGCACTTGGGGATATGCTTTAGTGGTGAGCACACAGAGCTCAGTTAAGGGTTGGACTCGATCTTAGAGGTCTTTTCCAACCTTAATGATGGCTTCCCTGCCTACTGTGTGAATCCCAGGCTTATAATACTGAAAGTGTTGAGATGCTAGATTACTGTCAGATTTCTCATGTAAGGGTTTAAAGGGGCTGAAGTATGCTGTCAAGTAAATACTCTGTTTCTGGTTGGAGATAATTAAATTTACTATTATTATAATGGATGAAAGTGAATTAGAGCTGAATATTAAATAAATTAAAATACCACTACCAAAGCTAATCCTCTGTGCAGAAAATTCATTAGCTGTTTCTGGAGGAAACAGAAAGCATAATATTAGTGTGAGCTTCTTTAAAAGCATTTATTTCTATGTGGATATAGCTCTGCCTGTGGATGCCAGTGTGTCGTCTTCAGGGAAAGTCACCCCTAAATATGTTATTTCCAATTGCCTTTTGGGGATAAAAAGAATTTGGTTAAACACACAGATTTTCTCTTTGGTGTAGTGCAAACTGCCATGAAAAGCTTGAAGCAGTGGGTATTTGCTTGCTTGGTGGGGAAAAGAGGAATCATGACGCCCACTCCATAGGTTGTTCAGGGAAGCTAAGGAAAATAAAATCCCCCAATCTTTTTATCTCTACCCTTGTAAACTGCTGCTTACCCAGCAGTTGTGTAAGTGGATAGTGTGTGTCAGCTGGAGGGGATGTGGTGTGGATGTGCCCCACGGAGGAGCTGTGCCCGGCCCACGGGCAGGGCAGGGACTGGCAGAGCTGCTGGCAGAGCTGTCCCTGCCCTCTGCAGGAGGGAAGGAAGGGCTTCCTGTGCCCTTCCCTGCTCTCAAATTAGACCTGGCAATTCGTCTTTGCTTTGGCAAAATATGCTCCTACAGCAATGCAAGGAGATTTTTCTTCAGCATAAAGTGTTTCTATTTGGGCTTGTTTAAACGTTGAAAAATCAAAAATGTTTATAATTATTTCAGGCAGTAATGCTATCATGGTTATTAGTAATCTATGACTACTTGTGCAAGTCTTCTCTAGTTAGCTTTTCATGGCCATTTAACTGTAGGTCTTATAAGATTTATTTGAAGTAAGAAGCTACTGATGGGAGATACCTGAAGGACAATTGCAGCTTTTGTGAAAAAACTTGCTTAGAAAGTGCAGGAAACGTGGCCACAGCTGGCAAACTCAGCTTGATTAAAGAAGTTGAGATCATGTATCATTCTGTGTATACTTAAAGGCTCAAATGACAACTTCACATCTACATTGTTGATTTTTGTGTGTCTGTTTTGTTTTGCTAACCAGAGCAAAGGTCTGCTGGCTTATTTTGGAAACTTCCGTCTCCTTGCAGAGTTCTCCACTCCTTTTGTCAATCAGCGGTAAGTGGTTAGGGAGGTTTTCCGTAGCTCTTTTAAAACTGAATCTGCATTACTATTTCTGTCACTTAGGAAGTCTTTTTATAGTTGTGGAATGTCTGCTGACAGGGAATTTATATATATTGAACTAAGGATTACTATATGAAAGTCTTTTTTGCTATGAAAATGTTTTGCTGCTATAGCTGCAACAGTATAACTAATGTATTAATCTCCCAGTTCCTTTCTGGATTAGACCAGGCTTTGTATGAAATACCAGCTTTTTATGAAAATACCAGACAAAAAAAATCAGAAATAAAATATTCTTTATTAACTTTTGTATATTCATTTATTTTTTATAATAAAGCCATCTTCAACATGGATGTTTTTTCTTTGTATCATGGATGAGGAAAAGAGGCAACATAATATTGTAATCAGAATCCTAGAATGGAATTGCATTGTCCTGTATAATTTGAAGTTTATTTTCCAGTATTCTACACACATGGATCAATATTTATATATGCATATTAATATCTAGAATAATATAAATGCATATTCTTTATTTGCCTTCAAAAATAGTTCTGCACGCTATTGTCAGCACTTAACTATAATGGTTATGGTTAATCTTCACACCTGTGGTTAGAGAAGAAAGGGGCTGAAGCTTCTCCTGCAGAGCTCAGAGCCTGCCCTGGCTGCTGGTTGAAGTGTTTTCCCTGATGTGCTGCTGTATCAGAAAAGGAGGCTGGTTATGCCACGTACTGCTGCAAGGGGAAAGCTGTCGTTGGAGTTGCGTGGTGCTGACGGGAGGGTGGCCTCTCCCCTTACTCTGTAGCCTTCAGGCTACAGCTGGGGGTAGGATTTGCCCCACAGAGACTTCACCTCAGGTGAGGGGCTTTGGTACAGAGCAGGGCTGCAGCCTTCTCCTCTTTCTCCAGTTTTTTGCAAGGTAGGATGAGGACTTTCAGTGTATCAGATGCCATTTTCTTAACCATGCTTTTGGGGTGTATTTCTGCTTTACTGCTTCTACAAGTGTGGCATCTGTTTGCTTTTCCAGATGTCTGATAAAGAAAGGATAAGGCAAATAGGAACTGTGTTCCTCCTGCAGACAGGCTATTGCCCATTACTGCATTGTGACTTAATCTCTGAAGTGTTTTATGACACTGTAGCATTCCTCAGTGCTCTTACAGATAAAAAAGATTGTGCTGTGGTCCCTTTTGAACATCAGTTTGGTAAACTCAAACTCCCAGGAGGACAGGGTGGGATAATGGAGCTCTCCAGAGGCTGCTCTCCTCTGCCCCAGTGCAGATGAGTGGGAGATACCAGTCTGTTGTAGCCTGTGCTCTGTGTGCACAGAGAAAATAAAGACTAAATAAACACTTCCTCAAACTTAATGAAAAAAGGGTTTATATTGATATTCATGTCATAGAGAATGGCTGTTGTCCCAGCTTCTATCAAGATAGGATGTCATCCTGGGTTCATGTGGGTTCCTACTCTGATGCTTACCTTTCAGACTGTGGCATTAGAAAGAATTGTGGTGAATCTGGCTATTAAAAGGAATTTATAATTTTAAAAGTAATTTTATACTTTTAAAATGCCCATGGTGAGATTATGGGTCTTTGAATACTGACATTTAGCACTCTCTCAGAAAAGCAGAAATTGCTGCAGGAGATAATAAAGTCCCTTGCACTAAGAGATGTCATCTCATTAGTGCATGATTTTTTTTTCCATTAAATTTGAAGTGAATCAGACCCTTAAGAGAGTAAGTAGTGGATAATCATAACGACTTACATTATGCTTCTTGTTTGCATTCTTAGTCTACAAAAAGTGCTCTTATTAAAATATAAAAGATATTCTAATCTTAGAACTGTCTCTGTGTTTCCTGTCTGTGTTGTTAGGGATCTCTAATTGGATGTTTTCTCCATGCCAAGCATTTAGATCTTTTAATGTTAGTATCAACGTTTATGTAATTAATTCTGAACTGTGGCGGGTAAAATTGTAATGGTAACTGTTATTTACAGACTTTTTTTATTTGCTGGGAAAGGGAAGTTGCTAAACAGATGCAAATTACCTATACTGGCACATTGCAGTATGTTTGAAAACCATTTTTTACATTAATTTTTGATTCTGCATTGTATATATCTTTGGAAGTGAGAACTTTGATTGTAAATCTGACCAAACATGTCAGGTCTTTCTCTTCATGTCAGTAAGTGTTTCTATGGTGAGGGCTCTTGCTTCCGGGCTGGACCGCCACCTCGAGTGCCTGGATTTTAATTGTCCTAGTTGCATGCTTAATGAATTTCTACAATATTTCTGTTAGAGCTGGATGTCTGGAAAATCTTTCTAGTGTATTTATAATTACCTAGGTAATTATAAATTATTATAATCTGTAGGTAATTAAATTAAAAATTACTTTTAAAACCAGGTTTAGAACTGTTTTTTTGTTAAATCATTTTAGCCTTGTATCTTATTGGAGAAAAACGGATTATTTAGTTCTCTTCCCCATCCCTCATTATGAAT